>NC_064644.1:487473987-488683154 GCF_023864345.2 Schistocerca serialis cubense | reverse complement strand
ATTTTCCTTTGAGCACCAGTTAGAAGCATGTGCAACAGAGATAGAATTTCATAATAGGTCCTTTATAATAGTAGCCATATACAGAGCACCTTCAGGAAATCTCAGCCTGTTTATAAACGGTCTTGAAGATTTATTTTCTCGTCTAAAATTAAAAAACAAAGAACTAGTGGTTGCTGGTGATTTTAATATAGATGTCCTGAAAAACACTGTCTGTGAACAGTTACTGAAATCAGTTACAAATTGTCATTCAATTTAATTTCTACTGTAAATTTCCCAACTAGGGTATACAAATGTTCTAAGACTGCCATTGATAATATATTTATAGCCAATTCTAGGCAACTAAGCCACATTACAAAACCAGTAGTAAATGGCGGCTATCTGACCATGACATGCAACACCTAACACTAAATTTTGAAAACTGTCAGGGTAAAAAATCTATCAGAACAGAGTACAGAAGGCCAACAAAACAGTCAGAAACTGAGAAATTTAGGAGATTGCTCAAAGAAATTAATATGATGGATGTTTACAGCATCCAAGACACAAATCGAAAATACAAAACATACATTAATAAAGTTAGCACCTTACTTGAAAATTGTTTTCCCCTGAAGGTAACTCAAATTAAGCAGAAGTCTTAATAAGAAACCATGGATCACACAAGGGATAAAGATATCATGTGAGACAAAAAGGAAACACTATCTGATACGTAGGGACACCTTTGATACTAGAATTATAGCTTATCACAAAAATTACTTCAAAATATTGAAGGTTATCCAGAAATCTAAACACCTGCATTATGAGAAGAAGGTAAATACACCCAGCAATAAAATAAAAACAATATGGGATATAGTTAAGTCAGAGACAGGTAGGACCAAAAATGAGGAGGAACAAATAGCTCTAAAAATAAATGAAACCCATGTTGTGTTGCAAACCATTTAAACAAGTATTTTGTCTCTGTTACTGATAGCATGGGGTTGTCAGGTTCAGTAAATAATGCAATGGAATATCTGAGACCAGTGCACACTAGAAATCTCAGTTAAATAGAATTGACACTTACTTCACCCAAAGAAATAGAATCCATCATAAAGTCCTTGAAATCAAAGCATTCTAGCGGTTATGATAGTTAATAGAAGAGTTTTCATTTGAGCTTAGTCATATCTTAAGTTATTTGTGTAATCAATCACTTGTCACAAGAACATTCCCGGACTGGCTGAAATATGCTGAAGTTATACCTCTCCACAAGACAGGGGACAAAGAAATGCCATCAAATTACCGACCGATCTCACTTTTGCCAGTTTTTTCAAAAATCTTTGGAAAGATTATGTTCAAGCATCTACTAAAGCACCTTAGTGAAAATAACATACTGTCAAAGTCACAGTTTAGGGTTCTTAAGGGTTCTGATATTGAGAAAGCTATTTACACTTAACAGTGAAAATGTCCTTAATTCATTGGACAACAAATTGGAGGCAACTGGCATATTCTGTGACCAGGCGTTTGACTGTGTGAATCACAGCATTCTTTTAAGTAAATTAAAATATTATGGCATCACTGGTAGTGCCTCAAAGTGGTTTCAGTCATATCTTACTAGTAGAAAACAAAGGATATCATTACGTAACGCTTCAGCAGTAGGCAATCAGACATCACTTGACTGGGAAGAAATTACATGTGGTGTTCCCCAAGGTTCCATACTAGGTTCACCACTGTTTCTTGTGTATATTAATGACCTGTCACCTGTTACGTTACCAGATGCCAAGTTTGTCTTATTTGCAGATGATTGCAATAAATAGTAAATCAAATATAAATTTAGAAAGGGCAGCTAATCAAATTTTTACTGACATTAATAAGTGGTTCATAGCCAATTCACTGTCATTAAACTTTGAAAAGACCCACTATATGCAGTTCAGAACTTCCAATGGATTTCCTTCTGGATTTGTGTATAAATTATGACGACATGGAAATAGGAGAAGTTGAGAGTGTAAAATTCTTGGGATTACAACTTGATAATAAATTCAGTTGGGAGCAACTTACTAACGAACTGCTGAAGCGCCTAAACAAGTCTGTGTTTGCAGTGCGAATGATGTCAGATATAGGAGATATAAATATAAGAAACTGTCATATTTTAGTTATTTTCACTCCATTATGTCGTATCGTATAATATTTTGAGGTAACTCCACAAACAGAGAAAAAAATTTTAGAGTACAGAAGTGTATAATGAAAGTAATGAGTAGTGTAAATCCAAGAACATCATGTCGAATACTATTCAAAGAATTGGGCATATTAACCACAGCTTCTCAGTATATTTATTCCTTAATGAAGTTTGTTGTAAATAATAAATCTTTTTTTCCAACTAACTGCTTATTACACAGTATCAATACTAGGAATAAGAACAATATACATTAAGATTTAAAATCACTTACTCTTGCCCAGAAAAGAGTCCAGTATTCAGCAGCGCATATTTTCAATAAGTTACCAGCAACCATTAAGAGCTTAGTTTCAGACAAGGCACAAATTAAACATAATTTAAAAGAATTTTTGGTGGCCAACTTCTTCTATTCCATCCATGAGTTTCTCAAGTGCAGTAGACCATATTAATGAAAATTTATTATACTTTAATTTTTGACAATACTTAGTTGTAATAGCCAAAAAACTAGCAAATGTTTGAATGATGAATTTAATGAAAGCAGATGTAAGTATTAAATCTGTAAATATTAGAAGTTTAAATTTAATTCATGTACATAATTTTACTGTTTATTGACTGAGGATCATTAAAATTAATGAAACTCAAATTTTTCTAATTACATTTTTGTAATGTGTTTATCTGACATGTTCCACACTCAGGAGGATTCCCTCTTTTATGGGCCTATGGAATGAATAATTAATCTAATCTAATATTGGGGACTTGAGGATGGTCATTTCCGCCATATTGGTGATGTCATGCGCCTCAGCAGACGGATGGAATCGGACGCTTCTTTAATCCCGGTGGAGAAGTGGGTGAAGATTAAAGGCAACTCCTTATCGATGGTGGGAAACTACCCCAAAGATGGAAGAATCTGTTGTGATCTATGGTATAAAGATGCAAGAGGCAAGGAAACTACTATATGAAATATAAATATTGTGTGTGTATTGGAAATTTGTCTTGTAATTGAAAAGTCATTATAGCCTCTCCAGTGGCAAAAAATTCTGGGTTAGTGCACCATGTGGATGTGGGAAGGTGACTACAAAGACTGAATGCTGTAGGGAAACTAGAAAATTTGAAAAGGAGTAAGCAAAGGCTCAATCTATGTATAGCACGTGTCAGTGAAGTGAAATGGAAAAAAAGACAAGGATCTCAGTAGCAGCAGAAATTGGTATTACATGTGTAGGATTTGATCTGAATGACATGGTAAGGCAACTGTGAAGGGATTATTGGAATCAAAGCAAACAGCAAACCAATGCTAACTCAAATAGTTTAGGATAAAAGTCAGCATCACCTTCAGGGGGGGAGGGTGCAAGTGTTGAATGGGTATAGGGAAATGCAAATCTATTAATCATCGGTGATTACAATGCTGTATTAGGGGAAAGAATAGACAAGTACAGGAGAATATAGCCTCATTAGTAGAGATGAGAGTAGGGAAAGACTATTTGAGTGAGTGTAAGCTGTAGCAAAAATAGGTGACATACAGCAGGAAGGAGAATTTGGAAGTTACCAAAATGAAAAATCAAGCATGCTGATATTAAAAGGTGTAAGGGAATGATGCAATCTTTCTCTCTCTACTAGTTGGTATTTACCATGAGGAATCAAGACTGAAAATAAAAGAAGCTTCAAGAGTGGGATTGAAATTTGTGATGTAGGTGTCCTCAGTAAAAGTAAGGAAGAATTACGGAATGTATTAAATGAAACATAGAATATAGACCGTCAGCAAAAAAAGGGGGGGTTGGGGGTGCCATTGTAATGAGAGAATGAGAGGTACCAGTGCTATAGTTATGGATAAACTTAGCATCAACACAGTACGACAGTAAGAGACTGATAGCCTCATTAATGTGGCAGACGTGTGCACCTCAAGCTGTGACCAGTGGATGCGATTAACCACACAGAAATATTAACAAAACAAAAACTGACGAACTAATGTACCTCTGCAGGCACAGATAAAATAAAGAAGTTGTAACACATTAGGTGGCATCACTAATAAGTGTGCACACACTTGGGTTGATTCTGATGTCAGTTTGCAAAGCACAGTGGTAGAATCGTGATCTACTCAATTGGCATCCGTGTTAGATGTGTGTAGGTGTAATAAGTGACCAAATTTAAGCCTCCATTTGCAAGAACTGAAGAAATTTTGTAAAAGGAAGTGCTCAGACACTTGAAATATAGACACAAAAATGTTGCGAACATAACATATGGCATTAAATTTCAAAGAATGTGATTATAGCTCATGTTGTTCACTAAACCTGAGCATGTAGTAGATGAACTGAAAGAAATCTGCTGCCTCGGAAGCAAAATAATGGATGGCAAATGAAGGAAGGTGGGTGTAAGGAGCAGATTTGTACAGGAATTTCCTGTATCCCTCATCAAGAGAAGTCTACTAGTATGAAACATAGACTTTAATTTGAGGAAGAAATTTCTGAAAATGTGTGTATGGAGCACAGCATAGCACAGAAATGTCTTGTGGAGTGCGGTAAAACCAGAAAAGAAGAGAATCAAAATACTTGAGATATGATGTTGCAGAAGGATGCTGAAAATTTAGTAGACTGATCAGAAAGTAGGTGGTTCTCTGCATGATTGGTGAGGAAATGAGCATGTGGAGAACACTGACTAGAGGGGACCGTTGTGTTACTGGCGAATAGTTACTATGGTATAAGGGGGAGCCATAGAGGGAAGACAGAGATTGGAATCTATCCAACAAAATTGAGGACGTTGCGCTTCAGTATAAAACGAAGACATTGGCACAGGAAAGGAAGTTGTGGGTGGCTACATTAAACTAGTCTGAAGACTGATGAACCCTTCTCCCCAACCTCCACAAAAAAGATGTTTCTAGATATATTTTAGGGTCCTATATATGTATACAATGAAGTAAAAGTAAATATTCTTCTAATAAATGTGTACATCAAAATTGAGTTAACTTATGTGTGTGTACTTTTTTGACAAACGTCACATTGATATATAGTACAATTTAATGAAATTAGTAATATGGAAAATACATATACTTTGTATCTAATAAGTGACATAGAAAACATGCATAAAAACCCCATTTTCATTCGGTCTTTCCTGTCTCAGCGGTTTTTTCGGACCCGTGTTGGTAACACACTGTCTGATCGCTTTGAGCAAGAGAACGGTGTCCCTCAGGGCAGTGTTTTAAGCGTTACCCTCTTTGCCATAGCCATCAACAGTATAATGTCTACAGTGAGGAGTCCAGTACAGTGCTCCTTATTTGTGGACGACTTCGCTGTTTTCTGTTCCTCCTCCAGTGTTGCAACCGTGAGCCGTCAGTTGCAGCTAACAGTGCGGCGGTTAGAGGAGTGGGCTGCAAAGACGGGTTTTCGGTTTTCTGCCGAAAAGTGTGTTTGTGTTCATTTTAATCGTTCTCGTCATCTTTTTACTTTGCCTGCCTTGCATATGGGGGATACTGTACTACATTTTAGAGACACAGTGCGGTTTCTGGGCCTAATTTTTGACTCCAGGTTGTCATGGCTGCCACACCTACGTGACTTGAAAGCCAGAACGCTGAAGGCACTGAACATCCTCAGCCACAGGTCTTGGGTCGCGGACAGGGCGCGTCTCCTACAGTTTTATGGAGCTTTTGTGCGTTCACGGCTGGACTATGGGTGCACAGTATATGGGTCAGCGAGGCCATCTTATTTGCGGATCCTTGACGCTGTTCACCATGCTGGGATCCGACTGGCCACAGGTGCTTATCGGACCAGTCCCGTACCCAGCCTCTGTGCTGAATCTGGCGAACCACCACTTACCATCCGGCAACAGCTCCTGCTGGTGCGCCAGGCTTGTAAGTTTCTTGCAGCTCCCAGATCGCCTGCTCACCATCTTGTTGCCCATCCACCTCTGGACCGCCTTTTTTCCCGCCGTCCCCGGGCTACGTTGCCGTTTGGGATCCGTGTGCAACGTGTACTAGAGTCCCTCGGTGTGGAGTCTGTACAACCCCAAATCCAGGGTTTTAACCGCCTGCCACCCTGGTTGCTGAAGAGGCCCAGAGTGATTTTAGATTTATTGCAGTACAAGAAAGATTGCACTCCTGCCACCGTTTTTATTGCAGCATTTTCTGCCATTTTATCTGAGCACCACGACTATGTAGCTGTTTTTACGGATGGGTCTAAACAAGGGGATTCTGTTGGTTGCTCAGTTGTTTTTCCATATCATGTCCTCAAGGTCCGACTGCCTCAGAATTTTACTGTCTTTGATGCGGAATTGTTTGCGATCTTGCGGGCACTGGAGCACGAGACATTCTTCCTCTCCTAAATTTCTTGTCTGTTCCGATTCACTCAGTGCCCTTCACTCATTGCAACGTTTGTATCCGGTAGACAAAATTGTCCAGACCATCCAGGATGCCCTCCTCCGACTACAGCGACTGGGGAAGGTTGTAGCTTTCTGCTGGGTTCCGGGGCATGTTGGCATTGCTGGGAATGAAAGGACAGATCTTGCAGCCAAGGAGGCGTGTCTCGCCCCACAAGTATCTCAGTGTGCTATCCCCTTGAATGCACTCACCTCGCTGTTGAGCTCACGGGTCATGCGTCGGTGGGAGGATGAGTGGCTGGAAGTGACTGACAATAAGCTCCGTATAGTCAAGCCCACAACGCGTGTGTGGTGTACTTCCTTTCAGCCCCGTCGACGGGACGAGGTTCTCCTCACTCGGCTTCGAATAGGCCACAGCCCTATGACGCATGGCTTCCTGCTCCGGCGAGAGGACCCTCCAATGTGTAGTTCTTGCGGCATCCAGGTCACTGTGCGCCACGTTTTATTGGATTGCGTTTTATTTTCTGACCAGCGGGTCGCGGCTGACTTGCCAGCGGACCTGCCATCTCTTTTAGGCAACACTCGGACGAATGTGGTTAAAGTGTTAAAGTTCTGTGCCATTTCAAATGTTTTTACAAAGATTTTAGGGAGAGGATCTTAATTTGCTGACTGTGTGACAAGCTCGCCCATATTTTATGTAAGTGGCCAGCCAATAACAATTTCCTGTGACATTCTTGTTGCTATGTTTCCCCTTTCCTTAGGTTTTACTTTCTTATGTAGCATTTTCCTTCTTTTCCTGCTTTCTTTGAGTGTGTGCTTTAGTTTTCTTAGGTCTGTCCACATTCGTTCCTTTTAATGTGTGTCAGGGCGCTGATGACCTCGATGTTGAGCGCCCATAAGCCCCAACACACCACCACCACCACCTTTGTATCTAATAAGTGACATAGAAAACATGCATAATTTGACATGACATTTGGTGGTATTGGATACCCCCGAGTTTTAATGTGTTTTATCTTTGTGATGGGTGAGAAGTATTAAGCATCTTAGGTTGTAGGAGGAATTATCAATCAGAGAACTGGCATAATTTTCACACTGGATGTTCTACTACAAATTACGCAGTTTTTGTGATTGTTAATGTTGTCACAATCATTAACAGAGAACTGCTACTCTTGAAACATGGCACCAAAAATAACTACAAGGGTAATCCCAAAAGTAAGGTCTACTATTTTTTATAATTACATAGACCTGTTTATTTCTACAATGGTTTGCATCAGTTTACAGCTTGAACATTTAGCTATTTTTCGACATAATCACCATTTCTGTCGATGCATTTTTGTCGATGCATTTTTGTCAATGCCCATGTCATACCAGCTTGCTGCCACGCTGTTCAGAAAGTTATGAACCTCTTCTTTCACCTTGTCTTTGGAGATGAATCGCTGGGACCACAGTTAATGCTGACAGGTACTGTGAGCCTCTTAAAAAACTCAAATGGGCAATTCAGAACCGTAGAAGAGGAATGTTGAGCAAGGTCATACACATTCTCCATTCTTCTGCAACAGTTTCAGTGGAACATAATCGCCCACCCACCCTGTAGTCCTGACTTGGTGCCCAGTGACTATCACCTGTTCCCTAGGTTAAAAGAACATTTGGCCCGAAAGCAATTCAGCTCGAACGACGAGGTCAAAGAAGAGGTTTATAACTTTCTGAACAGCATGGCAGTGAGCTGATATGATATGGGCATACAAAAACTGTCACAGAGTCTACAAAAATGCATCGACAGAAATGGTGATTATGTCGAAAAATAGCTAAATGTTCAGGCTGTAAACTGATGTAAACCACTGTAGGAATAAACAGGTCTATGTACTTATAAAAAAATAGGACACCTTACTTTTGGGATTACCCTTGTATATAAATCATTCAGCAGAAACCATGGTGTGATGAGTTGAATCTTGGCAAGCAGGACACCATTAGCATGTACGTACAAGATACCAGTTACCGAAGGCAGCTAAATAGGTTATTATTTGACTACGGGTGTTGTCCTGAGGAAGCAGTTCGAGTAGTCAGCCTTAGACTGTCATACTGCCATATACAAAGTATGGGTAAGAGCAAGAGAAATTTTCAAGTGATTTATAATAAGGAGTCACATTCCCCATTTCATTGTGTCTCTTGGTGTGTGGAACCACCCCCATTTATAAAAATTAATAGCTTATCGTACATAAATATAGGAAGTCATTCATGTATGCATATGTGAAAAATTTAAAATTTTTGTAATTGTTGGAATACCTGTGGTTCAAATGGCTCTGAGCACTATGGGACTTAACTACTGAAGTCATCAGTCCCCTAGAACTTAGAACTAAACCTAACTAACCTAAGGACATCACACACATCCATGCTCAAGGCAGGATCCGAACCTGAGACCGTAGCGGTCGCGCGGTTCCAGACTGTAGCGCCTAGAACCGCTCGGCCACTCCGGCCAGTGGAATACCTATGGCTCAGAGTGTTGGCAGAATTAATTGTGGTCAGGGTGTATAGCGCCCAGAGATCCAGGTGTTTAAGGCATTTGATGTCAATGAATCAGCTGCTGTGCTTTACACACAAGTAGTTCTGATGACAACCAACTGTTGCTGCTCTTTGCAGACACGTTGATGAAGTAAAGAACGAAAAGCAGTGGTGAATTTCTCAATTTTTCCAAGGAACTGTGTTCACACAATGATAATTTATTCAGCTAATTTTGTTTGTGTCATGTATGATTGAAAATGTTATGCAATGAACCAAAAATCTCATATATTGGACTGGAGAAAACTTGTAGGTTCACAGGACTTGTCAGTTGTTTGAGGTAAACAAGTGATTCATGATGGGCACCATTTATTTTTTCGCTTACTGTAAGTACAGTAGTTACATCATTGCATAAATATTTCACAAAATTTGCAATAAATATAAGGTCATATGAGTAAAATAGGAAATTAAAAAGAATTGTGCCAATATTGTAGACGTCCACTTAACAACTTTTAATATTGAATATTTGCATGTTCATACATCTCTCATACACAAGGAAAGTCGTTAGAAGATCCACTTAGTTCCAAAATGCAAAAGTGATTCCGTTTTATGATCAATACTGTATTGACATATCGCTGAGTGTCTGTAGTTGTGTGAATGGATATGTGTGTGTGTGCGCGAGTGTGTACCCGTCCTTTTTTCCCGTAAGGTAAGTCTTTCCGCTCCCGGGATTGGAATGACTCCTTACCCTCTCCCTTAAAACCCACTTCCTTTTGTCTTTCCCTCTCCTTCCCTCTTTCCTGATGAGGCAACAGTTTGTTGCGAAAGCTTGAATTTTGTGTGTATGTATGTGTCTGTCTGTGTTTCTATCGACCTGCCAGCGCTTTCGTATGGTAAGTCACATCATCTTTGTTTATAAAACAAAGATGATGTGACTTACCAGACAGAAGTGCTGGCGGGTCGATAGACACACAAGCATACACACAGAATTCAAGCTTTTGAGGGAAGGGGGGGGGGATGAGGGGATGTGGGTTTTTGGAGGAGGGGGTGGGGAGTCGTTCCGGTCCCAGGAGCAGGGGGACTTGCCTTGGGGGGAGGGAGGGACGGGTGTGCACTCGCGCACGCATCTGTCCGTGCGTGCGCGTACGCAGGCAGACATGTGTGTGTGTGTGTGTGTGTGTGTGTGTGTGTGTGTGTGTGTGTGTGTGTGTGTGTGCGCGCGCGCGCGCGTGCGCGCCTGTGGCTGTGCCTGTCCTTTTTGCCCCCCCATGAACCATGGACCTTGCCGTTGGTGGGGAGGCTTGCGTGCCTCAGCGATACAGATAGCCGTACCGTAGGTGCAACCACAACGGAGGGGTATCTGTTGAGAGGCCAGACAAACGTGTGGTTCCTGAAGAGGGGCAGCAGCCTTTTCAGTAGTTGCAAGGGCAACAGTCTGGATGATTGACTGATCTGGCCTTGTAACAATAACCAAAACGGCCTTGCTGTGCTGGTACTGCGAACGGCTGAAAGCAAGGGGAAACTACAGCCGTAATTTTTCCCGAGGGCATGCAGCTTTACTGTATGATTACATGATGATGGCGTCCTCTTGGGTAAAATATTCCGGAGGTAAAATAGTCCCCCATTCGGATCTCCGGGCGGGGACTACTCAAGAGGATGTCGTTATCAGGAGAAAGAAAACTGGCGTTCTACGGATCGGAGCGTGGAATGTCAGATCCCTTAATCGGGCAGGTAGGTTAGAAAATTTAAAAAGGGAAATGGATAGGTTGAAGTTAGATATAGTGGGAATTAGTGAAGTTTGGTGGCAGGAGGAACAAGACTTCTGGTCAGGTGACTACAGGGTTATAAACACAAAATCAAACAGGGGTAATGCAGGAGTAGGTTTAATAATGAATAGGAAAATAGGAATGCGGGTAAGCTACTACAAACAGCATTGTGAACGCATTATTGTGGCCAAGATAGATACGAAGCCCACACCTACTACAGTAGTACAAGTTTATATGCCAACTAGCTCTGCAGATGACGAAGAAATTGAAGAAATGTATGATGAAATAAAAGAAATTATTCAGATTGTGAAGGGAGACGAAAATTTAATAGTCATGGGTGACTGGAATTCGAGTGTAGGAAAAGGGAGAGAAGGAAACATAGTAGGTGAATATGGATTGGGGGACAGAAATGAAAGAGGAAGCCGCCTGGTAGAATTTTGCACAGAGCACAACATAATCATAACTAACACTTGGTTTAAGAATCATGAAAGAAGGCTGTATACATGGAAGAACCCTGGAGATACTAAAAGGTATCAGATAGATTATATAATGGTAAGACAGAGATTTAGGAACCAGGTTTTAAATTGTAAGACATTTCCAGGGGCAGATGTGGACTCTGACCACAATCTATTGGTTATGAACTGTAGATTAAAACTGAAGAAACTGAAGAAAGGTGGGAATTTAAGGAGATGGGACCTGGACAAACTAAAAGACCCAGAGGTTGTACAGAGATTCAGGGAGAGCATAAGGGAGCAATTGACAGGAATGGGGGAAATAAATACAGTAGAAGAAGAATGGGTAGCTTTGAGGGATGAAGTAGTGAAGGCAGCAGAGGATCAAGTAGGTAAAAAGACGAGGGCTAGTAGAAACCCTTAGGTAACAGAAGAAATATTGAATTTAATTGATGAAAGGAGAAAATATAAAAATGCAGTAAGTGAAACAGGCAAAAAGGAATACAAACGTCTCAAAAATGAGATCGACAGGAAGTGCAAAATGGCTAAGCAGGGATGGCTAGAGGACAAATGTAAGGATGTAGAGGCCTATCTCACTAGGGGTAAGATAGATACCGCTTACAGGAAAATTAAAGAGACCTTTGGAGATAAGAGAACGACTTGTATGAATATCAAGAGCTCAGATGGAAATCCAGTTCTAAGCAAAGAAGGGAAAGCAGAAAGGTGGAAGGAGTATATAGAGGGTCTATACAAGGGCGATGTACTTGAGGACAATATTATGGAAATGGAAGAGGATGTAGATGAAGATGAAATGGGAGATATGATACTGCGTGAAGAGTTTGACAGAGCACTGAAAGACCTGAGTCGAAACAAGGCCCCCGGAGTAGACAATATTCCATTGGAACTACTGACGGCCGTGGGAGAGCCAGTCCTGACAAAACTCTACCATCTGGTGAGCAAGATGTATGAAACAGGCGAAATACCCTCAGACTTCAAGAAGAATATAATAATTCCAATCCCAAAGAAAGCAGGTGTTGACAGATGTGAAAATTACCGAACTATCAGCTTAATAAATCACAGCTGCAAAGTACTAACACGAATTCTTTACAGACGAATGGAAAAACTAGTAGAAGCCAACCTCGGGGAAGATCAGTTTGGATTCCGTAGAAACACTGGAACACGTGAGGCAATACTGACCTTACGACTTATCTTAGAAGAAAGATTAAGGAAAGGCAAACCTACGTTTCTAGCATTTGTAGACTTAGAGAAAGCTTTTGACAATGTTGACTGGAATACTCTCTTTCAAATTCTAAAGGTGGCAGGGGTAAAATACAGGGAGCGAAAGGCTATTTACAATTTGTACAGAAACCAGATGACAGTTACAAGAGTCGAGGGACATGAAAGGGAAGCAGTGGTTGGGAAGGGAGCAAGACAGGGTTGTAGCCTCTCCCCGATGTTGTTCAATCTGTATATTGAGCAAGCAATAAAGGAAACAAAAGAAAAATTCGGAGTAGGTATTAAAATTCATGGAGAAGAAATAAAAACTTTGAGGTTCGCCGATGACATTGTAATTCTGTCAGAGACAGCAAAGGACTTGGAAGAGCAGTTGAATGGAATGGACAGTGTCTTGAAAGGAGGATATAAGATGAACATCAACAAAAGCAAAACAAGGATAATGGAATGTAGTCTAATTAAGTCGGGTGATGCTGAGGGAATTAGATTAGGAAATGAGGCGCTTAAAGTAGTAAAGGAGTTTTGCTATTTGGGGAGCAAAATAACTGATGATGGTCGAAGTAGAGAGGATATAAAATGTAGGCTGGCAATGGCAAGGAAAGCGTTTCTGAAGAAGAGAAATTTGTTAACATCCAGTATTGATTTAAGTGTCAGGAAGTCGTTTCTGAAAGTATTCGTATGGAGTGTAGCCATGTATGGAAGTGAAACATGGACAATAAATAGTTTGGACAAGAAGAGAATAGAAGCTTTGGAAATGTGGTGCTACAGAAGAATGCTGAAGATTAGATGGGTAGATCACATAACTAATGAGGAGGTATTGAATAGGATTGGGGAGATGAGAAGTTTGTGGCACAACTTGACCAGAAGAAGGGATCGGTTGGTAGGACATGTTCTGAGGCATCAAGGGATCACCAGTTTAGTGTTGGAGGGCAGCGTGGAGGGTAAAAATCGTAGAGGGAGACCAAGAGATGAATACACTAAGCAGATTCAGAAGGATGTAGGTTGCAGTAGGTACTGGGAGATGAAAAAGCTTGCACAGGATAGAGTAGCATGGAGAGCTGCATCAAACCAGTCTCAGGACTGAAGACCACAACAACAACAAAGGTGGGTCTTTCCGCTCTTGGGATTGGAATGACTCCTTGCCCTCTCCCTTGAGGCCCACATCCTTTCGCCTTTCCCTCTCCTTTCCTCTTTCCTGATGAAGCAACCGTTTGTTGCGAAATCTTGAAATTCTGTGTGTGTGTTTGTGTGTTTTTTATTGTGTCTGTCTACCAGCGCTTTCCCGTTTGGTAAGTCATGGAGTCTTTGTTTTTAATATATTTTTCCCATGTGGAACGTTTCTTTCTATAAACGCAACTTGCAGACACAACTGCAGTCTTAGAGAGCTGAGACCACACTGCGAACGGCAGCACCAGTGCATGATGGGAGTGGCGACTGATTGGTGGGTAAGGAGGAGGCGGGGAGGGGGAGGGATAGTATGGTAGGAGTGGCGGACAGTCAAGTGTTGCAGTTTAGACAGAGGGCACGACTTATCTGTAGTGTTGTCCATTTGAAAAAAACTCTACTGGTATTACATTAACAGTCTCCATGTCGTTCAGAATGTTGGTTACATGTTTCCTACATCGATGATCAGAGCTGAGGACTATAGTTAGATTAAAACTAGGCTACTTAGGAGTTGACATCTATCACTTGCTGCTACAATGTCGCCACATCCGCTGCCAGCTACCACACAAACGTGGGGGGGTCACTTCATAAATGCTTTTAATGTGTAACCGAGAGCAATGCTTGGGACTGGCCATTGTGAGGTATGACAGAAATGAGAAATGCTCTGTCTACAGTTAATTTTAAGTGACCTATGGCAGAGTTGCAGAGGACGAGATTTATTGGAGCCCTGAATTTAAACTCGTGTCCTAAACGTAGCCACAACCTAGAGTGGTGGGTGTGTTTCGGAGGATACTGTGGTCAACAATCTCTGGCAAAACTAAAATCATAGTATTTTTGTTCTCTATGTTAATTCACACCCAGTTTTGCATTAACATATTTATAATTTTCCCGCAATACATGCTCTATGAAAAAATGTTCGTGGAGAAATGATTGATGTACAATGATGCTAGCATAGCGTTGACTGTCAAGTAGTGTTTACAAATGTTATGTGGTTAAGTTTCTTGATATCAGCGCGCTCTACTGAGCAGATCTGAACTGGCTGTTGGGAGTAACTGTGTTGTTGGAATAAAGATGTCATGCCCGATCAAATTATTTCCAAACCACATGCATAGCTTTGTGATCATCATGGCAACTTGTCGTACTGTATATCGCAAGAAGAATTGTCACTGTCCCGAGTGCACGCCCAAAAGATGATGGAACTGTATTTAACGTGTTTTGTCATTTGACACTTGTAGCGCTAGTGGAGATCTTTGCTTAATTTGCATTACTTAAATACTTTTAGTTTAAATGCAGCTCAAACTACTTATTTTTTCCTGCTTAGCAAAACTTGTTTAGAGAATTTATTATCATTGCCAAGTGCAAGATTTATGTATGTATTTTTGTGATGTTTCACAAGCAATGAGTGATAGCTTGCATATGTGTAGTTTTCTACATAATTGAGGAGGCACAGTACCCGATTACCTCAAAAACACGACTGCAGTGTAAGAGACGTAGAACAACACATATGCAAACACCACATAAAATACTTAAATTTTTACTTGGTAAAGAGGAAAAAAATTCTTGAAATGCATCCTGCTAAGCATGAAAAAGTTCATAACTGGTGCAGTGTTTCACTATTTAAACAATGAATGACGGCTGAAAGCTTTCCAAAAACATTGATTATGATGTATGAAACGAAGTGAAATATTTCTACTTGCCAGACAGTTACCAATTCTAGTTACACCAGAGGTTATAAACCTATTTTGGATAATAAATAAGTCCCTGATAAGTATTTTGATGCCTGTTGTATACATATATCATACAAAAAGTGCAAAAATGCAAAGGGGGGTTGTATATGTAACTTTCACTGCTTAAAACATTATTTCCCACATTTTACACCACATTCTAAAATCCCTTGAAAGTGTAAAAGTGGGGTTTCACTGTATTTCATTTAATGGAGGGAATGTGGAAAAAATATTACTTGGGTGTCATTGAATGGTGGCAGTCCCATAACTGCATTTGGAGCATACACGGGATGTGTGAAAGTGAAGTGTGCTAAACATTTGTCCATATTATTTTTGTTACAAAAGCCTCATCAGTTTTCTGGCTTGTAATTGTTGATCACGATTACAACTGTGTGGTTGTTGTTGATGGCAATTACTGCAGACCGTATGTTAGGAAATGTTTTGAAAACTCCGCTTTTTTTATGAATTCATGTAAGACAGTGTTATGTAACATGATAATGATTGGGCATGTGCCATATGTGTATAGAGAGAAACAGAACTCTTACATTGTGTCTTCTGTGTCTATATTAGCTTTGGAATATATATTGTGTTGATAGACCTATCTGTAGTGTAGCCTGAGGTATAGGTTGGCTTGAGAGGTGACAGTTTCGTTGGGAGTTGGTGAAGCCATAGTGTTAAAAATATAGTAAGATGGTGTGGAAGAAGAGTGGGAGAACATATTCAAACCAGCAGCATTTGAAAGTGTTCGAATGAAATGAAAGTGGTGGAGAAAAAGCAGTTTCAGGATTTTTAACAAAAATTTAAAAATGATTGATTATAAATTATTAATGTATAGAAACTGTGTGAACTCGTGGAAATAAGATGGTATACACTACCATTGGAAAGAATTACTATAAAATGAAATGTTGGGAATCATACCTGAAAGAATTGGGAAGAGTTTGTATCATTTTTAGAAAACTGTGTAACAGGAATGTAGCCCATAACACACTGGTCAAGAGAATTATGGAACATGACTTTGTACTTAACTGAGCAGTAGTTGATGACTGGGTATTTTACCAAATTATACACTCGTCATTCACAGATTAAGTGCACAACAAAACATCATTACTTCCTCAATTGT
This sequence comes from Schistocerca serialis cubense, assembly GCF_023864345.2. NCBI lineage: Eukaryota > Metazoa > Arthropoda > Insecta > Orthoptera > Acrididae > Schistocerca > Schistocerca serialis. The sequence continues at coordinate 488,666,757 of NC_064644.1, read as the reverse complement.
TTATGTAACAAGAGCTGTAATGTCTGACAGGTGTCTAAAATTGAAAATAATCATTCAGCTTGTCACCATGAGTGCTTTTAATTGGACTTTGAGAGCTTCAATAAGATGTATGCGCTCCATGAGCTTGTATCACCAACTGGCACCTATGTGGCATGCTGCATATAGGTCTACAGAGGTCATTCTGTGGTTTTTGTTAGCATTCTTCAATGAAAGCACTAGAGAGTTCTTGCAAAGTCTATGGCGGAACGAGATGACCATGAACACATTTGTCAAGCAAATCCCACACATGCTCAGTGGGGCTTAGGTTGGGATTCAGTGTTGCCTGTTTCATTACTTTAGTGTCCAGGCTTCACAATGAATCTCTAGTGATGCCTGCCACATGGGCCCTGGCACGAGTGTGCATGAGAAGAAATTCAGGGCCACCAACACATGGTCCAACAGAATCTGTCTGATGTACTGCCTGGTGGTAAGACAATCATGGACAACAGTAAGACCAGAGTGGCTGTCAACGCTGATGCCTCCCCACACCATCACAGAACCTTGGCCGAACTTGTCAATTTCCCAGTCAACTTTTGGCAGGTGCCACCCACCATTGTGTTTCCACACACAAATGTGGCCGATCAGACAAAGCAGCTCCAGAGGCCCTTCTGAGATTGTTTTGCAGTGGTCTGGCGATAGCAGTGTGGTGCTGCAACACAGATATGGCCAGACATTGGCCTTTAGATGGGGTTGTAATGCATCAGCGATCTTGCTCAACTTACCTTGTGTGCTGACCTGTACTGTAGTGTATCCACAACTTCCGGGTGACACATGAAGAGACATCATCTGCAGCAACATGGCAGAAAGTTCATTCTTCTTGGATCAAATAGCCTGCCCTACCAACTTGCACTGCATTAAGATGTCACATTGCATGTGCTTGGTTGGATATAACATCCACAGATGACGAATGCCATCTGTTGCACCTCATTGGAAAACACTAGGACACAGTACTCACTTTTTCCCACACTGTGTTTGCGTACTAATAGAAGGCCTATAACTAAGCACTAGGGTTAGTAGAAAATTGGAAACAGATTTTTTACAGGTGTCAGTCCACATCCTTGTTATCTTATCCTCCTTGCTTATATTTTGTACACTGTGCCATCCATGGTTTCCGGTACTAAATTTTAGGGCATTTCTGTTAACCCCATGTATTGTAAGACTGTTGAATTACATATTTTAAACTTTTTTGAACACACTTTCTGGATAGGCATCTACCTAACTATTGATTTGTTTCTCATTAGTGTTAAGATTAACAAATAATTCTTGCCTCCGGGAGGAACACTAAGCAAAGAAGTCTTCAAAATTAGAAGTATTATTTATCAGTGTGCAAGCCTTCACAGCTGGGATTAGTAAAAGAGAGAGATTTGAAGAAGATAGCACATTTAGTCATGGAGATCCACATAAAACACCGGTACCTGACCCTACAAGAATGGTTGTTTGCCTCACTTAGGGGTTTACTGGTAAAATTTTAAGAGTCTGCATTCCATTAAATGTAGAATAATGTATTACTCCCTATTACATGGTCCAGTTACATTAATGTGACCACTGTTGATGTTTGCCATCAGGATACAGTAACCACTCTGAAAGTAGGTGGCAGCAGTAGGAATGAAGGGTGTATACTAGGGGCTAGCCTGAGGTAATTACCATAATCTCTTGCACAAACACCACCACCTACTTTTATGGTGACCCTTTGTGGGTATGCAAGTCAAATTCCGCGGCTCCAGCTTCATTAGTTTTGCCACTAGGATCCATTGTATACTTTAGTGTAAGCGAAATGGTGAATATTGAGAGAATCGAGAACCATGCAGAGATTAAATATCTCCATTTGAATGGCATGATGTGTAAGGAAATTATGGTGGAGATGTGGAATACACTTAAGGACAATGCTCTGTCTTATGCAACAGTGAAAAACAGGGTGTCCGACTTCAAATGTGGAAGATAAGCCAAGGAGCAGAAGGCCTGTCACTATTGCCACTGTTGAAACAGGGACTGCAACTCACGATACGATTGTGCAGGATTGTCGAACAACGCTGCAGCACATTGAAGCCACATTTGGAATTTCCCATGGGCATGCTCATGAAATTGTTGTGGATATTTTGGGAATGCGGGAAGTTTCATCTCTGTGGGTCCCGACAGACTTGCATGCAGATCCAGAGACAGGAGCATGTGCAGTGTTGTGAAGAAATCATCCACCAATTTGAAGCAGATGAAGATGGCTTTTTTGCAAAGTATGTGACAATAGACGAAACGTGGGATACAGAAGGGGTAATTGTGGTGGAGTACTTGCAAAAGGGTGTAACTGTCATTGAATCGTACTATTGCACCGTCCAGCACTGTTTGTGAGAAGAGGTGAAAAAAGGTGCTGAAAATTGGCCCGCGGAGTTCTTTTGCATCAGGACAACGCACTGGCGCCCAAACCCTCACAACACTGGAAACTCTGCGTGACTGAGTTTGGATTGTTACATAATCTGCCATATTCTCGAGATTTGGCTCCATCAGCCTTTTTTCTTCCCCCCCCCCCCCCCCCCCCCCCAAAAAAAAAAAAAAAAAAAAAAAAAAAAAAAAAAAAAAAAAAAGGACACACCACCTCTGAGGACAATGATTTGACAATGATGATGCAGTGATTAATGCTTGAACGCTTGGCTGGACCGGAAATCGAAGACCTTTTATTTGAATGGTTTGCAGAAGTTATGTGAGTGTGCCCGCAAGTATGTTAGTGTACATGAGTATTATATTGAAAAATAAATTGGTATTATGAAATTCCTGTCATTCTTTATTTGTGAGGCTAGCAATTTTCCGACCCCCCCTCCCCCCCTCTGTGTGTGTGTGTGTGTGTGTGTGTGTGTGTGTGTGTGTAAATTACCCAGGGACCTGGAAACAGTGCAGTTGTTATAATGCAGAAACGGAGCAATTTGTCAGATCTTGGAAAGGGCACGATTGTCCTGTGGAAGCATTTCTGAAACTGTTTGCAAGCTACTGTGGTTAAAGCATACCATGCATGGCATAATGGTGCTATCCAAAACTGGTGCCGAGGCAACTATGGTGCTCCATGGGCTATATACAATGGGTGAATGATGGCTGCAGAGATGTATACAGCTGAATAGAGGTACAAATGTTAAGCAACTGATCACCATTACGAACCAAGGGGCTACCAGCAGTGTCTCCTCAATGACTGTTGAGCAAATGTTGCTGTGTATTGGCCTCCAGAGCAGGCATCAAGCTCATCGACCCATGCTGACTACTGTTCATTGGTGATAAAGGCTGGAATTCGCTCACCGGTATCGCAACTGCACATCCACTGAGTGGCGACAGGTGACCACCTCCAGTAAATCACATTTTATGCTCTATTTGACAAATGATCATTGGCATGTAGGCCTGCAACTTCTGAAAGCAGAGAGGTGCAGACTGAAGGAGGGAGCGTATGGTCTCGGGAATATTTTCGTGGAATCTCTTGGTGACCTTCTCAATCTGGAAGGCACAATGGATAAGCGCAAATGTGCAGGTACCTTTGTGGACCATGTCTGCCCCTGCATGCAGTTTGTTTATCCTTGGCACTATGGCATCTACCAGCAGGACACTGCAACGCATCACACAGATTGGAGTATATATGCATTATTCAAAGAGCACCAGGAAGAATTTAATGTACTCCCCTGGTTATCAGACTCACCGAATTTAAACCCAATCTGTAAGACAATCTTGATTGGGCTGTATGTGTCATGGAGCCTCTGCCAAGAAACTTAATGCAGCTGGTCATGGTACTGGAGTTGGGATGCCTGCACATCCCTGTTTTTACCTTCCAGGACCTCTGACTCTCTTCACGTCTTGCAGTGCTCCATACTGCAGAAGGTGGTTATTCAGGCTTCTGATGGTCACATTAATCTGACGGGACAGCATATGTACATCTTTTAAAAGAACCTTATCAGAAAAATTAGTGTTTGTACTAATAATTATGGACAGTTATTCGTCCTGTGTGTACAAAAGGAAAGGGAAGAATGACAGTGGTACCTGAAGGACTCCTTGTCAACACTGTAAGCTGGATTGTAGAGTTGACATGTAGATGAAGGTTCTTGGCAGCATGAATTCAATGAGTTTATCTGTACCTGCTTCCACCTCACGTTTACTTTCTCACAGTAACACAATGGTACGTATGGGGTTAATAAGTGGCCTGTTCCTGGCTGAAAATAAAGATGCACCTTCCCAGGTTTGGCACCACAGGACTACTTGCTCTTCTCAAACCGATTGTAAACTGAAGGACTAAAGATTTGAGATGATTCAGATGGCTCAAAGCTTCCTTTTTCTGTGGTGTTGATGAAATTGTGACCCTGTGTTGAGCAGTATCTCTCATCACATGGATCTTGTGTACATTATTAGAACCTGAACATGATCAAACAGTGCATGGGTATGAACCAGCAAAACATCCTGTGAATTGTTAGATCAATACAGTGACAACAGTAAATAAACAAGTTTCAAAATTTACTGCTTGTACATATATGAAAATGGCACTGTCTGGCTCATAGATAAATTCAGAAGATATAAAGCAGTTTTCCTGTGACAAAATTTGTGGAAAAAGTTGCCCAAGAAAAGAATAGGCAAAAACAACTTAATTTTGTAGACTTTTTGCTAAAGAATCAACACTTACTATGTGTGATCAGGAAACATGGCACAGAATATTGTCTGTAACAGTAAATTGCTACAGAATTGTAACCCCTCGTGTGGTAAGAAATAAACTACACAAACTGTGCAGTCTCTATGACTGGTGTAACAAGGACTGGCTGGGTTGACTTTCAAACCAGCCTTTGAAGTAACACTGACATCAAAATGGAGCTATAGCTTGGTGGTTAAGTTATATAGCTCATGTACTGTAGGTTCTGGGTCTGAGTCCCTTAGAGTGCAGTCTGTTTTTTTATTATTATAATTTTTTAATGAAATGACTTATTATTTTTATTCAATTCATGGATTTGAATAAATTTTTTCACTTATAATCTTTTGTTACGTCATTTGTCACCATATTAACTTCATTTTCTCTCTGTTTTTCTTCCTTCTTTTTCTTTTCTCATTTGGAATATTTGCTCACATGATTTTAATTATTTTTATTTATTTACTTCAATTTAATTTTTTCCTTGAAATTTTATATTCTTGTCTATGTTATTGCAGTCGTTATTTCTATAACATTTTTCCTTGGATTTTATTTTTATTTGTGAAACCGTATATCTTGTAAATCTATATTTGCGATATTTTGCCCCTGAAGTGATAAGAGTTCATTTCACATGTTTGTATGATGATGGCCATAAAAAGGAGCAAATTTTTGGCACCATTGAACGACCAATATAAATTAGAGTATTTTATCTTTTACTTTTTTAACTAATAGATTAGTATTTTCAAACACTGAAATATTATGGTAGACAAATAACAGTATTAAAAATTGCATGGGGGCAATTTCAAATTACAAATGAATAAAAGAGGTCAAAATGAGAGAAAATAAAGAAGTTGTTACAGTGATTGAAGTGGTACACAGAATGGTTATAAATAAATAAAATTAAACCAATTTATTGAGTAAAAATACTAATCGCAGTTGTTATTGTTGGAATAAATAATAAAATTTGATCATTTAACCTTCGACATACCAGCTAAATAACAACTAGGGCGCCATTTTGACATCAGTACTATTTCCAATCATTTAGTGGAGTACAAGAACTTTTGAAATTATTTTTTGTAAATGTCTCTCAAATGAGAGCCCACTAGGGTGAACCGCTACTGGGTGTGAAATCTGGTACCCTAACATACACCACTGTATGGGTAGTTTAAAAATGTCAATCCCACTTGTGGGGACCTCCCTTTCTAAAAGATACCAGGAACTTCTTCCTACTACAACACAAATTTTTCATTTAAACATGCCTTTGCATTTACTAATGCTTGCCAACATTGTGTAATCGTGGAACATTATGATTTGCTTTATAAATTTCACTGGATGATTGTAGGCCTTCAAGAAATGAAAACAGATCTGTAAATTTTAACATTTTGTAGGAAAAATTTGCTTTTTCGAGTATGAATAAGGTTCGCTTTTGAGATATTCAATCACTTAACTCTGTACTAGGCAGCAGCGACACAAGAGGAGTGCTTCCTAAACTGATTACACAAAGAGAACAAGCTATTTCACGTATTTATAAATTTTGTTATCACAAAGTTTATGGAACAATTTGAGTGCAGCTTGGAGCAAAACCAGTGAACTAAATTACGTAAAACCTTAAAAATGGGTATAATGCAAACTGTTCAACCATTGTTGAGTTTCACAGCTTTACTAAAATTACCCACTGAATTAAGCACTTCAAACACAACCAAAATTTTTATAGTGACAATGTGATGTTTTGGCACCCTTCTCTTAAGAGGCAACTACTCTGAAAGTATTAATATATGTGGGCTAGGAATTTGTAAATCTTTCTTTGAATGTTTATCACATGTAGTCATTGATGGAGAGTAATCATCCAACAATTAATTGGGAAAATTAAATTTTTGTTAGTGGTGGGTGTGATGAGACATTCTGTGAAACTTTACCAAATGCGCTCTCTGATAACTACCTAGAATAGATAGTTAGGAACTCCACTGATGATGGAAATATATTGGATGTAGTGGCCACAAATAGACCAGATGTCTTTGAGGATGTCCAGATCAAAACTAGTATCAGTGACCATGACATGGTCTTGGCAACGATGATTACCAACTAAACAATCAGAAAGATACATATGTTCATTAAACTGGATAAAAAAATCAGTAGTGTCATATCTCAGTGATAAACTCGAAACTTTCAGCACAGGGCAGGAGGATGTAGACGAACTCTGGCTCAAATTTAAAAGAATAGTTGACCATGCACTGGATAGACATGTACCTCAGTACAACAGTTGATAATGGGCTTGAACCTCCATGGTATACAATTGGTCTAAAGAAACAGAGATTATTGCAGAAAAGATGTAAAACAAAGCATAGGGCTATAGATAGTGATGAATGAAACACACTTGGCAGTCAAGAAAGCAATGCGTTATGCCTTCAGTGACTGCTGTAGCAGAGTATTGTCAAACGACATTTCACAAAATTGAAAGAAATTCTGCTTGTATTTAAAGGCTGTTAGTGTCAGTGGTGTTGAGAAACATCTGAAATAATTAAAACTGAGCAAAGCTCCAGGGCCCAATGGAATCCCTGTCAGATTCGACACCGAATTTGCGGTTGAGTTAGCCACTCTTCTAACTATAATCGTCGTAGATCCCTCAAACAAAAAACAGTGCCCAGTTCTTGGAAAGAGGCACAGGTTACACCCATCTACAAGAAGGGTAGTAGAAGTGATCACAAAACTTAATACCCTTGATAAAGATTTGTTGTAGAATCTTCGAATATATTCTGCCCTCAAACATAATGAGGTATCTTGAACAGTGACCTCCTCAGTGCCAACCAGTATGGATTTCAAAACGTCGATCATGTGAAACCCAACTCCCACTTTTATCACTGACATACTGAAAGCTTTGGATCAAGGCAGCCAGTTAGATGCACTATTTCTTGATTACTAAAAAGAATTTGACTTAGTACCACACCTATGCTTATTGTCAAAAGTACAATCTTGGGGTATTAAGTGAAATTTATGACTTAATTGAGAATTTTTTGGTAGCGAAGATGCAGCATGTTATCTTGGATTGAGAGTCATTGTCAGATGTAGGAATACCTTCGGGTATGCTCCAGGGAAGTGTGTTGATACCCTGGCTGTTCATGGTGTGTTTTAATGACCTTGCAGACAATATTAATAGTAAAATCAGGCATTTTGCAGATGATGCAGTTTTCTGTAATGAAGTTCTATCTGAAGGAAACTGCATAAACAGTCAGGTCTTGATAAGATTTCAATGTGGTGCAGAGATTGGCAGCTTGCTTTAAATGTTCAGAAATTTAAAATTTTGCACTTCACAGAACGAAAAAACATAAATTCCTGTCACAGTAACATTAATGAGTCACTGTTGGATTCTGCCAACTCATACAAACACCTGGGTGTAACACTTTGTAGGGATATCAAATGGAATGATCACATAGGTTCAGTTGTGGGTGAAGCAGGTGGTAGACTTTGGTTTATTGGTAGAATATTGGGGAACTGTAGTCAATCTACAAAGGAGATTGCTTACAAATCTCTTATGCTACTGGTTCTATAACATTGCCCAAGTGAGTGGGGGACCCGTACCAGATAGGATAAACAGGGGATATTGAACATATACAGAGAAGAGCAGCATGAATGGTTACAGGTTTAATCTGTGGGAGAGTATCGTACAGATACTGAAGGCTCTGGAAGACAGACATAAACTATCCCGAGAAAATTTGTTAACAGAGTTTCAAGAACTGGCTTTAAATGATTATTCTAGGAATATACTAGAAACCCGTACATATTGCTCACATGGGGGTTGTGGGGATAAGATTAGAATAATTACTGCACACACACACACACACACACACACACACACACACACAAAAGCATCCAGACAATCATTCTTCCCACTCTCCATACGTGACTGGAACAGGAAGAAACCCCAATAACTGGTACAATGGGATGTAGCCTCTGCCATGCACGTCACCATGGTTTGCAGAGCACAGATGTAAATAGAAGTTTGACCAATGTGTATTGTTGAGTGGTGACAATCTCCAAATAACAACAACAACAACAGTTGATACTGTCACTGTAGAATCTCTGAATTTGTTGATGGAGCCACAACTTCACCTCTGCTTGCACCACTTCATCACTATCAAAGTGAGGTCCTCTTAGGTGTTCTTTATGTTTTGGAAACAGATGAAAATAGGGTGAAGCTAAGTCATAACTGTATGGAGGATGATAAATGACAATCATCCCAATCCATCAGATTGTTGCAGATGTCGCAGCGCTCGTGTGTGGCATGGCGTTCTTTGTCATGGAGGAAGAGAGCGTGCGCCATATGTGGACAAACTCTTTCAATTTGAAACTCGAGTTCAGCGTGCTGTTTCTCACTCTCAAACATAGTTATATTACATGCCACAGTTCAGGGTATTTTAGCAGCAGAGTGCTGCAAATATGTAGTAGTGAAGAATAAAGATTTAGAATGTTAATAATGTTTGTGTTATTTTTAGCCTTAAGAGTTATGACAAATTTTGAGGCATTACTTTTTGGCACACCCTCGAATGGCCACAAAGCAAAATTATGAAGCAAATGTTACACGTATTGCTGTTAGCTTTTGTCTCGGGATGTTCAGCAGGCACTTATTTGATGATTTTACGGGAATTCATTTGAGGGTGCCAGTCACTGATGCTATTAGACAAAGCTCATGAGAAGAAAACTACAAGGCAGTCTGTCAACAAGTGGCCACAAAAGCCTCAATGATTTTGTAAACACTAAGCAATTTTTTGAAGATAAGTTTTTCTTAGTAATCGTACACTTTGACTTTACTAATTTACGAGTTGTGCCAGGAGTGAAAACTTGTGATTGGCTTGCAGCATATTGGCTTCTGAGACAAACTCAGCTTCCTCCTTCTAGAGCAGTGAGCTTATAGTTTATAAAAGAAACTAATATGTCCGTCACTCCATATCAAATCACCTAATTTTGGAACATTTTTCTGCTCTACCAACACAGATTTAATTGTAATTGTATGTGAACATTGGCACATGTTCCTGATGAGGATTGGTCATGTTTGACAACTTTGTGCAAAGCGAGCGTGAATTTTGGGTGACTTTGAGTAGTTGTATTTCAGGCAGTATTTTGTTGAAAGAAACGAAATTTATCCATCGTTTTCAACTTTGTGGGTTCTTTTAATGAAAAGAACATTACAATCGTATTCAGTCAGAAATTTTAGCCAAATCGCCTGGAAAAAATCTGTACATGAAAAAATTTCAAAGTTTGGCTTCTTGTATCTCGGGGAATAAAAGTATGATGAACATGTAACCTGGTGTGTTGTAACTTAACACAATCTGGTATGTAGGTTCTCAAATATAAAGTTTCATTTAGGTGCCATGTTCCATTATTGAATAAATTAAACGCAAAGTTGAAGATTTTGTAAAAAGGTAAAAAATGCCATTTTTTGACCTGATTTTGCAGAAAATTGTGTTCTATGAAACTTTCCAAACTGAGCTTATTAGAAACAACATGGTTTTAATAGTGAAGGAAAGTGTATTTGACTATCTAACACATGCTAACAATGCTAGAAATTTTGAAACTCAAGACATGTTGTAGAGTAAATGCATACTTATCATGAAACTTGATACGCAACAGATCGGTAATGTAAGGACATTGAATACAAAATTTCGTTTGTCTACTACTTTCCAGTAAGTTACAGATTTGTTGAAAGTTGAAAATGAGTTATGTTCAACACTTCTTTTATGAGTACCATTTTCTATTAAAGCTTGAAAACCCACCTCATTCAAAACAATGTGCTTTAAGCCAGCCTGGAACAGTGGATTTAATTTTCAACATGAGGTAACAGTGCTACATAAAATAAGGCAAACTACCCAAAAAACAATTGCACTGAGAATAAACTTCAAATTTTAGCATCTTATGCTCATTGGTTAAGGGCATTATAAACATGAAACTTCACACACAACCACTTAAAAAAAAAAACCTAATCACAGATTCACAGATGGAAAAAGTATGTTTTCAAGCATTCAAAAAATCACTTTCGATTTTCCAGTGTGCGTTAACAAGACATGAGAATGGACAAATTTGAGGGAATGTATCACAGTTACAGGATACGTTACAGCTACCTGTGATCTGCATTTTGTTGCACATGGCTTTTATTTTTAAACTGACAAGCAATATCCCACTATATTGTATTGATCCATGGTGCCATTGTCACTACCGCCACTAGAAATGAACTGGCAACCACATTGCGATAGGGGTTATGCCAGATAGCTGTGCAGTAGCAGCCATGGGTGGGTTTCTTCATCCAGTTTCCCAAGCCTATAATTTGGTTTTTTAATTTAGGTTTGAAAGCCATTAGGTGATTCCTGTCTTCTCGACAAGCAAAAAGTAATGTCGGTTTTCATTGTAAACTTCTCAACATTAAAGTTTTATATTTTTCAATATTATTGAACTACCTCCTGCATTTCATTTTCTGAAAATTGATAATGGCATTAACTGTAAAAAGTTTTACCATTTATCAACACAATGTAGTGAGATGTTGCTTGTTAGTGTACAAATAAGAACCACATGCAATGAAACATGGATAACAGGTAGCTGCAGTGTCACCAGTTACCATGGTACATGCCCTCAAATTTGTCAGTCAGTTTCAGGGCTTGTTAGCTTGCAGTGGAAAATTGAAGTTGATTTTCTGAATGTATGAAAACATGCCTTTTTCAACTGTGATTAGTTTGAATTATGAAAACTGATTTCCTAAAAGCAAACTGAATGTTTACAGGATCAGGTTTGAAACGATTTTGTAGAAATTTGGAAAGCAATATGTAAATTGTATGTCATGTTGGAAAACATCTTGTTGCTGAGTGAGTTGTTGTGTTTGAAGCTGCATGTTTATCATGCCTTTAATCCACGAGATATAAGAAACTGCACTTAGAACTTTATTCATAGTGCGATTTTTCCAACAACTTTGCCTCAATTTATGTAGCACAATTAGTGTACGTTCAAAATTAAACCCAGTGTTCTGGGTGGGGGAGGGGGTGGGGGTGGGGGGAACGATGACGACTTAGAACACAGCTTGAATAGAAAACTGTACTTGTAAAATAAGTGTTGAACATACATATTCACCTTTTCACAAAAACCATCAATTTTTGACAAATTTGTAGATTATTGGAAAATAGCAGATGAAATTTTGTATTCCACATTCTTGTGCTGCCGACCTATTGCATATTATGTTACGTGTTCAGCACGCATTTACTCTATAGGATATAAGAATCGGGAGTTGTACATTTTTTTCTGTGCTGTGATTCTCATGTCCAACTTTGATTTAGATTATCTAGCACTGTTTGCCCACATTGAATAATCAAATACTTTCTTTTATGGTTAAAACCATAGTTTTTCTAGTGATCAAAGTTGAGAAAGTTTTATAGAACATAGTCTTTTTGCAAAATCAGGTCGAAAATGGTCATCTTACCTTTTCACAAAATCTTCAATTTTGCATTTAATTTATCCACTGTGAGAAAGTGGTACACAAATGAAACTTTATATTTAAGAACCTTGTGTTAGATCGTGGCATTCACATTCATTGTACTTCTGTTCCCTGAGATATAAGAAGCCAAACTTTGAAATTTTTTCAGGCACGGATTATATCGGGCCATTTTGCTAAAATTCTCTGTCTGAATGTGGCTTGTAAAATTCTTTTCATTATTATTCTTAAGTGAGTTCATGAAGTTGTACAAGATGGCCAGATTTCATTTCTGTCAGCCAGGTATTGCCCGAGATATAGTTGCCCAAAATTGACAGAAATTCATGCTTGATCTGCACAAAGCGTTGCAAGGAGTCAAACAAGTGACTATATCATGGCCAGTATTGCTTCGACGAACATTAAACTTTACCAATATTCATCGGGGACATGTGCAAATGTTTGCATAAAATTTCTACAAAATCTGTGATTGCACAGGAAGGCCTAGGTGAGTTGATGTGGAATAAGCCATCATAGAAGTGACGCAAAAGTTGATGGCAAGGTGCTAGAAGGACCAAGTGCAGTTTATTGCAATGGCACACAGTACTGTACGTAGGGCTCATTTCATTTAAAATCACCCAAAATAAAGAAATCTTGTTGTGACAGATGTTTGTGAAAAAAGTGGTATTAGAAGACACAATGGAAGATATTTAAAATATTTTTCCCAAGTTTTGGATCAAAATAGTGGTTTTGGCTTAATTTTGAAATTTGGTTCATTTTTCAAAAACAGGCATTGGCAGGAAAGGTGGGTTAAAAATTTGTAACTACTGTAACTTTTTTATTTGAGTCAATTTGGGGTAATGGGAGATAAAATTATCAATACAAATATGTAGTGATGGTCATTTCTAAAGTTATTTTATGCAAATTTCAGCAGTTTTTCTGACCAAAATCAGAAGTTTCACTGTAAAAATTCCAGGATGGGATAATGACAATATTATGAAACATATAGTTGCTACTCGTCATGTAGCGGAGAAGCTGTGTCGCAAATAAGCACAACAAAGACTGTCAAACAAAGCTTTTGGCTGGACAGGTCTTCATCAGAATTACACTCGCACCACGTGACCACCGCTTTTGGTCTGACCTTAGCAGCCGGAGACTGTGGTCATATGTGCGTGATTTGAGTGCATATGTGTTGTCCTAATTCTCATGAAGACTGTTTGGCTGAAAGCTTTGTTTGACAGTCTTTTTGTTGTACCTATCCGTGATTCAGCAGGTCACCTACATGGTGAGTAGCAACTATCCTTTTTGTAATATTGTCGAAGTTTGTCACTGTATTAATTTTTGTTCTGATATGCTTATTATCATACCTTTTAACAGAAAATCAGAAGGCTGTTTCTCTCCTTTAGTGGTTTCAAACTGAAAGAACGTAAATAAAATGGGATTCATTTTCTAACTCTTAGCTAGTGTACAACAAATGCTGATTCACATATAATACATTCATAACATTCAGAAATGTGTTTGTTCACTTAAACAGGCTATCAGTGGAGGATGTTGTTTAATCTGAAAGTACGTAATAGATTGGTGGTTGTGCTTGCACTAGGAGCAGGCAAAGTCATTAAAATATTTTCAGAAGGGTCCATCAAACACAGCATGAAGTGCCCACATACAAACCGAGGAAGGTCCAGTTGGTCTCGGGAATTTGACCTATGCAGCTCTGTGTTCTTTACTAATATCCAGAATTTCTCCAAGGTGCCATTGGTTATCATAGATACCGAGATGAACATTTCCTTATTAGTAGTGGTAGAACCATTGCTTTAAAGCCTGTGATGAAGTTTTATGAATATTTACATTTATGTATTACTAAATGTTATATATTTATTTCATACTATATTTGTATACACTGTAGTATTGGAAAGGGGTTAACTAACTTCACTACCATTCCAGGTTACACCATGTATTCATTGTAAACATATGGAAGGATTTCTTTCCTTGTTGTATGTGTTGGAGGGAAAAAAAAGGTAAAGGCAAAGCAAATACATCACAATACGACAAAAGAACATAGGCGCACCTGTTAGTCACATGTGATACACACTGTAGACCCAGTTGAGTTGTGCATATTTTTGTGTTTTCTTTAATGTGCAAGGATAGGTTTGTATGATCTGTTGCCTCTCCCCACTCATTATTGGAGTGAAGGTTTTTGTGTGTTTGCAGTTTGAAAATGGACACCCAATTTCATGGATTTCTGGTGCCTTGTGGATGTCCATAAATATGATAGCGGCTTTGTTTTGTAGTGAATTGTGTTATAACTAAGGTAAAAAATCTGATACTGGTTACCATGCACAATTATCTATGTACCAGTTTGTTTTTCTCTTGTTGATGTAATAGGACAACAAAATTTTATTGAGATGTAGTTGTGAACTTTTTAAATTTTATACATGTAGAACCAGTGTGTTCTACTGTCTAGACACATAAGGAAACATTTTAGTTTCAAGTAGTAACTCATACATTTGACTTCATTACTTGGGTGCAAAAATTAGATTGCAAGCACGTCACAGAAAAACTATAAACAAGTAAGAGTTTTTCTGTATGCAGTACACTTTATAAAATATTTGAAATGAGACTTCCTCATCTGACAGTAAAAGTGTGTGGGAGCTGGTAGAGATAATCTTCTCATATTATTAATCATAAACAGAAGGTTCCATAACACGTTATCAGTATGTAAAGAGGTGACTTTCCTACAAACTACATGGTCTTGCTAATGGTGAGAATCTTTTACATATGAAAATTTATTTCATTTCCTGGCATTGATATTCTGACCAGAACTAGAATGAAAATATTATAATAAGGAAGCACTTTTCATGTAACTTCTAATTGAGTGCATTAAAATTCACAGAAATAGATGAAGCAGAGCTGCAGTGTAAATAATATTGAATAGAGGAAAAAGCCATCATTTACTAAAGAAAACAGCCAGTGGGTGTGTGCCTGATTCAAGCACTAGTGCGCACGCAAATACACGTGACAGTACATTTATGGGTACAAGCTTTTGGGCAAGGTGCATTCTCAAGGCAGGTTAAAATGTCATCTTTGGTAAGTGTTTGCTTTTTCCTCTGATAATATGACTTAAACTATTTTAGTCTGAAACTTGGCAACATTTATTTTTTACAGTTGGTTGTTACAGGATTGGGAGGGAGGGGGAACCAAGTTTGATCCCCTTTTATTTATCATTTTCTGTTGAAATGAGTTTTTTTCCCAGCCAATATTGATCTTTGTTAATTTTGATGTTGAATGTGTGTTCTTGATCCAGTAAGTTTTGGTTTTATCATCTCATTATGAACAAGATTAGTAAATTTATCATAAGAAATGTACAAAGTTTTAAAATTCAGAGGAACACAGCTGTAAGGAAAGGTGAGCTACAGAGCTTTGCAGTAGCTGTCGTAATAGAAAAGCTGGTTAGGAGCAGAAATGATAATCGAATAAACAAGTAGAGCAAACAAAAGCTTTGCTAAATTGTTAGCTTTCTTCAATCATACGACAACTCTTTACAGAACAACATGCAGCAGTGAAGTCCAGCTAATACAGTAGCAACAAGAGCATTGTAGAGTGGGGCTCTCTCAATTAATGCATGAACGATAGTCAGAGCAGCGACTGGGCTGTCTCTCAGTGGCGACTCCGTTGCGACTGGTTTGCTCCTTGTTGCGAATGGGGATGGGCTGTCTGGTTGTTGCAGGCCATCCTATATTGTGGTGGCAGAGGGTGCTCGTAGTCCAGAGCCACTGAAAGTGTGGCTCAGCAGATGTGCATAATTGATTCCACCAGATCCTGCATGACTGCTATTGGCACCTCATTGCAACTTGCTTTGCTGTTACCAACTGTGGAACTCCAGAAAGACTAACATGAAGTCGATTCATTTCTTATCTTTCTGCTGGGTACCAGGGTATGTGAGTATTGCGTGACACGAAAGGGTGGATCTAGCAGCCAAGGATGGCAAGAGGAGTGGCTGGAAGTGACACAAAATAAGCTCCATTTAGTAAAGCCCCAAATGCAGCCGTGGCACACCTCCGTTTAGCCCTGTTGATGGGACAAAGTCCTCCTTATTCATCTACACATAGGCCACAGCCCTCTTATGTATGGCTTCTTGCTCCGGTGCGAGGACCCTCCCATGTGTGGTGCTTGTGGCATACGGATCACTTGCAACGCATTTTACTGGATTTATTTTCCAACCAGCGGGCCGCAGTGGATATTCCGCTGGCTCTGTCCTCTCTCTTAAGTGATAATTAAATGAATGTGGTTCAAGTTTTGAAGTTTAGTGAATTGTCCAACATTTTTCTCGAAATTTTAGGAAGATGGTTTTAATCTGTTAACAGCGTGACTGGGTCTCCCAAGTTTTTGTAAGTGGTCAGGCAATCACATTTGCTTCTTCTTCTTCTTCTTCTTCTCCTCCTCCTCTCTCTCTCTCTCTCTCTCTCTCTCTCTCTCTCTCTCTCTCTCTCTCTCTCACACACACACACACACAAATTTCTTGTCCTAACATAGGACTGTGCAGACTATTGATTTACGAAGAAACTTTTTTGTGAGATGTGTTTGTTACCTGTGTCCTTAAACCCGTAGACTTGCTTGCAGAACAACAGTCAATATTTTTCATTGTAGCAGTATACAATATGAGCCAGTTATTTGCTTTCCAGCAATGAAATGCTGACAAAATTGCAGGAGACCTCAGTATAACTGGTAACTTTTAAGTTCGTAACTCTGGAATTTGTTGTTGAAATGAATTGTTCTGGAACATTTTTATGAATGCTTTTGCTCACTGCCACAACAGTGAAGTACAGAACAGGACTGCAGAAGTTGCACAATGTTCAGAGATATGCCTGTATGTTTGATTCAGTGAATAATTTATGACAAATTACTCACAGGGCTCTCCTGACATAGATTTTTCCTTTCTTCCTTCGTCACAAATGGCGTAATGGCCAGAAAAGGAACTTCAGATCATCATTAAATGTATCAGATACACTTTAAAACATTGTCCATGTATAGTGTAAACTGTTTCCGTTGTGTGACAGAATATGAAGATTAATTTTTTTAAGCACCAAGGAAAGCACAATAACATTCTTGAAAAAATTAGGAATTGTTAGAACACAGGGCAGAAGTCATACATTGGAATCTCAGACAAATAAAATGTAGCGTTTTAATGGTGCCAAAATTTTTCATAATTGCAGTTAAGGAGAACTTGAGCAAAAACAGAGCTTAGTATCTATCCTGAAAAAATTTTTAGATAATTTGTTTCCTCTGGTGTGCCATACTATGCAAAAGTTGGTAAGAGGCCAGTAATTTAATAGAGGCAGTTGTGAACGTTGCTCAAAATTTTGTTTCTGGATAGACGTTCCAGCTGTGTTGATAATGCTTAGGTAGCCTTTTGTGTTGACATTACTGTCTGAGAAAGATAACTGGGCTTGGTTACAAACAAGGATACTACAATAGGAACATTTGTTTGTGATTTTGATCTGGCATTGCAGCTCTACTACAGTCAAAATGCACTTCGATGACAGTGTATTTGTGTGTGTGTGTGTTTTTTACTAATTGACATTTTTATGTTAAAATGTAAACACAATTGCCACAAAATACAGTGTCAATAGAAATGCAGAAAATTCCTTACACTTCGGAGACAAAACCTGAGCATGGCATTGCCCAAGTACATCTTCAGTCACAATTTTCTTGACGCGCGAGCCACCTGTAACTTGAAAACTGCACTCATTTTGTATGAGAACAATGTAGTATGTCTCGCTACCGGTCCCTCGACTGGTGCTGCCCTTTGTCATTAATTTCAAGAATTATTTTGAAAGAAACACTAGTGAACATCAGTTGCTGTTGGAAATTGCTCTGAGCCAGTTTGTGATTGCAGTGATGCACTTGTGTGCATGTACTCATTTGTTGAATGAGCAAGACATTTTGTAAGCTCAAGAGGGAGAAATTGCTCAGTAACTCATGTCACACTTTTTCTTGCAAGGAAAATTATACTTTCTGTCATTATTTTAAAATTTGTAATCTACCATAAAACTAAAGTAAACATGAAAACTAGACCTTTAAGCTTGGTCTTGTGTTACTCTTAAAGTTATATCAATTTCACTACTGCCAGTAAGACATTAAATAATGGCATAAATTACCAGTCATCTTTGCTAGATATTCCTCTAAGTGGCTGGTCTAAGTTCTAATGCTTCAACTGTTCTGAGCTGGTCCAAATCTGCCGTTTTAGAATTTCAATGGTTTGTCTCCTTAATGTGAGTAATCTTTGGAAGTCAAATAAGTTTACCATGATCCATGTTGATGGGTCATCGCGGAATGAAGCACCTTACTACACTTTCATATCGAGAGTCCATATAAAACATTAGACTTATTGAAAACTAGTCTTTGTGTGCACCTTATCCTTTCCTCCCTTCCTTTCCAGTGATGATGAGCTGGCTGCTAGCTTATCACTGCAGTATGAGCACCAGCAACCTTGTATCAAAAGGTTATGTAGAGACTTATCACAAGCAGATGCAATAAAATTTTTAATTGTTTGCTATTTATAATAATACTAATTTGATGAGTAGGCCAGAACTTGTTGGTCAGTCAAGGCATAGTGAAGTTTTTTTAAATAAAATTGCAACATATTATATGCAACCTTTTTGTTTCAGTAAGTAAGCTTCAGGTGTTGAATTTTTTAGGATATATGCTCATTTTATAAATATTAGAAGCCAAGATTGCTTGGTGCGAAATAGCTATTTCGTGGCCAGTTTTGACAGTAACTAGCTGCTGGGAGATCCGAGAGTCTGAAGATTACCGCTAGTTACTTAAAAAATGGGCATGAAATAAACTATTTCACACCAAGCTTTATTGTCTTATAATATTATAAATTACAATATTAGATTGCCCCAATAATATACATAAATCATATGCACACATTTGTTGACAGTACTTTGGGAATGTTGCATTTTGTACAATTTGAAGGCACTGTGGTTCTGGCTTTGTTAATTATAAATTATAGTATAACTGGCATTGTGAAAAGGATGTGGAGTCAAATGTATGTTACTGACAGTAGGCTGTTATTTATGTTCAGCTTAACTTTCTCTGACCTTTATATCATCATTGTGGTTCATGTAGATTGGATAATTTTTTTCTGCTTGCTAGTTGGTAGCCAAAGGATGCACATATGGTTGTGAACAAAATAGAAACTTTTGATTGCAGGTATGCCTTCATTTTGGCAATACGTAAAGGTTTATTGGATGAAGTAAGACTAATTAGAAATTAAGTTGGAAAGTCATTATCACACAAAAGACAAAAGCAGGGTTGTGTGAGAGGAAAATTCCATGCATTTGTATTGCCCACGTGAATGTGTGTCCATATACAGTAATGAGTGTTTCGCTTATGTGAGAAGCATAGTATCTTTCACATTATGAAATTAAATCATTTTTGGACAGTTTTATGTATCATTGTTCCAGGGTTTATAATGATTGTAATTTAAAATTACTGAACACAATACATGAAATTTATTTTCCATAAAGTAAGTAATGTTTAGTTATGTGGTTCTAGGTGTTTACCCAATTTGTTGTTTGTGTTTTATGCACAGTATTTTGATGTCTGACTTGGCCATCATCTTGTCAAAATATTTCACACAAAATGGAAACAACAACTTGGCTGAACACCTTGAAGCACACCATTAATCAAGCATGCCGTGAAAACCTAAGAGATCACACGTAATGTTTCATTGTGTGTTGCAGGATGAATTTGCTGCAGATGGTGTAGATCTGTATGATGATGTAATTGCTGCACCTTCATCTGGTGGTGGTGGAGGAGGTGGAGGTGGAGGTGATGAGAACTCTCAACCATCACACACACCAGGTTCTACTGCAATATCAAATACAGATGGACATAGTCCTAATTCAAATCCCCCATACCATCAGATGGGTAATAATATTCAACCAAATCAAGTAGGAAGGCGGCAGTTGTATGTTGGAAATTTAACATGGGTAAGTGAATTTATCTGAGACATTGTGGATGATTTTGCTGTAATGTAAATTGATATTGCAGAAACATAGGATTCATTTAGTCTCAGTGCATTATCTTTTAACATTTTCAATAATGATTTACAGTTTGTCCAATCCTCTGGAATTCCCTCAAGGAATGGTATTAATCACATACGCCAGCGGTTATAATGTGTACTCATTTCCCAAAAGCATCTTAGCCAATGTTAACCAAAGCCCTGTGTCCTAGATCAGAGCTGGGCACGAGAGCTGCCTGCTTGGTGGCTTGCAGACTCCACGGTTAGGCCAATACCCGTAAGAATGCAACATGTGTGTAACTTTTCTATGTCCTGGGAAAAATTTCCTAGTGACAAAAGCTGTCCTGCTCATCATGTAGAGGAAACATGTATCTATTTCAGTCCACAGATTTAGTTCACTTAGTTTTGAATGTTCTAACACATTTTCAATTTCATGATTACAAATAAAATGCTTGCATAAGGTAATGTACTCACACAGAAGTGTAAAGCTCAGAGCAGTCATACTACATGCAAAAAGAAAGGAACACTTTTGCTTCACTTGGTGCTAACATTGTTTTGAAGTGAAATTACTAGTCACCAAGTGGATTACTGCAGCAATATGAACTACTTGCAGGTTTTGATTTAAATAGTTTTGTTACTGAAAAATGCTTTCACATACTTTTTTATTCTGAACATACGACAGGCTCAAAGCAACAAATACATCAGAATGTTCATTCACTGTCTCCTTTATCAGATTTTTTCCACTTGCAGTTAATCAGTGTGAAAGTGCACCCTTGAATATCCTTAAAGTTGTTTTGTCTTCATCACAATTTTGCAGGGCAAATATGAACTAATTATTAAAACACTTTACACACATTTTTGGTTTAAAACAAAAATTACTGGTGTGTGTGCGTGCTCGGTCATCTTGGTTAGAAATGAGATACAATCAGCCATAGAGTCACGAAACTCTTTTACTAACTTTCCTTTCGTGTCCATGAATAGCGAAATGTCTATATCAGGCTGTACACAACCCAGGAGATCTGTGAAAAACCCGGGAATTTTTTAATCTGGGAGAGAACCGGGAAAAACCCGTAATTTTTTAGAATTCCAGGAATTTTTCATTGTTTTTGTTTTCAGTTAATTTTTTTGTAGTTTTGACTGGTAAGAGTTGATGCTCTCTAACAAACGATATAACTGTAGCCTGCTATTGCAGAATTATACTGCAGCAATAAAACATGAACGAGAGAAAAACAAAAGTAAAACTTAAATTGCAAGGGAAATGTGCCATATACAACAACAAAACACAGTGCTCATACAAGTGTCTGCCAACAGCAAAATGTGTCAAAGGCTTTAGGAAGATTATGCAATGCTTCATAACAACAAGTTGCCACCGATGAGCGTGACGTCACAACTGTTAACATTAGATTCATTTTAGCATTTACGAGTGGGATCATGCGCATGCACAGTTGAGTAGTACCTTCTCCCGCTTCTGGCTGCAGAAATGTGGCTGTTGGTTGTGTAAGCAGCCGCAGCAAGCAGCTAGATGCTACCGGGAAAAATTTTACTGTTGCGCCCATGCTGCCAGATTCATGCATGTGCAGCAGACCTGGATTTAGGAAGGGGGGGCAAATTAATATTCTTGAGGGGGGGGGGGGGGGGGGGGGGAACCAACCTTGTTTCACGAAATGCCTAGCATCCAGCACACATTGGTCTATCGATTCATGTGACATTGAAACACATCCCTGTCGGTTTTTGAACAATTCTAAGTTGATTTCTGAATGAATCGTAAGTTGATTTGTGAATGCGTGCATAGTGTATGTGACGTCTCTGTCATGGGACTCCTCGTCGCATCTAGAAATAAACTTTCCTGCATACAAAAGGGGCTATACGAGCTGAGCAGAGTACAGCTGAATGGATGAATGCCAACTGCTTTCTGATTATGTGGTTGATTGGGTTTGCAAATGATGAGTGTTGTTACAATTACTAGTGAAATCTCCATAGATTCAGACCACCAGAGTGGAAATAAATGACTAACAGGAATAACATGTAAGAAAGATTACACTGCTTTACTAGTAAGGGCCAGTCGTGGAGTACCCTGCTAGCAGCTATTCTGGAAGTAGCATGGAAAATGTGTTGTACGAACATGTAACAACGCCTAACCAGAGAATAATTGCAGGATAACTAAAACGGTGATTCTGGCAGAGTTAGTGAAGTTAACCGGCGAATAACCTTTGACATTGGCAGGAATAGTCACAGAATTAGTGATAACAAGACTGTTTGTTAGAACGATGAAGGAGAAGAAATGGGGACATCACACAAATTATGGAAGCACGTGACTATTCGAAATTTGTATAAAAATTTCGTACTACTACTTCTCAAACTCATGCTTGAGAAACTGGAGCATATGAATGAAGTGTGAAACTATTTCCTAACATAAAGCTTTTTGCTTGTAGTAGGCCTAACAGGCATTTGATATTGGTACTTTGTGAATTATATTCTGTCGTGATATAAAATTAGCATTTGTGCCAAAACAGTCTCCCTTATTTGGTGTGTGTTGCAGTTGCTGCAGTATTAGAAAGGCCTATTTTGTTTTATCTAGCAGACAGTGACAAAAGAGACGTAATCAGATCGAGAAACCACACCAGTCTTTGGTCCTATTTGTATTAACAGCTTTTTTGGTATTAGACAACGCCATTTTGATTTTTCATGTAGCAAAACGTTTGACGAACTTTGATGAGGTAATGATTCTTTTGTAGAAAGAAAAGCCTGCCTTGTAAAGCTGTAACAAGATTAGAGAGGAAAAAAGGTAGGAGTTAAGGATTGAATAAATATGTACTGTCTTGCTTGTCTCTTGTCTTTACTGGTTTTATTTCTCCTATGTTTAATTTTATGTCACACAAAACAGCAAGTTACTAGCTAATAGGCAGTAAAGAGTGCAGATTTTTTGAAGAGTTTTTTAAAAAAGAGGGGAATGATGTCAAACTAGCCAACTGGAAGCAGGAGAGTCACCACAGGACATTTTAATTTCCACTGTCCTGAAAATAGTTTGATGGCATCTAGTACAAAATATACACATTTCAATATCACAGATTAAAATACAGTGACGTGCGATAGAAGAATGTTGTTTGAAGAGGCGTGGCACTGCACTTTGACACAGTTACGACCAAATAACATGTCTTACTTTTCCTCGAGCACATATATTTTATGCATCAGACTCTTCAGAAAGATGTGTGTTACAAAATGAACATATTTTTGAAAATTCGATTTTTAAAATTCTTGACGTCCTATATCAAACGCTTGAGGGGCGGCACTATCTAGTATAGCCCCGGTTCGGAAATATTGTAGATCCGGGGCTGATGCGCGGAGCAGTCTGAGTTATAGTGGGGAAGCGGGTAGTCTCCACGTGTTTACATTTAGTGACTTTTGCTGCTTCCTCTTCGTTTACTGAAAACAAAACAGATTTCTGTGGCCGGGAGCTATCAAGTGAATTTAAAGACATTCACATAGTTACGGAAGGCTAAAATATTTTATTAGTTTTAGATTTGATTTTATTTCCACCTTTCTGACAGTCAAGCATTAATTGCCAAGTTATTTTTGTCAGTTTGCTAAAGAAATCTTCTTTTATTAATCTTTTCCACTGAGGCAGTCAATATATTTGAAACGACATGTTCAATTCCACACTGTTGGCTAGTTTCAACTGTTCGCTGCATTTCAAGTGCATGTTTTCATCTTCTAGCACGTATGGCATTATGCCGTAATAAAGAACCAAACATGAAATAACACAGTACTGGTACCCCAAGAAAATTTACATCCCGAAAACTACATTGAAAAGCTTAATATCAGGACGAGACCTACTTTATTGGGAATCTGGATATACAAATGTGAACTTTAAATGTGCACATTTTTGTATGGGTCACGAAATTCCTATTCTCTTGGAGTATCCTCTGATGTCTTGTTTCTTTTATGACGTAATGAAAGATCTTGTAATGTTTTACATGTACGAACATAAGGGCCTCCTTCATCATCGTAGCTGCACAAGCGCGATGGCACCTGTTATCTGATGCTCTTTGGAAACTGTTGAAACGAATCTAGTCTAACAGGTCATGGGAAAATATTGTGAATGGTGGTTTGAAAAGCGTTACTTTCAAAATAAATTTCCTTTTACACAAGTTGAACTATGTGCGAGAATGTACGATGTATTTCTTAAATCACAGAGCATTTGACTCTCATTTAAAAATCAACACTTTGATGAGCCATTTAGAAGAATTTCGAGCCCAGAAGATCAGACATTTATGTCGTTATTAAAAGTTTTCACATTTGTGTGATATATCTTAATGTGTAATACGCATATTAAAGACCAGCATTATATGTGAAAGCTTAGCTTCTCTTGCAGTGTATTAATCTTAGAGACACAATATTATATGTGAAAGCTTTGCTTTACTTGTAGCAACACTGTGTGTATTAATCTAAACCATTAACTTTTCCTATTTGTGTGTTCGCACTACTTAAGTGATGTTGCTGTTGGCTGACTACATCACGTGTTCTGATCTCTGAATAGCTGCTGTCATCAGCTGATGAGATCACGTGACATGAGCTATGACTGGCTTACAAAACAGCATCGCAATCTCGATTTCAGTGTTTCAATGTAACATGTGGTATTTCATGAAATTTGAATTTATACTTTCGTAATAAGAAAATATGCAGCGTATATGTTGTTGCACATCCAAGATCTTTCCAAGGAGTGTTTGCCCCCCCCCCCCCTCCTCCCCCGCCCCCCCCTCCCCACCCTCCCCCCTGAGTCTTGTCTTCTAAAGTGCCGGGAAATTCTATGCCTGTGTATAAAACCATAACCATTCAAACGATTGATAAGTTATACTGTTCCGAGAGAGTCCATAACCATTCAAACAATCTATCTTCCATCTACACTTTACTTGTTGTTTGTT
The DNA here is from genome assembly GCF_023864345.2 of Schistocerca serialis cubense. Classification (NCBI taxonomy): domain Eukaryota; kingdom Metazoa; phylum Arthropoda; class Insecta; order Orthoptera; family Acrididae; genus Schistocerca; species Schistocerca serialis. Next base: position 488,641,684 of record NC_064644.1, on the reverse strand, counting down.
ATTTATTCAGTGTCATGAAACAGTTCTCATTAAAAGAGGAAGGATTTCAAAAAGAGTAATTTCTACTGGGCTTAAAATTATTGCAGCAATTACAAAGCATTATTTTGCAAATTCTCAGTTGCTGAAAGGGTGCACTATGTTTGCTGTTTTGGGAGCTATGTGATAACTCAGTTTTGTTACAGCACAATTATTCATCACATGGTACCCTTCCCTTAAGTATCTTACAATGAGGTGGTAAAATGGAGCACCAAACCATGTATCACCTAGTCAAAAATAGTAATAATTTCAAAGGTGACACACTAACTGCATGAGTACTTAATTCTTTCTCTCAGTTCTATCTTACTTTGGAGTTTTTCTTTCCTTTCTACTGTATTCATATTGATTACTTAAGTTCTTATGAAATAGTTGGAAATATTGTACATTATTTTCATTCGCGTGTAATTTTATATTCGAAAACAAACACCAAGTGCCACTTTGTTTTTCTTTCACAAGTTTTTATATATATATGAGTTTAAGCATAAAGATTTGTTACATTATTATTCTGAGAATCTTAACTACTGCTTGGCCATTTCTTCAAACGAGACCTCAACATAGACAAAGCAAACAACACAAGGTCACCAGACATCTTTGCTACGTTCATGTAGATTTCAAAAGACCTATGCTATAGAACACTTAGGGAAGCGGAAGGGAACTAGGGGCTGACCGAGTAGGGGAGCTGCGAACAGGCGCTATGAGCATCTGAGAGTGCCTGCATTTGCTCAACTTTTCTGTGGATGCATTATCGTAATTGGTGAGGGAGGGGAGGGGGAGCTGAATAACTAACAGAATTGTTTTGCTATATATGGGCAGCTTCAATACCACTTTGTGAAATCAAAGTTGAAATATTTCTACTAATGCTGAGTGAATGCTTTTGTTCGAAATAATTTGAACTTGTCTCCCCCCTCCCCTACACACACACACACACACACACACACACACACACACACACACACACCAAACTAGGTCAAGAGTTTCTTTGGCTTTACATCATAACTAATAGTTTCAATTATTATTGTTTCCTGTAATATACATAGTGATAATGAGATATTTTGGTTTTCTGTTCAGCGAAGCAGTGGTAATTGATCATTATCATGAGTGTCCCAAACAGCATGTTTGCAAATTAAAAAAAGTTCAAGAAAGTATATCCCCAGTCAATCTTTATGTATGTACATGTTTGTGCAAGCTCATTTGCTCACGGGAATGAATGGAGTTGAGAAAGACTTATCTAAAGTTGCTTGTGTTCTCTTTTTATTCAAATATTGTTTCCTTCTCTTACAGTGGACTACTGACCAAGACATTACAGATGCCATTTTGGGCATTGGAGTTACAGATTTTGTTGAAGTGAAATTTTTTGAAAATCGCGCAAATGGCCAATCTAAGGGCTTTTGCGTTGTAACACTAGGCTCAGAAGCAAGCATGAGGATGTGTATGGAAAGACTTCCGAAGAAAGAGTTGCACGGTCAATGCCCAGTTGTGACATTTCCAACTAAGGCAGCACTTAATCAGGTAATGTTGGGTGCATGTAAAGCTGGAAAATTTGAACTTTGTAACTAACTTTCAATAATTATAGTCTTTGATCACAGAATTTACTGCATTTTTTAAAGAAGACTCATACAGAATGTGCATTTAATAAGTGAAAGCATTATTCCATGATGAGAAATTATCATGAACAACATGTACATATGATATGAAAAAATTGTTGGAGAAAATAATTGTATTAATAGAATTGGACACTGGTGTGTAATACTTAAGGATGAAAGTAAAATTCACATGATGTGTCACTACCAAGTAACAATGCTTGATGAAACTTGGACCGTACATGGAAAAAACTATACATGATACAGTGAAAAGTTACTCTTATTCAATGGCAATAATTACGTGGGAATCACCATGATTCATGATGCTCCCACAGACAATATAAAAGGTGGACTGTGTTGTGTATGATTGCCATGCACAGCAGCGCATGCTCTCCAATATGCTCCCATGCTGGCCACAAAGTTGATAAGGAGTTCTTGTAGTAGGGTGCTCCAGCCCTCCTGCAACTCTGTTAACAACTGCAGGATGGTTGTTTTTGCATGTGGATGTGCAGCAATATGTATCCCCAATGCATCCCATATGTGCTCTTGGTGGGGTTAAGTTTGGGGAACGAACAGGCCAGTCGATTGGCAGAATATTGTCTCAGTCCAGGAGCTGCTCCATCTTATGCAGTTTGATGCGTTTCTGCAGTATCATCCATAAAAATGTAGTCAGGGCTGGATGTATCCTTGAAGGGATGCGCATGGGGAAAAAGTACAGTGTCACAATTAATGTTGACCAGTTTGCATTGCGGCACAACCACAAGCATCAGCAATTATCAAGCAGTTGTTACGTGCACTGATGGAGGAATGGAATGCCCTATCACAAGAACTTCTCAGCAGTCTTAGGGCCAGCACGGGAGCATGTTGCAGAGCATGCATTGTCCTCCATGGTGATCTCAAAGCATATTAAGAACCATGGCTGGCCTCCTGTAATGTCCAGGGGACCACCGTGAATTACTATGACTTAACCATGATTGTTTTCTTTGAATAAATGTCATTTCTACTCATTTCATTGTGCATTTCTTTCTGTTATCTTCTGTACTACTGTGGAATTTCGATTTTACATTTTTCACTATTCTATGCCATAAATTTGTAGCCCCTGTGAAAAATCAGCAAGATCAATGCTAAAAAATTCCTGATTTTATGTTTCTTCCTAGAAGATTTACCTCAATTGTGTGTTCTTAGTTGATGTCTCATTTGATTTCTTGTTTTCTTCCTATTGATACTTCATGTAACTGAATGAATTTAAGTGGCACAAAAAACAGATGGTTCGTACCACGGTTGGTGATGTAGTTAAGAGAATATTTTAGGACATTATGGAGAGGGGCAACACAAGGGAGGAAAACCTGATAAACCAACAATTGACATTACCAGCACAACTTGCAACATTTAGCTCCACCGCATAATTGTGATAAAACTATTGCTGGGTTGTGGCCGCAGTGGAAAACAACATGAAGTTTGCCAAATTGAGCCAAAATGTGAGTCTCGTCTCTCTTCGTGTATTTGCAATGTACTGTATTCGGCAACAGTATCGATTGTCAACCTGTTAAATTCAAACACTGAGTGTCAGAGAAGATGCTTGGTCAGGATCCAGGACAGGTCGGCCCTTTCGAATAGTAATCTCTTATTGGCTGGCAACTTGTTCTGTCACCCAACTACAAGTGTAGCCACCACAGCACAGCATACGAACACATCTAATAAGTTAACAGACCTTAGCCTACAAAACTTTCAAAATTTCTGAATTATAAACAGGCACATAAGCTATAAATCAAAGTTGATGCGAGAGTTTCGTTCTCCTCCCCATAGGTAACAATTTTACCAACACACATAATGTCAGCTCACACAATCAAATCGCTATTCCATAAACAAACAAAGAAATTTCAAAAATCCACATCATATAATAGAACTGTTACGAAAAAAAGGGGATTTTGCCACTAGAAATACTGTAGAGTACACCAATGAAAAAACAAGCACTTTTGCTTATGATCTATGAGGTAACTGAGCCTTTTCCCAACACACTGCTGACACAAATTATACCTTAAAACACACAGTTTTGAAGATTATTTCGTTTTATATTCACCTTGAAAATAGCAAAAATTTATAGCCTACATGGTAAAATAAACTGAAAACTGTGCAATACGGTGAAAACTGCTGGGTTTCAGCATCTTGAATGTCTGTTTTCTACCTGTAGCCAATAACTGTACAGCATGGGGACATCACTCTAATGCAGTGGCTTCTAGCAGATAAAGTGATAAACAGCAAGCTTATATGGTGCGCTGCCAATACTCCAGAATGCTCCACTTCAGCTACTCACCACAATGAACAAGGAAAAATTTGCAAACAATACACTAGAGATCACTGCGCTCGTAGCTTATATTACCAGAGTATGCTGCACCGTCTTGGCTACAGGACGACCCCCCTTTTGCATTAGATTTCCATACTTCAAAGTTTTCATTTAATTCACCATATTTGTCAATTTTTGCTTTTTTTTCTGGGTGAGCACAGAGGAAACACCTTTCAACAATGTGTGTTTTGATTGAAGCATGTCAGAAAATAACTCAATTGCCTTGTACCCAGATACCAATTTAATTTTTTTGATGAATTTTGTTTGCTATTATGTATCTGTGATTTTTTAAGAACTGATGAAATTCATACAACAAATAATTATATAAGCATCGTATTGTACATTTAATTTTCTTCACGTACACAGATTTTATACTGTGTATTGGAGAGAGTTAAGATTTTAAATCACATATGCCAATTACATGTGTTTTTTGCGTGTATTCTGGGCTTTTAATGTTTTCCCCAATTCAGCAGTTTCCTCACTTTTGTGTTTTTTAATTCTTTTCTTCATTTTTGTATTTTTTAAGTCTGGACTGCATGAAAATGTAAAATGGGATTTCTCTGTCATGTGAAAGTTACTTCCATCCTTTAGTTTTGCACACAAGTGTATGAAATGTATCATAAAATTTCTGCCAAAATTGGCAGTGTAGAATTAATATGTGAGGAGGTTTGTTCAAAAAATAATGGCAATTTTGGCAATTTTTGTTTTGTGGAAAGAATTTTCTTTGTGTATAGCAGTGTTTGTAATGAGCCAAGGTCATGTGGTGGCCACAGTGAGTTGCCACAGCTTATGCAATTGGTTGAGCTTACGGAGGACAAAACAGTGAGCTGAAGGTCCACAGTGGCTCCTAAAGAAATAATCACTTGTCCATTTTCAGCAACACCAGTGTGAAATTTTATTAATGAAAACGATGTATATACATTAGCATCACTTGCTGTTGTAAATTTAGCAGTATTACTATGTCCTTTAATCAACATACAGTAAAACCCTCTTTATACAGTTTTCAGCAGACTGTCCTAAAAAAAAGTACAATACAGGAAAGTGTTAAATACAGGTATGCACAGGAAACAAAACGAGTTGTAGATTTTGTGCCTAAGTGCTAACATGCATGAATGTCCATTTCCTCTTTTTTTCTGATCATGACTGCGAGCTTTAGTGTTTTAACCAATTTTGTGCTTCAAGTTTTATGTACCATAATCCTATAATGATTATCAATAAGTCGTGCCATGTTAGAACACAAATCTTTTTAATGTTGTTTCACAAAAGACGTTTGCTTCTTGTGCTTAATTACACCGTTGGACATGATCAGAAAAAAAGAGGAAATGGACATTCATGCATGTTAGCACTTAGCCACTGCCTTCGTGATAATCAGTTAAGGCAGTGGCTGTGTGCTGCCACACACAAATGTGTGCATGAGTGCCCCTCTTTGTTCCTATCGTGTCCAATACTTTAAATAAAACACAGAAGCAAAAGTTTTTAGTGAAACCACATTAAAAATATGTTTGTGTTCTAATGTGAGACTTCTTATTGTTGATCACTATAAAATCACGGTAAATAAAACGTATAACATTGGTTAAAAGTTGGCTGTCTTCAAAAACAGAGAGCAACAGACATGAAATCTGTAGCTTGTTGCGGAAAGGAGGTCACTCTGTTCAGGGCTGTCCTGGATGAGGAGGAGGGTGGAAATTGTCGTCATGTTATGGACCATCTTCAGGAATGTTTAGGTCTGACATCAGGTTGTACCAACAGAAGACTGCGTACCTAGTATGACTTACTGTATTTCATGTGGAAGTAACAGTGATTTGTGAAAGCCTATTATAAAAATGATCATCTTCAAAAGAGATGTTTATTTGTATAAATGACTGTGAAAATAAATTTAAGCTGTAGTAATATAACACAGTGAGTGAAAGGAAAGTTGCTGCTAGAGTCACTATCATCAGATCATTATTATCATTAAGGCAGTGACTCGGCGTACTTCCCTACCCTTTCAACTATGAACCTGTAGTATAGGCGGCCGTGACCCAACACGCAGACAGTGAAAGTATTGCTTATCATGCTGATGCTATGTTACATGATCAATAACTTTGCTTACAATCTGCTTTTGCTGCTTTGTTCCGAGGCTGACTTTGAGCTGGAATATGATGCAATTTTTGCAGAAATCTGTAAGAAAATCAATGTTAAAGCTCATGATAATGTCAAAGAAAACTTAAAATGAGGGAAACATTAAAGATGGGAAAGCATTGTCTTGAGAAAATAGTACTTCTGTAGGGACTGACAAAAATGAATGTGACAAGTGGGAAAACGTAAAATGAGGGAATGTAAAAAACCGGGCTTTACTGTACATTTATATCGCAAGAACTTAATTTATAAATATGTCTTTAGTGAATATACAATGGTTTATCAACAGGAACTGATGTACTAGCAGAGGCAGAAAATAATCACACAGTTTCAGGCATTATCAGTCTTTTATGCAATAACATCTCAAGGAGGGAAACTTTCCAGAGCAATAACTCCTATACTATTATTTTTAGCTACAGGAACAATAGCTGAAGTTATCCAGTTCTGACCACCATGAGCATCAGTAAACGTCAGTGCAAAGTCAAACTTACACATGAAGAAGGGCAGAGCTGGCAAATAACTGTTGGTTGCAGAGGTAGATATGGCAATATTATACTCAATTTCCACAACATATATTCGTTAGCAGATGATGGGACACCACCTTACTCATGAACATGTCAGCAAGGAATATTTGTGGCTGAGTAAATCATGACTGTGTGGTTACTTAATATGATGGTAATCAAGAAATGTTTTTCTCTTTGTTAAGTACACAGGTTAGAAAAGTTCCTCTAGAGAGACACACACAACCAACCGCTCTTGCTTAATAGTACTCTGTCTCAGAACTCTGTGGCCTGACATGCACATAGGGATAGTAATGTGCACCTCATTGTGGCAGCAACAGCACCTTGCCATGGGTTACGCAATCAAACTGCTACGTATTCTAGGGCTAATGGTTAGTTAAGTGTACTCCACAGATTAGAAACTGTAGTGGCCCAGGATGCATCACTCCCTATTATAGAAACAGTGTTTCTTTGCTACCCTTATTTTTATTTGATGGTAACAATACATTCTACTGTCACCAGCGTACATTTTGCGGAATGTCCAAGAAGACAAGGCACTGATATTAGTGCTCAAAGGGAAGCATAATACAATAAGTCTTCCCCAGTTCCATTTGCGAGTGGAATACAAAATAAAATGACTAGTAGTGGTATATGATTCCCTCAACCATACACCGTTTGGTGAGTTGTAGAGTATGTATGTAGATGTAGATTACACACTAGCATACAAAGTTTCATTGATTACAAAATGAAATTTCATTTGAACAGCATGTCTTGCAAACACAGAAACAGTGTTTCTATTTGAGTGTTGAGTGTTGAAGGTCTCCTGCACTAGACAAAATGTTACTATCTCTTTTACCAGTCACTGAAGACATCCTGTTTGCACGTTACTATATAATTAACCACAGTCATTATTTACTCATTTGCCTAGATGCCGCACTGATAATGTTCAGAGTGTATATAGGTGACATCCAACCATCTAAAGTTGTGATATGGATATTGTCACATCTACTGCTACTTACCAACAGTTATTTGCTGGTCCTTCCATTCTTTGTGTAGTGTTAAGTTTGACTCTGCATTGATGTTGATTGATGTTCATGGTGGTCAGAATTGAGTAATTTTAGCCGTGGTTTGTATTGATAAAAGAAAGCTCGAGGAATTACTGCACTGGAAAATTTCCCTACTCAAGATGCTATTGTCTACAAGACTTCAATCTTGTTGGAGACTATGTGGACATACTCTGCCTCCGCTAGTGCATCAGTTGCTGTTGCACCCTCAGTGGGCTGTCAACTCTCTGGTAACATTGTGCTTTGCCACCATGGGGCCCCAACCTTTTCAGCACCTCTTCTCTTTCCGTGCTGCATGTCTATTCTCTTGCTATTCTTTTCCCCTCCCTTGGGGAACATGACAGGGATATTTTCGGAAATGCATTCTGAAGTTTGTTAGCCTGACATCGGAACACTCCTTCATCTGTTTTTTCATTCTTTCTTCATTCTGCATTTGGTTTCTTTTTGTTTCTTCTTACTCCCTGTGCTCTCCTGAAGGCCGGCTCAAGTGTTTGATGCTTAACAGATGACTGTGTAACACGTAATTCCCAGTCTTGGGTCAACAGGTAGGGTTTACATATACCCCCTGGTATAAGCCAGGCCCAGGGAGGGGTCCCTCTGTCAGGAGTTTGGTAGTTGTGCCCTAAGGTGTGAACAGTCACCTAAGACAGGTGAGTTTCTCCCCTCCCACCTTCTGAGTTGGCCCCCAGTTGGAAGGAGCATGCCATTGGAGACGCCGACATTTAAAGGGGCCTCTTTTTTCTTCAATGAGTCAGTTGCCATCTCAGTCTTATGTCTACTGAACATAACCTGAATGAGTCTAGAGATTCAACGCCTCTCTCAGCTGCACCTTGGCTCTTCGTGATGCCACGTACTGAAGTACGTCAGTCTTTTGCTGCAGTTAATCCATTTATTATTCAGAAAGATGTTGATGCAGTTGCAATCCCCTGTGATATCCTACTCTTGCTTACGTAATGGGACCACAATCAACTCATCCTCATCTGTATTAAAACTGGAGCACACAAATTCCTTCCAGACTCCATACACTCTTTCTACATTGCCAAGCTTCCCTGTAGTCTCGAATGATCTGTTCTCTCTGACATGTACATGAGTGACCATTTCCTGTGCACTGTCCGTTTGCTGACCCCTACCCACCTGCTTGTTGGAGCTTTACTCCTCTCTGGTGACCTTCGACAAATAACATTTCCCTAGTTGTGATGACCAGTTAGAGTATCTTAAGAATGTTAATCTTATCTCTGCATACAGTTCCCTACCTTGCAATTCATCTTGTTCATGCCATGTTCTGGTCCCCTGGTGGACTGTGGCGTCCTGCAATGTGATTTGTGTGCAGAAATGTGCTATCTGTGTTTTTAACCAGCATCACATAATGGTGAACTGTATTAATTATAAACAGTAGTGCACACTGTGTCGTTGCATTCTTTGGGAAAGCAAAAAAGCTAGTTGGATTTCCTTTACTAGTTCTTGTAACAGTTACATTCCCTCTTCTTTCGAGTAGGTTAACCTCTGTCAACTCTCTGGGACCAAGATCCATTCCCTGATTCCTGGCCTTGCTGTAGCAGATGATGTCATTGTGAACCTTATTGCTATCTCCAGCACCTTGGGCCGCTATTTTACAGAGATTTAAAGCTCCACTCACAGTCACCTTACCTTCCACCCACGGAAATGAGTGGAGGAGGATTGGGTGATATCCATCTCCTCTCAGAATCATGAATGCTACAATGCCGCCTTTACTGTGAGGGAACTAGACTGTGCTCTCATTTGATCTTCCACCCCAGGGACAAATGATATTCACATTCATATGTTGCAGCACCTTTTTCCTTTGTATGTACAATTGCTTTTTGGCAGTTGGGATGTTTTCCCAAACGCTAGTGTGAAGCCACTGTCATACCCATACCCATACCCATACCCATACCCATACCTTAGCCCCGTACAAACAACTGGCTTTTAGCTACAGTCACATTTCTCTCAACAGCTGTGATTGATTGCAAAGTGATCGAAAGTATGAATCATGGCTGGCTGGTATGTTGGCTTGAGTCACACAATTTTCTAACCACTCCACAATACGAGTTTAGAGTGCACCGTTCTGCAGTTAACCATCTCGTTACTTTGTCAACCCATGTCATGAATGGTTTTCGGGGAAATGCCAGACTGTGACCATGTTTTTTGATTTGCTGGAGGACTTGTATCCTCCATACTTTATACATGTGAGACTTCCTAGGCCACCTGCTCCATTGGACACCTTTGTTGAGGAGAACGGGGTGCCTCAAGGCTCCATTTTGAGCATTGTCCTCTTTGCTATTGCTATTAACAGTACTATGGCCTGTCCACTGCCAGGCATCTCCGGCTCCCTTTTCAGTGATGACTTACTTGAACTACTGCAGTTCTCCACAGAAAGTGGCAACTTTAGCAATGTCACGATTTTCTTAACTTGTGGAGCTTCACTGACAAAACCGTTTGTATGAATTTCTCGCAGCGCAATGGGTATCTTGCACCATCTCTACATCTTGGGCCTGTTGCTCTTCAGTTTGCAGCAACTATGAAATTCCTGAGGTTCATGCTTGATAGAAAACATACCTGGTCCTTCTATGTGTGCCCAGTCCCTCAACATGCTATGTGTTCTAAGCGGTATTTCCTAACAGCAGGCCGGCCGGTGTGGCCGTGCGGTTCTAGGCGCTTCAGTCTGGAACTGCGTGACCGCTACGGTCGCAGGTTCGAATCCTGCCTGGGGCATGGATGTGTGTGATGTCCTTAGGTTAGTTAGGTGTAAGTAGTTCTAAGTTCTAGGGGACTGATGACCTCAGATGTAAAGTCCCATAGTGCTCAGAGCCATTTGAACCAACCTGAGAACAGATCTGACTACCCTCACGTTTATACTGACCCATTGTCTCTTCAAAACTAGACTATGGGTGTTTCATTCATTCATCTGCAAGTCTGTCCATCTTACTCTGTCTTAACACAATCCTCCAGCATAAGATACTTTTGGCCATTGGCGCCTTATACACTAGCTCGGTTGAAAGTCTCTACATAGAAGCTGCCAAACTATCACTATCATACTGGTGTTATGTCCTCCTCAGTGGATAATCATGACGTTTGTCATCCATGCCCAGCGACCCATCCTATGCCTTCTTTTTCTATGACTCACTAGACTGCCAGTATGGGCTGCGCCCTTCTTCTCTATTACCTCCCGAAGTTTGCTCTTGGCTACTGCTCTGGCAGCTTAACTTCATACTACCTGCCACATTCCAATGTGTGAAAACCCTTCACCTCCTTGGCTTCATGTGGTGACCAGTGTTCTTCTTGATAGCTTCTTTGTGTACACTGATGCCTCTAAAACTGATTTTCATGTTGGGTGTGTCTTTGTCATTGGCACCGACCATTTTTGGTATTGGCTTCGTCCGTGGCCCTCTCATTGCAAGGAGATTGTTTTAGCTAGTTTGCGTATTGGGCACTGTCTTTTTAGCCGCCATTTTCTGGTCGAATGCCTTTTTTTAATCACTTATCTTCCATTGTATGTTTGCCGTCTGCATTATTGGCTGTTTTAGCGAATGGCGTGCGGGCTGTCAACTACATTTTACTTTGTATCCATCATAGCAGTATGGTGAAAGACGTAATCTTCGGTTTGGGACTGCCAGTCTCTCTACGGCCTATTTTGCTTTTAACTTATTTTACTAATTAGTGTTCCAAGGTTTGACATGGACACTTATAACCTCAGTTGTTTTTTATTCTTTTCTCTCCTTCATTTCTTGTAAAGTTACTGTCCCCAGAATCCAGCAGAGTAGCCATTCTGTTGTGGGTAGGAGGGGGGGGGGGGGGGGGGGGAGGTGTGGTGTCATCAAGTACCTGCATGGAGGTAGCTCACTGACACACTGTTGGTGCCTGAACCGTAAACTCCTGTGTGCCATGGAATTTGTGTCCTTCATGGCTAGGGCACGAGGATTCTGGGCAAAAGTTTAATGACCAGGTAACTGTGGCTGGGCGGTGCCTGTGGATAGAACCCTTGTTTGGAGTGGATGGCACCATGGCGAAAAACTTGCACATGAAGTGACTTAAACTTTTTCTGCTGGTCGCCACAAGAGCCTAGCAGTCTGTACTGAAGTTTAGACGTTCCACCTCGTATCCCTTTGCAGTGTTATACCCAGGTATTTAAACGCCACAGCTATGTCGAGCAGAACACTACCAATGCTGTATCCGAACATTACAGTTTTGATCTTCCTACTGTCCTCATTAACTTAAATTTTTCCGCTTTAGGGCTAGCCGCCATTCGTCACACCAACTAGAAATTTTATCTAAATCATCTTGTATCTTCCTACAGTCACTCAGCTTCGACACCTTACTGTACACCACGACATAATCAGCAAACAACCCCAGATTGCTGCCCGTCTTGTCTGCCAAATCATTTATGTGTATAAAGAACAACAGTGGTCCTATCACACTTCCCTGGGGCATTCCTGACGACACCCTTGTGTTTGATGGACACTCGCCATTGAGGACAATGTACTGGGTTCTATTATTTAAGAACTCTTCGAGCCACTCAGATATCTGACAACATATTCCATATGCCAGTACCTTCATTAACAGCCCGCAGTGGGGCAGCGAGTCAAATGCTTTCTGGAAATCCAGAAATATGGAAGCTGCCTGTTGCTCTTCATCCTTAGTTCGCAGCATATCGTGAGAAAGGGCAAGCTGAGTTTCGCAAGAGTGATGTTTGTGGACATATGCTTCTCAGTCTCAACAGCATTTATTATATTCGAACTGAGAATATGTTCAAGGATTCTGCAGCAAACCAAAGTTGAAGATATCGGTATGTAATTTTGCAGGTCCATTCTTTTACCCTTCTTATATATTGGTGTCACCTGTGCTTTTTTTGCTGTTGCTTGGGACTCTGTGCTGGGCAAGAGATCCATGATAAATGCAAACTAGGTAAGTGGCCAGTGCCGTAAAGTACCTTTAAAAATTGGACTGGGATTCCATCCGGACTTGGTGATTTATTTGCTTTTAAATCTCTCAGTTGTTTCTCTATGCCCGGGATGTTTGTTACTGTGTCGTCTATAGGAGAGTCTATCTGATGGTCAAATGACAATATGTTTGTACATTTTCGTGTGTGAACAATTTCTTGGATGTGGAATTTAAAACTTTGGCTTTTGTTTTGCTGTCTTCAACTGCCACACCACACTGGTTGACAAGGGACTGAATAGGAGCTTTAGTCCCTCTTAGCAATTTTACATAAGACCAGAATTTTCTCAGGTTCTGTACCATATCTTTTGCTAAGATATGGTGGTGATAGTTGCTGTATGCTTCGCGCCTAGATCATTTTACAGATGCACGCATCTCCACTAACCTCCGCTTGTCGTAATTTGTGTGTTCCCTAGTGAACAGAGATTTCAACAGCCTCTGCTTCCTCAGCATCCACTGAATTTTGTTATTAAACCATGGTAGGTCTATTGCATTCTCTATCCACTTACAAGGCATGTAACTCTCCATACCCCGATTTACAGTGTGCTTAAACGTCACCTGTAATTCCTCTACATCCATCTTACTGGAACTAATTGATGCCGGTCCACTGTCGAAGTGCGATGCAAATAACTGCTTATCTGCTCTATCTAGCAACTCTTAGTCTTCTTGACTGGTTTATTAACTATCATAATAGAAGTTGCTATAATGATATCATCTGGTAGGTTAAAGTCCCCTCCAACTAGTATTGCATGATCTGGGTATTTTCACGCTTTTGACTGTAGACTTTGTTTGAAAGACTGTACAACTGCCACAGCAGAATCGGGTGGCCTTGTAAAAACATGCAACAATTAACTTTGTTTCACTTCCACGTGTTTCACGCGACCGAATGTCTTCTCTGTCACACTCAACTTTGACCTCAGAAGAGACAGAATTTTTGTCAACTGCAATGAACACTTCCTTCCTATGGCCTCTAATCTCTTTTCAATATACCTACCAAGTATAGATGGGGATGTTTAAGGGTTCATTGTGGGGTGCAAAATAATTCGAACGTGAGAACTTTCTTGGAAGCCAGTAAATTCTGGAACTTTACTACGGATACTTCAACAGTTTACTGATAAAATCATGACAGTGGAAGTGTCTTTATTCTGAACGCCATTTGACTTCCTTTACTTCAGTAAAAGTACAGTTGAACAGGCCGGGAGAGTTACTCATGATGTAAACCTCTAGCTGCATTCTGATTGATGGAACAGAAGGCTTAAATTAATTAGAATTCTGAGCTTCTCTTTTGTAATGCCGTATTCTGTCGGAGGAGACTACTATTGCTTTGTTCTTAGCTAAAGGATAGGCAATTTTTCAGATGCTTTTCCTCTTTGAGTCAATACAAGAAGTGCTTTTTGAGTGTCATGTTTGTCGTCACCACTACTCAAGCACTTTGTATCCAAAGATAATGACATCATTTGCTTTGTGTCATTTAGTCACATATCTTTTTTAATATACCGCTTTCATGATTGTCTCGTCCTGATCTGAATGTAAACAGTGTAATTTACCATATAAGCTCAGTTATGAAAGACGATTTTTTCTCCAAAATCGTCAGTAAAAAATGGAGGATTATATTATGTTCACAAATTAAACTGTTGCTGCTGAGGCCATCATTTTTACATTGTTTAATAAATTGATATTGGAATTGTTTACATTTACAAATGGTTTTGGCTATATTGAGGTCACACGCAGATTTGTTTTGAAGAATGAGGAAGGATATACAAACATTTATGGTGCTTTTTAGGTAAAGGTAATATTGAAAGGTGAAAATCTAGTCCTTCAAAAAACGTTTTTTGATCCTGAATGCAAGTCAGTATTATATTTGGTTATGAGGACTATTGATTTACCAGTTAGGCTGCAAATAAGAAATTCAGCTGGTGTTCACATATTAGAATACTGGGTGAAAATATTACCACCTTTTAATCACCTTTAGAACATGATTGTGACATTCACATAAAGCATGAAAGAAAATTAATTCAGAATTAAGTGTCTAAAAATGAAATAAATCATATTAAACTGACTAGTTGGACAGATAAAAAATGTACTCACAGAGTGCTGGCAGAAGAACACAAGTATAAAAGGTATTACGTACTGAAGCTATTGGAGCCATTGTGAAAGAAAGGTTGAAGGGAAAGGGAGAAGGGTGAAGGAAAAAGACTCTATCCCTTTTCCTAAATCTCACTAGTCCTTTTCTCACTTTTCCTAAATCTCACTAGTCCTTTTCTCACTTTTCCTAAATCTCACTAGTCCTTTTCTCACTTTTCCTAAATCTCACTAGTCCTTTTCTCACTTTTCCTAAATCTCACTAGTCCTTTTCCTTCACATTTAAGAAAAACACACTATCCCTGTTCCTAAACATCACCAATCCTTTTCCTTCTCTCCTCTTCCTTCCTCTTCAACCTTTCTGCCAGGAACAGAACCCATCGGCTCCAAAAGTGTGTATATGTAATACCTTTTATATGCGTGTTCTCCTGCCGCTGCTTTGTGAGGAGGTCTTTTATCTATCCAATTACATTATAATCTTTCAAAAATTTATTATTTTCATTGATATATTAAACTAACTGTAATTACCACGAGATAAATTACAGTGGCGAGACCTGTCATGAGGTCGTGCCAACAGACATCCTTAGATTGTAGGACGAGTGAAAGTTTGAGAATTTGACTGAATTGTGATCTTTCATTATATATTAGTTAGGGTACTTACATATGACCTGCACCATAGAAGCAATCAGTGCTTCACAGTTGCTCAAGTACAGCACTATGGAAGAGTTGAAGGGTCAACAATGTTACCAGCTTGGCTGAGAATTAGGATGAGTTTGGGGAGGGGAATGGTGAGCAGGCAGCAGATTTCATCGTTCTGGCAACCAAGGGAATCTATACTGCATGCTTTGGCTTTTTATAGGCATTTACCATGTTTAAACTGCAGGTTACCTGAATCCATGTGAATTGACTTAAAAATTGCACAAATATGCAACAGCAGTGTGCATTTCTGCAGGAGGCAGTAAAAGTCTAGTTTAACCCTTTTAGTGCCAAATACGATCTGATCGTGATCCAGATTTTCAGCGAAAAATGCCAGTAACGATCTGATCATGATGCCTTTCTCATTCGCTAGGAAATACTAACAACTTTGCCTTCAAGCGCGGAAAAAATGAATGAGAAAGGCATCATGATCAGATCGTTACTGGCATTTTTCGCCGAAAATCTGGATCACGATCAGATCGTATTTGGCACTAAAAGGGTTAAGGGGCCAGTGGCATACTTCATGTGTTTCCTACAGCAATGTTGTCGACACTGACAACAAAGCTTTCAGTTTGTAGATAAATCTTTTCTTTTCTCTTCTTTCACACATTTTCTTTACACATGTAATTTAAAAGTCACCAGCCCCAGTTCCCATCCATATGATTGGCTGATCTCAGGAAGTACGTGATTAACAAGGAATGTTTCTGTATAAAATTTATGATTCATGCAAATTGGCTGAACTGTGATAAATTAGTGCGCCTCGTTTACTGTCAAAATGCTGACATCTAGTAGTGATAGGTGTAAAGCTGTCTGACTGGAGCACTGGTCTGGTACAATCTACTATTAGGGGGAGCCTGATGCAAGATACCACTGCCTCCTTAAGCAACCTGCAGTGAAGGGCATATTGAATATTAAGTTGATGTGAACAATTTTTTGTCTGAAGTTGATGTTTCAAGGGGTGTGAGGGGAAATGTGGTAAAATGTCACACTGAAAATATAGCTAGTGATTGACCAGCACTGGAGTCAGATGGCTGGCAAGTGGCCATAACTCACACTGAACTGGCACTGCAGTCAGGCGGTTCAGTAGCTTGCAGCTCCCATTATTGCCATGAGATGTCACTCCAGACGCAAATAGAATATGGAACTGATCTCCTGAAAACTTTCCTGATGTGCACTGCTTAAATCGTTTTTGATAATGAACGTGGACCTTGCCTTTGGTGGGGAGGTTTGTGTGCCTCAGTGACACAGGTAGCCATACCGCAGGTGCAACCACAATGAAGGGGTATCTGCTGAGAACCCAGACAAATGTGTGGTTTCTGAAGAGGGGCAGCAGCCTTTTTAGTGGTTGCTGGGGCGACAGTCTAAATGATTGACTGATCTGACCTTGTAACACAACCAAAACAGCCTTGCTGTGCTGGTACTGCGAGTGGCTGAAAGCAAGGCGGAGCTGCAGGTGTAATTATTCCCAAGGGAATGCACCTCTACTGTATGGTCAAATGATGATGGCATCATCTTGTGTAAAATATTCCTCGGCTCTCTGTACGGGGAGTACTCAGGAAGACGACGTTATCAGGAGAAACAAAACTGGCACTCTATGGATCTGAGTGTAGAATGTCAGATACCTTAATTGGGTAGGTAGGTTAGAATATTTAAAAATGGAGATAAATAGATTAATGTTACTGTGGGAGTCAGTGAAGTTCAGTGGCAGGAGGTACAGGACATTTGGTCAGTTGAATACAGCGTTATGAATACAAAATCAAGTATGGGTAATGCAAGAGTAGGTTTATTAATGAGTTAAAAAATAGGAATGTGGTTAAGCTACTATGAACAACATAGTGAACACATTATTGTAGCCAAGTTTGACATAAATCCCACACCCACCACAGTAGTACAAGTTTCTATGTCGACTAGCTCCACAGATGAGGAGGAGATTGAGGAAATATATGCTAAGATAAACTAAATTATTCAGAGAGTTAAGGGAGCCAAAAATGTTATAGTCATGGGAGACTGGAATTCGATAGTGGGAAAAGGAAGAGAAGGAAAAGTAGTAGGTGAATATAGACTGGGGGAAAGGAATGAGGAAGCTGCCTGGTAGAATTTTGCATGGAACATAATTTAATCATAGCTAACACTTGGTTTAAGAATCATGGGAGAAGGTTGTATACATGGAAGAAGGTTGTATACATGAAAGAGACATGGAGACATCGGGAGGTTTCAGGTTGATTATATAATGGTTAGACAGAGATTTAAGAACCAGAGTAAATTGTAAGACATTTCCAGGTGCAGATGTGGACTCTGACCACAATCTATTGGTTATAGAAGAGGATGCAGACGAAGATGAGAAGGGAGATATGGTACTGCGTGAAGAATTTGACAAAGCACTGAAAGACTTAAGTTGAAACAGGGCCCCAGGAGTACACAACTTTCCGTTAGAGTCAGCCATGACAAAACTCTTCCATCTGGTGAGCAAGATGTATGAGACAGGCAAAATACCCTCTGACTTCAAAAAGAATATGATAATCCCAGTTCCAAAGAAAGCAGATGCTGACAGGTGTGAAAATTACCAAACTATCAGTTTAATAAGTCACGGCTGCAAAATATTAATACAAATATTTTACAGGAAAGTGGAAAAACTCGTAGAAGCCGACATCAGGAAAATCGGTTTGGGTTCTGGAGAAATTTAGGAAGATGCAAGGCAATTCTGACCCTATGACTTCTCATAGATGATAGGTTAAGGAAAGGAAACCTACATTTCTAGCATTTGTAGACTTTGAGAAAGCTTTTGACAATGTTGACTTGAATACTCTTTCAAAATCTAAAGGTGGCGGGAGTAAAATAGAGAGAGCGAAAGGCTATTTACAATTTGTACGGGAACTAGATGGCAGCTATAAGAGTCGAGGGGCGCAAAAGGGAAGCAGTCGTTGAGAACAGAGTGAGACAGGGTTGCAGCCTATCCCCAATGTTATTCAATCTGTGTATTGAGCAAGCAGTATTGGAAACAAAAGAAACATTTGGAGTAGGAATTAAAATCAATGGAGAAGAAATAAAAACTTTTGAGGTTTTGTGATGACATTGTAATTCTGTCAGAGGCAGCAAAGTACTTGGAAGAACAGTTGAATGAAATGTACAGTGTCTTGAAAAGAGGATATAACTTGAACATCAACAAAAGTAAAACGAGGCTAATGGAATTTATCCTAATTAAATCAGGTGTTGGTGAGGGAATTAGATTGGGAAATGAGAGACTCAAAGAAGTACCTTAGTTACACTATTTGGGGAGCTAAATAACTGATGATGGTAGAAGTAGAGAGGATATAAAATGTAGACTGGCTATGGGAAGGAAAACGTTTCTGAAGAAGAGAAATTTGTTAACATTAAGTATAGATTTAAGTGTCAGGAAGTATTTGTATGAAGTATAGCCATGTGTGGAAATGAGACAGGGACGATAAATCGTTTAGACAAGAAGAGAATAGAAACGTTTGAAATGTGGTGCTACAGAAGAATGCTGAAGATTATATGGGTAGATCTTGTAATTAATGAGGAAGTACTGAATACAATTGGGGAGAAGAGGAATTTGTGGTACAACCTGACTAAAAGGAGGGATTGGTTGGTTGGACGCATTCTGAGGCATTAAGGGATCACCAGTTTAGTACTGGAGGGAAGTGTAATGGATAAAACTCGTAGGGGGAGACCAAGAGATGAAAACAATAAGCAGATTCAGAGGCACGTAGGTTGCAGTAGTTACTAAGACATAAAGAGGCTTGCACAGGATAGAGCACATGGAGAGCTGCAGCTAACCTGTCTTTGGACTGAAGACCACTACAACAATCATTTTACGAACAAAAAGTACTATTTTCATGTTGTGTGATTTCAAAAATGAATTCCTTCTTTATATTTGCCTTAGAGTGATTTATTACTTTCCCGATTCAGCCCTCCTTTATTGAGTCCTTTCATACCAAGTAGTTTGGTGCCCCCGACCTCAATATTAATGTTCAGATGCTTATACACGTTACATGTAATTATACAAATTCTTGTCTCTCAGTATACAGTACTCATACTTCAGGAGCTCCATAGGTCAAGGGTGACAAGGATGCACATGTATTCCTCATTTTTGAAGTGAAGTGATGGCTTTCATTGAATAGCTAAGCTACATCCCAGAGAGTTGGTGCACCAGTTTAATGATTTGGACAGTATAATGTATACAAGGTTGAATCGGTTTTATATAGTGTTAACTGCACCAAGGGGTACTAAAATCATCAAGAAGATGTACCATAATGACAGACATTCAAAGTTAAATCTTAAAGTAGATTTATTTCCAGAAACAGTTGTCATAGGTAGCCCCACTGTCGGGGATTTGTTCTCCTTTAGTTTCCCCGTGTTGCTGTTACATATATGTCGCGGGAATCTGTAGTTCTACATATAAATGGAAGCAAAATCTATTTCAGAAAATTTTTCCTTGGCATTAGGCAATTTCCAGTTCATATATCACAAGAGGATTTGTTCAACATTCAGAAGGAACAATGTGTTTTTTTTTTATACAAAATACCTTAATTTTGTATTGTATGTATAGAGTTATGCTCAGAATTATGGAAGATATGATAACACGAATTTTCATGGATGATCGTAGCACTTCTTGCTGCTTTTCGAAGATTGAGTGCCCTACAAGAGAGAAATTGCACATTATTGTATTAGCAGTGTGCTGTTCTAGATTGTTGGCTGTTTTCTCAGTACACCTTCACCTGCCTGTGAAGAGAGATGCATGTGAAAGTGAAATTAAAATTCACACTGTCCCGACTGCCACCATAACTGTGAATTTGTTGTTTATTGCCAGGTAATTGTATTTTTCTCAGAAATTAGGTTCTGCTGTTATGTGCTTTCCTGTATTGCAAGGGAAGTGTACAGTACTGTCTTATTTATTTAGAAGTAGAAGAAATTTGTTAGATCAACTGTTATGTTGCAATTGTAGAGGATATCAGTGTAACTGTCCCATCACCAAAAAATATTAAATTAATGTGGAAGAGGGCTTCCATTATAAAATTTTGTGGATGTAAATTTCACAGTATTACATTTTTTTCTCTCAGATATGACTTGTGCTACATTTCAGTTTGAATGAAACCAACAACTACCTAAGTGCACTGTGGTAACTTGGAAAATGTCAGCTTCAGACTGTCACTTTTGTCGAGCACAAAGCTGAGGGTATTATGCAAATTTTCTGGTGAACAAATTGCACTTTTGTGAAGTTGCTCTGAACTGCAGCTCAGTGAGAGTGCTTTTATCATCACTTAATAAACAGGCCTTATTGCTCTCAAAGTAGGAGTTTCTACAGGACCATAGCACAATCCTTTTCTGAAAAGGATCATCGTGTATGTAAAAATGGTGCCCGGTAGACCAGACAGTAGTAGATAAACTGAGAAATGGTGGAAATGTGTGTGCCTGGTGAGAAACTGTATACAGCATGTCTAATTGAGTTGACAAACAGAGCAAGATGGCACTGTTGTTAGCATAGTGGACTCGCATTGGGGAGAAAAACTGTTCAAATCCACATCCGGACATTTAAATTCGTGTTTTGGGCGATTTCCCTAAATCACTCCAGGCAGATGCCGGAATGGTTCCTTTGAAAGGGCGGGGTCACTTTCCTTCCCCTTGAAACAATCAGAGCTTGTGCTCCATCTCTAATGACCTTGATGTCTATGGGACATTAAACCGTTATCTTCCTTCCTTGAACTGGAAAGTGTGAATCCCTTAATACTAGTTTTTCTCTTTACACTTCACCTCTTAAAAAGAAGGTAATAAAATCAGCAAATGTCACTTCAAGGAGTGTGTCAAATGTGAAATAAGTTGTGCCCAGAATTAGACAACTAATAAAGCAGCACATACAAGTGGTTTTCATTCATACAGCATTACACATGTTCATTAATCATGAGTGTGAATACTGTGTTGTACATACTGACATGAAAATTGTTCATTTCAAATCATGAAAAAATTCACATTCTAACATTGGCAGCAAACAGTAGTGATATGTGAAGAAACTGGGGGAAGAGTGATGAAGCAAGATTACAGATAATAATTTCCTGAGACATTAGATTCCAATTCGTTACATTACTAGAAAACCCGGGTTGGACTACAAACAATGATTTTGAATAATAATATGATACAATGAAGCTTTTAGTGGTTTACAAACTCAGCTCATTCCTGTTGTGTTTCAGTTCACCCTACTCCCATCAGCTACCGTTAGGTTGACAACTGCGCCTTCACTTTATTTCACACCCCCACTTTAATTTCTTATATTGCTTAGTTCCTTTTATTATCATTGCCTTTCTGCACATTTTTCTTTTCTCCACATCTTAACCTATGTTTTCATGTTCTTTATTTTGGTTTTGGTGACTCTTACATGTCATTTTTTTGTTTTTGTTCTTCACCATGCCCTGTTTTACCATAATGCAGTGTTATGAATTTCTGCACTCTTCTTCTGTTAATCCTTTTTTCCCCTCGTGCCATGCTGTATTCTGTCATCTTCTGTATTCAGGCATCTAGTAGTTATGTTCTCCTCAGCATTGATTCACTTACATTTTAGCCATAGTACAAACTCAGAAGAATGTCTACATTGCTGATTATGTGTAATGACTCTGATGCCACTTTATCATTGAGTGCTCGAATTGTGTTAGACCTTAGGCATTAATTTGGATCCTATATTTGACTTATTGGATATATTTAACCATTTGCTCGTTGGTACCAGTGTTATGTTATATATTTCAGTTTGAAGCACAATCAAAAACAAGGCCAGTACCACCACCAAATCCTGGCCCAAGGAATCCTCATCAGCATCCACATCCTCCCAGAATGATGATGGGTCCTCCACAAGGAATGAGGCCTAGGATGCCACCTCCTGGCATGCCACCACCAGGTCCTGGACAACGAATGCCCGGCCCGCCCATAGGGCACGGAGGACCTCAGGCACATGGTCACCCACAAGGACCACCATCACAAGGACATCCACCACCAGGTTTCCAGCATGGCAACTGGAATGGACCTCGAGCTAATGGTACGCGTGGTGTTGTTTATGTATGATGCATTAACTATAAATTTTGCATTTTCTTTTGCACATTTATAGTGTGGAGGTTTGCAAGTTGGTAATCTCATTCTGCTTAACAAAACCGTAAATTATATTTTTAATATGATCAGTAAGAGACCCATAAAAAATAGAATGCTGCCTCTAATTTATGGGTTAAGAACTGTAGATTAAATCAGAAGAAATGACAGAATGGTATGAAATGAAGAATACATTACTGGGATAAATTAAAATAACTGGTAGTGGTTCAGTGCAGAGGAAGCAGTAATCAACAGTTGACTGGAATGGTGTGAAAGGAACACAATAGAATTCTATGGTTAGGTTTGAGAGAGGAACTAATCAAGACAGCAGAGGATCAAACAGGCAGTAAGAAAAGGCCCAGTAGAAATTCTTCGATAAGACGAGATTTAATTGACAAGAGGGGGAAATATAAAACTGCTACAAATGAAGTAGGTCCCTCTCCATTAGGTGGACCAGTTTAGAGAGTGTTCTGGCTCGACTATTTTCAAATCCAATAAAATTTTTTGAGTAGGTTTGACAATGTCTCTGATTGGTATGTGCAAACTTTCACCTTAATACATCTTTTCATTCCTTTCCTACAGCCTCTCGTAAATAAGGGTTGCAAATTTGCACACATGCTAAAGTGCCAACTTTAGTAACATTCATGAAAGGTACTGTTAATTTGCAGATCTATGCTTTTGTATACGTAAACAGTTTTTTGTGCTAAATAGGAATACACTAGAATCTTGTTGATCTGGCTCTCAGTAAACCGGATTTCCAGTTTCTTCAGATTCAGTGTGCAGAAGACAGCTACTGGATAAATTAATTGAGCTGTAGAGGGAAGTTGGTGTGACTTCTTTATAGAAGTTGGTAAATATCAAAGATGTGATTTTTATGATTGCTTTGTTACCGAACTACTAATTCTGAGGTCATGGAGAAAAGTTTGGCCAGATATGTGTGATTTTGACTGCTGAGGTTTGTGAAGTTGTCAAAACCTCTAAATTCCTTGAAATGTTAGAAAATATTTCTGATTGTTCAGATGTAGACTATAGTGGTGTAAATGACTGGTTGCAAACAACAGTAATGCTGGTTATGACATGACGACCAATGATGAAATTTGTATTGCTGCCTATTGTACTACAGGGAATGAGTCATGGTGAAGTGGAAAATGAAAGTGGCATTTCAGAGGAAGAAGTAATGCCTCATGAAGAGGCAACATCCTAGCTGGAAAAAGTGACGGTTCACCTAGAATGTCAACTGGAAGCAACTCCAGCAGAACTGATGATAGTAAAACATCAGTGTCATTGTGCTGCTTTCAAATGCCACCCAAGTTCGAAGCAAAAGAAAATTACTCGCTGTTTCAGTAAAAAAACATGAATAGACTACATTAACTATAGAGTTAAAGTGACAAAAAAATGTTTCTTGTTAGTGCCAAAACAGGTGGTTTCCTTCTCATCACGTATTATTTTCTTTTATTTATGTCAAGTTCCGTAGGAACAAATTGAGGAGCAAATCTCCAAGGTCATGGAACACGTCAGTACATGAAGTTACAACATAAAAATGACAACAGATAAAAATAAAATGTTTATGAACCTGAAAAGAGTCAGTCCATAAGTTAACCAAATCAACAATACAATAAGAATCAGCTTAATTTTTCAAGGAACTCCTCAGCAGAATAGGAGTGACCCATGAGGACACTCTTCAGTTTCGATTTGGAAGCGCGTGGATTACTTCTAAGATTTTTGAATTCGAATGGTAGCTTATTGAAAATGGATACAGCAGTATACTGTGCACCTTTCTGCACAAGAGTTAAGGAAATCCGATCCAAATGCAGGTTGATTTCTGCCATGTATTAACTGAGTGAAAGCTGCTTATTCTTGGGAATAAGCTAATATTATTAACAAGAAACGACAGTAAAAATATACATATTGAGAGGATGAAGTCAAAATACCCAGACTAGTGAACAGGAGTCGACAAGAGGTTCGCGAACTTACACCACTTATTGCCCAAACCGCCCATTTCTGAGCCAAAAATATCCTTTTAGAATGGGAAGAGTTACCCCAAAATATAATACCATACGGAATGGAAATAAGTGAAGTAGACTAATTTTCATGTCGAACAATCACTTACTTCAGATACTGTTCGAATAGTAAAAATGGCAGCATTAAGTCTTTGAACAAGGTCCTGAATGTGGACTTTCCGTGACAGTTTATTGTCTATCTGAACATGTAGAAATTTGAACTGTTCAGTTTCACCAATTGTATGCCCATTCTGTGAAATTAAAACGTCAGGTTTTGTTGAATTGTGTTTTAGAAACTGTAAAAACTGAGTCTTACTGTGATTTAGTGTTCATTTTTTTACAAACCGTGAACTTAGGTCATGAACTGCACTATTTGAAACAGGGTCAATGTTGCACACAACATCCTTTACTACAAAGCAAGTGTTATCAGCAAACAGAAATATTTTAGATTTACCTGTAATACTAGAGGCCATATCATTTATATAAATAAGGAACAGGAGTGGCACCAACACTGATCCTTGGGGCACCCCTCACTTTACTGTACACCACTCAGACCTGACATCACAGCCATTCTTAAGATTGTGAATAATGACCTTTTGCTGTCTGCTTCTAAAGTAAGAGGTGAACAAATTGTGAGCTACTCCCCGTATTCTGTAATGGTCCAACTTCTGGAGCAATGTTTTGTGATCAACACAATAGAAAACCTTATTTATCATTCAGGAAACTGACCATTCCTAAAGGAAAAATTACAAATATGGCTAAGTACAAGGCTAACATGTGCAGCACAGTACTTTAATATTCTGCTAGGCACTCCATCATATCCATTAGAGTCCTTAGTCTTCATTGATTTAATTATTGACTGAACCTCCCCCTTGTTTGTATCACACAGTAGTATTTCAGACACCAATCTCGGAAAGGCATTTGCCAAGAAAGTTATATGATTCTCTGTAGAAACTAAATTTTTATTTAATTCACCAGCAATGCTCAGAAAATTATTCTTAAGTGCTGTACATATGCCTGATTTACCAGTACCAGAAATATTTTTAATACGACCGGACTCTATATTGTCGACCTTGTGCTGCTGACCACACACTTCCTTCACAACTGACCATATGGTTTTAATTTTATCCAGTGAATTAACTATTCTGTTTGCATACCACATAATCTTTGCCTTCCTAATAACATTTTTAAGCACCTTACAATACGGTTTGTAATGGGCTACTGTAGCTTGATTGTGACCACTTCTAACATTTTGATATAGTTCCCGCTCTGTTCTACATGATACCCTTGTGCCACATACGGTAAGTCACCCTTGACCCACGGTTCTGGATGACTTTCCTGAAATCTACCACTTTTCCCAGACTATAGGATGTATAAAGAAGAGTGTTAAGTTCTTTTTGAATTGCTGACTTTTCTAATCCGGGGGTTATTTAATCTATTAATCATTGAATGGAAAAATGCTAGTTTATGAGTCAGCAATTCAAAAAGAACTTAACACACTTTGTTGTATACCCTGTACAAATGACTTTGACTCCAACATAATCACAAAATTGTATTACAAATGTAAAACACCAGAGCAGAACACAATACATAGCAAGATATGCCTAGCTCAAGGAACATCACCAACACAGAAAATAAGATAAGTACCAGCAGTCTACCAATGGTAGTATCTCCAACAGAATTAATGCATTTTTTAAAGACAAAAATATTCAACTAGCCTTTTGAACCAGTAACAACATTTCAATAAAATTATATTTTGCCTCCACTAGAACATCGAAATATGATAACCTAGGAATATATAAAATCACATGTGGCAGCTGTAATAGCTTTTAAATTGGCCAAACAGGAAGAAATTTTAACATGGGATATAATAAACACACTAGAGAGAGCAAATATAATCAGTCCAGCTTCTTTCTACACTTGAAAAATCAAAATCACACTGCTGATATGATCGAAAATGCACTACAGATTCTGCTTAGAATACTAAAAGGTTTTGCAATGAACATTCTTGAGGAATTAGAAATTTATATATACATGAGAAAATACCCACAAAAAATATTAAACGGATCTACTACCTTAAAAACTTCATTGAACTTTCAGAATACGAAAATGGATAAATCGGAAGTAACAAATACAACAGCCAAAGATAATCGCAGCAAATTTTAGTTAATAAAATAATATCGCTGTTCATCTGCACAGTCTTTGTAAACTCATTGCGTCATAAAGAGTGGAACTGTCAAACTGCTGTCACATCATAATTAACATTTTATTTCAACACCCTGACACCATTTACGATCTTACTAAAGCAGTGACAGTTCCAAAACAGTCTACTAACGATGCAATATGGATGTCACATCAATCTAGACATGAGTACAAGACATCTACTTTAATATGAATGACATTGGCATCCATACCTGTTCTCGCCAAAATTGTAATTGCAGGTACTTGCAAATGGCGATGAAGCCAAAACAGTCTGTTCTAAATAAAGGTTAGTTATTATAAGCAGCTATTTGGTGTATCTACTGTTATAATCAGTTTGACAGTGTTAGCTCTTCTAGTTTGTGGAAAATGGTCTAAGTTCCAGTTGCTTCCTACTGTTCTCCAGAAAGAAATCTTACATTCAGGATTGCTCTGTGGCACCACATTTCAAAAGCTTCTATTCTCTCGTCTGAACTGTGCATCATACAAGTTTCACTTTCGTACATGGCTATATTCCATACAAATACTTTATGAAAAGAGTTCCTAACTCATCTGTATTCAGTGTAACCAATCTCTCTTCTTCAGAAACACTTTTCTTGTCATTGCCATTCTACATTCTAAATGTTCTCTACTTTGGTCATTCAGTTATTTTGCTGCCCAAATAGCAAAACTATCAACTGAATGTCTTGTTTCCTAATCTGATTCCCTCAGCATCGTCTGATTTAATTCTACTGCATGCCATTATTCCTATCCTGTTTCCGTTGAAGTTCATCTTATATCCCCCTTTCAAGACACTGTCCATTCCATTCAACTGCTCTTCTATGTCTTTTGTTGCCTCCGTTTGAATTATGTCACTGTCAAACCTCAAACCTTTTATTTATTCTCCCTGAACTTTAATTTCTACTACAAATTTCTCTCTGGTTTCCTTTACTGCTTGCTCAGTGTGGGGATTGAATAACATCAGCAATAGTCTATAACCCTGTCTCACTCTTTTCTCAACCATTGCTTCCCTTTCATGCCCCTTTGACTCTTATAGCTGTCAGCTGGTTTCTGTAAAAGTTGTAAATACCCTTTCACTACCTGTATTTTACCCCTGCTGCATGCAAAATTTCAAAGAGAGTTTAATCAAAATCACCAACAGCTTTCTCCAAGGATACAAATTCTGTAAACGTAGATTTGCCTTTCGTTAAATTATTGTCTAAAGTAAGTTATAGGGTCAGTATCGCTTCACGTGTCCCTATATTTCTCTAGGATCCAAATTAATCTTCCTTGGGGTCGGCTTCTACCAAATTTTTCATTCTTCTGTAAAGAATTTGTGTTAGTGTTTTCCAACAATAAATTATTGTACAGATAGTTTGGTAATATTCACACCTGTCAGCACCTACTTTCTTGGGAATTGGAATTATTCTATTCTTGTCGAAGTCTGAGGGTATTTTGCCTGTCTCATACATCCTGCGCATCAGATGTCAGGACAGATTCTCCCAAGACTATCTGTAGTTCTGATGATGTCTGCTCGTGGAGTCTTGTTTCGACTTAAGTCTTTCAGTGCTCTGTCAGATTCTTCTCATGGTATGATATCTCATATTCATCTGTGTCCTCTTCCATTTCTGTAATAGTGTGTTCAAGTTAATCCTCTCTGTATAGACCCTCTGTATACTCCTTTCAGCTTTCCCTTCTTTGCTTGGGACTTGTGTCCCATCTAAGCTCTTGATGTTCTTATAGCTGCTGCTGTTTTCTCTTGAGTGGCCTCTTTAATTTTACTGTAAGTGGTATCTATCTTTCCCCTTGTGAATTATTCCTCGAAATCCATACATTTGTCCTCTAGCCAGTCCTGCTTAGCCATTTTGCACTTTGTCAGACTCACTTTTAGACATTTGTATTCCCTTTTCCCTGCTTCATTTACTGCATTTTTATATTCTCTCCTTTCATCAGATAAATTCAATATCTCTTGTGTTACCCACAGATTTCTACTACGCCTCGTCTTTGTAAGTATTTGATCCTCTGCTGCATACATTATTTCATCTCTCAAAGCTTACCATTCTTCTTCTACTGTATTCCTTTCCCTTGTTCTAGTCAGTCATTTTCTAGTGCTCCCTCTGAAACTCTTGAACAACCTCTGGTTCTTTAAGTTTATCAAGGTCCCATCTCATTAATTTCCTACCTTATAGCAATTTCTGTAGTTTTAATGTACAGTTCATAACCAATAAATCTTAGTCAGAGTCAACATCTGCCCATGGAAATGTCTTAAAATTTAAAATGTGGTTCTGAAATCTCTGTCTTACCATTATATAATCCATCTGAAACCCTCTGGGGTCTCCAGGTCTCTACCTTGTGGACAGCCCTCTTTCATGATTCTTAAAACAAGTGTTAGCTATGATTAAATTATACTCTGTGCAAAATCTTACTAGGTGGCTTCCTCTTTCATTCCTTTCCCCCAGTCCATATTCGCCTATAATTTTTCCTTCTCTTCCTTTTCCAACTACCAAATTCCAGTCCCACGTCACAATTAAATTTTCGTCGTCTCCTTGAACTATCAGAATAATTTCTTTTATTTCGCCATACATTTCTTTATTGTCTGCAGAGCTCGTCGGTATATAAACTTGTTCCCATCATCATCATCATCATCATCATAAGTAGTCGTGCTCATTGCTTAGTGTCGTGACCCCATGAACCAATCATCTCCATCCCAGATGGTTGCCAGCTTCTCTTAGTGGCTGCTGAAGGGGTAGATCAGAGATCTTGATTTGATCTATCCATCTGCTCGCTGCTCTTCGTCTTGTGCCCTCGATCTTTCCTTGCAAGATTATTTTCTCTAGATTTTCTCCATCTCTTCTCACAATATGGCCAAAGAAGTGGAGAATTTTTTCAGTGTCTCGAAAAGAAAGGCATCTGGAGATATCGAGTTGTTCAATAATGGACACATTTGTTCTTCTTTTGGTGCATTTTATGCATAGCATCCTACTCCAGCACCAAAGCTGAAACGCGTCAATGTGCTGTTTTTTCTGTGGCCTTGAGTGTCCATGTTTCGTAACTGTAAAAGAAGACAGAAAACACGAGTGTTTCAACTAGCCAGATCTTTGCTATTTGTTATTGCTCTGCTCTGCCAGATCTTGGTGAGCTTCTTCATAGCGTGATCCGTCATCTTGTCTCATCTTCACAACTTCCCGTGCTGCAGATGGTTGACCCAAGATAGATGAAGGAATGCATGACTTCAAGTTCCTTTAATCGATCTGTGAGCTGGATCTGTTCTTCTCGATCAATTATCATGAGTTTGGACTTGCTGAGGTTGATTTCTAATCTATATGCTAGACTAATGTCGTTCATTCTTGTTAGTAGCTCAGCAAGTTCGTCTTCGCTGTTGGCTAAAAGCACAATGTTATCAGCAAAATGGAGGTTGTCGATAGTTCTCCCACCAATTGAGATGCCTTTGGTCCAACCATCAAGAGCTTTCTCAATGACATGTTCTGCATTGATGTTGTACAGTTGTGGGGATAGGACACAACCCTGTCTCACACCTGTTGATACTCTGAAGGAATCAGACATGCCAGCACTTGTCTTTACAACTGCGAAGTGGTTATTGTGTAGACGTTTGATCAATGCTATCAAGTTGGGTGGGACACCGAACTCTGCAAGCACCTGCCACAACTTTTCCCAGACGACACAGTCAGGCTTTCCTGTAGTCAAGGAAGCAGATGAAAACAAGAACACAGAACTCCTGCGATTTTTCTATTATTTACCTTATGTTGAGGATCTGTTTGTGAGTTTCTTTCCCTTCTACAAAACCTGCTTGTTCTGTGGGTTTGTGAGGCTGAATGTACGTCTTCAAACGTTGGTTCAGGATATAGAGCAAAGCTTTACTTGCGTGAGATATGAGGGCAATAGTTCGGAGTTGGGGCAGTTCCTGATAGGGTCTATCTTGTGTAAGGGGATGAAGAGAGACTTTGACTAGTCATCCGGCCACTCCGCAGTTTCCTATATTCTTTTACACAATGAATGCAGTACATCAAAACCTTCCTGTCCCATTTCGTTGATCATTTCTCCGGATATACCGTCTACAGCAGAGGCTTTATAATACCTCAGATGTTGTTCTACTGTGATGGTATATACGACTTCAGCCTACCCATTTTCCTTTTTCAATTTTCTAACCTTCGTGCACAATGAAGAGACCTAATATTTCACACTCCAATCTGTAGAGAATACCAGTTTTGTTTCTCCTGATGACATCCTCCTGAGAAATCCTTGCTCAGAGACCTAAATGGGAGGACTATTCTACCTCCAGAATGCCTCACCCAAGAGGTTGCCATTATCATTTAACCATACAGTAGAGCTGCATGTCTATGGGGAAAAATTATGTCTGTAGTTTCCTGGTTGCAATAACAGCACAGCAAAACCTTTTCTTTGGTACAACAGATCAGCCAATCATACAGACTGTTGCCCCCGCAAATACTGAAAAGGCTTCTGCCCCTCATTGGAACCACGCATTTGTTTGGCTTCTCAACAGATACCCTCCCATTGTGGTTGTATGTGTGGTATGGCTATTTGTATCGCAGAGGCATGCAAGTCACCACACCAATGGCAAGAAAAGCCTTAGGCCTTTAATGCATATGTGTTCAGAGACAGTCATTAAGTTTTGAGCTCTGTCGTTTGGACTTAAATCTCCTTTCCTGGTCATACTGATCTGAAGATAACAGCAGGGTTAATGTATTCACATAATCATTGCCTATGAACCAGTCCTCCCCCTCTCCCTCCTACTCTAATCAATGTAACTGTGAAATTTACAATATGAGGAAAAGATACATTGCTATGACATGTTGTAAGCAGTCACAGCAAAAAGACATCTTCACATAGCTTTTGGCCAAAATCTCCTTAAGTTGAGGAAACACACACATTCATTCACACAAGCCAGCACATCTCACACACATGGCCATCACCTCTAGCAGTTCGGAATCATGTAAATAGTCCACATATTGCCATAGGTTTCGCTGAGAAAGTATTAAAATTCTAGCATTGACCCAGTTCATATGATAGAGACGTAGTTACGATCCATAGGATATGCGAAGAACGAAACTGAACTAACAACCCACATGTCATATTCTGGTAACTGATTGATCAAGTTGGAAATATTACATAGAATCTGTTGTTATCTGTTGTTGGTCCTTTTGCGCCTCTGATCCTGGAGCACATTTCAGGTCCACCACGGCCAGGCCCTCCCCCTCAAGGACCTCATCCACAGGGCCCGCAACAGAGACCACCACCTGGGATGGTATGTATTTTCCCATTTACTTAAAATATTTTTTATGTATAAATGTTACAGACATTCATTCGTGCATACATGTGTACATTGTAAGGACTTCTTTTCATTGAAGAAAGTTATGTGAACCTACTTTCTAAATGTTTTGATACTTTCAGATGAGTCGCTAAGACATATTTCTGTTAGAATATAACGAGTAAGTACTATGCATTTTAAATGTGTAAGTTCTTGCAAATTTATGAGGGAGAGTCAAATGAGAACCTTAACTACTTTTTGAATTTTTATTGAACGAAAGTGGAACACAAGGAGTCACTTCTCAACAGTATCCCAGTTATCAATACACTTCCTCCATTGTGTAGGAAGTGCCAGATTACTCTGGGGAGGAGGGGGCCAGAAATCTATAGATTGTGTGCGCAGCCACTTGTGCACTGCCTGCTGCAGTTCATCAAAATGAAATTTCTTTCCTCTCATCACATTCTCCATCTGTGCTCTGCAGAAGTTCTTTGCAGATGTAAACACGTTGCTCTTTCAGTTCTGGAGTGAGATGCATTGTCACCAATCTTGCAGACATTTGCTAAGCACTTCATGAATGATGTAATGTGCTGGGCCATGACTAATATTCAGATTTGCAGCTAGTTCATCCACTGTCTCACAGCAACTTTCCATCCTCATTGCTTCAACTGCTTTGGTAGACTTGGGTGTGTCACACCTGACTTGGATGCTGAGCATATGTCACAGAAGTCATGTCATTTCTGAACCTTCTACTCCACTCACATACTCACTGCAGTGATAGACATGCCTCACCATACTGGATCTTTGTTCACTGAGAGACTTGAATGTATTCCACACCTTCACTCCTTAGAAAAGTATGACAGAATGCTGTTCTTCCTCAGAGTCTGTAGCAAACATGGCAGCCATTTTGAACTGGTGTTGTGCGCGCATTTTACTTGTCTGTAGTTTGCTGCCACCTGTAGGGTAGTTCTTAATTAAACTTTCAAGGTTTTCATGTGACTCTCCCTCGTAAAAGCCAGTGCATGACTTCATAGGTTACTCTGGTACAAGCAGACATTCTTACAGGTCAGACTAGTGGCACGTGGGTGTGTTAGGTGGTTTGAAAATTGCACTAATGTTAACATTTTCCTACAGAGCTAGATAGGGAATTGGTGATGCATTAGAGTCACACTTGAGAGCGATACAGCTCAAATCCTAGTTCAACCATCCAGATTTAGCATTTCTGTGGCTTCCCTAGCTCATTAAAGGCAAATTCCCTGATAGTTGTGTTGAAAAGAACATGATGGATTATAACCTAATCATTATTTTTTGAATCTTCTCTCTCTCTCTCTCTCTCTCTCTCTCTGTGTGTGTGTGTGTGTGTGTGTGTGTGTGTGTGTGTGTGTGTGTGTGTGTGTGTGTGTGTTTTGGGGGGGGGGGGGGGGGGGGAGACTGGCTTCTGGCTGGATATAGAATTTTTTGTAGCTTGGGTGAATGGTGATGGACTGCAACTAACATCATTTTGGATGAGTGTAGCTTTTGGGATGGGTGTGCCCAGTGAGTGGTTTATTGAGCCCTTGTTAAATGATATTAATTTTCTTAAGACCTGAACACTCTTGAGTAATGAGGGGAATATCAGTTACTGCTTGATTTTCTGCGGCAATTACATCTGCTCATGAACTGCATGTTTCTTGCTGCCTGTAGTGTTGTGATCAATTGCATCAGCTACTGTAGAAGACCAAGATTTTTCTGAAGAAAAATAAACTGCTATAAAAATAATTATACAAGATATTTTCCCACAAGTGATAGTTAAGGATTTCATTTCTTGTAAAGAAATCATTGTGACTTCCATAACAAAGGTGGATGTGAGTGATTGATGTGACATTCTGTTCCAGTTTGTCACTTCAAAATGAATGATGGTGGTGGTGGTGGTGGTGGTGGTGGTGGTGGTGGTGGTGGTGGTTGGGGAGGGAGGTGACAGAGGAGGAGGATACATTTGCACAAAGATTGCTGCTGTAGTGCAGCAGCTGTATACAGTTTTGCATTACCTTTCCTCCCCCAGTTATCGTGGTAGTTTTGACAGTGTCAGCAATTTGAAGGGGGAACATCTGTACGGACTTTGACATAGAATCTGGCTGCAGATTGGCTGTCGAAAAGTCTTGTTAAGTCCTGCCATGTGGACAATTTAGCAACACAGTAAGACTTGGAAGTTTCTGGAAGAAGTGTCACCTTCCATCCTAGCTGCTATAGTGTAGCATCCACTCAGGATTTAATGGTAAACTTTGTGCAAAGAAGATGCAAAGTTGAGAGTTCGTGTCCACTCCTTTATTTTTTTAAATCTCATTTTGTTTGTCTGCTAAAAATGTGTCTGATGAAAGAAACTTCAAAGATAATGTGTTTCTCTTTCTAACCCATCAGTAATAACATGGTCTTCCAGAAACATCTTTATGAAGTAGTTTGTGTCAAGGTGAGAACAGTTTACTCTTAAGAGTTCCCGCCATGCAGAAGTCTGCGGCCGCACGAGACAAGCTTGCATCTGACAAGATAATTGCAACTTAGTGCATGTTTATGCTCTCACTTTGACAAGCTTAAAATTTTTTATTATTATAGCTTAATTTTCTGTTGCACAAAATATTATCAATAAGCTGAGAGAACACCATGCAGTAATACAAAATAACATAGGCTGCTATTTGTGTATTTATCAACTGTTATTTTTTTTATTTGTTTATTTGATTTTGCATATGTGAACGCAGTGAATGTTGCTTAAGCATTATGGTGTGGCAAACTGTAATTCTTGTTTACTGCCTCTGCAAGGTGACAGCCTGCAGTGAAAGAAATTGTCATTGGCGGAGATGCAATCATAGGGCATTTTACTGTGATTAACTGGCTTTCAATTGGACTGTGTTGTGTTAGGCGTAAAGGACTTCGTGCCTTCATACGCATTTAACCAATTCTTTCACAATCAGGGTTGTAATCTGGCTAACAATAACTGCTTTTAAAGTAATGATAGTTAAGATGTCATGATCAGCAGCATATGGCTAGTCACTGTGTATTCCAGAATCATCTGTCCACCTGTGCTCTTGCATTACACCTTCTCATTGAATATTATGGTAGCCTAGAGGTATGAAATCATGTGCACTGATTGAGGCACAGCATAGAAAATTGACATGCTCAGCTCGGTGAACCTATTGTTATCTTAGCTTCATGTGTCTTAAGTGTACTGCAAGTTGAAAAGCTCTTAACAATAGGCACTTTTCTCTCTTACTGACTAAGGTGAACAATTGTTCTGTTGCAATAATTATGAGAGATGGTACTTGATGTTCTTTCACTATTTATAGACTAAATGACAGTTTCGCTTAAGGATGACTGACTTAATCTAGACATTATTGTCAGATTATCTCATTCCTTATTCCATGCTCTGATAACTGATTTTCCTTTCATGTTAGGAGAAGCTGTAACTGAAGCCTTCCTTTATTTGGAACTTACTGTTATTCATAGTTTGTGAAGTATCTTTGTGGATGTTCATGTTTTGCCATGAGTACTGTCTTTTTATCCATATTCTTCTGTATTATACACATAGAAAAAGTTTTTTTTAAGAACATTGCCACTATCCCCAAAACAAAGGAATACGAATGAAAAGGCAGTATTGAACATCCACAAAGATACTTCACAAACTATGAACTGTGAATCACTTCTGATGAATGAGCTTTTTAGTTTTCACTGTGCTCAAGAGAGAAAAATAAAAATAATTTTGACATTTATTGATCTATGATATTTAATTTGCAGTTGGTGCAGCTGAAGGTTATTAGTAGGAACCAGAAAAATTCACATCTTGTGAATGTAAATTCTGCCTCTACATGTAAAAATGCAAAATTATCTAATAGACACTATTTCATAGCAAATTGTATCCAAGTGAACTATTTTATCAGAGGTAGTTTCAAATAGCTTTATTTTCTGCATAAAAATACAAAAAAATGTAACTTTCCGAAATAAAAAGTGTACAAACACGACGACGTATTAATATTCTAACGCTTTCTTGGACAACAAGCGACAGTGTGGTTTTGGGTTGCACAACTCACACGTCTCTTCCAGTTGACTTGGACATTGTGCGTGGAGCTGATTCTCTTCTTTGGGTTATCAGCTATGTTGCTCTCGCTGTATAATTCTTCTCCGAAGACTGTATCGGGTTAAGGGGAATATTACTAACCAGCTCTATATTCTACATTCTGTCACATGCAGAATCAAGACATAAAGTAAGGCTTTCTGTATAACACACTCTTCATCTGTCTATTTAACAATCTTCATGACATCAAACACCATGGAACTCCAGATACTCTTTGACTTTTTGATGTAACTTCTAGGGCACTGCTTGTAACCATTTGTCAGGGGCACTTTGTCTGACACAGCTCCTGGCTCCTCGTGACAGCTGTCCTTTGTGCACACACAGACATGTGTGGTGCAGTAAAAATGCTCTCCGACACTTCGCATTAAAATATCGGGTGTTCGAGATGGTGGAGAGCCAAGTGTTTTTAGAATTTATCCCAAAATTCTCGAGGCACTACAATATACTCAGTGCTCTGCTGCAATACCAGTTGTGGGCGGTTGAATGGTATATTAAAGGTTCACAATGCTAACACAGTGTAGTTCTCAGCCTTGAGATGTAGCATTTTGTAACAAAGAAGAATGTAAACTTTTATGTGAAGGATATATTGCTACACATTGCGTAGAGGAGTTGCTGACTCGCAGACAGGCACGAAAAATGACTGCTAAACATGAGCATTTGGTCAAAAGGTCTTCTAAAGTAAGCACGCACATGCGCTTGCATTCATGAGCTCATGCTCACCCACAACATCTGTCTGTAGTTGCATCGAATACCACAAGAGATTGGGCCTCAGAAAGCAGTTGCGTGGTACTGATTCCTGAATGCTTTGTGTTGTGCATTGATCTTTGTTTCCTTTTCTTATTTTGTAACAGGGAAAGTGGCTAATCCTGGTCTATCGTGGATTTCGATTACAATCCTTACAATGACAGAAGTGATTGGCGATCCTTGTGACAGTGTGTCAGCTCTCCTTTTGCTGAACATGGGTGTAGGCTGCTGCCCTCCGAGAGGGTGATGGCACTTGTTTCTACGCACTGCTTCTCTCCCCTCTTGTGGTCAAAATTCTAGTTTGTTTACACTTGCAACTTTCTGCCACTATATAATGTCCGCATTTTGCACTGTAGTGATTGGAAAACAAAATCTGTTAAGTGTTTTATCAGCACCAAAGTTCTTCCCCTAACATTTGAAGAGAGTTACTTTCGGTTCTGCTTCTACACTAAGTATCTTGTCAATTCTGTCTCTAGCAGGGGAAAGTTTTTACAAAAGCAAACATTCCCGTCAAAAAGTTCACAATTGGCACGTTTTTAACATTAAATTTCAAAGAACTAGGGCTTTGTTTGTCTTCACTCGTGTAGCATTAGTGCGAATTCTAAAAAAATAATAGATACTAATTTTTGCAAAAATAGAGGCTACATTTTCTGTACCTTAATTATTAGTAATTGTACTGTAGTTGCAAACGTAGTAAGAAGAATGGAAATAAAATGCGTTGGCTGAGAACTATTGGTATTCCGGCCCTCGGTGGCTGCACATTTCAGACGCAAGTTTTACTCACTTCTGTGCCTGCTCAAGAAACACTTTGACTGTGGAAGTGCATTCTCCTTGCAGGTAATATGACTAAAACGCGTCTACAATGTAGAATATGTTTACCAGCATGGTATATTGTCTTTTCACGTCCATTGAATAATCTGAATGATTTTTGCTTAAAATGTGATACGGGTTATCAATTTACAGTTTTTAATTCTGGAAAGTCATTCCCTGCAGAAACTGCAATTGATCTTTTACTCTGCAGTTTATCTGTGACAGTAAGAGGGAGATGAATGCCACAACTTTTTGCTAGCTCTAAGGCAACAGGATTGTGGTGCGAAGTGAAGGGTGTGTTGGCTCTCGGTTCCAGTCTTGATAGAGGTCCCCTTTCACCTTTCCTGTGCCAGAGCAACAGTCATTCAAATCAAAAATCCATAAGGAAATCATAAGAAAACTTCTCCATAATTAGTCTTCTCACTACTTTTGGTACCCCATTGTGTGAGCGCAAACCACTCGAGATACTGT
The DNA here is from genome assembly GCF_023864345.2 of Schistocerca serialis cubense. NCBI lineage: Eukaryota > Metazoa > Arthropoda > Insecta > Orthoptera > Acrididae > Schistocerca > Schistocerca serialis. The sequence goes on along the minus strand of NC_064644.1, from coordinate 488,603,636 downwards.
GCCTTTGATAATACCTTTCACTTCTTTAGGTGACATAATGGTGCTGAACAATTACTGCGTTTCTTTATGTGTGTACTCCAACTTGCCACATTTCCTTTGTCCTTGAATATGACATTGGACAGCACTTAAACACAGAGCATTTCAAAGTCCAAAGCGGGTAATATTGTACTAATTCATGTTGCTTTAGGCATACTTGTGTTACAGATGCTTCGTTTTATTTAAGTAGATTCTGTCATAAGGTCATTGTGGTAAGTTTAACTCATTTGTGTTAGCACAGTGCATATTTTATGAGTTACTCTCTGTTGTTTTATTGAACACACCAGTTAAAATAAGAGATAAATTTAAACATCAACAATGTATTCTTTCACATTCTCTAAAAGTGTCTGACAATGCTCAAGTAGATTGGATTCCGTAACAGTAAAAACAACCACTGGTTTGGAGTTAAAGATGTCATGAAACCAGATTTGAAGCACATTTTTGTCCAGAAAGAAATTTTGACTGTTTACAATAAGGAGTGGGAAAGGTAAACATTTGGAGGTACGAGATCAGAGGAGTAAGTGAGGAAGGGATGACTTCCCAAACAAATTCACGGGTACTTTTGTTTATGTCGTCAGCAGTGTGTGTGATCATGTAGTAGCAACACTTGGTACAGTTTTATCAAACGTTTTTCGTGCATTATAACCGAAAGGTGCTTCAGTTTAAGGTGCAGATGTCAACTGGAATAGACACACGTTTGTGGAGAATTCGTAGTGCTCAGCAATCTTCTGTGCCCCCACGTGTTTGCACTGCTCTTTTCTCAGGGAGATGTCTTTTGTTAAGGTTCAGCCATTAATTTCTTAAAGAAAGAAATAAAGAAGTGGAAGTAAAGGCATCACAACAGTATTAAACAGGAGGCGTCAATGAGCAAACTGATGTTCAAACAAAAATGTAGTCATAGTCACCCATTTCATTTTTGTTGCTTTGAATTAGAGCATGCAGTACTCTTGCACCAGACTTGTGATCCTTACCTATTGATTGCATATGCACTAAGGTTAAATGGTCAGTCATCACATGTCAATTATGGAGACTTACTTATGTAAGATGATTTGTCTGGTAGCACTCACCCCACACATGATATAAATGTTTCGAGCTGCCTCTGCTACCTTCACCGCACTATTAAACACAAAGTGAACAATATGTCACAAACTTTAAGACTGTTTCTGACTATTTGATTAGGTGTAAATGATGTTTCGTCAGGCTGGCACTGTGTGTGTGTGTGTGTGTGTGTGTGTGTGTGTGTGTGTGGTCGCGCTCGTGCTCGCTCGCTCTAGCTTGAAAAATGATTGCTCCTGAAAGCTAGCAAGTTTTCTTTTTCTTTTTTGTGTGACTGTCAACTCGACACTTCTGTGCTTAATCCAAACTATTTGCATTCTCAACATTAATGTATGCGAAAACCAATATGTAACCGCAAGACTTAATAGAACATTATACACTCATAGCAGCCTATACTTGTTGTGTTATTGCATAGTGTATAATTGATTTATTGAAGTTATTTTGTGCAGCAGATCATAAAACTACAATAATAAACAACTTAATGCTTGTTGTTGCGAGAACAGAAATATGCCCAATGTATGCCGTTTCGTGATTACTTGGGCAGATGCTGGCTGACATCAGGTGGTTGATAGCTGCTGCATGGCACTGAAACTCTTGAGCATAAACTGTTCTGATTGTGATGCAACTACAAGCTCTTTCATGGAGATGTTTCTGGAAGTTTTCGCTGCTACTAATAAGTAGAAGAGAATTAAATTATCTTTGAGATTTTGCTAGACTGATACTTTGAGCAGACTGATGAAGTGAGGCTTAAAAAATCAAGGAGTGAATGGACACGAATTCGTGACTTTGCGTCTACAGTGCACAATGTTCACCACTATACCACAGGCAGATACATCAGTATAACAACATGAGTGAAAAACAACACGTTAGAAATCTGAGGGGCGACCAGTTTTATTGGCACCGTAAGGTCACTTACTAGTGAATCTGCTTCAAAAAATCGATTTCTTGTTTTTGACCTTCCATCAAAGTTTAGAGATTTTTGAACAAAATTGGAGTTAAATGAATTGAACTCGACATTGGAAATTTGGTTTTTCTGCAAAAAGCAACTGCAGGATCTCTTGATGTACAGTCACATGCGTCTTTCTGCTGTTTTCTCACTCCAGATGACACCCATTTGAGAAATATGAGGGTTCGATCTTAAATAGTGGCAACTGTTTATTCACAACCAATACAAAAGAGTTACATGTTTGCACCTGTTACTGTCCTTCAAAGTAGTCACCAGCGTTATGTAGAACTCATAGCCAGTGATGTGGACGGCGTAGTACACCGTTAGTGGAGCCTGTTCTGTTGATGGTGCCAAAGGAGGGGTCTAAAGTTACAGTGATTCTCGTGTACGACTGTGATTGTGTTATCCTAACACATTACTTTCCTCCACAGCAGACTGTCAATGCACTGTATTACTGTTCGTTTTTGGAGCATCACCTGCCACCAGCTTTGCAAAAGAAGCGTTGACACTTTCTGTGCAACCCACCCATCATTTTGCACAATGCGCGGGCACGTACAGCGCAAGGTGTGGCTACTCTTTTTGGTCGATGGGACTGGGAAGTACTGTACTATCCACCATACTCCCTGGACTTAAGTCCTTATGACTTTGATTTGATTTCGAAGATGAAGGGACCACTTCGTGGCATTCGCTTCAGAACTGTTCCAGAGATTCGACAGGCAGTAGACCGCACCAATCGCACCAGCAACAGAACAGACTCTGCTAACAGTACACTACGCCTTCTAAATCACTGGCAGTAGGTTCTACACAATGCTGCTAACAACTTTGAAGGACAGTAACAGGTGCATACATGTAACTCTTTTGTATTGATTGGGAATAAATAGTTGCCATTATTTGAGTTCCACCCCTCATATATACTATACAACAGTTGTAAGAGTAGGCAGCTCTTTTAAGAAATACACTTTACCATGATCATGTGTGTTCTGTTTTTGTATCTTTAGTTTTGAATGTTATTTTGTTATATGCTTTTCTATAGTTTGAGTTGTTGCTGTTTTGTCATTCTCAATAGCACTTATGCCTCCAAAAAGTGGGTTTGGTACTTCCAAGCACTTACAGACAGAAACTCAAATATTTGTGTATCCAGAGTAAGGCTCCTAAGAGAACGGAGCGTTTTTTGTAAGCTTTTAGAGAATGTTGCTTCGTGTTCACTCTGTGCAAGTGGTGGTATTAAAATTGTAAATATTAAAGGCTGGAAAGGTGTTGCCAGTAAGCTTAGTGTTCCGTGATTCCTATGGAGTAACTAATGGAATAAATAAACTGGGTGTTTGTATGGAGTATGCAAAGGATGAGTTTATAATTAAAATAATAGACTAGTGATGGAATGGAGTTTATTGGGAAGGACAGAAGAGCAGCGCAAATATAAGGTGCTGACACGGATATGCCACCACCTCAAAAATTTGAGAAGTATGTGTACTTTTGACAGCCTTAGTCAAGTGAGTGTTCTGTATATGTTGAAAGCAGTGGAAGGCACTGATGTGCAATGGAGGTGAAATAGACATAGCTGCAGCCTTTGATGGGCCAGCACACAGTAGTTTGGTCACCTATCATTGAATGGCATTCATCACCAAAACATGCCTAGGAAATGTAAAGGTGATGAACATCGAATTTTTAATGCCATGGCTTCAGAGGAAGCAACAAGGAATTTTTCTTGTTACGTTGATGGGATGGAATCAAAGGGAGTTCTCAGAATCTTATAAAGGTCAAAAGAGAGTAATGGTGTACATAATGTGAAGTACCTCGGAGATGGAGAATCAAAGTGGTTTGATGCTTCATGAAAATACTGTATAAATTGAAAAGCTAGAGATTATTGGATGAGTGCAGAAGTTGCTGGGCATATAGTTTTGGAACTTTATGAAGGGAAAGAACTCAGTGATAACAAATCTATAGGTTGTCGCGGTCATCACACTAAGGAAAGGTGGAAAAGCTGCAGCTCTGATATGGTTTAGCCAAAAGAAGGAGTCAAGCTGATAGAGACCACAAGGAAAGCTGTTTGGGCTACCTTCTTCCATAAAGCTTCCACAGATGATAATCCACAGCATGGGCTTTTTGACAATGGTGTACATCCATGATGTGGATGCAGGAATGCACTTGCAACTGGTGAAGTTTATGTTCAGCATCACTCCCTCCATTTGGTGTGTTGGAAGCAATTATGCCCATAAAAAGGGGTCTGCATGACAGTACTTTCATCATGGTGCTTACATAGGAAGACGCAAAATGTGAATCAGCATTTCAAACATTTGATGTGGGAATGCCAGCTGAAAACAGTGTTAGTTGGATTCAAAACTGTGAGGTTAGGTGTGTTAGATACTGAGACACAGATCAAATATAACACTGAATTGAATTTTCTGACATGGTTATTTTATGCACAAGAAATCTATTTGGGCTAGAGGTCTGACATTTTTTGGGATGTTTCAGGATAGTGTGGCGGAAAGTAGACTACACAAACTAACCATAAAATAAGAAGAAAAACAAATAGTTATTAATTATGAAAAAATAATCTTAATTTTGATTATCAACTGTAAATAATTCCAGATTAGAAACTTGTAAGGGAAGTGACATGATTGTAGTCTACTTTTTAGATAGAAACACTATGTGACCAAAAGTATCCAGACACCTGGCTGAAAATGACTTACAAGTTCCTGGCACTCTCTATCGGTAATGCTGGAATTCAATATGGTTTCGGCCCACCCTTAGTCTTGATGACAACTTCCACTCTCGCAGGCATATGTTCAATCAGGTGCTGGAAGGTTTCTTGGGGATTGGCAACCCATTCTTCATGGAGTGCTGCACTGTGAGGGGAATCGATGTCGGTTGGTGAGGCCTGGCATGAAGTCGGCATTCCAAAATAATCTCAGAGGTGTTCTATATGATTCAGGTCAGGATTCTGTGCAGGCCAGTACATTACAGGGATGTTATTGTTGTGTAACCACTCCGCCACAGGCCGTGCATCATGAACAGGTGCTTGATTGTGTTGAAAGATGCAATTGCCAACCTCAAATTGCTCTTCAACAGTGCAAGAAGGAAGCAAGAAGGTGCTTAAAACATCAATGTAAGCATGTTACGATAGTGCCATGCAAAACAACAAGGGGTGCAAGCCCCCTCCGTGAAGAACATGACCACACCATATCACCACCGCCTCTGAATTTTACTGTTGGCACTACAGACATTGGCAGATGATGTTCACTGGGCATTCCCCATACACACACCCTGCCATTGGATCGCCGCATTGTGTACCATGATTCGTCATCCACATCACGTTTTTCTACTGTTCAATCATCCAATGTTTACACTCCTTACACCAAGTGAGGTGTCGTTTGGCATTTACTGGCGTGATGTGTGGCTTATGATCAGCCGCTCGACCATGAAATCCAAGTTTTCTCACCTCCCACCTAACTGTCATAGTATGTGTAGTGGATCCTTTTGCAGTTTGGAATTCCTGTGTGGTGGTCTGGATAGATGTCTTCCTATTACACATTATGACCTCCTTCAACTGTCGGCAGTCTCTGTCAGTCAACAGACAAGATCAGTGCTGTACGTGTCCCTTCATGTTTCCATTTCACCATCACATCGGAAACAATGGACCTAGGGACGTTTAGGAGTATCTCGCGTGCAGACGTATGACACAAGTGACACCCAATCACCTGACCACGTTCGAAGTCCGTGAGTTCCACGGAGCGCCCCATTCTGCTCTTCCATGATGTCTAATGACTACTGAGGTCGCTGATATGTAGTCCCTGGCAGTAGGTGGGAGCACAATGCACCTAATATGAAAAACATATGGTTTTGGGGGTGTTCGGATACTTCTGATCACATAGTGTATTTTGCTAAAGTGTACTTAAAGCTTCAAGCATCGAAGTATGATAGTCAGTGCATATATACCAAGTATGCATTGACAAATCAAAAATACTGGGTAGTTATATTTAAACTGATAGTGTTCAGAGTGCTGAGGTGTGGGCTGTGTACATCACGGGATGCTGAAACACATAGGTATGTTCATTAACTGGTGTGCTTGTAGAGTATGCTGAAAAAATAAATCGTACTTTCTGCTACCAGGTGAAAATATGATGCTGTAAGCTGTCTGAATGTGAAATATTTCCTGATCTGATGTCATTATGCTGTTTATTACTTGGCGATATGTGTTGATTTCATTAGTGAAGCGACTGTTGGTTTAAAGGGTTAAGAGGGTTGATGTTTCCCATACAGAACACAACGGCTGCGGACTACTGATGAAGTTGATTTACCAGAACGGCTGCAATAGCTGCGATGCATTGTCAACAGGAACAGCTGTGAATTGGCTCCATGTCAATAAATGGGCTAAAGAATACGATCAAATAATTTAAAGAAAAAGTGAATTAGCTGCTGCAGCAGTAGGCAAGTAAAATGGTAGTTTGAAGTGAAAAGTTCTGCTTTAACTTTATTTGGTGATTTATTTATTGTTTTTTGGTACGCTGAACTTGAATGTGGAGGCATCCAACAAAACCTTTCTCTCCATATACGAGAAAGCACCAAAAACCACTATAAATAAGATTTTTTAAAAATTGTTTTCAGCTTATAACTTGCAAAGCAAGCTATTTACACAAACTGGTCCTGTAGTAAAGTAGAGTAGAAAATTACGTACAATTTATGTCCCTCACTTCATGTGGTTTCCAAGCAGGAGTGTTGAAATATTGGGGAAATCTGTAATGTTTGGAAAATAGCAAAAACACCATTAATATATATTTTTAGTTTTATGCAGATAACCATTCTGTAAATGTTAATAAGAAGTGAATTTCTGTACAATTTATATGTATTTAAGTACTAATATGGAGCCCTCTTAGACACAGTTTCCACAATTTCTTCAGGGCAGCCTTCCAGTTCTTCTGTGCTGAAAACAGATAATCAATGATTAATTTCAGATACATTGTACTCCTCTCCTGATAAGTCATATACAGATTATCCAGTTTATGAATTATTCACACGTCTTAAAAAAGGCATGCACGTTGGGCACACAAAGGGCCAGCAGCATGGGTTGCCGGCCATTAGTGCCAGGAGTGGATGCTAAGCCAGACAGGCAGTGGAAGACGACTGAGCCAAGCTACACGTGAGCACACAGAGACATCAGCCACTGTTGCTACTACCCGCCCAGTAGATATTGTCCTGAACGTATTTGAAAACATCTTGATTTTTTGTGTTTTTCGATTATTTGTGCATCTTCTCCCCCATATTACCTTGAATAATGTGATTATAATGTACTTGACAATTTATTGAACAGATACAAAAGCAGTACCTATTGAGAAACTTATTTTGAACACACAAATAGTGAGTGAAGAAATAAAGCAAAATAGAATTATTTAGGCATTGTCAGCTTCAAGTAATCTGGGAATGTTGGGTCATCTCTGCTGCTTCTTCTGTTTCTGCAATGGGCGTGTCAGTGCAGCTATTCTCGTAGTTCACGCAGATATTGGAACAGTTGAGGCCTGCTTTTTTGTATCCACAGTCGGGCTGACAGGTCTTCATGCCTTTACAAGAAATGTTTTAAAACTGCTTCAGGTGTGGGTGACTGTAGCATTGGTACTGGCTACAGACCACCTTTTGCTTTCTTTGGACCCCATTGCCCAGTATCTTCTTAACTTCCAAGACATTGTTGTACTTGAAAGAATACTCTCAGTTAGTTTTGCTGTGCTACAGCCTTGGTAGGAGTTTGGGATGCCAAATGTGTTATTGTTCTGTGTGCAGACCTAAGGTACCATTTATGCCTCAATTTGTTCATTGACATGCCTCCCTTGTCAGTCAGTTTGGACAGTGCAATGAAAAGGTATAAGGCCTGTGTTAGTTACAACATCAGCATGTGTTATAGGATTTTCAAGACTCTTGTGGTTGTGGTTAGAACAGGCTTTTTCTTGAGGGTTTGGAGAAACTTCTTTTTCCTTCCTTTGCACAAAGCTAAAGTTACATCACATCCTCTCATGGCATGAGAAGCAATATGTCACTGGTGGATTGTTCTGGTTGGCAGTGTGTAGAGAAAAGTGTTTTGTGAAACTATCCCTTTGCCTATTTTCAGAAGATGTGCATTTGAATGTACACTCCAACGACCACTAATCATGATCACGAGAAAATGTACATCTTCGCCCACAACTACTGCAGACTTACGTTGTTGTTGAATTCCAATGCTGTGGTTACAAGAAGTGTATCCTTATCATCATGTGCCAGCTTTTGTGTGAATGCCAGCTGCTGTAAAGTTGCCCTTCAATATTGAAATGAGACCTTTATATATATATATATATATATATATATATATATATATATATATATATCTAAAAACAAAGATGATGTGACTTACCAAATGAAAGTGCTGGCAGGTCGACAGACACACAAACAAACACAAACATACACACAATTTTGTGTGTATGTTTGTGTTTGTTTGTGTGTCTGTCGACCTGCCAGCACTTTCATTTGGTAAGTCACATCATCTTTGTTTTTAGATATATATTTCCTACGTGGAATGTTTCCCTCTATTATAACTATATATATATATATATATATATATATATATATATATATATATATATATATATATATATTAGAGGGAAACATTCCACGTGGGAAAAATATATCTACAAACCCCCAAGAAGCATTAAATATGCTGAGTGAGCAAAAAGATCATGCAAACAGATGTCAGTAGATTTCATGCTCAACGAAAAACTCAAACAAACACAAACATACACACAAAATCCAAACTTTCGCAACAAACTGTTGCCTCATCAGGAAAGAGGGAAGGAGAGGGAAAGACGAAAGGAAAGTGGGTTTTAAGGGAGAGGGTAAGGAGTCATTCCAATCCCGGGAGCGGAAAGACTTACCTTAGGGGGGGAAAAAAGGACGGGTATACGCTCGCGCGCGCGCGCGCGCGCCCGCGCACACACACACACACACACACACACACACACACACACACACACACAAGCAGACATATTTAAAGACATATATATATATATATATATATATATATATATATATATATATATATATATGTGTGTGTGTGTGTGTGTGTGTGTGTGTGTGTGTGTGTGTGTGTGTGTGTGTGTGACAGGTATTCACTCGCGCGCACACACACACATATCCATCCGCACATACACAGACTGCTTGTGTGTGTGTGTGTGTGTGTGTGTGTGTGTGTGTGTGTGTGTGTGGGCGCGCGTGCATGTATACCTGTTCTTTTTTCCCCCCAGACGTAAGTCTTTCCGCTCCCTGGGTTGGAATGACTCCTTACCCTCTCCCTTAAAACCCACATCCTTTCGTCTTTCCCTCTCCTTCCCTTTTTCCTGATGAGGCAACAGTTTGTAGCGAAAGCTTGAATTTCGTGTGTATGTTTGTGTTTGTTTGAGTTTTTCGTTGAGCATGAAATCTACTGACATCTGTTTGCATGATCTTTTTGCTCACTCAGCATATTTAATGCTTCTTGGGGGTAACCATCAAAGACTACAGCACTATCCTTGTACTTGGACTTAATAAACGAAACATAACTTTCACAAATTGATGAGATTGGTTTGCATGGCGCTGTGCAGCAAGTATCCTCCATCTATCTGTGCACTTGGTGTGAAAGCTTTGTATAAAGCAGACTTAGTTCCTTTTCATCTAAAAGAGACACTGGGTAAGGATACAGCTTGTGTTTTAAGAACTCTTGAAGTTCCTCATGAGGTTGATTAATAATTATGATTCTTTGAAAAATATTTGTAGGACTGGTGGGGATGGTTTAATCACTTATTTTGATTGCACAGCAGGTGGCAAAACTTTCTCCTTTCTGTAGAATTTAACAGTCTAAAAGTCGCCACCCACAATTCTATCAACTGGGTGAAGTCCAGTGTCCTTGGCCACGTGACAGTTGATGGTGCTGTCTCCTACAAAAGCAGTGGTAAGAGATAAGATGTTTGTGATGTGAGGAAAGGATAGTGTTGCATAAACCACTCCATAATTTTTTAAAAATCACTGGTATAATTTTTAATCTAAGATTCCCTCATGTCCACATGTTGTTCTGAACTAGTGAATGCTGCTTCACACACCATCTCCATTTCCTCATATATAGAGGGAAACATTCCACGTAGGAAATATATATCTAAAAACAAAGATGATTTGACTTACCAAATGAAAGTGCTGGCAGGTCGACAGACACACATACAACCACAAACATACACACAAAATTCAAGCTTTCGCAACAAACTGTTGCCTCATCAGGAAAGAGGGAAGGAGAGGGAAAGACGAAAGGAAGTGGGTTTTAAGGGAGAGGGTAAGGAGTCATTCCAATCCCGGGAGCGGAAAGACTTACCTTAGGGGGAAAAAAGGACGGGTATACACTCGCACACACACACATATAAACAAAGATGATGTGACTTACCAAATGAAAGTGCTGGCAGGTCGACAGACAGACAAACAAACACAAACATACACACAAAATTCAAGCTTTCGCAACAAACTGTTGCCTCATCAGGAAAGAAGGAAGGAGAGGGAAAGACGAAAGAATGTGGGTTTTAAGGGAGAGGGTAAGGAGTCATTCCAATCCCGGGAGCGGAAAGACTTACCTTAGGGGGAAAAAGGACGGGTATACACTCGCGCGCACACACACACACACACATATCCATCCACACATATACAGACACAAGCAGACATATTTAAATATGTCTGCAATGTTTCTCTCTGCAGTAGCATGAAGTTGTGTTTCCCACATGTTTTCGTTGAGATATAACATGACAATTCTATTGTAATATCCAATGTATGTGTTTTATTTGTGAAAAAGATTTAAATATGTCTGCTTCTGTCTGTATATGTGTGGATGGATATGTGTGTGTGTGCGAGTGTATACCCGTCCTTTTTCCCCCCTAAGGTAAGTCTTTCCGCTCCCGGGATTGGAATGACTCCTTACCCTCTCCCTTAAAACCCACATCCTTTCGTCTTTCCCTCTCCTTCCTTCTTTCCTGATGAGGCAACAGTTTGTTGTGAAAGCTTGAATTTTGTGTGTATGTTTGTGTTTGTTTGTGTGTCTGTCGACCTGACAGCACTTTCATTTGGTAAGTCACATCATCTTTGTTTATATGTGTGTGTGTGTGTGCGAGTGTATACCTGTCCTTTTTTCCCCCTAAGGTAAGTCTTTCCGCTCCCGGGATTGGAATGACTCCTTACCCTCTCCCTTAAAACACACTTCCTTTCGTCTTTCCCTCTCCTTCCCTCTTTCCTGATGAGGCAACAGTTTGTTGCGAAAGCTTGAATTTTGTGTGTGTGTTTGTGTTTGTTTGTGTGTCTGTCGACCTGCCAGCGCTTTTGTTCGGTAAGTCACCTCATCTTTGTTTTTATATATATATATATATATATATATATATATATATATATATATATATATATATATATATATATAAAAACTGTTGCCTCATCAGGAAAGAAGGCAGGAGAGGGAAAGACGAAAAAAGGACGGGTATACACTCGCGCGCGCACACACACACACACACACACATATCCATCCACACATATACAGACACAAGCAGACATATTTAAAGACCAAATTTATATATATATATATATATATATATATATATATATATATATATATATATATTTGGTCTTTAAATATGTCTGCTTGTGTCTGTATATGTGTGGATGGATATGTGTGTGTGTGTGTGTGTGTGTGCGCGCGCGCGAGTGTATACCCGTCCTTTTTTCCCCCTAAGGTAAGTCTTTCCGCTCCCGGGATTGGAATGACTCCTTACCCTCTCCCTTAAAACCCACATCCTTTCGTCTTTCCCTCTCCTTCCCTCTTTCCTGATGAGGCAACAGTTTGTTGCGAAAGCTTGAATTTTGTGTGCATGTTTGTGTGTCTGTCGACCTGCCAGCACTTTCAAGCACGGAAGTAGGGGAGCACTTGGTAGGTAATTTGGAGATGGAGGTTCCACTTCCCTGCTGTTTTAGCTTCAATGAATAGCTAAACGTGCATAACCATGTCAAAGTATGGAGTCGATAAATTCGAAGTAGCACCACAGTTAGCTGGAGCAGTGCAGAAAAGTTGGTTGCTGATTCCTCTACAATCTCTTTTTTGTGTGCTAACAAAATCAGTGACCTGTCTCCATCACTTTAGAGTTCTGCAAGTTTTCGTTGAAGAGGTGGGGCTAAATCATTATCTCAAAGATAATTTTTGACAGGGTTACATGCGCTAATTGACATGTTCTAATGTGTCTTGAGTAGGAATGTTCTGTCAGGATTTTCTCTGCGGAGTGCAGTGGGTATATTGAACAGCTCTTTCAACCAACTGCCATCCATTAAGTAGCCTACAGCCTACAAGAATGTCATCAGCACATGAATTCCATCTATTCTAATGATATTATCAAAATTGGTAGCTCCTTGTTAGCAAGCTAGAATAAATTTTGCCTTTGGACATAGAAGCTGATCAAAGGTGTTCACAGTTGCTTGTTGATTCATCGATTTGTGGAAATGTGTAAAGCTGTGTATCCATGGTAATGTCATCAGATACTGGAGTATTTATAAATGGCAGACAAGCAGCATAAGTTGTGTCAGAAGGAGACCACTCATGATTTGCTCCATGAAATCACTCCATCCTGGAATCTTGGGCACATCTTCCCAATTACTATAAAGCCAAATAAGATATGCACCAAAGAGGGCGCGATAAAGCCAAATCAGATCTGCACCTGTGATAGTATCGGGTGAAACAAATAGCTGTTTGAGATCTTCAGTGTTGATATTCATTAAGTCAAGAGAACTTGCTTTCTCAAAGTGTTTTAAGGAAACTATTCCCATCCCAGCAACTAGTTAAGCTGGTATTGTTCTCTTTACTCGGACAGTTCTTTGATTTGGAGCAATAGCATTTCTAGGGGCTGTCAAATGTATTTTCCCAGCTGCATGGAAATATTATATCCATTCAGTGTGTGTGTGTTAAAATCTACTTTGTCATGAACAAGTTGATGGAAAGTTGTTGGGTCTATTTGCAGTGATGGTCTCATGATTGCTGACACTTTGAGACAAAGAGCTTCAGAATAAAAGATGCAGAATATCAAAGATGACACATCATCAATCTGTTTTCATGACCTGTACTGCAAAAAAATTTTTTTAGCACTTGTTGGTGTTCCCGTGCTTCTTCTTGTCTATTAGTGTTTCTAAGAAGACCTTGAGAACCTTTGGAACAAGGCATTTTTGTCCCAGAAAAAGTCTGGAGGAGGATAGTCATCCATGGTATAGTGCTGACAGTATTTCTTCAAGAATTGCATCAGCTGTTGTCTCAACTAATTGAAGGTGTTCGTCCTTTTCTGACGAATGTTTTTCGATGTACCATGCATCTGTCATAATCTTATGACCAATAGTCTTAAGCATATGATTGTATTCTGTTTGATATTTGATATGACAACAACTTCCCCCAATCACTCCAATATAAGTTGCATACAGTTTTTTTTTTAGGAATGTAGTTACTCTCTATCTTGAGTCAATAGCTCGTCAAATGAAAATTGACAGTCCTTCATATGCTTTTCATAAAAGTGAAAATGTCATTCACGGCTCCCTCAAGCTCTCCAGCATGAGGACCAGCCTTATTCTTCCCACCATCACCCATTCAACATTGGGTCTACTAAGACAGAGTTTTCTTTAAATATTTATTATGCTGTTGACAGTCAGCAGCCACCATGTCTGTTACCGGCTGGATTCTGTTAAGTCCCACACTGAAGTCATCACCATGTAGCTGCCTCTTTCGTAACTGTATCTATCATCTCTATCTTCGTCACCAGATGCACCAAATTATGTTTGTGAGAAGGCAGTCATTGTTGTGACCTTGCATAATATTCACAAATAACCTGTTCCACACACAAAATAATGTGTTTTGAAATGAAGGTAGTGAGAGGATGCTCTCAGTTTTCTTGAAGATGTGCTTTGTTCAGAAGCTTACTTCACGTGTGCAGCTATCATTGTTTCATTTATGTAACTTTTTTGACATGAGACTTGTAGTCTAATAGATGTTTTACTTCTCCCCGAAACAGTATCCTTCGTTTCATTTCTTTTTTTGCTGGAATCACATAATGTTTATACTCCATTTCCTTCACTGCTTTCACTCCGCCCTCATTCAAATCTTTTTCACAAATAAAACACATACACTGGATATTACAATAGAATTGTCATGCTATATCTCAACGAAAACATGTGGGAAACACAACTTCATGCTATTGCAGAGAGAAACATTGCGCTACTGTGCCAGTGAATGTAAACGAACTGGGGAACTGAAGATTGCAAGGTATGTAGGCATGAAGATCATGCCCCCCCCCCCTCTCCCTCTCCCTCGCATGATCTAATACAAGGGGAATTCGAGGACACTAAGGACACAAAGAAGAGCCTCTTTGGTTTACTAGGTAAAAGATAAGCGGCGGCAATTTGGAGTGGGGCGCAACCGTAAGTACAGAGAGAGACAGATGGGGGCACATTCGAGTTCGTGGCTGCAAAGGACACACTGAAGGGTTTCTTTTACAATTTGCCAGGTAAACACATTGAAAGATGAAATAATTTATTTCCCTGCTGTGGAAACTATACAACGTACAAAACAATATTGGAGACTTAAATCATAGGTAGTTTTCTCCTCTTTATTTTACTATAAAACCATGTAAATAGCATGCCTTGCAAGTCATAAGCTGAAAACCACAAAAAACATTATTTTCGATGTGTTTTTTTACTAATTGTCATGTATGCATTTTGTTGAACAGCTTCAGATTCATGTTCCGCAATTGGATCAGAACTTTCCACTTCAAGCGCTTTTTGTGCACCATTTGACTGGACTACAGGAAGAGAGAGGGGTCGCCCATTCCCATGGCTGTTGTTGATGAAGTTGCTATAGCTATAGGCAACTGTGCAGCACATACTTGCAGTCAGTGCTCAAACTGTGTCATTGGAATTGACTCTCCGTGGTCAGCTATTCAAAAGGTTTTGGAGCGCAAAATGCGTACTAAATGAATCCCCAAGATAGGCTACAAATGCCATGACTTTGCTCTTTGTTTTTTGGCACACGGGAAAATGGATGGCACGTGGACGGGGAATATTCTTTGACTGGATGAGGCACATTTGACTTCACACAGTGCTGTGAATGCCCAGAGCTTTCGCATATGGGATTCTACTCTACCACAAGTTATGCAGGAACATCTGCTGCACTCAGCTTATGTGACTGTGTGGTGTGATTTCACAAGCACATTAATTCATGATCCATTTTTCTCTCTGCACATTATAAGGACCTCCTTGTGCAACACGTGATTCTAGCTTTGCAAGAATGCAACTGTGTCCACAATGCTACTTTCGTGCAAAATGGGGTGACACCACATGGTGCTTGCCAGGTGAAAGATTTACTTGAGAAACCTTTGGTAAAGCTCGTCTTACTTGCCAGCTCATGTGACGGACCCCTTGAGAGCTCTGTTGTCTGCTGGCCAGCTGCCCTGCAAGGAGCTGTGCGTGTTTCCCACATAGGTTTGCTGCTATTTTTCTTGTGAAGCCTAGTTGGATTCCCTGCATACTATCTGCGCTGCTCAGGCAGAAGTCCTGTTTGGCGACTGATGTCAGCCTACAGAGTGAGAACTCAAGACAAATGTTAGTTAAACCTTGAGACCAAACAAAACATCACGTGTCCGCTGACAGTCATGTGTTCCTTCTCAAATGATTGTAAAGGAACTATTTGGTAAAAAAGTTTATTCTTGCACATCTTATCGCTTCATTTGTCAGCTTTATGATGAATTGCCTATCATTATATTAAAGGTGAGATTTACTGTGATATTTTAGAATTAAGTAAGCTATTGCAAGAATTTTGGAAAGTTTAGTGAGGAATAGAGGTTGCTATGAATTTTCGTTTGGTGCATGTTAGCTCATAAGTTGCTGTGTATCAAATTTAGCTAATGTATTAAATTTTTCCTTGAACTTTGAAAGGTATTGCTGTCTCTTACCAGTGTCAAGAAAATGGATCATATATAAAACGCTTCGTTCCAAACTCTCCTGCCAGCAAAACAGCCAGAATAAAATGTTTGCAAAATTCCTTGTATCTCGTAAACAGTTTCTGATGTTGGAAGATGATGATGGCAAATGTTGGTATGCAACGAGGAGAGCACTGAATCATATGATTAATATGCGAAACTTCCACATTTACCACAATATTCAAATCATTACAGATTTTTCAATAAATGATGTAATATTGTAGCACCATCAATAGCTGTTGTAACAAGAATTACTGTGGGTGTGGAATAACATGTGAGGAAGTTTCAATTTATTTTTATACCACTAATGTTATTTTCATAAAATATTGATGTGTCTTTCCATCAGTTGGTGTTTAATGATTCTATTGGCAAGTTTAACTGCATTAGAATGTTTGTGACATGAACATTTATGAATTCTGCTGTGTTTTGGCGAAAAAAGCAATTTGAATGTGGCGATAAGGAACCTTATGTATTACTCAAAACTCATCACTGATAACATGTCCCTGAAGAAAAATAAAGGTGGTGATAAGTCTGGGAAAAATAAATTACAACTTCCATTGAAATTTTGGCGAAATCCTATATGCCGTTGTGTTTTGAATAATGAGTAATATCAACTTAAACTGGGCAACAGATTTTATTTCTGTACCTCAGTAATTAACCTGCCATTTTTTATTTCCTATCCCTATACAGAATTAGGGATCATACTTTTCATGACAAATATCTTTCCGTTTGTCAGATATATCTGTTTAGACCGTTGTAGGTAGTTGACTAGATTTTGCAGATTTAAATGTTTTGGTATTTCTCAGATCATTGAGATACAGAAATTAAATTCTTTGGCCAGTGTGAATCCACGTCATTCATTATTAAACACACGCTGGGGTATAGGATTCCATTAAAATTTCAACAGAAGCTGTGATTTATTTTCCCCAGACTTACCATAACCTTTATTTTTATTCAGAGAGACATTGTGTTTGGCAAGTTCTGAGTAATACGTTAAGTTCTCTTGTTGCCATGTTCAAATCTGCTTCTTTCTCCAAAACACAGCAGAGATCGTAAATATTCGTGTCACTAACATTCTAAAGCAGTTGAAATTGCGACAGAATCAAAACAGCAACTGATTAAAAAACATATCAATATTTTATGAAAATATCCATTATCTGTATAAAAAGAAAGCGAAACTTCCTCTCATATGGTGTTCTAAACCCACATTAATTCTCATTACAGCAGATATTAATGGTGCTAAACATTAGCATATTAATCGTATGACTAAATAATCTTCTCTTTGCATACTAACATTTGCCAAATTCGTGTTCTGATAACCCGCTGGTGGGCGAGTTTGGGACAAAGCGCTTTTTATACGATCCACTTTCCTCGTATCTCATAAACAGTTTCTGATATTGGAAGGAGATGTTGCCAAATGTTGGTACGCAACGAGGAGAGCACTGAATCATATGATTAATATGTGAAACTTCCATATTTACCACAATATTCAAATCATTACAGACTTTTCAATAAATGATGTAATATTTTAGCACCACCAATAGCTGTTGTAACAAGAATTGTAATCAATGGGAAAAATTCAATACGTTAGCTAAATTTTATACACAGCAACATATGAGCTAACACGCAACAAACACAAATTCATAGCAACATCTATTTTTCATTGCAAACTTTCCGAAATTCTTGCAGTAGTTTACTTAACCCTAAATATCACAGTAAATATTATCATTAACTAAACAATTGGCAGTTCTTTGTGAAGCTGATGAATGAAGCTATAAGATGTGCGAAAATAAATTTTTTTTATCAAATAGTTCCTTTACAATTGTTTGAGAAAGACTGCAGTTTGACTAATTCACGCGCCCTTCTGTTCATGGTGTCAAGCCAGCCAGCTAGGTTCTGCACTGAATCATGCACTATGTGAGAGTTTCAGGGTGGCCGTGACACCCACCTGCTTGCCAGCAGCTATGAGCACTGGCTTGCAAAGTTGGAGAGAACCTTATTCTGTGTGAGATGGGCTTAAGGACCTGACCATCTCTAGGCTGTTTCTAGCTATGTGGCCTTCCAGATCCCCTGACCTAAATCTATGTGACTTTTGGTTGTGGGAATATCTGAAAAGTTGTGTCTGTCAGAGATGTATCCGGACTCTTCTTTCTCTGAAGGATAGCATATGACGACATACCACTCTGATTACACTGGATATGGTGTGAGCAACTGTCGACCATGCAGTGTCATGAATGCAGGGTGTTGCAGAGTTGAGAGACCATATTGAATACGTGTTGTAACTTGTGACCATAGCCTACTAACATGACAAAATCACTCTTATGTTTTTGTTCAGTCCTTCCCCTTTTGCTGTACCCACACCACATTCTGACTGCTTATAGTGCCATATATTCACCTGGTGACAGAAAGTGAAACCCCCTCCCCAACCTCCCCCGGCATACTCTGTGAACGCACCAATTAATGAACATACCTACTGCTTTTGAGCATCCTGTGAGGTATACAGCTCACACACACTGCAGCTCTCTGAACACTGTAGATTTAAGTATCATGTGGTGTAATTTACTGATGTTTACAAAAAATTGTAATAAGGTCAATATGAGAACTAATGTTATTAATTGTATATCAAAATGTCCAGCAAGAAACACTATTTCTTACAATTTTCTTCCTACTAAGAGTTCATATTTTTTAGTCATAGAAACTTTATAAAAATTGTTAGCATTTTTTTTCGAGGCATTCACAGTCTAGTTATCTTAGTTCAATGACTTGGACTTAGTCTCTCCAGCAGCTGGCTGGCTGGCAGCCAGGTTTTGTGTCTCTCTCCAGCAGCTGGCTGGCTGGCAGCCAGGTTTTGTGTCAAAGACTGTACGTTAGTCTGTAATTAAGAAACTGATTACTCTTATCAGTTACAGCCATTAAGAAAGATGGGTAGTTATTGTCTACTCCTTAATGTCTCATTCAATAATATCAGTCTGTTGTCAGCTGATTGAATTAATCAAGTTTTGAATAGGAGCAGTTTCTTATTTCTAGAGAATTCTTTAATTCTTGATACCATTTGTTGACTTTTACGTATTACTCATGAAGTTAAAAACATGTTTAGTTGTTTCATTAACGTAGGTGACACATTGAGCATGCTTCAGATACTGGACAAGGAAGTTACATTAGGGCATGTCAGGCTCAGTTATTTTTATGCTAATATGTGTTTTAAGTTCCATTCCATCATGAGTCAGCGATTAGAGAGATTTAATATTGGTTAACAATGTTGCAAATTCTGGTAGGTGACATGATTGGTGTTTCTGAGCTAAACAAATTATAAGCTAGATCATGTGGTCATAGGAGACTTGTTAAAAAAGAGTTTGAATGTTTTATCGGAACTTTTGACACAGTTTCACACATGTGGAGCAAAGAACAGAAATGGCTCCTATGTTTACAGGAATCACTATGTTATTGTGAAGGGCAATGGAAATAAAATGAAACATAAAAAATAACTTACGGACAGAGCAGCACACGATTCGTGCTACCACATGATGATGTATTCAGTTAATCAGGTGCAATTTTTTTTCAGCAGCCATTCCAAGGTCCCCCTCCAGGACAAGGTCCCCCTCGTGGCCCACCACCAGGAACAATGCAGCCAGATCCACGGGGACCGCCACCTCGCCCAGAATGGAACCGTCCACCAGGTCCTGGTTGGTTATTATTGTCTTATCTACGTGAAACAGAATCAAAGTTGTTAATTTTCTTATGTATTTAAAGGGTCTTACAGTAATCTATCTTTGTTAGCCATATATTTTACTTGTGAAGCACTCTGCAGTACATAGCAGGCTTTGAACTGTTATTTGACATAGTTACATGGTGCACTGTCACATCACCACTGCTAAGGCTCAGACATTGATGGCAGAAAACTGCAGGCTGATTATAATGAGATGATTAATGTTGCACAGCAGAATTGCTACTGGCTACACACTTACATACCTGGATTTGAACTCTGTATGATCTCCAATTTGAAGAATTTTTGGAGCCCCTACATTACTGTCGGTGGGTTAGAACCGAACTACAGGATGATCCAAAACTCTGTTAACATTTGAAAATTGGGATACAATTTGATACACTTGTTTGAAATGACATGGAGTTTCATTGAAACAAAAAAGTCCACAAAATGACCTTCAGATGACTCTTCATATGATACAAAAGCAATAATTAGCATAACAGTTGTCTTTTAGCAAAGAGGATGGCACTTACAACAAATGATCAGTGGTTTGGTCGTCATTCATCAACAAAACCATTAATTGAGGGACAATTTTGTGAACAGCACTGTATAACAAATCAGTAAGTATAGTGAGAAATTGCCATCGAATGTTGTCATTTAGCATCCCTAATGCGGTCGGACAGTAGTGGTAGACTTGAGATTTTTGGTAACCCCATAGCCAATAATCACACGGATTGAGGGGTGGAGAGTTGGGAGGCTAAGTATGACAGATGTGGCAGTGCATCATGCGATTCTCTCCAGACGGTACATGCAAGTGATACGGGATGGAGCACCAACGTACATGAAAGTTGTACCTCCCCGTGGGTATTTAGGGTGATCTGACTCCCCCTCTCAATAGTTCGTTTTATACATGTTTCTCAAGTGGCATCACTGACGTTTTCATTTTATACATGATTCTCAAGTGGCATCACTGACGTTTTCCTATCCAGCATCTCTGGTTGGCCTGTTTTTGCACTCTTTTTCTGGTTTCAGTAAAACCTCTTACCTTTTCAGGCATGTGTCACTTTTTACCTCTCTACCACATTTTTAAATCTTAACAGAAACGGTCACTGTTGATGCTTGTTTTATCAGCCAGTGTTAGCAGTTTTCAAAGGATTTGCAGCTGCAGGCTTCACTCTCTTGAGTTGTTGTAGCCTTCCTGTCACAAACACTGGTATGCTGATTGAAGAGCATCAAAGACTTCTTGGATTATTTATAGGTGAGCAGACTACCTTCTGTGTAGACCTATATAAGAAATTGTCACATGTTCCATTTCTTCTATACTTCAAAAGTGGACCCTGTTATTCTTGAAAAGATAGTTGTCGACATTATCAAAAACCCTTAACTCATCTTGCTTCTTGTTTACAGTATGTTGCAGTGATTGCAATATCAAATTGCTCTCCTTAACATCATCTGCTTCTCTTTTCATAATTTTGTCATCTGGTTTCTTTACTTTGTATAGACATTCTATACATTACTGTGTTCTTTTAACCTTCTGTTTTTGCTCATTACTAGTTTATTGGTAGCTCGTGATGTTCATACAGCTGATTCTCTTTTCTCTGGAGGTTTTTTTGAGTTTCCTGTGGGTGACGTCTGTTACTCGTGTAGTTGTGCTTGCTTCTACTGCTTTGCATTTCTCTTCAGACTATTCTTCTTGCCTTGTCACATGATGCTCTGCTAGTCTCCTTTTTTAGATGTGTGTTTCCTTTTGCTTGTTTCATTTGCTGCACTTTTATGTTCTCTCTTTCCATCAGTTAAATTAACATGCCCTCTATTAGCAAAGGATTTTTGCTGGGCTTTGTCTTTTTGCTCAGTCATTCCTCTCTTGCTTTCACCATTTCGAGCCCCCTTCTCTATCGTATTCCTTTCCCCTGTTCGTTACTAATTATGTTATACTCCCTTTGGTAATCTCAGTGGTCATTAGATGTTTCAGTTTATTTAGGTCCCTTCTTTTTAACCCTTTGCACTCTATAATGCAGGCACAGGTCAACTCCATGTGCTCTTATTTAAATTGCCATACCACAGACAATTACTTTAATCTGTCTGGAAACAATGAGGCTACTGACCAACAATTAGGATACACGAGGGTTGGAACTTAAATAGTGGCAACTATTTATTCACAACTGATACAAAAGAGTTACATGTTCGCACCTGTTACTGTCCTTCAAAGTAATCACCAGCATTATGTAGAACCCATTGCTAGCGATGTGGAAGGCATAGTATACCATTAACAGAGCCTGTTCTGTTGATAGTGTGAATGGAGCAGTCTACTGCCTGTCGAATCTCTGGAACAGTTCTGAAGCAAATGCCACGAAGTGCTTCCTTCATCTTTGGAATCAAATTAAAGTCACAAGGACTTAAGTCCAGGGAGTATGGTGGATAGTACAGTACTTCCCATTCCCCCGACCGAACAGAGCAGCCACAGCGTGTGCTGTATGCGCCCGTGCATTGTGTTGCAAAATGGGTGGGTTGCGCAGGAAGTGTCGCCGCTTCTTTTGCAAAGCTGGTCGCAGGTGATGCTCTAAAAATGAACTCTAATACAGTGCATTGACAGTCTGCTATAGAGGAACGTAATGCATTAGGATGACACCATCACAGTCGTACACAAGAATCACCATAACTTTCACCATGCTGGGGCTCTGACGCACTTTCGACTTTTGTGGCGACCCGTAATGACACCATTTGTTGGATTGGTGTTTCAGTTTTGGCTCGTACAGTCTGGCCCATGTCTCATTGAGTGTTAAGGTACAACGTGAGAAAGCCTCTCCTTCATGCTCATGGCGCTCAGAGTGCGCTTGAGCAGCGTCGTAACACATCCATTTCTGTATTTCTGTCAAGTCACGCGGAACCCATCATGATGAAATTTTTCGCATGCACAGGCATTCCTTCAGGATGCAAAACACAATCGCTTGCACTAATCCGGTTTCGTGAGAAAGCTCACGAATTGTATGGCGTCGATCACTTTCCACTAATGCAGCAACAGCATGCACTTTAAGAACGCTAGGATGACCTCCCCGATGCATGTCTGGCACAGTTTGCTGACCTTTATTGAAGGCTTTTACCCATTGTGCCGTTGTTCTGTATGGCAATGCCAATTCCCTGCACACCTCTTGAAGACCTTGATGACACTGTCGTGCTGTAAGAACTCTGGCACATTCAATCTTGATCCAACTCCGTTGTCCTGTTTCGAAAACATAATGACACCATTATGTTAGATTGCTCGCTCAAAAATGACTGTTTTTCCCTCGATTGTGAATAAGCCGTTGACGTGGGACGGGCGAGTCCATCTCCTGGGAGGTAAGGTAGGTATGTCAACAACGTGTGCTATCAGCGACAATAATAATTGCAAATGTATTTACAAGTCATAAAACAAAAAATTTTCACTGTGTGATATTTTTTGAACTCTTTAGGGTGGACTGATTCCATCGTCATTTCACTCGGAATTGTTTACAAATGAATCACTGTTATCCTCAAATTGAGGGTCACTCTTATTTTCACTTAGACATTCCTCAGAAAGAACTGTGTGAAGAACTAGACATTTCATGTCCACTAACTTGAACACAATAATTACTACAATGTTTCACTTGGCATAACAGCTGAAGTTCAACAAAGAGTTAACACAGTCTTCCCTAGAGGTCAGTACTATACAGTATTGATGCCTAACACAGTCAGATTCGAAAACGGAGCTTGTGAGGAATGAAAAATGGTGTTGAACGAGACATGGCATTGGAGTGGAAAATAAAATTTGCAGTATCGAGCACCACTCATCGCAGGAGTGGCAAGGGTTATGTTTCTATCTTGTTTCTTCAGCTTTAATCTACATTTCAAAATTAATAAACTTTGATCAAAGTCTAGTCTGTTTAAAGTGGTGTTTTGTAGTTCTGAACCTTTCCCCATTGCATAATCTATTTGAAACCTTCTGATGTCTGTAGGCCTTTCCACGCATACGACCTTCTCTCGCGATTTCTACATTGTTTCCTGTTGTTAAATTGTGCTCTGTGGAAGGTACGTCCCCACCACAATCGGTTTCTCTCCCATAATATGCTGATTTATTTATTTATTTATTTATTTTACAATGTTGGGAAAGATAGATCGCCACTTGCAGTAAATAAGGCACATTTAAGTTGCAGACAGGCACAATTACGACACACTTATTTGTTGGCTGTATACTCCTTGTAACCCAAAGCCAAAAGAAATAAATAAAAAAAAGGCACTTACATAAAGATTTTAGCCACAGCCTTCATCAGCAGGAGAGAAACACACTCCTCATACCTATAAGGAAGCACACCTCATGCGCACATGACGGTCAACTCCAGCAACTCATGCTGGAATGCCATTCCAGCAGGCAATTGGTTAACTTCAGCACAGTGGCCATTAGAAGTGTAAAATATGTACTGATAACTCTGAAACATTCACATAGTAACCTAATTAAATCCTCATCTGGGTACGGATATGTCTGAGCTGCCTACACACATTCTGAAGGTGCTTCAGCAGTAAACAGTACATTTCTGCACTCAATCCCTTACTCACATAGATATTGGTGAAGCAACATTCAGGTACTGTCACCCATTATTAGAATGCTGCCTCACTAACATCTGTGTATAATGATTCAGTATAGAAATGCACTTATGTTGCTAAATCAACTCATACATTTTTGAAGTGCCTGTTTACATGGTTCCGGAGAAGGAATATCGATGATGGATTCCCATTCTGTTATTTCCAGTGAGTGTGTTTCCTTGGCCAGCCTGTTGCCTTAAACTTCTTTTTAGGGCATTTTTTTCTTTGTTCTTCCTTGGTCCATCCTCTTTACATGTCTGATTAGTACATATATTTTGAAAACATTGAGAAAAATATGTTTGAATTACACCATGTACTCAAATGTTGGAAAACAGAATTTGTTTTGTTTAACTGTGATTTATATATGGGCAGCTCATAGATTTGTACTTGGACATCGTGGGCCTTCAGAATTATCTGCATATACAGATCACTAGGAAACATCACGATTGTGAGAGGCTTAAAATCCTTAGTCTGATTATCACAGTAAGAAAAGACTTTACTTAATTTTATAAAATTGTCCAACCACAAGAAAAACACTGTACATTGTCGGACAGCAGTAGGTTGAACAGAGAGATGGGTGTTTGTGGACGTATTATTTTTGGCATGTCAGTGAGGTGCAGGAAGCATGCTGTCATGTATCAAACTGACTCGTTTGAGTTATCCCATTGAATGACCTCTTCTCTCTTTTCATCCTACTGCAGTTAGATATCGGGGCCTGACAAAAATAGCACTCCTGTATTGTCTACGAACCCCTCCAGATGCTTAGATTCTTGGCCTGATTCTGGTCCCAGGCTCTATTAATATGTAAGAAGTCACATTTATGTTAGTATTTAACTTGAGCAACTCTTTTAGTTAAATGTGGTGAAACTCATACATTTTTGAAGTGCCTGTTTACATGGTTCCGGAGAAGGAATATCGATGATGGATTCCCATTCTGTTATTTCCAGTGAGTGTGTTTCCTTGGCCAGCCTGTTGCCTTAAACTTCTTTTTAGGGCATTTTTTTCTTTGTTCTTCCGTGGTCCATCCTCTTTACATGTCTGATTAGTACGAGGGTCAGTCAAAAAGTAATGCCTCCTATTTTTTTTTCTACGTTTAATTGTCAGGAAATTTAAATGCAATTACATAGGTTGAAAACCACAACATTGAGGATCATTTTGTCATTTTTCAATGTAATCTCCGCCCATCTCTACAGTTTTGGTCCATCTTTGAACAAGGGCATGTATCCCAGCACGGTAAAAATCACAGCTCTGCTTCCTAAGCCATTGACGCACGGATGTTTTGACGGCCTCCTCATCTTCAAAATGAATCCCACGATGAGCTTCTTTTAGTGGCCCGAACAGATGGAAGTCTGATGGTGCCAGGTCAGGGCTGTATGGGGGATGAGGCAAAACTTCCCATCCAATTTTGACAATCTCGTCAGAGGTGTGACGACTGGTGTGTGGTCTTGCATTGTCATGCAAAAGAAGAACATCTGCCATTGATTTTGTTGGGCGAACTCGCTGAAGACGTGCTTTAAGTTTGTTGAGGGTTGTGACGTATTGAACAGAATTTATTGTGCATCCCTGCTCCAAAAAATCAATCAGAATCACACCCTCTGTATCCCAGAAAACTGTTGCCATAACTTTCCCTGCCGATCGCACAGTTTTGAATTTTTTCTTCCTCGGCGAGCTTGTGTGACGCCACTCCATTGACTGCCTCTTGGATTCGGGTTCAAAAAAATGCACCCATGTTTCGTCCCCGGTCACAATTTTTTTCAGAAACTCATCTCCCTCCAAACGGAAGCGCTGCAAGTGTTGGGAGGCTATTGTTTTCCTTGCCTCTTTATTCTGATCGGTTAACATTCTTGGAACCCACCGTGCACAAACTTTTGAGTACCCCAATTGTTTAATAATCGTGATCACACTGCCTTTACTAAGAGAAATAATGCGACACACTTCATCAGCAGTCACCCGACGGTCACCACGAATGATGTCATCAACTTGCTGAATGTTGTGTGGAGTCACTGCACTCACCGGCCTGCCGCTCCGCTTTTCGTCAGTCAACGGTGTTTGCCCTTCAGCTTCCTTACAACGACGAACCCATCGTCTAACAGTGCTGACATCCACTGTCACAACACCATACACCTTCTTCAGTCTTTCATGAATGCGTATGGGCGTTTCACCTTCTGCATTCAAGAATTCAATCACACAACGCTGTCTCAAACGAACATCGATGTCGGCCATCTTACAAACTTCTGCTGTGCTGCCACCTGTTGACACAGAAAGTTACTACTGCAGTGGATTGCAGAAGAAGGTTTGAGGAATGGCGCCAAATTCAAATTTTTCACTTAACTTAATTTCTTTAAGTAGAAAAAAAATGGGAGGCATTACTTTTTGACCGACCCTCGTACATATATTTTGAAAACATTGAGAAAAATATGTTTGAATTACACCATGTACTCAAATGTTGGAAAACAGAATTTGTTTTGTTTAACTGTGATTTCTGGCACTTATTTAAAATTTAAAGTATTATAAATTATTTCTTGATTAGTTTCTAGCATTTGACTGGAATCACTCATTATTATTATTATTATTATTATTATTATTATTATTATTATTATTATGTGCCAGTTCAAAACTGCAGAAACTTGCAGTTAGCAAATTTTGCAGCATAGACTATGTCTGCAAGCTGCAATAAATGCATTAAAAAGCATGTTTGCATTGATGTTTCTTTTGATTGTCAAATAAGGATCGGCCTGATCTTTGACACATTTTGGGATGACTACTGGGAAACATATCTTGCAAATGAATTCATTGTTTTAGTGATGTTCTATGCATTCTGAAAGATACAATGAAATGACAATACAGGTTCCTGACTCGCCAAGTATCTTTCTAGTGCATTTTTGTCATGGTGGTGACACTATTTTTAAAGCCTTAAGGTTTCAGAATTTAAAAGTATTTTTAGTCTGTGGATCTTGTTGGACACAAAATTGTTTCGTCTTCATATGTTTTATTCATTTGTCAGCACACATGGTCCTAAGTTTGTGAGAAACTGGCATGCTCATGTTCTGTACACCTGCATTATATGTTTTTCTTGTGTAAACATTATCAAATGTTCCTTTGCTTACAGGTATTCACCACCACCCAGGTCCAGGATTCCCACCCCATAGTCAGCCCCCACCAATGCAAGGTCCACCTCCTGGACAAGGACCACCGCCAAGAGGCCCACCACCGGGTCAGATGGGAGGTACACACATACACACACACAAATCCATGCACACACTCTCTTTGCATTGGCAGTTGAATATCAGATATATGACAGTTGTCTTTGAAATTACATTATTTGGTTAAACCGTGTTGTCATCTGTATACTAGTAGTTATTATGTTACAATCATGTTAACTTTTCTTCTGCACTGTTAGAATCAATGATTATGGCTCATACTTGAAAGATTTTTTAAAATACTGTATATTTCATCTTGGTTGATTTATTGCCCTTGCTGTTACAATTTTATACAAAATAAAACAAAATAATACACGTTCTGGGGAGCGTGACACCCTCTGGGTCTGTTATGTGACATTTGATACCCATTACTGCATTAAGACTTCTAGATTTTTCCATTAAGTACAATGTGTAGCTACACCCATCAGTTTTGCCTATGCATCAATTTTTTTTTTCCCCCTCTTAGAATTCAGTAAAGAACCTCTTGTTCCATCTACTATATATTTGCCTGGCTACATGACCTTTCCATCTCTGTATAATTTAATAGTCATAATTAAATCAACGATTCCAATCTGTTCCCTGATCTAATTTTTGTTTTGTTTTTGTTTGTTATGCCTGATTTAGAATAAAAAAAGAATGACAGCAGAGTAGTGGGGGCATGTCAGTGTTGTCAGTTCAAAATTAACTGTGCATGCAGTATGGCTGTAAGTATACAGCTGTTCCAGCAACAGCTTTTGGCTCCATATCAAACACATTTGCAGTTTCCCCCATTTATGTCCACTATGAACTGTGGTTTGCAGGATCACAACTACTGTACCACTTTCAAGGAATGCCCTGTGCTAATAGTGCGATACCACTTTCATGGGCATGCATTGTTCATTAAAGTAATCAGTGTTATCAATTTTTTTTGGTTGTATTTTATGTACAGTAGTAGTTCTCAGACAGATCTGCGTCATTCTTGTGAGAGTAGCAACTAATCACATGAAAATACTGATTCATGTAATGTCCCATAGTATGTCACACTTATGCAGATAGTGAAATGAGTTGTTTCAGAAAAAGTTCATCCAGTCAAAATGTTTATCACAAAGTATGACTGTAATGCAAGAAACACATGAATTTGCAGCAGGAGGTGAGCACTACTCAACGAAGAACATTCTCCAATTAGTTGGTGCTGTGGTAACTGTCCTGTAAATAACTTCCTGGTCTATCACTTCGTTATTTTGATAAAAGTATAGCAAGTTTAATTCCCATTCATAATATGGCCCACTACCTGTAAACTTTCAGGCACATTGGAAGACATTGAGAAAGCTTTTATAGTCAAATTAAAGTTGCTTTGTAGTTTACACTTCACTTTTTGGAGCTGGTTTCCTCCAACCAGAGCCTGCAGTGCCATGTCCAAACTTTCTCAACATTTTGTCAGTTCGCTTCCAGTTCCTCGCCCAGCCTTCTTTCCTGATGATGTGTTTGGATCCTGAATACTGGATCTGGCCATTTTTCACACAATATTGCGTGAAGCTAAATTTTTGAAGGCTGCAATTCATCATCGTGACTGGGGGTTACCAGATTCATAATGCAGCATAGTGGTGTAATGCAATGGTTAGCATATAAAACTGATGTGAGGCTTTACATTCAAATCTTTAGTGCAGAGAAACTCTATTGTTTCTAAACATAATCAAAAGACACTTACAGTTATTTTTGTTTCAGTTTCACTTTCCAATTGACCTTTCTATTTGCTCTTATTTTTCTTCCTATCATTCTTTTTTTGTGGTTGGAATCTGGCTTTACCATCAGTAATTAGGAGCCAAATGTCAACAAGGTCTGCTCATCAGTTGGTAACAACAGCCCGTGTAGTCTATGTGAGGATAATTTCATTTAATGAGTGGCAGCAACAAATCGCAGTTTTCTTTTACCGCTGAAACTGAAATTTTTCTGCTGATAGATATTAATTTTAATCACTGTGAACAAAGTGATTGTGATTTTTGTTCTGCCACAGATTGTTCACTGCCGTTGTCTCAAATATCTTGCACATCACGAGTCTGTGGTTAGATTAGAACACGAGTTTAAATTCAGGGCTACCAAACTAGTTGGCTTCTGCGACAGTCGTGGTCACTTAAAACCAGCTGTTGACACAGCATCTTGCGTTTCCATTTCATCTCGCAGCGGCCACTCCCAACATTGGTCTACGTTCACTAGCAGCATATGTGAAGAGAGAGACTGGGTTCAAATGAGCACTATGGGACTTAACATGTATGGTCATCAGTCAGAGAGACTGGGTTCGTATGTTGCTTATAACTCATGAAAAGTCAGCAGTGGATGTGGCAACATTGTAGTGGCAGGTGACGTATTTCAGTTGTCAAATACTTTTAATTGGACTAAAGTGTCTCGAGTGCACTCCAGGCTATTTTTACCCACTGTTTTATTTCTTCTGCTATCCACAAGGTCATTGCCTTTATCTGCTCTAAATACCTCGACTCGTCAACTGTACCTGTTTTACAAAACTTCAGAACAAAAATAATTTTGCATGATGTGTCACCGCCAAGTAACATAGCTTGATGAAACTTGAACTGTACATAGTATGAATTGTTGCAGAACACTGAAAGAAATAAGCAATGATTGGACAGAAATGGCACTTATTCAAAGACAATAATTAGATTGAAGTCGCCATGATTCATGATGGTCACCTGGTAATTAAAACAGGCAGGCCATTGTTCTTTTAATAGTGTTTGACATCACCATGGATGGCAGTGCATGTTCTGCAACATGCTCCCATGTTAACCATAACACTATTAAGGAGTTCTTGTGGTAGAGCATTACATTGCTCCACCATCGTGGTGAACCACTGTTGGATGATCATTAGTTCAAGTGGATGTGCTGCAATACATCTCCCAAACTCATCCCTCACATTCTCAGTGGAGTTGGAAGTTCAGAGGAATGGGCAGGCCAGTCCATTTTCCAAATATCCTCTTGTTACGAGAGCTCCTCCAACAGTGCTGTTCGATGCTGTTGTACAATATCATCCATAAAAATGATGTTTGGGCTAATAGCATCTCTGAAAAGGTGCACATGGAGAATGAGTACAGTTTTACTCTTTAACAGTTACTGAGTGTGCAATTTTCGAAGTCCTGGAAGTCAGTAAGCCCATTATGCCTTCCCACACCATAACACGTGGACCACTATAACGATCATGTTTGACAGTATTCCTGGATGCGTTACGTTTCCCACTTCTGCCCATATGAAGGTATGTAAGGTTTTGTTTAACATGGTTTGTATTGGTGGTACAGGTGTTCTGGTGTAGGGAGACATGATGTTGCATGATCACAGTGACCTCCAAATCTTTGAACACAGTACGCTAACAGAAATATCATTGTGACACTGTACTAATTCCCCATGCTCGTCTTTTCAGGGGGTGCTTTTGTCCCTGACTTCAATTTTGTGGATGATTTTGTTCAGTAGCATTGAACAGCACTGGTGGAGGAGCCCTTGCATCGAGAGGATATTTGACTAATGGGGTGGCGCATCTAGTATGTGTGCGGGATGTGTTTGAGAGATGTATTGCAGCACGCACCAATGATCATCCAACAGTGGTGACCCACACTGGTAAAGGAATGGAATGCCCTACCACAAGAACTCCTTACCAGTTTTATGGTCAGCATGGGAGCATGTTTCAGAATGTGTGTTACTGTCTGTTATCATCTCAACCCTATAAGAGAACCATGGCGTGCCTTTTTTAATGTCCAGGGAATCATCATGAATCACAGTGACTTCAGTGGAATTATTGTCTTTGAATAAATGTCATTTTTATTTGTCTCATTGGGTATTTCTTTCATTTACCTTCTGTACTCTACTGTAGCGTTCATTCTACATATGGTGCAGATTTCATCAAGGTATGTTAATAGGCTGTGACGTATCATGCAAAAGCAATTTTTGTTCTGGAGATTTGCATACCAGTGTAATTTTGCAAGATCATTGTCAGTTTGTGCTATTTTTGGTTTGTTAATTATATGTTGTTAGTCTTACTGCAATTCATTTTCATGCCTACTTTTTAACTCGTACATCAAAGTTCTTCCATTTGTTTCTAAAGTTTTTCTGCATTACAAGCAAAAGAGAATGCGATTTAGCTATATTATGTCAACCAGAATTCTTCATTTTCTCAGTTGAGGGGATTGAAAAAATTCATTGAGTGCTAAGAACATATTTGGAAGTATGGAAACTCCTTACCTGACACCTTTTTCAATTTTAAATTTGTTACTGCCCACATGAGGCCTAATGAGATTGACATATATGTTCTTCATTTTTCAAGGGTTATTAATACAGATTTCATTGAAACATGACATGAAAAACTTTGTCAGGAATATATGAATTCTAGGCAATGTGGCGATTTGTACACATAGTTCAGTTGTGTAATCTAGTTTGACATAGAAATAATACTGATATGCAAATTCTTGATTGCACTGTATTTGTTTCTAAATTAATTTTTTTTTTCTTTTCCTAATTTTTTTTCTTTATGTGTTTAATTCTAATATTTTTATTTAACTAAATTTATGAAATATTACAAGATTCTGCTGTTACACTGAAGAGCCAGAGAAACTGGTACACTTGCCTGATAATCATGTACGGCCCCTGCAGGCACTCAGAAGTGCCACAACCTGACGTGGCATGGACTCAACTAATGTCTGAAGTATTGCTGGAGGAGGGAATTGACACCATGAACCCTGTCCGCAGCTCGTGGTCAAGTGACTAGCATTGCTGCCTCTGGATCACGGGGTCCTCAGTTCACTTCCCGGCTGGGTTGGAGATGTTCTGTGCACAGGGACTGGGTGTTTGTGTCGTCGTCGTCGTCGTTGTCATTGTCATCATCATCATCATCATCATCATCATCGTCATCATCAGTGACAGTGGCTAGATTGAACTGTGTAAAAAATTGGACTGTGAAAAAATTGGGACTCAGTACAGGTGCTGATTAGCGTGCAGTCAAGTGCCTCACAAACTGAACATCGACGTCAACCATGAATCCTGCAGGGATGTTCATAAATCCATAAGAGTATGAGGGGGAGGAGATCTCTTCTGAACAGCACGTTGCAAAGCATCCCAGATATGCTCAATAATGTTTATGTCTGGGGAGTTCTGCGGCCAGTGGACATGTTTAAACTCAGAAGAGTGTCCCTGAAGCCACTGTGTAGCAATTCTGGATGTGTGGGGTGTCGCATTGTGCTGCTGTAACTGCCAAATTCCGTCGGAACGCACAATGGACATAAGTGGATTCAGACAGGATGCTTATGTATGTGTCACCTGTAAGAGTTGTATCAAGATGTATCAGAGGTCCCATATCGCCCCAACTGCACACGCCCCACACCATACAGAACCTCCATCAACTTGAACAGTCTGACACACAGGGCGCATGGCTTGATGAGGTTGTCTCCATACTCGAACATGTCCATTCACTCGTTACAATTTGAAACGAGACTCGTCCGACCAGGCAACATGTTTGCAGTCATCGGCCTTGATGGGCCCAGGTGAGGTGTAAAGCTTTCCGTTGTGCCATCATCAAGGGTACACAAGTGGGCCCTTCGGCTCCGAAAGCCCATATCGATGAGGTTTCATTGAATAGTTTGCACGCTGATACTTGTTGATGGCCCAGCACTGAAATCTGCAGCAGTTTGTGGAAGGGCTGTGCTTTTGTCACATTCAATGATTCTCTTTAGTAGTTATTTGTCCCATTCTTGCTGGATCTTTTCCCAGCCACTGCAATGTCAGAGATTTGATGTTTTACCAGATTTCTGATGCTCACGGTGCGCCGACTATAACACCCTGTTTAAACTCATTCAAATCTTGATACCCTGCCATTGTAGCAGCAGTAACCAATCTAACAACTGCACCAGACACTTGTCGTCTTAGATAGATGTTGCCGACTATAGCACCGTATTGTTCCTGTTAACATATCTCTGTCTTTGAAAATGGATACCTATACCAGTTTCGTTGGCACTTCAGTATAATAGCTGTACATGGTGCAATTGAATAATTTTGTTAATGTTCTCAGAAAACAGAGAAAACAAAAGTTACAAAGAAAGTACCTTTACTGGCCTTCAAAGTAATCACCATTACATAGAACATGCTTTTGACATTGATTGTAAAGCTGTTGGAAACTGTCAGCAAATGCTTTTTATGGAATCACTAGCAGCACTGTTGTCATGTATGTGGGCAATTGTGCTTATAATGTCTTTGCTAATCTCCAACTGTGACAAAGGTTAAGGCCAAAAATTTAGATGTGAGAGAGTGATTCTTTTCGGCGTGCCTGTCTGTGGCTCAGCGATCATCTTCATTTTGAGTTGATACCTATTCTCATTACTACTGATATTATCAGAGTATTTGTGCAAGTTATCTGTTGCATGGAGTGATCAACACGGCCTCATTTCATCAAGACGGTGTCTGTGACAAGTGAATTGCTGGCCACACGAATGGGCTTCCATGACGGGCCAAAAATGGAGGCCATTTCTTTGGCTATCTCTAAGGGATCGGGCCAACCAATCTGAAGCCCATCATTTCCCACTAATGTGCAGGCCCTGCCCATCGGATCTAGTCTCATTGATCTGCCTGCAGTCCGGGTCTTTTTATATATGGCATAATGCGGTGGATTTTCGTGTTTTGTCCAAGGACCCAGAACTGCGGTGCTCCTCGGCAGGCCAGAGGCCACTGGTGATGGATTTCAGGAATTGCAGCTGTCTTACCGCAAATACATTGTACAGTGTAGCATTTTTCAGACTCATTTATTCTAGTACATTTTAGCACTTTGGAAATAGGTCATATATTAGAAAGTATGGACAATAAGAAGAAGAAAATTGTCGGTTGTTGGTGGTTTGTACGCTATGTACTCATATATGTCTCGAAAGAAAAATCACACAATACCTGTAAAATAATAGACATAAAACAATGACTAAGAACAGACAATAATGACCATAGTAGAACTGACATTTTTTTTGGTGGTCACCTATAGTGTTGGTTTGCACAACTCTTCCCCTCTTCCCTGCCTTATACACTTCTTTCAAGAGGCCTACTTTTTTCTGAGGTTATTTCTGAAATCAGTGGAGGTATTTTAAATCTGTCTTCAGACTCCAAGGAAACAAGTTTTTTTTTTGGTCAGAAATGTGTTTCGTATTATTGAAATAAAATAACAACAGTGGTCTTAATGAAACACACATACCATTTGACTTGCTTTCCCCATCTAAAAACAGTTCATTACAAAAGATTTTGACATTAGTACTTAAGATTTTTGCTCACACGGGCCAGAAATCTACCATGGGGCCCCAACCTTCGCAGCATCTTTTCCCTTCCATGCTGCATGTTTATCCTCTTGCTATTCTTTTTCCTGTCCCATGGGGAACATGTCTGGGGTGTTTTTGGGAATGTCCTGCACTGACTGTAGCTGACATAAGAATAGTCTCACCACTGTTTTTCATTCCTTTTTCCTTTCTTCGTGCACCTTATCGTATCCTTCCTCTGCTTTGCTGTGTGAGTCTCCTCTTTTTTCTTGTTCCTCCCTGTGCGCTCCTGAAGGCCAGCCCATGTGTCTGACGTGTAACAGGTGACTAGGTAATGCATAATTCCCAGCCCGGGGTCGACAGGTAGGGTTTGCACATACCCCCTGGTACAGGCCAGGTTCAGGGAGGTGTGATTGCCTGAGCTGTTACCTTTCCAAATTGCCAATTGGTTCCTCTGTCAGGTTTTCAGGAGGTGTGACCTGAGGTGTGAACAGTCATTAAGGCAGGTGCACCTCCTTGTGAAGGGGGCTCCTGTTGGAAGGAGCCTGCCATCGGAGACACTGGCAATCATGGGGATTTTCTCGCAATGAGCCAATCATCTTCACACTCAAAATCTACAAAATATAAACGGAATGAGGCCAACAGTTCAAAGATCCTCCCAGCTGCGCCCCAGTTCCTCGTGGTTTCAACTACTGAAGACGGTCAGTCCTTCACCACGGTAAATCCATTTATTATTCAGAAACGTGTTGATGCAGTTGCTGGCCCTGTGATCCTTCTGATTCTCAAGCACAACTGCTTGCTGCTTTGCTTCTCCACGGCTATCCTGTTCGTGTTGAGACCCATAGAACTCTGAATTCTTCCCATTGTGCTATTTACACAAGGCTGCTTTATGATCTGACAGAGGCCGAAATCCAAATGTACCTCTCTGATCAGGGTGTCATTGCCATCCATGGGATGATGGGAAAGGTAGATGCCTCCTTAGTTCCCATGTGCACTTTCTTCCTCACCTTTGATCAAGAGGTGCTTCTGTCCAAGTATAAAGCATGCTATGAGGTTCTCACAGTTCAAGCATACATTCTGAATCTGAAGCACTGCTACCAGTGTCATAGTTTCAACCACACTTCAATGCCTTGTCGACACCT
Organism: Schistocerca serialis cubense; assembly: GCF_023864345.2. Taxonomy (NCBI): domain Eukaryota; kingdom Metazoa; phylum Arthropoda; class Insecta; order Orthoptera; family Acrididae; genus Schistocerca; species Schistocerca serialis. The sequence continues at coordinate 488,567,683 of NC_064644.1, read as the reverse complement.
GGCCAAATTTGTAACCTGTGGTAGGGATGCGCATGAGGGCGACTGTCTGCCTTCTTTTCCCTGCTGTATCAACTGCAAAGGGTGACCATCCACATCCTCTTGAGATTGTCCCATGTATCTTTATGAGTGTGTTAAAGGAAAAAGTTCCTTACACCGTTACTCACAAGTTATTGGCTAGTCACGTACCCTGCGTTCTACCACCTGGCCCTTATAGTACTGTTCTTGTTAAATCTCACTCCATGAAGGGCATGGCCACGCAGACTTGGCGACCTCAAATTCAGCTCTGGGGTTGTGAAAGCACCCAGTGTTATGGTAGCATTGCAGTCCCCTTGTCCAGCTGTGCAACAAGCCATCAAACTCTAGCCTCACAGAGCGAAATCACCAGCTGCACAATGAATAGGCTGGAAAGGACAGGAGGAATACTCCCGTGAAGACTTCCTGTGTCCCTCCAGCCAACCAACACTTGAGTCAGTCTCTGTTAATCGGAAAGGCTCGAAGAAGTCCAACAAAGGCAAACGGTCTTCCCCTTTGCTGACTCGAAGATCCTCTTCGACGGTGTCGTCACGTGATAACTTCGCCTGACCAGTCTCTTTGTCGTCGGTGTGCACCACCAACCTTTTTTCTGCGTTGGACTCCACAGGCCGACAGCAGAATGAAGCGAACAGTTCTGTGGACCACATTGAGCAGGACCCTCCTGCCTCTGTTCCCTGTAGCAGCGAGTCTTCACAGGCTGGCACTCAGCAGCTGCCGAGATGACACCCCTTTATTTTTTTCCTCATCATGATTCTCCTCCAATGGAATGTTCGCGGCCTTCGATCCCACAAAGAGGATTTATGGCTGTTTTTAGAATCGCAGTGTCCCCTTGTATGCTGCTTTCAGGAAACAAAATTGTGTCGTCACGACCGCTTTGAGCTTTCGCATTTCTTCCTGGTCCATTGTGACCTTCTGAACGAGCTGTGGGATTCCATCTCATGGAGGAGTCATGCTGCTCATAAGGGATGACGTTCATAATCAACCCATCTCCCTGATGACCCGTCTTCCAGCTGTTGGAGTTCGCCTTTTCTTTCCTCAGTTGACCTTCTCCCTTTGTATCATTTACATCCCTCCATCATTTGATGTCACCAGGGCCGACTTCCTCCAGCGTATTGGGCTAGCACCTCATCCATTTCTGCTGCCTGGTGACTTTAAAGCTCACCATCCCATTTGGGGTTTTTCCAGAACCTGTCCGAGAGGTGCCCTCTTGGCTGACTTTCTGCATTAACACAGGAGCACCCAGGTTCCTTTGAGACTCCTCACGCGCCTGTTCCCATTTGTACCTATTCTTCTGCACTGCACATTTTGCCCATTGTCTTGAGTGGTCCGTTCTTTCTGACACATACTCGAGCGACCTTTTCTTATGTGCTATCCATTTGCTGACTCCTACCCCACCTGCACGCATACCCAAATGACGGCTAGCTAAGGTCGACTGGAGGCTTTAATCCTCCAGGGTGATTTTGATGAACATTGTTTCCCCCACCAACTTTACATCTTGGGTCTGTTGCTCTTCCATTCAATTAAACTATGAAATTCCTGTGACTCCTGCGCGATAGGAAGCACTATTAGTCCTCTCATGTCTTACCTGGCAGTCCACTGTATGCAGTCCCTCAGTGTCCTATGTTTCCTAATGGTACTTCCTAGGGTGCATATCGAACCACCACCTCCGTTTGTACCAGCGCATTGGACGTTCAAAAATAGACAGTGGGTGCTTTGTTTACGCATCTGAACGTCCATCCCTCTTACACTGTCTCAATACTATCTATGAGCCTGCATTTGGCCACTGGCACCTTTTACACTAGTTTGGTCGTGAGTCTGTATGCAGAAGCTGCCGAACTTCTGCTGTCCTACTGCCGTGACTTTCTCCTCAGCAGGTATGCATGCCATTTGTCTGCCATGCGTGGCTCCCCATCCTATGTCTCTTTCTTCGATGACTCCTTTGATCGCCTGTACGGAGTGCATCACTCTTCTCTGTTACCTCCTGGAGTTCGCTTTCAGCTGTTGCTTCGGCTTCACATTCTCTGCAACCCTTCACCACCTTGGATTCATGCGTTGGCTCATGTTCACCTTGCCCTTCATTCGCTTCCTAGGCACACAAAAACAATCTCATTCTATTGTCTTCAGTTTCACAACCTTCCAACGGAATTTTGCAATAGTACCTTTGTGTACACTGATGGCTCTTAGGCTGACTGTGGTGTCGGGTGTGCCTTCATTGGTGCTGATGTTTTTCAGTTTCCACTTCCGGCAAACTGTTCAGTATTTGCAGCAGAGCTCTTCGCCCTGTATCAGGCCACCGAGTGCATCTGGCGGCATAGGCTTTTCATTTGTGTCATCTGCTCACTCACTCTCGGCACCCTTCAAAGCCTCTGTGCACTGTACAATGTCCATCCCTTAGTGCAATGGGTGCAGGAAAGCTTTCACTTGCTCACCCTTGATGGAGTCACTGTGATGTGGATTCCTGGTCATATCAGTCTGACAGGAAACGAGGATGCTGATGCTGCTGCTGCTGCTGCTGCCAAGACTGCAGTCCTTGTACTTCATCGCACTAGTTCTTACATTCACTGTGACTATCTTCAGTGTTGCCGCCTGTCAGAAAGTGGTGTCACTTTGGTATTGCTACTGGTCCTCCCTTCATGGGAACAAGCACCAGGTTATTAAGCCTCTCCCAGCATCTTGGAAGACCACCTCTCAGCTCTCCTGCTGTGAGGAACTCATTTTAACTAGGTTGCGTATTGGGCACTGTCTTTTTAGCAGTCACCATTTGTTAAGTGGTGCTGCCCCACGCATTTGTGCACATTGCGACCAACTTTTTACTGTTCACCATTTCCTGACAGAATGCCCCATCCCCTTTTTTTTTTAACTGTTTATGTGTATTTTTGTCACCAAATGTGCTTTGTTTTATTGAAGTAAAATAACATCAGTGGTCTTAATGAAACACACACACCATTGGGCTTGCTTTCTCCATCTGAAAGCGGTTCATTACAACAGGCATTGATGTTAGTACTTAATATTTTTTCTCACATCAGGAAACGCCATCTGCTTGCAAGTTTATTCTCCCCTTCCCCCACTATTGTTTCATGAACTGTAGCTGCAAAGACAGATTCACTTACCCTTGAGATCTCAAAATTTATCAGGGAAATTTTCTAAAATTTGTCTGGAAATCAGTGAAATATCAGGGAATTTCACTTAGGGAAAATTGTGGTAACCCTGTGAGACTGGGGTGCTTCAAGCAATCCCACAAGAAAAGTTTACTGACAGTAGGCTTAACAAAATGTGTCAGATGTGTGCTGTAGCTCACTGTGATTACTTTGAGAGCCAGTAAAGGTATTACATTCATAACCCTCACTTCATTTATTTTTGAGACCAATTACTGAACTTCTCAGACACTCTCTGTACATCGCAGTATGTTAGGAAATTTACTGTTCTTCATTGGAAGTTGAAATACAAGACAAATAGTATTGCAAGGAGGTGGAGCACACACATTCCGGTTATAATGTGAAGAGTTCCCTTTAAATTTGATTTCCTTTCCTTCATCTTTGTATCAGTTTTTCTATCTCCTTCTTTTCTTTCTTTTGCTATCTCCAGGTGAACAACAGAGCAGGTCTGACATGTAGTATCTAAAATTATTTGATTGCATTGTGAACATTGCAAATGGCTGAATAGGTTTAAATGTGAACATTTTTGGTTAGGCTGTACAGTGACTGTTGTTGGTGTCAAATAAAACAGGTTCACTCTTACAGGTCAGAGTTTATTTCTACAGCCAATTCTGAGAGGTTTAAACCTTCAAGTTGGATTTATGTTTCTTAATACAGTATCTATGTGTTGTGTTAGACCTTTTGGATAATCTGTGACACTGTCTCTGGTAGTACACACTCTTAAAACACTGAAGGGAATAACAAGAAAGTAAAAGCAGCTTGTGACCACTGGAGATAGTGCCACAGGTTACCCCAAACTGTTTAACACAACACATACACGCCATCTTAGTTCACATAGATTGACCTCTCTCTCTCTCTCTCTCTCTCTCTCTCCCTCCCTCCCTCCCTCCCTCCCTCCCTCCCTCCCTTCCTCCCCCCTCCTCCTCCTCTCTAACCCCCCCCCCCCTCCAGTACTACTCTTGGCCCTTTTTAAGGAACAGCAAAACAGGTCAGATATGAGATTTGTGAGATATTCCTCAACTCTGGCACGAAGGGCAGGATTTTTTTTTTGAAGTGTGTCATCACATGTGGTGTCATTAAACTCCAGAATCTGAAACTGCAGTTAAGGAGTGGCAAAGAAAGGATGAAGTCTGTCAAGTGATGGTTAAAACATGTCTCTCAGCCGAAAAAGTTCTCGCGACTGTGTTTTTCGACTACAGATGAGTGCTGTTCATTGACTTTCTTCCCAACTGATGTGCAGTTAATGTAGTTTGCTACTGACAGTTGTTAACATTAGCAAAAGCTGCTTATTGGAACAAAAGATGAGGAATGCACATCAGGAATGTCATCCTTCTCCATAAATCCTACGATTTGTACGGTGAGTTAGAAAAGGGAGAAACTGGAGGACAGGCACGGGAAACACTCGACCACCCTCCCTATAGTCCAGATTTGTCTCCTCCCCCCCCCCCCCCCCCCCCCCAATTATTTTTTGTTTGTGTCCATGAAAGAATCACTTGGTGGGAAACAATGAAGATGTTGAGGAGCGTGTGCACTATTGGTTGATGAAGCACTAGCAAACTTCTTATGAACAAGGAATGCTCAAGTTTCCTAATTGTTGGCTAATGTGTGTATAGCGAGCAGGAGCTATGAAGAGACATGTTGATTGTTCACTCAAGATATAATAAAAGATTAAAGTGTCCAACACTGACTATCAAAACTATTTGTCTGGAAATTATGCCACTGTTTGTCTGGATGCTTCACTAGCAAACATGACAGCTACTGCTTGATTGTGATAGTCCTGCATCAGCTTCTCTTCTCAAGTGTTTACACTCACCAGGTACCACAAAATTATAGAAGTGCAATGTGTTACTCAAGCCAACTGAATAGTATCAGCCTTACGCACAAACGACATTTCGTTTTTAAAATTAAAATGTTATTTTTTCTACTGAAATGGTACGCAAACTAATTTCAGAATGATTATTTTCAAAAAGTGATTGCGAGCAACATTACGCTGTTGTCATGTGCTCTGGGCCCACTGTGGCTCCTCCATAAGGAACGCTGATGCCCAACCTTTTCCTATTCATAGATCCTCCATATATTCCTTCCACCTTCAGTTTTTAATTCTTTGTTTAATACTGCCGTACCATCTGAGCTCTTAATATTCACACAGCTGCTCCTCTTTTCTACAAAGCTCACTCTAATTTTGCTAAAGGTGGGATCTATCTTTCCCCTAGTCATTCATATTTTTCAGGGTGACTACAACCCAGGACAACCGGGAGATACGAGAAAAACCCGAGAATTTTTTCATCCCGGAAAAACCCGGAAATTTTTTAGAATTCCAGGAAATTTTCATTGTTTTAGTTTTCAGTTAAATTTTTGTGATCAACCCTTAAGTTGCAAGGAAATGCACCCTATACAAAACACAGTGCTCACAGAAGCATCTGCCTACAGCAAAGTGTGTCAAAGGCTTCAGCAAGACTGCAATGCTTCATAACAACAAATTGCCTCCAGTGAGTGTGACATGACAACTGTTTCCATTAGATCCGTTTGAGCAGTTGTGGGTGGGCTCTTAACGCATGCGCCGTTGAATCACGTATGAGTAGTTTCTCCCACTTCTGGCTACAGATGTGTGGCTGGGCACCATTATCTAGTATTGCCCCGATTCGGAAATATCGTAGATCCGGGGCTGATGCACAGAGCAGTCTGTTGTGGGGAGGTGGGTAATCTCCACGTGACCTGTGCTTACGTATTTTGCTGTTTCCTTTTCATTTATTGTTCTCACATTAAATGGAAACAAAATGGATTTCTGTTTCTGGGATCTATCAAATGAATTAAAATACATTCTCACAATTGCGGAAGGCTAAAATATGTTCTTAGTTTCAGATTTTATTTCCACCTTTCTGACAGTCTAGCATTAATCGCCTTGCAGAACAGTGAAGTTATTTTTGTCGGTTTGCTAAAGATATTTGGCTTTAATTAGTCTTTCCGCTGAGGCAGTCAATATATTTGAAATGGGGCGTTTAATTTCACACTATTGACCAGTTTCAACTGGTTGCCGCATTTCAGGTGCACATTTTCCATCACCATTATGCCATAATAAAGAACCAAACATGAGATAATACAGTACTGGTACTCCCAAGAAAATTTACATCCAAACCTGGACATACAAATGTGCACTTAAGCCGAATTATGCATTTTAGTGCGGTTCACGAAATTCCGATGCTCTTGAAGTATCCTCTGATGTCTTGTTTCTTTTATGACATAATGTAAGATCTTTTAATGTTGTACATACGAGCTTCCTGTGTCATCGTAGCTGTGAAAACTCAGTGACGCCTGTTATCTGGCGATCTCTGGCAACTGTTGAAACGAACCAATCTGTAACAGGTCGTGGGAAAATATTGCGAATGGTGGTTTGAGAAGCATTACTTTCAAAGAAAATTCTTTTCACACAAGATGAACTGTGTGTAAGAGTGTACAATGAATTTCTTAAATCACAGAGCATTTGATTCTCATTTAAGACTCAGCTCCTTGAGGACGACCATTTAGAAGATCAGACATTCACATCGTTCTTTAAAATTTTACTGGCACATTTGTGTGATGTATCTTAAAGTGTAACATGCGCAAAAAAGATAAACATTATAGTGGAAGCTTAGCTTCTCTTGCAGGTTATTAATCTAAGAGACCAATATTATATGTGAAAGCTTTGTTTTTCTTGTAACACCATGGATATTAATTTAAACCATTAACTTTTCCTATTTGTGTGTTTGTGCTACTGAACAATGATGTTACTATTGGCTGACTGCATCATGTGTCCTATGCTCTGAATATCCGCTGTCATGATCACGTGACATGAGCTACGACTGGCTGCCCATCACAATCTCGATTTCAATGCTTCGGAAAGTAACATGCGGTGTTTCGTGGAATTCGAATTTATACTGTCGGCGTACGAAAAAATGCAGCCTACACGTTGCTGCACATCACAGATCTTTCAAAAAGTGCTGCGAAATTCTACACCAGTGTATAAAACCATAGCGATTCAAAACCATAGCGATTCGATGGTTGATAAGTTTTACATTTCCGAGGAAAAGTATACTGTCACTTAACACGGAAAAAGTGTATTTTCACCCGGGAAAAAGGATATTTTTAACGTGGTGAACCGGAAATTTTTTTTTCCGTATCCGCATGTACAACCAGTTTACACAAAACGTTGGTCATGCTGCTGCAGTGTGTCTGCAGTCGAACAAAAATTTTTGTCCATTGTTTTACCTTCTGAATTAAAAACCAACTGAGTGGAGAAGACAAAGAACAGAGGTCTCTGAACCAGAATAATTAGTTTTTTTCACAAAAGTTACTCAGTATTTTTCTAGCTGTCAATCACTGTTCTCTGTCATCTTATCGAAGTACAATTCTAAGCCCTAACTTTTTGTCAGAATTGCAAAATTCCTAAATTTCAGTTTTCATTTACATCCATTTCTTGGGGAATAACAGCATGTGCTCACAACTAGAGATTCTGCCAATGTCATTGCACTGTTAATATAGAATGCAGTCGATTTGGAAATATCACGAGGTTATGTTGTCATTTGATAAACTTCCACAAAATTTGTAAGGGACTGACCACTCCGGTATTTGATGATTTCTTTCATTGTGTGTGTGTGTGTGTGTGTGTGTGTGTGTGTGTGTGTGTGTGTGTGTGGGGGGGGGGGGGGGGTGTTTTTTAGTTGGTTACTGTTTTTCGCTTGGTTTGCTTCAGGCAGTCCAATACATTTCACCATTTTGCTTTGACCCGGAGCATCAGATAGTAAACATTGTGTGCTCTACATGATTAGGTATGTACAAGTGATCATGTCCTTTTCATGCAGTTTTTGCTGGCATGAAGATGGCGTATAAGTGGCAATGATATTGTAGATGGACTTTATTAGGATACTGATGGTGCGTCTCCTAATCAGTGAGCAACAACAATCTCTTCTTCTGTGCGAGCCAGAGAATTGAATGTTAGCAGCAAAGAAGAGATTTATGACAAAATGTGGTTTGTTGCTTGCAAATGGAATATTTCTTGTGATGGGTATGGTGATCTTACCAAATTTCCATACTCCATTAGGAAATGGTGATCCAGATTCATCATCAGTCTTTGGTCCACATTATATTTTGAATATTACCAGCTGTAATGCTATGCCCAACCTCATTCGTGAAATTGTTACTGCAACAAATAAGTGTCCAGCACAATAAAAACTGAAGGTATCTCCACTAACAAAACATTTAAGATGGCACTTGTGGAGAGATGTTTCATTGGATGATATGAAGGTATATCTTGGCATAATACTGAACTCTGCTCTGATTAAAAAGTGGAATTAGGTCACTATTTCACTAAAGATCGACTGGACAGAGCACATTTCCTCTTCATGGGTATTTCCTCTTGCCTCTGGTTTTTCCTGCTCTCTACTAAACCTGATTCTCACCGAAATTGAAGTCAGAGTTGGCTATAAATGTGGGTGAAAAAGTTAAAAGTTTCCACCTTTATGACTTTATTGCGATTTGACTTCAAACGAGAAGGCTGCTGTTACAGTTCTTATTACCTCCATTACGAAGCAACTATCCCAGAACTCGGAATCAGTTTGTAGCTTGCATACCTATCAGCTTCCAGGGCAACAGAAACTTGATTTTCAATATTTTGCATCATTATTGACAGAATTTAAAAATTTTAAATGTTGTCATAATCTGCTTATTAAGAGGCATAATCTTATGTTAAAAGTTTAGAATGGTAAGTCAAGTATTAAGTTATAAAACTGTGTGTTTATCTGGAGGCAGCAAGGCAACATTAACTGACAGCAAGCAAATACCCAGACTTTATACATCCAGTATTTGAAATGAGAGCACTGAGCAATTTCCAACAAACTTTACACATAAATTCATCAATAATTTTTCTCGCTGGTAACCTCCACAAACCGATGAAAGTAAAAACGTTCATTGCTTACTACATTTTCACTGTTCATGCAGTAAAACTTTAGCATCTGACATAACATTTTAATTTATTACTTCTTTACTACCAAGGAGGATCAAAAAGTATACACAATAATTTTTTTTTACTCTTGGTATTGCAGCTGGAGTGTTGAAATTTCCAAATGATATAGTTTGAAGTTTGTGCTACAGAGGGCGGTCTGTTTTCATGTGCAGCTATAGCAAGAGAAACCTGAACTACAAAGTTAACATGTTACTGTCATCAACTTGGGAGGAGCAGGAAAGTGTAGCTCAGTATTTGTGGGCCAAAGGGCGTAAACTGAGTGAAATTAAGAGAGAATGCATGGTGTGTTTGGGGACATAGTGTCTCCAAGAGGGTCGTATGGACCTTAGTGACTAGCCATGCTCCAGGCGGCTGGTAACAGCTGCAACCCCACAGAATGTTGGAGCCATTGAGGCAGCAGTTTTCAGCGATAAGTGTGTGCAACTGCGAACCTTATTGCAGCATTTCAACATTTCCAGTGGTGCATTGTACTATATTGTCCATGACACATTGAAATTTCATAAAGTTCATGCTTGCTGGGAGCCTAAGAACCTGACAGACAACCATACGGGCGAGTGAATGATGACAGGCTTGGATTACTTAACATATTACACTACAGAAAGATATGACTTTCTGAAAGGAATAGTCATTGGTGATGAGTCATGGATGCACCACAACATTCCCGAAACCAAGCAGGCCTCTATGGCGTGGAAACATGCAGGTTCCCCAGTACGAAAAAAATTCAGACCGATCCAATCTGCTAGGAAAGTGCTTGTGCAATTGCTCTCGGATATGCATGGTGTGTTACTGGTGGACTTTGTTGAATACAGGACCACATTAATACTGATGGTATCAGTCTTCTTCATGACAGTGCTCAAATCCATGTTGGTGCTCCTGTTCGTGAGAAAATCAACAATTTTGGTGGAGGTGCTTCAGCATCCACAATACAGTCTGCACCTTGCTCCATTGGACTTTCATCTGTTTCATTCCATGAAGAAATTGCTGGCCGGCTGTCACTTTTTGATAGATGTGTAAGTGAATCAGCAGATGCTTATATTCTAATCAAACACACTACTATGAGCAGGGCATATTGAAACTGGTGCCATGATGGAAGAAATGTGTTGAGAACATTGGTGGCTACGTAGAAAAGTAGTTAAAAGATGTAAGTGTGTTTCTTTTTTTTTTTTTTTTTTAAAAATACCTATTAAACATTTTGATGATTAAATTATTGTGCGCTCCTTTCCAATCTTCCCTCATAACAACTTTATTCGCAACACTATTTGCAGACAGTATCCATACATATCTCTGAATGTACCTGCAAAATTATGTCATTGTACAGCACACAGTTAGGAGACATGATGTTATAAACTTTGAGATGTGTGAGAAACTTGCTGTTGCCAAAAATGAAGTGCATATTACCCAGACTGTATTCATCCACTGAGTGACTTCCAGCAAACTTTTAAGCATAATTTCAAATATTTGCTGAAGTTTTTCTCACTGATTTGCTCAACTTCAAATATTTAACACATTAACTCATTTGTAAAGTAATTTGATGTTTGAAACAGTTTTGTACATGGAAGTTCAATTCTTTAAAGAATTGGGAGTTAACTGTCACTGTACAGATTTGTGCAATTTGTTCATAAGCTATAGATCAAAATTATGTGCATGAGTAGATCAAAAATTTTATGAGAAAATTTCACTGTATGTGGTGGCTCTGTATGATCTGCTGTATTCAGGGCAAGTAGTAAAAATCCTAGTAACATTCTGCACAGGCAAATGGAATGTGAATACAGCAGCAGCCATGTGAGATCCACTGCAGGATAAAGACCTTGTCTTTTCTCTCTTGAAATCCTCCAGATAACTAACATGTTCCATCTGCTATCCATTTGCCTGACTGCTTACCCAACCGACTTCCATTTAATTATCCATAACTGTATCTTCTGCTTCAGTCTGTTCTTCGATTCATGTGTAATTGTTGCACTGTCTCTTAATGATTCCCAGTATGCTCTACTTTCCAGGATGCTGAGCACCCTTCTGTTTGTGAATGAATTTAGTGTTTAAACTCGATTGATGATTGGCTTTGGAGTATATAAACGAGTTATTGATTCTATTTCATGCATAAAATGGAATTAACAATTTGAGTGTACACTCGCAAGCACACCATTAATCAATCAGGCCGAGAGAACTTGATAGCTCACTTTAAAACGTGTGTTTTCTCACTGCCATTAGTCGGTACACTCTGATGATAAACTTTATAGAATTCAGACACATCAAAAGTGTAGTAATGAAAACTATCTTTCTTATATTTTGAATATACAAAATTTTAGTCTTAATTCTAATTGACTCTGTGTGAATGTTTGTTTGATTTGTGGTTTTTCTATGACTTGTGATTTTCTTCATAAACGTTTTTAGTTGGGCTGGTGGAGGTATTTTGCGAGCAATGATTCCGGCATATAGAACTATTTCTTTGGTTTGTGTGGTAGTGCCTATAGAAAAGTTAGTAAAAAAAGGGTTTTGAAGTGAAGACTGTTCTTTCCTATTAAAAAAATGGCTGGTATTTGGAAATTTTTCAGGTCCAGGAGGACCACCCCCTGGTCATGGTGGGCCACCTGTCCACGGAGGTCCCCCGCAAGGCCCTCCAGCTCCCCATGTGAATCCTGCATTCTTCCAGCAAGGTGCTGGCCCACCACACCAAGGGCCACCACACCAGGGTCCACCACCACCACATGGTCCTCCTCACGGCTATGGGCCACCTCCAGCTCCACAGGTACAGGTTTTGCTGTTCCATTTACTGTTATCATCATCATCATCATTATTCACCTTGTCAGGTCATTGTAAAGTGGAAACGGTGATGATAGGGATATTTATCTGAACAGGTATAATCCTCAGTCTTTAGTAAGTCATGTCGCATGTAATAGATTTCTTTGCATTTTGAAATCAGTTGCTTAGTCTGTTTTACACTAGGTGTACTTTGCCCTACATGTTTAGTTTGTTCTTCACAGAAAAGCATTATACTAAATTACCTGGACCAAGCTTGTCCTTGTAAGCTAGATATTCTGAAAGTACTGTCATACTTACAGCCACAGTATGGTGCACCACCACCTGAACATCGTCCTGAAGGACCTCCTCCAATCAGTGAAGTTGAATTTGAAGAAATAATGGGACGGAACAGAACAGTTTCAAGCTCTGCCATTGCTCGTGCAGTGTCTGATGCAGCAGCTGGTAAGAGCACTGTTTTAAAAAGAAAAAAAAAATATTATTAAGGGAAGTGTTTCAGTTTAATTATGCTATTACTCTGTTCTGCTGTTACAGGTGAATATGCTAGTGCAATTGAAACTTTGGTCACAGCGATTTCTCTAATAAAACAGTCAAAAGTAGCTAATGATGATCGTTGTAAGATCCTGATAAGCTCGTTACAAGATACACTTCATGGAGTAGAGACAAAGAGTTATGGATCTGCACGAAGAGGTAAGCACATAGAAAGTAATGCTTGTGGGTAAAATTTTCAGACTGGGGAAGGATTTGCACGTGCGTAGGAATTATGTATCCCAGAATCTAGAATGCTGTTTTGATGAATAAAAAAAAAGATTTAACTGCAATCATGTCAATGACATGCAAAACAGTCTTGAAGTTTGTTTGCCCATATTTTCTGGCATGTTCAGAAAATGAAACAAACCCACTCCTATTAACAAAATGTACCAAGAAAAACATGAGTTTTGATGATGCTTCAATGTGCTGTTGCACTGAAATGACATACCTTCATAACACACAAATTGCAATACAGAGTAAGTGAAATTTCAAAATGTTTAATCACCAGCCAGAAGTATCTCATCATTTTATTACAACAAATTATATCAGTAATGACATGTTTTCAAAAGATACCCTAGGCTAGTGCTTTGAAGTGGCGTATATTCGTAGGTGGAAGTTACAATATGAAAGCACCACATGTGCGCAGAAATCCAGTATAGTGGCTGCAAAGTTCTGCTTGTGTTGTAGGGAGTGTTCTTGCCTCTTACTGGTTAACTATTCTATTGCAATTGTTACTGGAACATCACAGAATTTATTTTGTGTTTCACACATAGCAAGGTTTCTTCAAAGTAAAATAACAGGAAATTGATATTACAGAACTTGTACAGCTCCATGTCTACACCAACTTTTACATCCCATGTCTGAATGGCTTAAGGAAACTGAGCAAATGAGAAAGGCCCTATTGAAATATAGAATGAAATTCTGACATTTCCATAAAGCAGTTGATGCGCTATATTGTTTGGAAGACAAAGTACTGGAATAGCAGAAAAAGTTAAAATCATTCTCCAGTGGGAAAGTTGGCAAAAATAAGATCCCTGTTAAAATGTGAAATTATGTACAGGAAAATTAAATGCAAGTAACATTAGGATGTTACAGTGCAACAAGCAAAGATGGTGAAAAGGGTTCAGTGTATGAAGAGCAAAGAGGAATGAGCCTCACAAAACGTGTTACAGGAATCCTTTAAAGATGAGAATCTTGGATGTGTTGAACAAAAGGAGTGGCGCGCGCGCACACACACACACACACACACACACACACACACACACACACACACACAACCACTCCAAACATCCCACCCCGCTCCCCTCTCCTTCCATTACAAGATTGACTATTCCTTGCTATCTGAGGATGTGTTGTATAAATTGGTCTTCTTTCGTCAACATGTACCATAAATTTAATTTTTCCCCACTTCAGTGTAGTACCTCGTCCATTGGTTACTCAGTCTCTCCATCATATATTTTTAACATTGTTGTGTTGCACTACATTTCCAAAGCTTTTATTTATATTATTGTCTGAACTGCTTATGGTCCACCTCTCACTTCTGTACAGGGCTACACTTTAAAGAAATCCTCAGAAAAGCCCTTCCAGCATTTAAATCTGTATCATATATTAACAAATTTCTCTCTTCCGGAAATGCTGTTCTAGCCACTATCAAAATCCATTTTCTGTTATTTCAGTTTCAGCGATTCTCAATTATGTAGCTGCTCAAATAACAAAATCCATCTGCTTCTTTCAGTGCTTCATTTCCTAATCTAATTCCCTCAGCATTGTCTAATTTTATTCAACTACGTTCAATTACCTTTAATTTTCTTTTGTTGCTGCTTGTCTCCTTCTCTTTTCAAGACACCATATATTCCATTAAACTGCTTTTCTAGGTCCTTAACTGTCTCTTAACAAAATTCTGATGTTATAAATAAGCCTCAGAAGTTTTTGTTTACCCTCCTTGAACTTCAATTCTCTTTCTAACTTTTTCCTTGTTTTTGTTTACTGCTTCTCAATCTACATATGGGATAATGTCGGGGATATGTTATAACCTTGCCTCACTCACTTTTCAAATACTGCTTTCCTTTCTTGTCCATCGGCTCTTACAATTGCGCTCAAGTTTTTGTACAAAGTGGATACAATCTTTAAATTTCTGTATTTTGTCCCTGCTAACTTCAAATTTTCAAGGAGTTTAGTCCAGTCAGCAGTGTCAAAACCCTTCTCTAAAGCTACAAATTCAGTGAACATAGGTTTGCCTTTCTTTACTCTATTATCTACGATAAAATGTAGGATCAGTATTGGCTCGTATGTTGCCATATTTATGTAGAATCCAAATTGATCTTCTGAGGCAGACTTCAAGTTTTCCATTCTTCTGTAAATAATCCGTGTCGATATTTTGTGACCATGATTTATTAAACTGATGGTTTGGTAGTCCTAACACCTGTCTGCAACTGCCTTCATTGGAATTGAAATGATTATATTCGTCCTGAAGAGTGAGGTTATTTCAATTGTCTCTTGTATTTTGCACACCAAGTGGAATAATTTCATCATGGCTGGCTCCTTCAGATCTCAGTAATTCTGAGGGATTGTTGTTGACTTCAGGGGCCTTGTATCAACTTAATTTTTCAGTGCTTTGTCAATTTTTTTTGCTCTATTACACTTGCAGTCTCGACTTCACCTACTTCCTCTTGTCTTTCTGTAGAGCTCAAGCTTACTCCCTTATAGACCCTCTTACACAGTCTTTCCACTTTCCAACTTTCCCTTCTTTGCCTAGTAATTGCTTGTCATGTGAGCTCTTGATATTCGTGCAGCTGCTTCTCTTTTCTCCAAAAGTCTCTTCAATTTTACTGTAGGCGACATCTGTTTTACCGTTAGTCAGGCATGTTTCTACAGCCTGTACAAGGTCTGTTTAAAAAAAATGTGGAACTTTGTCCAAAGAATTTTGATACATTAACCTTTGACTTACCATGTATGATTTCCTTCAAATACTCTCCTCCACAATTGATACACCCCTCCCAATGTTGTTTCTACTTCCTGAAGCAGTGTTGGTATTCTTCCTGCTGGATCACATGAAGCACTGTCTGCGAATTTTCTTTTATCTTCTCTATCGTTGCAAGTTTTCATCCCTTCAATGGGATTTTTGGCCAGGTCTGGAGAATGTGGAGAATGAGTCACCAACAAAGGTGAATGTGTGGGTGTGGTATTGTGATACAAGGACCATGAATTGTCTCGCAACATTTCAGGCAATTTCCTTCTCAAGTTTTCTGCAGGCATTGCCACACATCCCGATAGAAGCACCGATTAACGGTTTGTCCCTGTGACACAAATTCATGGTGAACTAATCCTTCAAAGTCGTTGGTAGACATCGAAGGGCATCCTGAACTATGGTCATCTTTGACTTCAGCCTGGTAATTTTTAGACGGTGTGAACCATTTGTAACACTGAGCACAGCTTAAGCACTCACCACCATAGGCTTCCTGCATCATTTGGTGTTTCTTGAGTTTCATGCAAAATTTGATGCAGACGTGTTGCTCTTCTAACTCGGCTATCTCGAAATTCACAAACTGTGGGAAACAGTGTTCCACTCAATACAGCGCTAAACAGTAACCAACAAACGTACAACAGTGAAACTTCTGGCAATTACACATTAACCACAGGTGTGTGCAGGGATGCTAACTGCATTTTGCTCCAACATAACATTTTCGCACAATTACAAATATTCTGGAATTTTTGAACATAGCTCATAATTTGTTCTCTTGCCACTCCTGCTAAGCCATTTTGCACATTCTTTCAGACTCAACTTTTAGATGCCTGTATTTCCTTTTGCCTGGTTCATTTGCTACTTTTTCTTTTTTTTTTTTTGCAGCCTTCCCTGAATCACTTCTCAAAGCTGCATACTCTTGCTTGGTATCCCTTTCCCCCTTTCAGTCCAGTGTTGTCTAATGCTCCCTCTGAAACACTCAACAACATCTGGTTCCTCCAATTTATTAATGCCTCATCTCCTTAATTTCCTGCATTTTAGGAAATTTAGTTTAACCTACAGTTCATAACCAATAAATTATGGTCAGTGTTAACATCTGCCCCTGTAAATGTCACATAGTTTAAAATGTAACTTCGAAATCTCCTCTGTACCAGAATACAATAAATATGAAATTCCCAGGTTCCGTGTACACAGTCTTGCTTAATGAGTTTTAAACCAAGAATTAGTGATGATTGATTTTATTCTGTGCAAAATTCTAGCAGATGGCTTACACTTTTCATTCTTTTCCCTCCAGTCCATGTTCTCCTACTATTTTTCGTTCTCTTCCTTTTCCTACTATTGAATGCGTATTCTGCTTCACCATTTTTGTTCCCCTTAACTATCTGAATAATTTGTTTTATCTCATTATATATTCTTTCAATGTGTTCATCGTCTGTGAAACCAGTTGGCATATAAACTTGTATTCTTATGATCTGTATTCACATTGCGTCTATTGTGGCTACAGTGATGTGTTCGTTATGCCGTTCATAGAAGCTTACCGAAATTTATGTCCTATTATTCATTATTAAACATACAGTTCCATTTGCCTATATTTGATTTTGTTTGTGTAACCCTGTACTCACTCCTGTTTGTTTTAAGACTCAACTTATCTGTATCTAACTTCAACCAATCCATTTCTCGTTTCAAATTTTCTAGCCTACTTATCCTATTAAGGGATCTTAACATTCCATTCTCTGATCCGTAGAACAACATATATTTTTCTTCCTGATGACAATATCCTCTTGAATATAGTTGCATTTGGAGATCTGAACGGGGAACTATTGTACCTCCGCAAGACAGCAAGTTCTTTTTGCTTTCAACCTTTTGCAGTACCAAAACAGCAAGGCCATATTGACTAATATGACAAGTCCATATCTGTCAATCATCCAGGCTGTTGCTCCTGTAGCTGCTTTTCTTCAGGAACCATAGGCTAGTCTTGTCTCTCCCTACATTCCCCGTCCATTGTGGGTGCACCTACAGTACAGTTGTCTGTATCATTTACACACACAGGCTACCCCACTATGACAAGACCGAACAGGAGAATGGTTGAAAGTGGTTTTGATTGCTCTAAAGGTGAATAATTCAAGGAATGTGATGTCTGAGTCTATTGTTGGGAAAATGGTGATAGATATGCTTGCCAGATGAATGTAATGGTTTCTACTGGTTCAGTTCAGTTTGAGGAAGTAAGGTGGGACCAGGTTTAGTCGTACGAGGACAACCCTGAAAATGTGCGGGATGTCAATGGTGTAAAAAGAAATGGTGATTTGTGTATGTGATGGCTACTTTAATGTTCTTTGAGTTGATTATTGGGTAGAGCTTGTTCTGTTTACTCTATGTTGATTTGTTGTTGTTGACGTCTTCAGTCCAAAGTCTGGTTTGCTGCAGCTCTCCGTGTACTCTATCCTGTGCAAGCCTTTTCATCTTCAGGTAACTAGTACAACCTACATCCTTCTGAATCTGTTTACTGTATTCATCTCTTGGTGTCCCTCTACAATGGTACCCATTACAAAATATGCATGTTTCAATTCCACAGAGCGAAGTACAGTGACGTTTGATAGAAGAATGCTGCATGAGGAGGCGAGGCACTGCCCTTTGGCATGCTTATGACCAAATAACATGTCTTACGTTTCCTCAAACAAATATGTTTTATGCATCAGACTCTTCAGGAAGATGTGCGCTACAAAATGAACATATTTTTGAAAACTCTTTTTTATTTTTATTTATTTATTTATTTTTTACTTTTGACGCTTGAGGGAGTGACGGGGAATTGCACCGGTTCGGAAACATCGTAGATCCGGGGCTGATTTGCAGAGCAGTCTGAGTTACAGTGGGGAAGTGGGTAGTCTCAACGTGACCCGTGTTTACATTTAGTGATTTTGCTGTTTTCTCTTCGTTTACTGCTCTCACGTCAAATGAAAACAAAACAGATTTCTGATTTCCACCTTTCTGACAGTCAAGTATTATTGCCTTGCAGAAAAATGAAGTTATTTTTGTCGGTTTGCTAAAGAAATTTTCTTTTATTAATCTTTTCCGCTGAGGCAGACAATATATTTGAAACGAAGTGTTTAATTCCACACAGTGTCCGTTGCATTTCAAGTGCACATTTTCAACTTCTAGCATGTATGGCATTATGCCATAATAAAGAACCAAACATGAGATAACACAGTACTGGTACTCCAAGAAAATTTACATCCCGAAAACCACATTGAAAAGGTCGTGGCATACTTAACTGGGAGTATGGACATACGAATGTGCACTTTAGATGTGCACATTTTAGTATGGGTCACGAAATTCCGATGCTCTTGTTTCTTTTATGACATAATGTACGATCTTTTAATGTTTTACACATATGAACATATGGGCTCCATACGACATAGCTGCTGGCGCTTTCTGGCAACTGCGGAAACGAACCTATTCGTAACAGGTCATATTCCGAATGGAGGTTTGAAAAGCGTTACCATCAAAGTACCGTTCTGGCAGTTACAACGGAGCTATGGGCGATAATGTACTATGAATTTCTTAATCACAGGGCGTTTGACTCTCATTTAAAAATAAACTCTTCGATGACGAGCCATTTAGATGAATTTTGAGCCCAGAAGATCAGAAATTTATGTTTTTATTAAAAAATTTACAGGCACATTTGTGTGATATATCTTAAATTTTAATACACGCATAAAAGACCAACATTGTATGTGAAAACTTAGCTTCTCTTGCAGCCTATCAATCTTACAGACCAATATTATTTGTGATAGCTTTGCGTTTCGTGTAGCAACACTATGCATATTAATTTAAACCATTAACTTTTTCTGTTTGTTCGTTCGCGCTACTTAACAGTGATGTTGGTATTGGCTCACTACAACCTAAACTCTGAATACCCGCTGTCATCGGCTGGCGAGATCACGTGACATGAACTATGACTGGCTTACAAAAGCGCATCGCAATCTCGATTTCAGTGCTTCAGAAAGTAACATGCGGTGTTTGGTGGAATTCGAATTTATACTTTCATAATACGAAAATATGCAGCGTACATGTTGCTGGACATCAAAGATCTTCCCAAAACTGGTTTTTCCCCTGTGTTTAGTTTACTAAAGAGCCAGGAAATTCTGCTCCCGTGTATAAATCCATAACCATTCAAAGGACTTAATAAGTTATACAATTCCGAGAGAAAATACACTGTCAGTTAACAGGGAAAAAGTATGTTTTCACCCGGGAGAAAGTGTATTTTCAACCGGGATATCCGGGAGAAATCCTGGAATTTTTTTTCCCTTGTCCACGTATACACCCTGTTCTGTAGCACCACATTTCAAAAGCTTCTATTCTCTTCTTACGTAAACTGTTTACCGTCCACGTTTCATGTCCATACATGGCTGCACTCCATGCAAACACTTTCGGGATGGACTTCCTGACACTTAAATCTATACTCTACATTAACAAATTTCTCTTCTTCAGAGGCACTTTCCTTGCCATTGCCAGTCTACATTTTATATCCTCTGTACTTCGACAATCGTCAGTTATTTTGCTACTCAAATTGCAAAACTCATCTACTACTTACGTGTGGAGTACGCGTGGGGAATTTGGAGTCAGAAAAATTTGTAATAAAGAACGGACTTTAGCAGGGAGATGCCCTGTCTCCGCTACTTTTTAATTTAGTCCTAGCATATATTGTACGAATGAGAGCAGATAATTCAGAGGGCGTGGAGTTAAATGGAAATATTAAGCTATTAGGGTATGCAGAGGATCTAAACAACATTAGTGATAGGAAAGAATCTGTAACAGCAAATGTGAATGCGTTAATAAAGGCTAGTGAAGATGTAGGTCTAAGGATAAGTGAAGACAAAACTAAATACCTGGTTACTATTAGAATGCCAACAGCAGTAGATCAGGAAATGTTAAGAGTTGGAGACATGCAGTTTGAAAAAGTGAACACATTTAAGTATCTAGGCGTGGACATCACTTCGAGAAATGAGATTGAATCCAAACTGAAGAAGAGATTACGGGCAGGAAATGTGTGCAATTTGTCACTGAATACATTACTTTCATCACGGATATTGTCTAGGAATTTAAAGATTAGAATATAGAAAGCTATTATTCTACCAGTTACGCTGTATGGGTGTGAGACTTGGTCTCTCACTGTACAAAATGAAAAGCTGTTTCGAGTATTTGAAAACAAAATTTTGAGGAAAATTTTCGGAGCAAAAAGGGATGACATTAGTGTGGCGAAAACTGCATAACGAAGAGGGGGGGGATGAAGAAGTAAGCAAAACTTTGACATTTGGTTGAACTTGGCGTGTTTTTTCCAGTCTTGGTCCTCCTGGATGCTTCCATTGGGATGATAAGGCTTTGGTTTTGATGTCATAACCGTAAATCTATGTTTTGTTGTCCTATTGAGCAAATAAGGATCATCATTGATGTCATTCAAGAGCTCCTGTGGGATGCCCATGTGACAGTTCTTCTGATCGGAATTGAGAAGCTTGGTAACAAACTTTGCTGACTCACATCTTGTGCCCAAAATAGACGAAAACATTGCATGACAAGAGCCTACCGATATGCCAACATCCTCAGCAACTTCTCTTATGGTAATCTACGATTTTCCAAAACAATTTTCCTCACAGCTTTGACATTATCATCTGCTGTCATTGTGCTGGGGCTTCCAGAGCGAGGTTCATCATTGGCTACTTCTCAGCCATATTAGAAGAGCTTGTACCACTTATAAACAAAGTTTTTACTTGGAGCATACTCACCGTATGCCTCTGTCAACATTTAATGTGTTTTACAGCACTTGATTCCATTTTTCACACAAAATTTGATGCAGATTCTTTGCTCCATTTCTTATAGTAATCGAAATTTGTCGAAAACACTGAAACATGTCTAACCTTTCTATCTGTCATAAACAAGTGAAGTATGCTGTAAACTTGAGACTGTGAACATGTTTTCGGGATATGTGTACCAACATAACAAAGAAAAGATCGATAATCGAATGTACGTTGCCCATGCAATTTTAAAAGTCACCTTAACTTTTTTATCTGCTCTGGTGTACCCTCCATTCAAGATACTGTCTGTTCCGTTCAACTGCTCTTCCAAGTCTTTTGCTGTCTCTAATATCTTCATTTCAAGATTTTATGGGCACCAAAAAATAAATTTTGGTACAGAACATTTCTGAACTAAGCCTTTTCCAGTTTTAAATTGCCAGTAACACCTAAACAATGTGGAGATCGGCTTAGAAAGGCAGGGGGGGATGAAGCCTCCATCCAAGGCACCTACTTTGTACTTAGTACAGTGAATTTAAGAGAGATTAGTTTTTTCTTAGGGATGAATTTCTTGAAGTACCCCCAAAAACTGAAAGAACCAGAGGTTGTAGAGTGTTTTTGAAAGAGCATTAGGGAATGATTTGACAAGAACGGAGGAAAGAAATGCAGTAGAAGAAGAATGGGTAGCGTTGAGATATGAAATAGTGGAGGCAACAGAGGACCAAGTTGGTAAAAAGACAAGGGCTAGTAGAAACCCTTGGGTAACAGAAGAGTATCGAATTTAATTGATGAAAGGAGAAAATATAAAAATGCAGTAAATGAAACAGTCCAAAATGAATACAAACACCTCAAAAATGAGATTGACAGGAAGTGGAAAATGGCTAAGCAGGGATGGCTACAGGACAGACGTAAAGATGTAGTCATATATCACAGGGGGTAAGATAGATACAACCTACAGGAAAATTAAAGAGACCTTTGGAGAGAAGAGAACCACTTGTATGAATATAAAGAGCTCAGATGGAAAAACAGTTCTAGCAAAGAAAGGCAGGCAGAAAAGTGGAAGGAGTATATAGAGAGTCTATACAAGGGCAATGTACTTGAGGACAGTATTATGGAAATTGAAGGAGACGAAGATGAAGGTGAAATGGGAGATACGATACTGCGTGAAGAATTTGACAGAGCACTGAAAGACCTAAGCCGAAACAAGGCCGTGGGAGTAGACAACATCGATTAGAACTACTGATAGCCTTGGGAGAGCCAGCCATGTGATGAGCAAGATGTATAAGACAGACGAAATCCCCTCAGACTTCAAGAAGAATATATTAATTTCAATCCCAAAGAAAGCAGGTGTTGTCAGGTGTGAAAATCACTGAACTATCAGTTTAATACATCACAGCTGCAAAATACTAACACGAATTCTTTACTGACGAATGGAAAAACTGGTGGAAGCTGACCTCAGGGAAAATCAGTTTGGATTCCATAGAAATGTTGGAACATGTGAGGCAATACTGACTTTATGACTTATCTTAGAAGATAGATTAAGAAAGGGCAAACCTACGTTTCTAGCACTCGTAGACTTCGAGAAAGCTTTTGACGATGTTGACTGGTATAATTCTAAAGGTGGCAGGGGTCAAATACAGGGAGCAAAAGGCTATTTACAATTTGTATAGAAACCAGATGGCAGTTACACAAGTCGAGGGGCATGAAAGTGGTTGGGAAGGGAGTGAGACAGGGTTGTAGCCTATCCCCGATATTATTCAATCTGTATATCGAGCAAGCAGTAAAGGAAACAAAAGAAAAATTTGGAGTTGGAATTGAAAGCCATGGAGAAGAAATAAAAACTTTGATGTTCGCCGATGACATTGTAATTCTGTCAGAGAGGGGAAAGGACCTGGAAGAACAGCTGAAAGGAATGGACAGTGGTGTCTTGAAAGGAGGATATAAGATGAACATCAACAGAAGCAAAACAAGGATAATGGAATGTAGTCAAATTAAATCAGGTGATGCTGAGAGAATTAGATTAGGAAATGAGACACTTAAAGTAGTAAATGAGTTTTGCTATTTGGGGAGCAAAATAACTGATGATGGTCGAAGTAGAGAGGATATAAAATGTGGACTGATAATGTTAACAAATTTCTCTTCTTTGGAAACGCTTTTCTTGCCATTGAGTATAGATTTAAGTGTAGGAAGTCTCTTCTGAAAGTATTTGTGTGGAAGTGAAACATGGACGGTAAACAGTTTAGGTAAGAAGAGAATAGAAGCTTTTGAAATGTGGTGCTACAGAAAAATGGTGAAGATTAGATGGGAAGATCACATAACTAATGAGGAGGTAATGAATAGAATTGGGAGAAGATGAATTTATGGCACAACTTGACTAGAAGAAGGAATCGGTTGGTAGGACATGTTCAGAGTCATCAAGGGATCATCAATTTAGAACTGGAGGTAAGTGTTGGGGGTGAAAATTGTAGAGGAAGACCAAGGCATAAATACACTAAACAGATTCAGAATTATATATGTTGCCGTTGTTACTCAGAGATGAAGCATATTGCACAGGATGGAGTAGCATGGAGAGCTTCATCAAACCAATCTCTGGGCTGAAGATCACAACAACAACAGTTTAAAAAAACCCATGACAGTCCAAGCTTTTGGAGAAACTTGACACAGCTTTTACAGTTTCCTTGGCAGTGACAAGTCCCATTGGCTCAACACGAAGGTTATTTAATGCACATATGCAGTTTCGCTCGATTTTGTTTTTCGGCTCACTGAAGTTAGGAAGTGATCATTTACTTTTTCTGGGGCGAGTACTTGTCTTGTGTGTGGTTTTGGGAATTTTCTTTGATATAGCCATATGCTGCTTTGCATCTGTTTGGAGCATCTTCTATGAAATGTTTACAGGACGGTTTTTTGGCCAGGGACTGTTTGTCTTTGTAGTTTTCTTATATTGTAAACAACTTCTTGCAGAAGTGTCGTCAAACTTAAGCCCTCGCTCAACAATAATTTTTATATGATCTCTATAGTTTGAGCATCTGTAATGAGAGCCACCTTATCGGTATAAAATTTTAACCATTTCTTTTTATATTTATTCTTTAGGATACTTTTGGTTAATGGTTAACAGGAGTAACACATAGTGATTTTTTAACGAAATCATCAAACACAACCCATATTCGGTTGTGTGTTGTATGCCAAACCGTGGCTAATATAACCTAATCTATCAATAAATAAGTTAATATATTCATTTTTCTGCCCTGTTATCTGTTTTTAACATTTCACTTGCTGCAGACAGGTGTATCTGACTTAGACAGTTGTTAACAAGAGAATGTTAAAATCAGTAGTTAGAGGTTTGCTACAGCTCTACATGCAAGTCTGACATCATACATGCCTCTAGAAATACTTAACTATACAATTATCCAAGCAGACATTATTCCATGTGGTGCTGTGGCTTGTCTGCCGAAGCCTAAAATAACACATGAGCTACGTTTTATTCTGAGACGATGGAAGCGAGGGGGAGGCGGGGGATCATTGTTCCTGTGGGATGGTCACTGTGACTGCTGTCCTGGTGGGTTGTGTTGTGTGACTAAAAAGTCATCATGAAAGCTTAACTATCAAATGAATGCATTAAGTTTAGCATAGAGATTAGTTTTTAACGGTTTTGGCAAATGAAATGGTATATTCATAAATCTGCAACAGCAGAATTACTCATGTGGGATAAAATTATCACTAAACTACGTGACAGTGTAACGTATGCACATGAAATTATTTCGCAGCATGTGTAATATTTGGAAAGTGTATTGGATTGTGATTCTTCAACATTGACTTAGTTTTTCTCTTTGGATTTGAGGAATTCATAGTTTCTTTGGTGCTTTAGTTGGTTTGTATGACCTCAGTATCGTTTATTGCTCCTTTCCTTTGCTTGATTGTCATTTGTGTAGGATTACCAATTGTGTCAACAGCACGAGTTCCTCAGTTTAGGTATGACTGTTTAAATTTCTAATTATTGGGAAATGCAAGTTGAATCCTTCAGAGTTCACAATGAGATTGAGCTATGGAGATACTTCAACAGCAATGATCATTAGTTCATGCTGAAAAATGGAGGTTTGAGCAGAGAGAGAGTCATGTAAATGCTGAAGCGGCTGAAACCTTGGCATATGTCTTCCCACTGTATGGCATGGTGGACCATCTGTGTGGTGAGTGTGGTCACCCACTGTGTGAGAGAAAGCCCCTGTGTTCTGCCGCCCTGTGTGTATCAGTTGACATGACCGCCACTCTTACCACTCTCCAGGTTGCCCAACTTACAAGGGAGAGAAGAAGAACCAAGAACAAAAGTCTTATGCTGAGTCTTGCCTTAAATATGACCCGTCTCCGCCCAGTGTTGATTTCTTCTGTATTTCCCTCTATTATATCCTTTCCCTCTCCTACCTCGTCCTTAACCTAACCCCAGCCCCCTCTCCTCTCTTCTGCCCCACCCCTGCAGTTACCATGCCCTCCCTTCCAGGAGTCGCACCCCTTCCCTGGCTGAAGAAGTGCCCCCTTCTTCGGCAACTGCATGTGATGACTCACTCCCCCTCCCGGGACCCCTCTCCCTAGTGTGTCTCAGGTACGAAGCCTGCTACCACAACTCGGCTATGAGATGCACCATCTGTGTGCCCCAAGGTCACCTGCTCTCTTTCGGTTCCGGATCTTGCAGAAGCCTGTTCTACCCCAAAAGAGGAGAAGAAGAGACGGAAGTCCCAGGACGAGCGCCCCCACCTCTGTAGTGCCCCAGTAAGAGCCATCTCTCCGCTCACAACCTGATCTGACATCTTATTTATGGATGTCACCTCACCCTTTTTGGCAAAGAACACTTACCAAGTGACGTGACCTCCCCTCAGCTTCCTTGTCTAACCTGAACTCTTACCACACGATAATCCAGTGGTATTGCAACAGATACTGTAGTCACCTACCAGAAATACAATGCCTTGTTCCCTCGTATTCTGCACCTCATCACATTGCACAGGTCCACGCCCAAGTTCCATCCACAACCAGGTGATTTACCCCGCACTTAATCCCGGGAAGAACCCGTCTCTCTTGACAGCAACTGTCTGATTAACCTGACTAACATACTGCTTGAGAGGATGGCTAGCTTCAAATTATGTTGGTTACTAGAATCTTGGGGCCTTCTGTCCCTGTATTGGTGTGGCTTCTTGGAAGAACAATCCCCAGCTGACAATTTCCTCAAATTGGAAACAGCAATCTGACAGGCTTTTACTGACCACCGGCACCCTCTTGCAGTCTTCTTTAACCTACATAAGGCTTACAACACAGCTTGGCGCCATCACATTTTACTTGCCCTCCATGACTGGGGCTTTTGCGACCTCTTCAGATTTTTATCCGCAAGTTTTTATCCCATTGACTCTTTCGGTTTCAAGTTGGCACTTCACTCAGCACCCCTGGGAATTCAGGAGAATGGTATCACACAGGGTTGTGTGTTAAGTGTCACACTCTTCCACATAGCCATCAATGAGCTTGTAACCTCTGTTGGGCCTCTGGTTACGCCGGCATTGTATGTCGACAATTTTTGCATCTGGTGCAGCCCCCACAGTTTACATTATGGGAGACAACGAGGCCCAGACTGATGGACTGTGTCAAATTATTCAGGGACATGAATGGACAACTGTACTGAAAATACAAAAAGTTCTACATTATCACAACAATGTGTAGGTGCATGAGTTTCAAACAGCTCTCAAAAACAAGGCCTTCCCCCTCTCTTCCCTTATCCCAACATTCAAACACCACTCATTTCTGTCTAGTGAATTCTTTTTGGCTGGAGACTTGTTAAATCATATGCGCACCACCATTAAAGTGTTATTTTAGGCTTGATGAGAGAAACAGAGGTGTGAGAGAATGAGTTTACTTCCCCAATTGACGTTAGAAGCTTATTAAATGTCAGCTCAGTGACACTCCGTACACCTTGTAAAATGTAAATTGGGAAGAAAGCTCAGGTGCTGGAGTTTCGCTTCATGCCCTCTATCACTGCTGCCAATCTTTACGATCTGCAGTGTGTGGTGTATGTGGTGCAATGTATATACATGAGTGGCATATGTAGTTGGTGCAACTGTATCGTGTCCAATTTGAACACGGAAGTCTTTAAAGTGTGCCATTGCCAAACTATTCTTCAATTTCCATGTGACATCTCTGCAGTAGCTCACCATCTGCACAAAAAGTATATTTTAAGCCCTTCACAAAATGCTTTCACTCCTACCTACAGTCCCGTCGCTGCAACTCCCCAGTTCCACACATCCAGTAGGCCAGCTCATTTTAAGTGTGGTGTGGTGGCTATGCTGATTGTTGAGTGACTTAACAAGTTGCCAGCCAATAAGAGTTCACCAGCTGGAAATGGCTACATTCCCTTGATAATGACTGAGCATATTCTTCAAGACTCAGTGTTTGAATTTCAAAAGTTGGTGATTGATACTGTTTCTGAATACAGTAGATTGAAAATGTGTTCAAAAAGATGAGACTGAGTTGTAAGTGGCACAATATAAGGTGGTGGCTGGGCCCCTTCGTCATGTATTGGCTTGGCACGAAACACTTCATGTCGACTGCTATGTTTTTCCATTACCGCGACATTAGTAGTAGTAGTAGTAGTTGTATCGTAATTGTGTGGTGCTGGCGACACCGATTGTGGATTATGTCAGCATTTCCTCTCTCACATCTCCCCTCTCCACATTGGCCTAAAATATTCTCTTAACTACATCACCAACTGTGTGCAAATCATATGTCTGTTGTGCCACTTATACCTCATTCAGTCACATCAAATGTCAATAGGAAGAATTCAGGATGAATTATTGGGAAGAAATATTAAATCGGGGAATTGTTAGCAACAATGTTCAGGTTTTTCACAGGGGCTATGAATTTATGATATAGAATCGTGAAAAACATAAAATTGAAGTATAGTTTCTATGTGGTTTCAAAGATGGTCTCTCAAATGAAAATGGTTTGAAAGAGTATTGCAGATGACTTTTTCAGACGACCCCTCTCTCACTCACGCCCCCGCTCCCTGTAGCTCTATCTTTTTTTACATGAGCTAACAATGGCCATTTTTGTCATTTTTAGAAAAAATTGTCAACTTAATACTCAGTTAGTAAACTATTGGACTGCAGTAGGAGAACGAAATCATATGTTGTAAGGCCTTTTATTGGCAAGTTATTACGTGCAAGATTTTAAGTGTATCCCATGATTAACTTCACTAACTATAAACAGCTGAACTTAAATTTTTTTTGAGTGTCTATTTTTTCAGCCGACTTTGCTTTAAATTACCTATAAGCAGATCTCTTAGGAAATCTGAAGAGAGGGCAAAATGTTGTATATATGACCTAGTTCTTTTTCTTTCAAGAAAATATGAGGCATCTTTTTTAAGTAAGGTCCATTTGAACATAAGTACGCAATGAAAGATTATTTCAAAAAAGTAAATTTATTTCCAGAAAGTACATACTTCACTATATTTTTCAACATAGTTGCCAAGTTAGTTGAAACACGCATCATATCTCTCATCCAATTTTAAAATACCCTCTTCATAAAAACTTGTCGCCTGCTCCGATAACCAAGAGTTGACTGCTGTTTTCACATCGTCATCATCATCATTGTAACGGTTGCCACTGAGGTGTTGTTTGAGGTGGAGGAACAGATGTTAATCGCTCGGTGCAAGATCAGAACTGTAGGGTGGGTGGTCTAAAACTTCCCAGCCAAAACTGTCCAATAAATCGCATGTCTGACCTTCAGTGTGAGATCTTGCATTGTCATGGAGAAGAACAATTTCCTTTGTCAGCATGTCGCGTCTTCTGTTTTGAATCGCTCTGCATAGCTTTCTCAGGGGTTGGCAGTATGCTTCTGCATTGATAGTGGTTCCTCATTGCATGAAGTCGACCAACAAAACACCATGCCTATCCCAAAACACCAACGCCATGATTTTGCACTGGGACAGTCTGTTTGGCCTTCACCTTTACAGGTGTGTGTGTGTGTGTGTGTGTGTGTGTGTGTGTGTGGTGTGTGTGAGGTGTGTGTGTGTGTGTGTGTGTGTGTGTGTGTGTGTGTGTGTGTCCACTCCATGCTTTGATTTAGGCATGATATGCGAAACTCAGGTTTCGTCTCCAGTTATGTTCTGACTCAAGAAGCAGTCACCTTCTTCGTGATAACGAGTCAAGGACTTCATCGCACACTCAAATCTTTGGTTTTTGTGGTCCTCTGTTTGGAGTTTTGGGACCCAACGGGAGCACAGTTTCCTAACTTTAGGTGTTCAGAAACGATGTTGTAAAGCACTGATCTCGACAGGTCAGGAAATTCGTTTGAGAGACCTGTTATTGTGAAGCACCTGTTCTCATGAATCCTCACTCAACTGAAGCCACCAAATCGTCTGTAATCAAAGAAGGGCGGCCAGAGCGGTCCTCATCATGGACGTTGTCACAGCCATCTTTGAATTTTTGTACCCACTTAACACACTTTGCTTTCACTCATAACAGAATCACCGTACACTTTGCAAATCTGTCGAATTTCTGCAGCAGACAGGTTCATTGCTGACAAAAACAGTATCACTGAGTGAACCTTACATGCGACGGGCGAGTTGACAGTCTTAATCATTTTGAAAGCACAGAACAGAACTGTACAGGTTAGCTACAGAGCTGAAACTCAGCACAGTTGTTCCTGAGGCATGCTGGTACATGACGCACGTACTCGTTGCGGTATGTGGGCGAACTAGTGGTGTCTACAACAAAACTGTCCTTACTTAAAAACCACACCTCTTAGTACTGGAGATGATGATGTCTCAAAGGTGCTGTGTGGATAGCTGCTCTATGGGGTCAGACAAATGACTATATCACTGGAAGTATCGAATGAATCTTTACCAATGTTCACCAGGAACTTTCATAAAAAATTTCACCAAAATCTGTGATGGTCACACGAGAACCTCTAGACCACTTGCCGTGGAATGTACACGTACTTCACGAATTGATTAATCCATTAATTAATGATTTTGTATAATTTACCATTATTTTAAATATGGCACTTGTAAACGGGGTAACCCCAATTCTGTCTGCTTGTCCCATCATCTCAAAATGTGGTAGTGCGCCTGCCCCCCTCCCTCCTTGTTGATGTTGCACAGTTGACTGGGTGGCAAGTATCTCAGGAGATAACTTTTGTGATGGCACTGGCACATAACGCTTGGATAGTGGGTTCATCATTAATATTTCTGTATAAATAACTGTTTAACCACAGTAACACTGCAGGGCACAAAGTTGTATAAAAAAAGGTAAAAGGTCTACTCACCAAGTGGCAGCAGGAGAACATACATATAAAGAAATAGAAATTTGTGAGCTTTCGGAGCCAGTGGCTCCTCCTCCTGGCAGAAGGGTTGAAGTGGAAGGAAAAGGAATGAAGGGGAAGGGGCTGGTGATGTTTAAGAAATCGAGTGTGTTTGAAAAAGTCAAACAGAACTCTGATTCTGGGGAGACCTACTATTTTCTCCATTCCCCTTGAAAACTTAGGCCGTGAGGAGAAGCCACTGACTCCGAAAGCTTGCAAATTGCAGTACCTTTATATGTGTGTTCTCATACTGCTGCTTGGTGAGTATATGTTTTGTCTATCCACTTGAATTATATTTTCAAAAATGACTATTTTCGTTAAGATAAATATTACGCTTCTCAAACTAATTCGTGTTTTCTAGCAATTATTTCCCCTGCAGCCACGATATAAGTGCAAATCAATAATAGTAGACCAGTGCTGATACCCTTGTAGCTTTTTATCATCACATGGTGTATTTGCTGGTTTATATATTTTGTTTGTTCGCTCTTTAGCAAATACACGTATGTATTCTTCACTGGAAGATAAAGAAGTTATTAAATGAAAAGCGCTAGTTTGCTTTTGTTCCACAGTATTACTTTTATTGTTTCTCAGTTTTCGGCTTACAAGGCCACCTTCAGACCTTTGCTGAGTATTGTCACCAAAGAAGTTACAGTGCTTGTAAACAACATTGGAAGAGAAGTTACACGTCTAGGTTTTAGCAGAAATGTACAGTAAATAACACCTTTGACAATGTGGTGGTAATGCCATGTATGAAGTTGAACAGTAAATAAATGATAATGGAGTAAACAGGAAAAAACTTTAACATAAAAAAGTAACAGCAAGCCTACATAAGTTTATATTAATAAACAAACCCAGTAAAATAAAATTACTACTTGACAAGGCTACTTCAGGAAGTATAAAACAGAGAGAGAGATGCTCAAACCAATTAAAAATTATCCGTGAAACTACAGAATATATAAGGAACTTAAGCAATGTCCGTAAGGTAAACAGAAATGAATAAATGCAGTAAAATGGAGGAGTAGGAGGTAACTTACAGTAACCGCCATTTTTGAGTGTGTGGTGGTACTGCATTTTAAAAGGCAAAGAGGCTGAACAATACAAAATACAAAAGGAGCAAATAGGAAAACATTAACATTTTACTCAGAACTACGATTATGTAACAGTTTGTATTAAATAAATAAACCAAGTAAAATAAAACAATACTTGATGAGACAAACACAAGAGGTATTGAACATGGAAAATAATACAAGTAACAGTTAAAAGAAAGCTTTAACAATTGGATCTACAGTCTATATGTATTACTTACACAATTTCAATAAAATAAAAAAACTCAACGAATACAGAAAAATGGGGGAGTATGTAGAAACAGACAGTGAGAAAAGCAATGAAAAACAGAGGAGATTATGGATTCACCTGATAAAACTAGAAATTCCTCATCAGTGGGCCCTAAAAGTAAAAAACAACTAATGCACTGTGACAGTAATGTGTATAGCTAATGGTGAGACATCTATTCAATAATAAGCTGAGTGCTAACCTCAGACTTCAGCTGAAATGAGCATATGTCAGTTACGTAGTCCCAACATGGACGGTTGTGTCTATCAGGGTTGCCACAAGTTCTGGAAATCAGGGAATTTCAAATGTGTCAGGGAACTATCAGGGAAATTTGGAGAGAGAAAAAACACTGGAAAAATCTCATTTTTGTCTCAGTAGATGAAATGGTTTGTTTACTGAGATGTCATGCATTGTCACTGGCTGGGTGCAGCTGAGTTCGTGCACTGCTGCCCTACTCACTCATTCTTACTGCTTTTCCCCTTTGTACCATTGCCATCAGCTTGCAGTCAGTGCTGCCACCACTTCTTGCTGCTAGCCTAGCAGCTGCCAGTGAGAGCATGGAGGTGTGAAGATCTGATTGTCAGAGATGGTTGATGCAGTGCCTGGAGATGGTGGCCATGTGTGCATGAGTTTTGTGTGTGTGTGTGTGTGTGTGTGTGTGTGTGTGAGAGAGAGAGAGAGAGAGAGAGAGAGAGAGAGAGAGAGAGAGAGAGAGAGATTATGTGAAAGTGTGCGTGCTCTCGTTTTCTGACAAAGGCTGTGGTCAAAAATTTAATAGTGTGTGTGTGATTGTCTTTTCATTTTTTCCTGTCTGCAGCGCAGCAGTCATCTTCACGGTGAGCTGTTACCTATCGTCATTACTATCTATTCCCAGAGTATTTGTGCAAGTTATCTGTTGCATGGACTGATCACCACAATCTCATTTCATCATCATGGTGTCTGTGACATGTGAATAGCTGGCCACACGAGTTGACTTCAATGACTGGCCAAAACCACAGGCCATTTCTGCGGGTATCTCGTAACGGCTCAGGTCTGCCAATATGAAGCTCATTATTTCCCACTAATGTGCAACCCTGCCTTTCGGATCTAGTCTCACTGATCTGCCCGCAGGCCCTATCTGTCTGTGTGTGGCGTATTGCAATGGATTTTTGTAGTTTATCCATGGACCCAGGACTGCGGTGCTCCGTGGCAGGCTAGAGGTCAATGGACAATGTATTTCAGGAAATGTGACTGTCTCACTGCAAGTACATTGTACAATGTGGCATTTTACAGACTTTTATTTATTGTAGTACTTTTTAGCAGTTTGGAAGTAGGTCATAGAAAGTATGGACAATAAGAACAAGAAAATTGTGGCAGGCACACTGTGATCTAATTCCAGTGAAATCCTTTTTGGCTGAAGGCTTACTTGTTTGACAGACTTCTTGTTGTTCCTTTCTGTGACTCATCACCATCTCCACTATATGGTGATTAGCAATCTATCTTTTCATAATATTGCTTTTATTCCATCCTGGATTTTCCATTGTTCGTATTACTGTTATTGGGAGTTGGTGCACAAAAATATGTATAATGCCAATTTTTGAAAAATAATAATAATGTGATTATGAAAATGCAGTGTGTTCTATCAAAAACTAGTCAAATCAGTGGACGAATTCCCCTGACACATGGGTGAACCATGTGGAGTGCATTGTGTGAAGGGGAACACTTTTGTGCAACTCTGAGCCCTGGAATTCATAAGCATTGCCATGGTGATGATCTTGCAT
Organism: Schistocerca serialis cubense; assembly: GCF_023864345.2. Lineage (NCBI taxonomy): Eukaryota > Metazoa > Arthropoda > Insecta > Orthoptera > Acrididae > Schistocerca > Schistocerca serialis. Next base: position 488,534,036 of record NC_064644.1, on the reverse strand, counting down.
AGCCACTTATATGGTCTCTTCCTCAAGGTGCAGGAAAGTAGGCAGGGGCTCCAGCTTAGTCACATTATTATTATTATTTTTCAAAAATTGGCATTATACATACTTTTGTGCACCAACTGCCAATCCGAAAACAAAGGAAGTAGGTTACAGTACGCTTGTTCGCCCACTGCTTGAATACTGCTCAGCAGTGTGGGATCCGTACCAGATTGGGTTGATAGAAGAGATAGAGAAGATCCAACGGAGAGCAGCGCGCTTCGTTACAGGATCATTTAGTAATCGCAAAAGTGTTACGGAGATGATAGATAAACTCCGGTGGAAGCTCAGCAGGAGAGACGCTCAGTAGCTCAGTATGGGCTTTTGTTAAAGTTTCGAGAACATACCTTCACCGAAGAGCCAAGCAGTATATTGCTCCCTCCTACGTATATCTCGCGAAGAGACCGTGAGGATAAAATCAGAGAGATTAGAGCCCACACAGAAGCATACCGACAATCCTTCTTTCCACGAACAATACAAGACTGGAATAGAAGGGAGAACCGATAGAGGTACTCAGGGTACCCTCCGCCACACACCGTCTGGTGGCTTGCGGAGTATGGATGTAGATGTAGATTGTAAACTCATATATGATGTATGATGCCATTTCGGGGAAGCAAGGAATAATGGTCCATGTCTTATAATGTTGTCAAAAGTCGTCTGCAGCTCTGAAGTAGGAAACAATGGAGAACTATGCAGAAGATCTCCAGGAACCAACTGCTGCTCCAGGAAAAACCAGAGTGCATGCTACTGAAATATTGATTAGGCATAATTTTCAAGAGGATGTAATTTGGCAATGTGTGTACTATTACACGTGGAAAGAATATTTCACCTGTAAGAAGCTGCTTCTGTTACTAACAAGGGTAGGTCCCTAGGTGTGGGAAGAATTTTTTGAAACCATCTATATGGTGGCGTAGGTTAGGGTCACAGGTATCACACCCTGCAGCCATCACCCTCATTGGCTCTTTTTTTGTGAGTAATTGACGAAAAAAGAATTCTAATGTCACGCAATGCTCTGGAGTTTCAAAATTGGAGCATTATGCAGACTAGTGTTGTAGTGTAACTTTTAGCTATGTTCTTCATATCCATCCATAAGGTTGTGGGCTCCATCTTTGCAGCTATGTTGAACTTTCTTTTGATTTTTTCCTTTCCTTCTTTTTGCATTTGGAATCATGTACATTTGAATTTAATTATTTTTATTTATCTGTTGTAATATTACAAAATTTGAAAATCTATCTGATCAAATCAAGACAAAAATAGTCTATTTATATTGACAGTGCAGTGATATCAACAATGTATTTTTTGTAAAAGATGTAAATTTTTTGGATGATAATTATCATACAAACATTCAAAACAAATTCTTGTTGCTCTATGGACAAAAATAACCCAGGTGATTTAAATGAAAGAACAGAATATAAGTAAAAAAAAAGAGGAATAGAAATTATGAATACAGTAGCATGGACAAAAATATAATAAAACGGAAAAATTTAAGTAGAAGTTAATAAGAGTAATAATAATAACAATAATCAAATTAACAGTGGCACCAAATAAAAAAGAATGAGTCAGTACAATGATCAAAAGGTCGTGATCAAGGAGCACAAACAAACAAAAATTATTTAAACCAATTAATTGTATAAAAGTAACAATAAGTTATTTTGATACAAAATATTTTGGAACATCTGGGGAGATTCAAACCCATAACTATCTGAATGTGGAGAATCAAACAATGAAAAATCCAGAATGAAATGTTGTAACAGTATTATGAAAAGGAAAGTTTCTACCCACCATATAGCATAGATGCTGGAGTTACAGATAGGTACAATAAAAAGACTGTCACAATATAATCTTTTGGCCGACAAGGCCTTTGTGGAAAATAGACGACTCACGCAGACTACTGCATCCTCTGGTAGCTGAAGCCACACGGTGAGCAACAGCAGCAGTGCATGTGGGAAATCCACTTCAACCATTATGCTTCAGTGCCAATCTGTGTATTGGTACTATTCTTGAGGCTATAGACCATCGTGCAAAATTCCAAAAATATTTTTCAATGATTACTTGCTAACAAGGACTAACCTACACAATCTAAAGGTGGTATCATAAAGTCAACCACCCCTGGGGACCTCTCCTTGTGTGAGAGAGTGATTTGGTTTTTGGAGAGAAAAACAACCTTCCATTTGTACTATAGAAGATAGGGTTTTGGTGGAAAATGTTTCCTGGAAGAAGAGTTATGTTCGAACAGGATGATGTCATTGCCTGGAGGTACCTGTATTTAAGTGTGTGTGTGTGTGTGTGTGTGTGTGTGTGTGTGTGTGTGTGTGTGTGTGTGTATATATATATATATAATGGAAGGAAACATTCCACGTGGGAAAAATTATATATAAAAACAAAGATGAGGTGACTTACCGAACAAAAGCGCTGGCAGGTCGATAGACACACAAACAAACACAAACATACACACAAAATTCAAGCTTTCGCAACAAACTGTTGCCTCATCAGGAAAGAGGGAAGGAGAGGGGAAGACGAAAGGAAGTGGGTTTTAAAGGAGAGGGTAAGGAGTCATTCCAATCCCGGGAGCGGAAAGACTTACCTTAGGGGGAAAAAAGGACAGGTATACACTCGCACACACGCACATATCCATCCACACATACAGACACAAGCAGACATATTTAAAGACTTTAAATATGTCTGCTTGTGTCTGTATGTGTGGATGGATATGTGCGTGTGTGCGAGTGTATACCTGTCCTTTTTTCCCCCTAAGGTAAGTCTTTCCGCTCCCGGGATTGGAATGACTCCTTACCCTCTCCTTTAAAACCCACTTCCTTTCGTCTTCCCCTCTCCTTCCCTCTTTCCTGATGAGGCAACAGTTTGTTGCGAAAGCTTGAATTTTGTGTGTATGTTTGTGTTTGTTTGTGTGTCTATCGACCTGCCAGCGCTTTTGTTCGGTAAGTCACCTCATCTTTGTTTTAGGGAAACATTCCACGTGGGAAAAATATATCTAAAAAGAAAGATGATGAAACTTACCAAACAAAAGCGCTGGCAGGTCGATAGACACACAAACAAACACAAACATACACACAAAATTCTAGCTTTCGCAACCAATGGTTGCCTCGTCAGGAAAGAGGGAAGGAGAAGGAAAGACAAAAGGATATGGGTTTTAAGGGAGAGGGTAAGGAGTCATTCCAATCCCGGGAGCGGAAAGACTTACCTTAGGGGGAAAAAAGGACAGGTATACAACTTCATCTTTGCCTCTGTACATCCGCCCCGACTGACATCTCTGCCCAAACTCTTTGCCTTTACAAATGTCTGCTTGTGTCTGTGTATGTGTGGATGGATATGTGTGTGTGTGCGAGTGTATACCTGTCCTTTTTTCCCCCTAAGGTAAGTCTTTCCGCTCCCGGGATTGGAATGACTCCTTACCCTCTCCCTTAAAACCCATATCCTTTTGTCTTTCCTTCTCCTTCCCTCTTTCCTGACGAGGCAACCATTGGTTGCGAAAGCTAGAATTTTGTGTGTATGTTTGTGTTTGTTTGTGTGTCTATCGACCTGCCAGCGCTTTTGTTTGGTAAGTTTCATCATCTTTCTTTTTATATATATATATATATATATATATATATATATATATATATATATATATATATATATATATATATATATATATATTACTTAGTTCATATGTAGAGCTACACATACAGTTTAATGTTGGTGTAAGTGTTGCTTTCTTTAGGAATTTTTGGATGGGAGTGCAGTTTAGGTGGAGATGGGTTCATGAAGGTGGAGCGTGTTTCTCGCTTCCGTCAACTAAAAATTCAGATTTATGTAGTGTGGTGTGTGTTTTTTTAAAAAAACCTAGTGTTTGGAATAGATAGGTTGTCTCTTGTTTGAAGCGAGTGATGTTATATTTTCGAGAGACCACAGTGTTGAAGCTACAGAACTGTGGCAATGGGTGTTCATAATTTTGAGATGCATCTTTTCATTTGCTATTTTTATTGTGTTCCAAACTATCTCATTTATTTTTCCATTTTTACTCCCAATGCTAAAGCTTGCCCCCCTTCTACAACCAACAAAGCAGGCTGCGGTGGCTGAGAGGTTCTAGGTGCTTCTGTCCGGAACCACGCGACTGCTACGGTCACAGGTTCGAATCCTGCCTTGGGCATGGATGTGTGTGATGTCGTTAGGTTAGTTAGGTTTAGGTAGTTCTAAGTTCTAGTGGACTGATGACCTCAGATGTTCAGTCCCTTAGTGCTCAGAGCCATTTGAACCATTTTATGATCAACAAAAATAGATGACACATGCAAACCGTAGAAAGTTTCATACAACAAATTTGTCAGTATTATTAGCTCAATCACCTCACAGTAAAGGTGCTTGCACCATTTAAAAAGATGTTGTAATATATATTTTTGTTTCAGGAACTATATTATGAAACTGATAGAGCTACTCACGACAAGGAGGCAGCATTGAGTTGCAGATGGACTCACTGGAAAGACTGCTACACATTTAAGCTTTCAGATAAAAAGTCATTCTTCAGAAATAGAACACACACACACACACACACACACACACACACACACACACACACACACGCGCGCACGCACCCGCGCGCTCAGCTATTGGCGCTGTTTATTCGTGTGTGTGTGTGTGTTTCTCTATTTCCAAAGAACGACTTTTTATCTGAAAGCGTAAATGTTTAATAGTCCTTCCATTCTGCTTGTCTGTGATTCACAGCCGTCTCTCTCTGGCGAGTAGCAATCTGTCCTTTTCATAATATTGGTTTTTTTATTTTATTTTTTTTCTTACTGGACTTTCCATTCATTGTTTTATTTTTGTTTTAATTTTTTAGAAGAGTTTTAAGTTGTTTTTTTCAGAGGGATGGCAGGATGAGAACATAAATTGTCAGTCTCCGGAGTTCAGGAAAACTAGTGATGAGTGGGAGTATTCAAATGGTCATTGTGATACAGCAGGCGCTCGGGTCTCTAAATCGTGGTGCGGGACATGTTCAGGAACTGGGTAGCGAATGCCCGAAGGTTTTTTGTGTGTTTGACCACTTTAGTGACTGTAATATCTATATATAAGCTCTACATCGAACATTGGTGGTCAAAAGAACAAGTAGTTTTGTGTGTTGCCATGTCTTTAACATTGCAGGATGTACCAATTGCAAGGCTGGAATAAATGGGGGTACTTGGGTGTATGAGGCAATTTTTAAAGCTGGAACAGTTGTAGGAGTAGGAACTATTTAAAAACGTTAATGCAGTTTGACAAGGATGTCTTGAGGTTAGGATGGTGGTGGAAGGAAATACTGGTTTGGTCTGGTTACGAACAGTGAGGCTGCAGTGTTACCGGATGGTGGGGAGGGTGTGGAGACACTTTTTCACGAAGTGTCCATACTGCGAAGGTCATGCAGTTACCAGTCAGGAATCTCCCTTTTTTTGGGGGGGGGGGGGGGGGGTACCTTGAGTGTCTTTATATACTTCGTGTGGCATTGTGTCTGCAATGTCAGTATTTTTATTTAAAAATATCTGTGTTCGTAAGTCATCTGTTTTGTGAATAATTTCAGTAAGGTTTGTAATGTTATTTATTTTTTCTCTGTTAGGACTCTAGCTACTTTGAATTGTTCCAGAGCGATCTCGATCAAGGGACAGAGAAAGATCTCACAGACGCCGACGAGAGAGGTCTCGAAGCCGTGACCGTGAATATAGAGAAAGGAGTCGAGACAGGGAAAGGGAACGTGAGCGTGACAGATACTATGCTGATGCGTACCCACGTGACCGGTCCCGAAGCAGAGACAGAGAACGTGAGCGAGATTACCGTGAGCGTAGCCGTGAGGACAGGTATTGTACTTTGTATCCCATTTGTTTTACTGTTAAGTCATAAAAAATGATTATTACTGTGAATAAGAAGGAGGTGTTACCAAGAAATGACTATTGACAATGTAATTGCAGTTCTGTTAAGGTATTATGAGAATGGAAGACCAGTGCAGGAATGAGAGACAGCTCAAAGTTACTAATATTCTCTCATGTCTTCATATTATCTTTGTCTTGGGGAGGAGATAGGATTAAATAGTTACGCTGTTTGCAGAGACTTTTAATATAGGCTTTATAGTGATGCTTTAAAACATAAAATGGGTCTGTGGAAAGAAGTTTAACTGGAGAACCCAAATTATTCCTTTCCACTGATAACTGTACAAAATTTGATTACTCACATTTGATACGTCATTTCCTGTGCCTGTTCCTGTCTGTAATCAGTATTCCTTTGCATCTAGTATTAAAAATCTTGATCATTGAAATTAAGATTACTTCGAAAATCAAGCGAAATGTGTCCATTGTTGCAAGTAAAAGAGCAAATTATGTCAGTTGATATTTTTCCCAAAGGAATGGCTAATTCTTTTTATACTCAGAAAATTTGGATTTACTTGCTAAGTGGTCTAATTTTGGAATAAGTTCCCAAATGACCATCATAGATTTTGCTGAAATTTTGTGCGGACATTTGCACATGGTCCCAGTGAACATTGGGAAAGTTTCATGACCATTAATTCAATACTTCTGAAGATACAGTAATTTGTTTGATTCCATAATGCAGCTATCAACTTTCTGGCAACTTTGAGACATAAAATCTTCAGTGATATGTTCTTGAAAGAAATAAAACTTGGTCATCTTGTACAACTTTTCATGCTCTCTTAAGCTAAACAATAAAAAAAAAAAATATTTCTGAGCGGTTTGCATATGGATAATTGGAAGCAAAGTTGACTGAAAAAGTACACACAAAGAAAAAAGTTGAGTTTAGCATTTTACATCTCTGGAAGTAACTGCAGGCTAAATCTGAAACTTTGCAAGTAATAACTTATTATATTAATGTCTTAGAACAGAATATTTCATTCTCCTGATGCTTTCCAACAGCTTACGAATTGAAGGCAAAAAGTGCTGTTTTTCTAAAAATTCCAAAAATTGCTACTTTTGGCCCAGTTTACAAAAGAAGTGTCTTCTGCAATCTCTTTTAAAGTGTTTTCATTAGACAGTTCATATTCTAGGCCACCTAAAGAACTATGTTCGGTTTTGCCATAGAAGCATGTAAGTCCATAAAGGGGGGTGGGGGGGAGAGGAGGTAGAGGTAGAGGTGGAACGTACGTTGAAAATGGGCCCATATTCCACTTGCACTAAAATAAATTTGATACCTTTTTTTTATGTTCTTCAGTTGTTTAGTACTGTTTGTGGAAGATAGTATAAGAAATGAGCTTGGGTCCGGAAAACAGCAAGTAAGGAGGTGTCTTTCTTGTAATTTTTGGGTTCTGTCATAGCAAAATTTCTTCCCAATCAATCAGTCATATCATCTGGCGATAGTATAGTTTTCCTCACGACATTCTACAGCAAATTAATGAAACCTGTAAAAACTTCAAGTGACTTGAAGTAAACATAGACCTAGGATCCTAAAAGAGACCTCTGCTAGCTTTGGCCTCAGACACATACAGAAATGTATCAGCAACTTGGGATCCTACATTAAGAAACTCACCAGTGGCTGCTGTTGCACAGTTATCATGCATTGCCCCAATGGTGATGGTGATGTTGGCTTTATCACTTTAATAGGAGCCAGCAGTGGTTAAGAGACCATTGACCATACCAACTCATACAATTTTTCATGGGTACACTGGTGCTAACACAAAGTACACTGTACCTTAAACCAAAATTAAACTAGCACTTCAGTAGCATTACACAATGAAAAGACATACCAACAATTCTCTACAACATGAATCTCTTCCAAAAAAGTCAGGAAGACTGCTGTGAACTTAAGCAAAATTTACACAATGCATCAGTGATGTAAAACTGGCAGGCTTTTTTTATGTGATGTGTGCTGTGGATGTTATGTAGCAATTTTGCTACCAATATCTCCACAGCCTGTATAATGTAGAGTTAAATGGTGACATTTACAACCAGTTTGATTCTGTAGTCGTAACAGAAAAACAGATTGAAATATTTCACAATGAGTCATGACAAAATACACGCCAGTTTTTTTAGTTATACGGACTTTACCTCACTTCCTAGCCCTCATGATTTTAGAGTACGAAACAATTATAGAACATAATAAAAGATGCCAGGTTTAATTTGAATAGCCGGCCGAAGTGGCCGTGCGGTTAAAGGCGCTGCAGTCTGGAACCGCAAGACCGCTACGGTCGCAGGTTCGAATCCTGCCTCTGGCATGGATGTTTCTGATGTCCTTAGGTTAGTTAGGTTTAACTAGTTCTAAGTTCTAGGGGACTAATGACCTCAGCAGTTGAGTCCCATAGTGCTCAGAGCCATTTGAACCATTTAATTTGAATACCAGCAGAATATGGGCCCATTTTCAATGCATCTCCAAGGTGATAGTGTTTTCTTAGTGTGTTATACGCTTGCATTGCAAAACCAGATATAGTTTTTAGATGTGGTCTTTCTAATGAAAATGTTTTTAAAGAGATTACAGAAGACACGTACTTCTTTTGTAAATGTGGGCTTAAAAAGATATTTATTTTTGGTCTTTTTAGAAAAAGTTATACTTTTTATCCTCAATTTAAACTGTTAGAAAGCAGTAGAAGAATGAAATTTTATATTATTAGGCCTTGTATTGGTTAGTTATTACATGCAAAGTTTCAGGTATGTGCATGCCCCTCCCCCCCTGCTGACTTTGCCTCAAATTATCCATATGCAAACTGCTCAGGAAATAAGTATATATTATTTAGATTAAGAGAGCACGAAAATTATTACAAAGATGACTCCTCCCCCCCAAGAAAATATTACTGGAGATTTTATGTCACAAAGTTGCCCAAATGAATTGAATTCATGATCTTGAAACTTTACTAATGTTCAACAGGGACATGTGACAATGTGCAATTGTTCATGCAAAATTGCATCAAAATCTCTGGTGGTCATGTGAGAAACTTGGCATGGCATGGAATGAGCCTAATTACTCACATAGACAGAGTATGTGGCCCTGTAATTTTTCTCATCATTAAGTTTCTTGGAATCTTTTGTGTTTTAATGTAATTCGTTTGTTGAATATTCTAAATAAAATTAATTTGTGAACTTCCCAACAGTTTACAATGCTTGCCGAGTCAGCTTTCCATCGTATTGTTGCTTTTTGTCACTGTCGTTGTTGCTTCTGAGTTCATGTGTATGCTAGTTGGCTGGTTGTTCCGGTGATTGTTGTTGGTGATAATCTGTCTTTTCTATAGAGGTATGGGTTATGACAAGTCACTACAGTGCGTATGGTGAGAGAAGTGCTCCGACAGTTGACGTGGCCTTGGTGCACATGCTTTGCGCATCCATAACGGTCGGTCAGATTGTGAGCTTTTGTTTACGTTATCGTGGCAATGTCCCAGTGTTGCCATAAGGCTCAACAACTGCTGCTGGCTCTCTTCCTGTCCATGTTGGATACTGGCAACTGCGCTGCCAGCTGTCAGAGCTCTTCTCTCGACGTATGTAGTATAATAGTACATTACACAACACAGTACTGATAGTAAAACTATTCTTTTTTTAACATTCTCAGTAGCAAATCCTACATAAAATTTTATGATACACATAAAAAGTTTTATTGTAACTAAATAAACAGGCAAAAACAGGAAAGTTATAACATTATTGAGCACTGGAGGGAACTGAGATTAGTCTAATAGCAGTCAGTGTGTTGTTGCTATGAAATATGTAAGAATGCATTTGTATGTCAGACAGTGAATTCTAAAAGGAAAACATTCTGACTAAGTCATATTTTCTATTTAATTCTCTTTTCAGTTGATGTTTTTAGATGTGTCTAGAATATAACACAGAGTGAGGTTTAGCTCCTGCTTGTTGTGATGTTTATTTTTGTGTTTACAGGGGCTGATTGAAATGTCTGTGACTAAAATTTTGTCCCCATTCCTGAAATATAATTTCTCAACACATATAATGAAAGGTGTTACTGTAACCACTGAACATATTGTTAAGTGGTCACTAAGCACACAAATAGAAACAGATTTGTCACTTGTGTATTGATGGGCATATCATAGGGCATGGATTTATAAATCCCCACTCTTCCTCCCAAATTGATTTTTGTTCTTCGTGTAGTGCTTACAGAGTGTTGAGATTCGTCCACTGTATAAAGCTGAAAAACTGACACACAGGAGAGGCCTGCACATCATCAACCTCAGATTGCATTCTGGTTTCGTTGAGGAGTAAGGTGTTCCACAGCGCCATGCCAGTTGGCATTTGTGCAGTGACGGTTGTAAGTGTTTATTTTGTATGCTGAGGATACTGGTGCCACATGGTCTTCTCAATTTGTGGTTTATTGTTCTTGAAGGTCACAGTTAGTCTGCGAACAATAAACTTTAATTGTGAGTTACCATCTATGTTGTAATGCAAATAAATCATTTTGTTTATCTTCGGGAAGAGTGAATGAAATTTCCGTATGTTCCGTCATCCTGTAAATGTTACACAAGTACACATTATGTGGCTGACATACTGTCCCGAATGCTGTGTGACTCATACTCAGGAAGTATAATCGGATAATGCATGAACCTAAGTCAACATACATTATGTGTGTGTTGGAATAGTTTTACTATTGATTTCTAATGTCCTGTCATCCATTATTTGTGTGTGACTGCTGTTACCAAATTGTAGTATTAATGAGTTTTTGGAGGGTGTAGATTGGATTTCCTCCATTACTGTACATTATCAGATCAGACGTTTCCAGACACTGCAATGTAATGTGTAATTGAGTACTAGATGTCATGAGAGATGAACCAGCCAGTGTAAAAGGAGGGGAGAGTATTTTCTTATCAGTAAAAAAGCAGTAACAGCAGAATATGTCAATCATGAGAACTCAGTGACTTTGTACATGGACTAACCATTTCACATCACCAGAGTAACAGATCCATCAGGGACATTTCAAACCTTCTGAAGTAGCCTAACACGGCAATGTGATTGTGAAATAGAAACATCTAGGAACAATCACAGCTGAACAGAGACCATGCAGACCTTATGTAGTACATACAGGGACTGCTGAGCATAGCATAGAGTGGTTATAGAGAATACATTGAAATCAGGTATCACTGGAGAGTTCCAAAGAGTTACCAGCAGTCCAGCTCGCACAAAGACTGTGCGTAGGAAGTTGCAAAGAACTGGGTATGATGGACGAGCAGCTACACATACACCCACTTTTCTGTAGTCGGTACTAAGTAATGCTTCACATGGTGTAAAGAGTGACCCCACTGTACAGTGGATGACTGAAAATGGTTGATTTGTAGTGATGAATCCCACTGTACTCTGTGGAAATGCAATGGAAGGCTCTGGGTTCAGCAAGTGTCTGAAAAATGTTATCTGCCATCATGTGTAGTGCCAACAGTGAAGTGTGGAGGATGTGGTGTTATGGCATGGGGATGTTCTTTATTGTTCGGTTGCGGTTCCCTTACTGCATTAAAGAAAACACACATTGTGCAAGGATATGGACACATTTTGCAGTATTGTGTGCTATGTACAGAAGAAGATCTTGGAGACAAAAATAATTTTTATCAGCATGACAGTGGACTGCCATAAAGCAACAGCTGTGGGGCAACAATTTGTGGACAGCAACACTCCTGAAATTGATTGGCCTGAATCCAGTGGAACACCTTTTTGTCTTAGCTACAGAGCTCAGTCTCAAAAATCGCTGCACCTTCTTTGGTTTTCGCTCTCAAGGAAGAATATGCTGCCGTTTGTACACAGACATTCAGACACCTCGTTGAGTGTCCCTAGTAAAGGCCTTATTAACATCACTGTATCACTGTTTAGAATTTGTTCCTATAACAATGTATTTCAGCAAAACTTTCTTGGAAAAGTGAAAAGTATATGATCACTATGACACTCTACGGCACCAAAATATCCACAGTAAATTTATCATGTGTAGGGATTGGCTCTGTACACAATCTGGAAGTAAGGGCAACTTGTTACCGAAATAGTGATTATTAGAAAATTGATAGTGAACTATTTTGAATGGTGCAGTGGAAAATACCATGTCAGGAATGCCACTTTTCAAGAGGGAGTCTCCAGACTTTACCGCTTTCACTGTATTGATTTTATGGGGCCATTTGCTTATATCCTGAAATATTAACCACAAATTTCGGTGAACGATCCTTTGCATTGTTGGAAAACTAACTCAATCTTCTGTCATTTAGATAACTGTCTATCTGGGTGACCAATACTATGGAAGTTCAAGGGCAAACATAGCATAAAATGTTAAAAGTATTTTGATTAGTCAGACTAAAGCTTCTGCTTTTTAAAAAAGAGGCTACATGAAGTATTTCTGGATTTATCAGTTACTGAGAAAAGTACAAGCATGTTTTGTTGGAAACACTTGGTTGCTCATGAGGTGCAAATGGACCACATATTATGTTTGCGCAGTATTGTGTTGAAAAGAAGCTTCAGAAATGGCAAAGATGCTAAATAAGCACATTCCTTTCTATAAAACAAGGAGAATAAAGCACCTATACACACAGTAAATCAGTATGTTGAAAAAAGAAAAAAAAAATATGTTGTACAGTAGACTGGAAGAACATTATCATCATCTTGTATCAAATAAATGTAAAATTATCATCATTATAGTACGTTTTATTAGTGAAATAATAAATTTAAAAATTGGAAAATTTTTTCAAGCCATACATTAAATAAAAATTGACAGAAAATGTTGCTGTATGAATAAACTTACATATGAGGTTGCAGTTAAACACTGTTGAAATGGCATATTCTCTGTAACTGTAGGTAAGACACATACTGCTAGACGCTGTTGCTGCATTCGGAGAGCCAGTAATCGGAACACACATTTCCTCAACATTCAAGGAAGGATTGTGCCACCGTTTATAAATTGAACCCAATGGAATAATGAGTAGGGTTTTCAGTCTGGACAGAATCTTAATACTAGATATCGCTTTCATTGGTAGGTTAAGTCGTGCTTGGTCCTCTCACATGGCCAAATACAGTTTTGCGTTTTCTGTGCTTCTGTTGCTCCTCTTTCTTTCTTTTCTTTTTTTCCCCACTTATTTATCTCTGTATAGTGTGACTGCCTATTTTACACAGCCTGTTGCAACTTTCTACCAATGTGAACGACTTCATTTCATCCATTTGTATTTGTCTGAGTCTTTCTTCTGTTGCTCCTAGCACTTTGGAACTGCCACCTTTTTGTAGAACTTTTTAATTAGCTTTCTTTCTCTTATTAAGATTTAGTGCGTTCATACTGCATATCTGCTGGTAGGAAAAATCGAGAAAACGCAGGCTATGAAGCAATCATTAAAGTGAAGCACAGTGTGTTGGGCAGCTCATTAAGCAACTGGGTGGCCCAGCTTCTAGTTGTCATGCCCACTTACAACAGTGACATAGTGGTTACACCTTAGTTTCTGGATAACATGCCAGTGGTTACACCTTAGTTTCTGGATAACATGCCTGTTTCCACAGTTAGCTCTCCCTGTGATGGGTAGGAGATGGTTGTGACAGGACTGGAGTAGAGTGTGGTGGGAGGTCTGTTACAGGGATATAAGACTGAGGCAAAGGCCTGGGAGCAGAGGTGTAGTAGAGACAACAAGGATGTTGCATAAGTTCAGTGGGTGGCAGAATATCACTGTGGGAGGATAGTGAGGAGGATATTCCTCATTTGAGGGCACAAGGAGAGGAATTACAAACTTTGGTTCAGAATATGATTCAGTTGCTTCAGCCCAAGTGGCATTGAGTTACGAGAAGTGTGCTCATTTGTGGCTAGACAGTGAGTATCTGGGAGGTGGTATGTGACTGGAGAGAGAAGGCACAAAAAATTCTTTTTTGGACAATGTTGTCTGAAGTCCTCTGTGAGACACTTGGAATATTTAAAGAGGGGTAGTTGTGAATGAGTGGCAGCATGGAGTGAAGGTTTTGTTGGTGATTGGAAGGTTTTGATGTGGATGGAGGTGCTGGTGTAGCAGTCTCTGAGATGCAGGTCAACATCGAGGAAGGTTCCCCCTGCGGGTCCGGGGGTTAGAATAGGCCCGAGGTATTCCTGCCTGTCGTAAGAGGTGACTGAAAGGAGTCCCTCCCCCTCAAGGGGGTAGTTAGCGCCTGCGTTCGGAGACGGACGGTTCCACGACCTATATTTGTGGTCATTTTGGTTTTTCACTTCTTCTCATTTCTTCCTTCGTTTGGTTGGTTCCTTTCTTTGTTCTTCTCCATCTCACTGTCTTCCTTACTCTTTCCCTTGCCTTCTTCTCCTTGCCTTCTGCTTGCCTTCTCTGGTCTCCGCCTCGGCGTTTGAGACAGTCTGTCCTCTCTCTCTTCTTTTTCCTCTTCTTCCTTCCTCCCTGTGCACGCCTGAAGGCCGACCCATGCGTTCGCACGCGTAGCCGGTGACAGGGTAACGCGTAATTCCCCGGCCTGGGTAGACAAGTAAGGCACGCACGTACCCCCTGGTAAAGGCCAGGCCCAGGGAGGGGTGATTGCCTGAGCTGATACCTTCTGGCCATGCCGGTTGGTCCCTCCGTCTGTTCCTCGGGAGGTGTGACCTGAGGTGTAAACATTCACCTAAGGCGGGAGTGCCCTCTGAGAGGGTCCCCACAAGGAAGGAGCGCGCCATCGGAGACGCTGGCAATCATGGGGGATTCCTCTGCAATGGATTTCTCTTCTTCTTCTCTCTCGACTTGTGCCCACAAACGGAAACTTGACCAGCCACCAGTGACAAAAGTACTGCCGCCTGCCCCACAGTTCCTCGTCGTTTCTCGATCTGAGGACGGAAAGGATTTTTCCTCTGTCAACCCTTTCGTTATCCAGAAGGGCGTAGATGCCATAGCCGGAACTGTTAAGTCTTGTACCAGGTTGAGTAATGGTACCTTGTTACTAGAAACTGAGAGCGCCTTTCAGGCACAGAAACTGATCGAGCCACACTCCTGTACATGTTCCCTGTCCGGGTGGAGGCTCACCGAACTTTGAATTCGTCTCGTGGTGTGGTCTATACTAGATCACTTGACAGATTGACTGACGAGGAGATTCAGTCTTTCCTCGCTGAGCAGGGCATGACGGCTGTCCACAGGGTCATGAAAAAGGTCAACAATGATCTTGTACCGACCCGGACACTTTTCTTGACCTTTGATAGTGTTCAGCTGCCATCGCGCATCAAAGCGGGCTACGAGGTTATTTCTGTTCGCCCCTATGTCCCGACACCTACGCGCTGCTACCAGTGTCAGCGTTTTAATCACACTCACCGGTCTTGTTCCAATGCGGCTAAATGTGTCACTTGTGACAGGGATGCCCACGAGGGTGACTGTCCACCTCCGTCTCCTCGTTGTGTGAACTGTCGGGGTGACCATGCAGCGTCCTCCCGCGGCTGTCCCATCTATAAGGAAGAAAGCTGTATCCAAGAAATTCGGGTCAAAGAGAAAGTGTCCACCTCGGCTGCTCGCAAGCTATTTGCTAGTAGAAAGCCCGCTCATACCAGCGGGGAAATACAGTACTGTCCTCGCCTCTCCTCGGACTACCAGGGAGGTGGCAACCCAGACATGCGATCTGACCTTCAGCACCACGGTCATCCGTTCGGCCAGTGCTAAGATCGCGCGGTCGACGTCTCCTCTTCCTCCCGTCACCCCACAGACACAAGCCCCTTCATCAGCTTCTGCCAAGACGAAGACCCAGAAGTCAGATGCACAGGCCTTCAAGAAGGAATCGTCCCGTGCCGACTTCCTACGTACCTCGAACTCCCAGCCATCGACCAGTACTTCCACCAAACGACCTTCCAAGAAGGCTCATAGGAAGCACAGTTCTCCCTCCTTCTCTGCCACGGCGCATTTCTTCTCCTGCACCACCCAGCGGTTGCTGCCCCAGGCCGTCATCCGTTTCGCCTGGCCGCACCGGTGGTAGCCGAACATCTGGCCGTTCACCGGCGGAGGAGGCTCCCCCTCCCGGCAATCTTCCCAAGATGGCCGATGAACCTATAGAACCAATGGACGATGACTGTCCGCCTACTGATAGCGGCGGCAGTGCTCGCTCGAAGCCAGGCCCTCAGCGGCCTTCGAGGTGACCCCTTCTTTCATCTTCCTTTTCTTCTTACGATGGCACTTATTCACTGGAATATTCGCAGCATTCGCTCCAACCGAGAGGACTTGAAGTTGCTTCTCCGCTTGCACCGTCCGCTCGTCGTAGCCCTCCAGGAAACGAAGCTACGCCCATGCGATCAAATTGCCTTGGCACACTACACCTCTGTGCGTTTTGACCTACCCCCTGTGGTAGGTATTCCGGTTCATGGAGGGGTTATATTGCTGGTCCGGGATGATATTTACTATGATCCCATCACATTGCACACCGGCCTGCAGGCAGTTGCCATTCGAATTACTCTCCCCACTTTTGCATTTTCCATTTTCCATTTGTACCGTTTACACTCCATCGTCGTCTGCCGTTACCAGGGCAGACATGATGCAAATTATTGCTCAGCTACCTGCACCATTTTTCTTAACTGGAGACTTCAATGCCCACCATCCCCTTTGGGGCTCTCCAGCATCCTGCCCAATGGGCTCCCTGTTAGCAGACCTTTTCAACCAGCTCAATCTTGTCTGCTTCAATACTGGCGCCCCTACTTTTCTTTGGGACACATCTCACACCGATTCCCATTCAGACCTCTCTATATGTACTACCCAACTTGCACGCCAGTTTGAGTGGTATGCACTTTCTGATACATATTCGAGCGACCACTTCCCGTGTGTTATCCATCTCCTGCAGCATACCCCCTCTCCGTGCTCATCTAGTTGGAACATCTCCAAAGCAGACTGGGGGCTCTTCTCTTCCAGGGCGACCTTTCAGGATCAAACCTTCACAAGCTGCGATCGTCAGGTCGCACACCTCACGGAAGTCATTCTCACTGCTGCTGAATATTCCATCCCTCACCCTACTTCTTCTCCACATCGCGTACCAGTCCCCCTGGTGGACCGCAGCATGTAGAGATGCTTTACGTGCTCGTCGAGGTGCTTTACGCACCTTTAAATGCCACCCTACAGTGGCGAATTGTATCAATTATAAACGATTACGTGCACAGTGTCGTCGTATTATTAAAGAAAGCAAGAAAGCCAGCTGGGCTGCTTTCACAAGCACCTTCAACAGTTTTACTCCTTCTGTTGTCTGGGGTTGCCTGCGCTGGCTATCTGGCACTAAGGTCCACTCACCAGTTTCTGGCTTGATGGTCGCGAATGAAGTCCTTGTGGCCCCTGAGGACGTCTCCAATGCCTTCGGCCGCTTTTTCGCAGAGGTTTCGAGCTCCGCTCATTACCACCCTGCCTTCCTCCCCCGAAAACAGGCAGAGGAGGGTAGGCCACCTAACTTCCGCTCCTCGAATCATGAAAGTTATAATGCCCCATTCACTATGCGGGAACTCGAAAACACACTTGCCCAGTCACGGTCCTCCGCTCCAGGGCCTGATTCTATTCATATTCAGATGCTGAAGAACCTTTCTCCTGTGGGTAAAGGTTTCCTTCTTCGTACTTATAATCGCATCTGAATTGAGGGACATGTTCCCGCATGCTGGCGCGAGTCTATTGTTGTCCCGATTCCTAAGCCGGGGAAGGACAAGCACTTGCCTTCCAGTTATCGACCCATCTCGCTTACCAGCTGTGTCTGTAAGGTGATGGAGCGAATGGTTAACTCTCGTTCGGTTTGGCTGCTCGAATCTCGACGCCTACTTACCAATGTACAATGTGGATTTCGTAGGCGCCGCTCTGCTGTTGACCATCTGGTTACCTTGTCGACCTTCATTATGAATAACTTCTTGCGGAAGCGCCCGACCGCGGCTGTGTTCTTTGATTTGGAGAAGGCTTACGACACCTGTTGGAGGGCGGGCATTCTCCGCACCATGCATACGTGGGGCCTTCGCGGTCGCCTCCCTCTTTTTATTCGTTCCTTTTTAATGGATCGACAGTTCAGGGTATGTGTGGGTTCTGTCCTGTCGGACACCTTTCGCCAGGAGAATGGGGTGCCACAGGGCTCAGTTTTGAGCGTCGCTCTCTTCGCCATAGCGATCAATCCAATAATGGATTGCCTCCCAGCTGATGTTTCAGGCTCCCTTTTCGTGGACGATTTTACCATCTATTGCAGCGCACAGCGTACATGTTTCCTGGAGCGCTGTCTTCAGCGTTCTCTTGACCGTCTTTACTCCTGGAGTGTCGCCAATGGCTTCCGTTTTTCTGCCGAGAAGACGGTCTGTATTAACTTCTGGCGCTACAAAGAGTTTCTCCCACCGTCCTTACGACTCGGTCTCGTTGCTCTCCCATTCGTGGAGACAACAAAATTTTTGGGTCTTATATTTGACAAGAAACTTAGCTGGTCTCCACATGTGTCATATTTGGCTGCCCGTTGTACCCGTTCTCTAAATGTCCTCAGTGTTCTCAGTGGTATGTCGTGGGGAGCGGATCGAACCGACCTACTTCGCCTATATCGGTCGATCGTCTGCTCCAAGCTGGATTATGGGAGCTTCGTATACTCCTCTGCACGGCCATCCATCTTACGCCGCCTCAACTCCATACAACATCGGTGTTTACGTCTTGCGATCGGAGCATTTTATACTAGTCCCGTCGAGAGTCTTCATGCTGAAGCTGGTGAATTGCCACTCACCTACCGGCTCGATGTACTGCTTTGTTGGTATGCCTGTCGGCTACTGTCAATGCCCGACCACCCGTCTTATCGTTCCTTTTTTGACGACTCTCTCAACCGTCAATACGGGTTGTATGTCTGTGCCCTGCTACCCCCTGGAGTTCGCTTTCGTCGCCTCCTTCAACACCGTGATTTTTCACTCCCTGCAACCTTTTGAGTGGGCGAGAGCCACACGCCACTTTGGCTCCAGGCTCAGGTTCGCGTTCACCTTGACCTCAGCTCACTCCCAAAGGAGGTTACTCCCGGTTCGGTATACCACTCCCGTTTTGTCGAACTTCGTTCGAAGTTCATTAATATGACTTTCATTTATACAGATTGCTCTAAGACCAATGACGGGGTCGGGTGTTCTTTTATTGTCAGGGCACAAAGTTTCAAATACCGGCTCCATGGCCATTGTTCGGTCTTCACAGCTGAGCTCTTTGCCCTCTACCAGGCTGTTCTTTACATCTGCCGCCACCGACATTCTGCTTATGTCATCTGCTCTGATTCCCTGAGCGCCATCCAGAGCCTCTGTGATCCTTATCCGGTTCACCCTTTTGTTCACTGGATCCAACGCTCTCTTCAGCAGCTGGTGGACAACGGTTCTCCGGTTAGCTTTATGCGTGTTCCTGGCCATGTCGGTATCCCTGGGAACGAAGCTGCAGATGCCGCGGCCAAGGCTGCGGTCCTCCAGCCTCGGACAGCTTCTTGTTGTGTCCCTTCATCAGATTGTAGCAGGGTCATTTGTCGGCGCATTTTATCACTGTGGCATGCCGATTGGGCTGCGCTTACGGACAACAAGCTTCGGGCCTTGAAACCTCTTCCCACGGCTTGGACGTCCTCCTCCCGCCCTTCTCGAAGGGAGGAGGTCGTTGTGGCCCGGTTACGAATTGGACACTGTCGGTTCAGCCATCGCCACCTGCTGACGGCTGCGCCGGCGCCGTTCTGCCCATGTGGGCAATTGCTGACAGTCCGTCACATTTTAACATCCTGGCCGGATTTTAACACACTGCGTCTAGATCATAACCTGCCATGTACTTTAGATGCCATTTTAGCGGATGACCCACGAGCAGCTGCTCGCGTTCTTCGTTTTATCAACTTGAGAAACCTCTCTAAGGACATTTGATTATGCTGTTTTTTTAATCCTATGCCTGTCAGTCTGTCTTCTATCGTGTTTTCCCTTTTAGTTGCTGTTTTAAACTTGTACCTCGTTGTGCATACCTAACGTAGTCTGGGCGCTAATGACCATTGAAGTTGTGTGCCCTAAAACCACAAAAAAAAAAAAAAATTTTATCGAGGAAGGTGGCTTGCACGGTTGAGGAGAACCCAGTGAATCGGAACAAGCTGAGGCATTAGGGATGGTGCTGTTATGAAAGAAATGAAATGGTCCACCATTTTCTTTGCTGCCTCTCCACAGATTCAGTTCCTTTGCCACTGGTGCCCTGCTCGCTACTGTCTATGCCAACTCCCTCTCCGCTAATATCTGCAACACCCATGGCGTGGGTGCTGTTCAACACAATTCTCAACTGCTTTCATACCTATTACCTCCTCTTTGGTCACACTGACCTGACCACGATTGCTTCACCTTTGAAGGCGTCACCTACAAACAAATCTGTGGTGCAGCTATCGGCGCCTGTGGCACCATTCTGTGCCAACCTATTCATTGGCCATCAAGAGGAATCCTTCCTAAACACCCAGAATCTTAACCCCTCACCTGTTTCAGATTCATTGAATCTTCGTGAACTGGAACAAGGCTGAGGACATCTTATCCATGTTTCTTCAGAACCCAACAAGCTACCTTCCTCAATGTTGACCTGCACCTCCAAGACTACCACATCAGTGCCTCCATCCATATCAAATCTACCAACCACCAAAAAATCTTCACTTTATGCTGCTACTCATTCATAACTGCCATTCCACACTTGTAAGTCCCTTCTATTCACCCTAGCCGCCATCGCATCTGTAGTGATGAGCAGTGCCTCTCTAAATGTGACCTTCGCAGACCTTGCGCAGAAACAGACTTCTTGTGCCTTGTCTTTTCAGTCACTTACCACCTCCCACATACCCACTGTCCAGTGACTCATAGCACCTGGAACAGAAGCAACTGAATCACAATGACACTTTAAGTCAGCCACCAATTTATGAGAAAATAATGTGCATGCAACTGTTTGATTATGCTACCAGTCACTTCTGTAAATAATCTTGATAGTGTCCACCTAGATAAAGGATCTTTGAATATTGATGTTGCATCACATCAGTGAAAGACCCATTTCGGTCTATATTTGGTTGCTTGTCACCAGTTCCTTAGAAAACCCTAGAGAAGCATTTCAGTTGTACAAAACTGGCAGGTACTGCCCTACCTTCTTAGTGCAATTATGACAACACGTCCATTTTTATCAAAGAATTTGTGCGCTGCTTGTTTTTGCTAACACACTTCGTTCTCTTCACTTTTGTCAGACCAGTGTTATTGGTAACAGTGCAGTCTAATAGATGTAGCCAAATTCTGTCTAGGTGTCTGATAGCTTAATTGGGCAGGTAGGTTAGAAAATTTAAAAAGGGAAATGGATAGGTTAATACCCCAAGCAGATTCAGAAGGATGTAGGTTGCAGTAGGTACTGGGAGATGATTAAGCTTGCACAGGATAGAGTAGCATAGAGAGCTGCATCAAACCAGTCTCAGGACTGAAGACCACAACAACTCTGTTAAACAGCTGGAGTCGTCTTTTAGACGTATGAGTTGTATTGTCCCCACCAAGTGCTAATTTTTCTAGAAATTTGAAGACTGCCAGTCCATTACTAAGGATTACATCTGTTCTACTGGAAGTCATTTTCTAATCCCAACATGTTGTTTTTGTCATTAATCATCGTTGCTTGGGGGTCTGAAAGAATTTTTGTGTAACTTGTTATTAGTCTGTAGATTGATTTGATGCAGCTCTCCACACTTGTCTATCATCTGAAAGCCTCATCATCTCTGCATAACTACTGCAACCTACATCCTTTTGAATCTGCTTAGCGTATTCATCTCTTGGTCTCCCTCTATGATTTTTACCCTCTACTCTTCCCTCCAGTACTAAATTGGTAATCCCTTGATGCCTCAGAACATGTCCTACCAATTGATCCGTTCTTCTAGTCAAGTTGTGCCTCTAGTCAAGTTGTGCCACAAATTCATCTTTCCCCAATTCTATTCAGTACCTCCTCATTAGTTAGTGATTTACACATCTAATCTTGAGCATTCTTCTGTAGCACCAGATTTCAAAAGCTTCTAGTCTCTTCTTGTCTAAACTGTTTATCATCTATGTTTCACTTTCATACTTGGCTACGCTCCGTACAAATACTTTCAGAAAAGACTTCCTAACGCTTAAATCAATACTCGGTGTGAACAAATTTCTCTTCTTCAGATACGCTTTCCTTACCACAGCCAGTCTACATTTTATATCCTCTCTACTTCGATCATCGTCGGTTATTTTGCTCCCCAAACAGCAAAACTCATTTGCTACTTTAAATGTGTCATTTCCTAATCTAATTTCCTCAGCATCACCTGATTTAATTTGACTACATTCCATTATTTTCGCTTTGCTTTTGTTGATGTACATCTTATATCCTCCTTTCAAGACACTGTCCATTCCGTTCAGCTGCTCTTCCCGGTCCTTAGCTGTCTCTGACAGAATTACAATGTCATTGGCGAACCTCAAAGTTTTTATTTCTTCTCCATGGATTTTAATTCCTACTCCAAATTTTTCTTTTATTTCCTTTACTGCTTGCTCAATATACAGATTGAATAACATCGGGGAGAGGCTACAACCCTGTCTCACTCCCTTCCCAACCACTGCTTCCCTTTCATGCCCCTCGACTTGTGTAACTGCCATCTGGTTTCTGTACAAATTGTACATATCCTTTTGCTCCCTGTATTTGACCCCTGCCACCATCATAATTTGAAAGAGAGTATTCCAATCAAGCAAAATATTTAAGACATTGAAACTTTCTCGCAGATCAAAGCTGTATCCTGGACTGACACTCGAACTCAGGTCCTTTGCCTTTCACGTATAAGAGCTACTCGAGACATTGTGTCCCGTTACAATTTTTATCACCCACACTTACTTCCATTACAAAATATTTCCTGATGGATTGGGATGTGTCCTATCAACTGATTCCTTCATTTAGTCAAGTTGTGCTATTAATTTTTCTCCCCAATTTAATTTACTATCTCCTCATTAGTTATTAAAGTTACACGTCTAATTTTCAACATTCAGCTACAGCATCACATTTCCAAAGCTTCTGTTCTCTTCTCAATAAACTACCTATTGTCCACATTTCACGTCTGTGCAAGGCTATGTTCCATACTGATACCTTCAGAACAGACTTCGATGTTAATGAATTCGTCTTTTTCAGAAATGTTTTTCTTGTTGTTATCAGTCTGCATTTTATTCATCAGTAGTTTGGTCCCCACCTGTTATTTTGTCACCCAAGAGCAAACATCACCTACTACTTTGTCACATTTCCTAATCTAATTTTATCAACATTGTTTGATTTGTGATTTGGGCACACTCCATTATCCTTTATTTTCTTTTGTTGATGTTCATCTTTCTTTCTTTTTTCAATACATGATCTGTTCCATTCCACTGCTCGTCCAGGCCCTTGGTTGTCTGACAGAATTGCAATGTCATCGCAAGTCTTGAAGTTTTTATTTCTGCCCCTTGAACTTTAATTCCATCTCCAAATCACTACTTCATAATTTCAAAATAGGTTTTCCAATCAACATTGTCAAAAGCGTCCTTTAATTTGACGAATTTCTTCAATTTTCTTCTGAGATGAGTCGCAGGGTTACTGTGGTCTCGTGTGTTTCTACATTTCTCAGGAACCTGAAGTGTTATTTTTCAATTCAGCTTGTGTTAGTCTTTCCATTCTTGTGGAAATAACGTGTGTCCACTTTTTGCCTGCGTGAGTTTTAAACTGATAGTTCAGTAATATTCACAGCTGTCGGAACCTGCCCTCTTGGAGATAGGAATTGTTACATTATTTTTGAAGTCTGAGGGTATGTGTATGATATACAAAGTGGAATGGTTTTTAGCCATAGCTGACCCTCCAAGGGATTCTGAGGGAATGTTGTCTACTCTAGAGGTCTTGTTTCGACTTAGGTCTTTTGGAGCAAGATCAAATATTTATTGCGGTATATCATCTCCTATATCAGCTTCATTTACTTCCTCTGACCTCTCTGTAATCTAGTCCTCATGTTGGGTTCCCTTATATAACCCTATTATATTTCCTTCCACTTTTGCCTTCTTTGGGTAGTATAAGCTTGTCCTCTGGGCTCTTGATTTTTGTACAGCTGCTTCTCTCTTCTCCATATGGGCCTTTAATTATGTTATAGGTGGCACCCACATTTCCATTACCTGTGTGCTTTTACAACCTTGCATTTGGCCTTCACCCATTTCTGAGTATTCCCTGTATTTCCTTTTGTGTACTTAATTTTCTCCTTTTTATGTTTTGTCCTTTCCTCATTTAGATTTAGCAGCTCATGAGTTATCCAAGGGTTTCTCATGGGTGTTGTCTTTTGCCTGTTTGATTCGCTGATGCGTTTACTGTTTCATCTCTAAAGCCCACCCATTTGTCTTCTGTTGTGTCCTTTACCCTCGTTTGAGGCAGTTGTTGCATGATACTCCCTTTGAAACTCTAAACAGTCTCTAGTTCTTTCAGTGTATCCAAATGTCATCTGCTTGAGCTCTTACTTTTTTGCAGTGTCTTCAGTTTCATGGAAATGTCTTACAGTTCAAAATCTGGTTTGTGTGTTCTGCCATTATAAAATAGATTTCAAAACCGTCCGGTGCCCCTAGTCTCTTCCGTATACACAGTGTTTTCATATGGTCCTTAAACCACGTGTTAGTGAATATTGTATTATACTTTGTGCAAAATTATACAGGCATCTCTTTCTTGCTGTCCTTTTTCCCCAGTTCATGTTTTCCTACTGTTTTTTCCTGCCTTCTGTTTCCTACTATCGAATTCCAGACACCCATCACAATAAAAGTTTTGTCTTGCTTATCTATATGAATAATATTTCTCTCATCATACTCCCTTTCAATCTCTTCATTTGCAGAGCTAGTAGGCATGTAGACTTACACTTATGTGGGGGTCGTTGACTTTGTATTTATCTTGCATACTAAATGGATTCACTATTCTGTTCATAATAGCTTACCCACATTGCTATTGTCTTATTCATTGTTAAGCCTACATAGTTCTCTAATTCCCACTATATCTAAATTCAACTTATCCATTTCTCTTTCTAAGTTCTCTAACCTACCTAACTGATTATGGGATCTAATATTTTGCATTCCGACACAGAAATTGCCAAGTTTATTTCTCCTGATTACGATGCCCAGCTGAGTAGCCCCCATTTGGAGATCTGATTGGAGCTCAATTCTACTTCCAGAATATTTCATACAGGTTGATGCCATCATCATTAAGCTGTACAGTAGAGCTGCATGTCCCCCCAGGATATATAATGCTTGTAGTTACCTCTTGCTTCACACATAGTACCAACATAGCAAGGCCATGTTGGCTGGTGTTAAAAGGCTAAGTCAATCATTCAGATTGTAAACCCCAACTAGTGCTGAAAAGGCTGTCAGCTCTCTTCAGGAATCACAAGTTTGTCTCCCCTTCTCCACAGATACCCCTCCATTGTGGTTGCACTTACTGTAGGGTTATCAGCATCTGTATCATAACAGGCATGCGAGGACTTTCCCACTCTCGTCTACCACCACCTCACCAAAGTCTGTGGTTCATGCAGGAGGTGTAACTACTGTGTATAGCAAAGGAGTCTGAGCTGCTTTATTAAAATGATTGTTTTTCTTGTTCAAGTTTTTTGTGAATGGGTGGTCATTTCTTCCATAGATACTGCACATTTATTTTTTGATTGATTCAAAGCAGCAGCTCAGCAGAATGTTAAGTAGGTTTTTATTATTTTTTGATTGAAATTTAACGGTCTTCGACTAGATGACTGCAACTCCTTGCTCAAATATTCATATTTAATGTCAATTGAATTAAGTATTAATTTCTGGAAGTAATAACTGGAATTACCTTTTCAGTATTGGGGGGGGGGGGGGGGGGGAGGTCTTTATTTCTGTTGCCACATGTATCTACTGAATTATGGAACATTTGATGGATCAACACTGTTCTTTAATGATAAATTGTGTGAGCATAAATTTATTGTTATGGAAAAGGGAGGATTAGAACAAAATATGTCTTAGGAAAATACTAACAATAAACATAAAGTTTTCATTATTTATTGTTGTGCATCCTTGAGTGCAGTCATGGGAAGGATGGATTTGCACACTGTAACATAAAAGCTGGGTGAAAGGATAACAGTATGAAAAACGTGGAATGAAACTTTTTGTATTATGTAAGGAGACAAATTAGTTTAGTTCATATAATTATAGATCTTGCAAAACTTTCATCACAATGTCTCACTGAGGAACTGTTGATCCAGTTCCAGTGTTTATTCCAGTTCTACCAGGCAGGCAGTTCGCCCGCGTGCTAAGTCCCCAGAACCACCAGAAGCAGCTCCAGTTATCAGTTCTAAATCTAGGTAGGTTATGTACATATTTGCTGAGAGTAGTAATTTATTTAGAGTAATAATTTATATAGAAGATTCTTTTGTTTCCAGGTATTATGATGACAGGTACCGTGAGAGGGATCGTGAGAGGGAACGTGAACGTGAAGGGACTAGGCGTGAACCTGAGCGTGAACGGGAAAGAGACCGTGAAAGAGAAAGAAGAGAAGAAAGAGAATCTTCCCACCGTAGTACTCGCCATTAAATGGGTTATCTTTCTTTTACAGGGTAGTTACCATACCCCGTTTTTGCATCTCTAATCATAATGTATGGATTTTTTTTTAGTGGTGAAATACATTTCATTTCAGGAGAATTTGCATTAAGCAGAAGTTAAAGTAGATTATTAGAGTAAAATTAAATTCCAATTCTCGTTTGTAGGCTACGTTTTTCTTTCCATACGAAACATTTTACGCAGAAAGATTGCTTTTAAAATGGGGATCAAGATATGCATAGCTATCTTAATTCATCTCATTACTTCTACTGAATTCATGCATCAGTGGCAGTCTTTAGTTAATTAGTGTATTTAGTAGAATTGGTTTGACATACAGCCTTCAGTCAAGTAGATGTGAATGGACAAATTTGTTTTAATTGTAAATTAAGTACATAGAAGACTCAGTTCATCACTGGAGATAAGCTGCAGCAAGAGGACTGAAGACACCTGTGGCAGAAACAAAAAGAAGATTGTATTCAGTATCAACAACAGAAGAAGATTGTAGTTTTAAGCTTTTGAATAAATGGCACTTCTGAATTGTGAATTATAATATCATTTTCCCTTGTATCCATTGTCCCAAATGTTCCATACTCCTATTTATTATAAGTGTAAAATGCATCAATTGTGTGATAGAAGTTTGTTGGTATTGGAGTAACCAAAGAGTACTCTCATTTTTGCTTAGAGTTGATATTGGAAGAGGCAAACAATATTTGTGCTACTATCTTTTTATTTATAATGAGCTTCATTCATAAGAATCACTCTTTGCACTAATTATTAATTCATTTGCATCATGCTAAA
Source organism: Schistocerca serialis cubense (assembly GCF_023864345.2). Lineage (NCBI taxonomy): Eukaryota > Metazoa > Arthropoda > Insecta > Orthoptera > Acrididae > Schistocerca > Schistocerca serialis. The sequence goes on along the minus strand of NC_064644.1, from coordinate 488,506,805 downwards.
TAGATGAGGGGCTAAAATGTGTGTGTTGGTGCAGAGACTGTATGATTTGTCTTGTGTTCTGGGATATCCACTTCTTACCTAGCAGTTATTGTGCTGATTGTCAATTTTTTGCCGTTTTAATTTGAGAAATCATTATATATATATTTTCATTATACATACAAGATAGTAAAACAGAGAATGTTATAAAAAATAGAAAGCGAATTAGCTGTAATGCATCCCCATTCCATTAGTCAGATTGTAGAGTGAGTGAGTGTGTGTGTGTGTGTGTGTGTGTGTGTGTGTGTGTGTGTGAGAGAGAGAGAGAGAGAGAGAGAGAGAGAGAGAGAGAGAGAGAGATGTGCTTATCGTATATCCCAAGAAAAGAACACTGTCATAATTTTATCAGCGTGTTTTTGTTGGCTCGTGCTGTATTTTAATAATAATTATTGTGTGGGAATTTTGTTTTCAATCAAGAAAATCACAATAGAGTACTAGAAGGAACACTGTGTTGGAGTTTTGATCACTGATTGCCAAATTTGTAGTTCCATGTTAATTGATTTATTGTAAATAGCACTAGCACATTATGTGACCTGCATGTACCATGAGATTCTTATTTTTGAATATTATTATTTTTTTTTCATCATTTGATCTTAATTACAATAGAGGGGAAAAATATTAAAGAACTTGAAAAGTTCTCAGGACAAAGTAATACATAATTGACATGGAACATATCCCTTCCATTAATGGGAAAATTTATTGAATTATTACAAGGAGGAGATTTGTACACGAAAACTGTGAAATAGCAGAGCATGTATGTATTAGTAGTAAGCATTTATCTGGTTGTTAATTTATGTAATTGTTGAGAATTATGACAAGTCGAAACTATATTCTGGTCTGGATACCCAATACATTTGTTGTGGGCAGTGTGCTACCACACAATCCAAAATTACCTCAAGGACAAACTGAAAGTAAAAGTTGCTAACGATACGGGAGGAGAATTCTCAGTGTTAAGAGACTCCTGGAGATTGTTGTTTTGGTAGTATTGAATGATTTAACCTTAAATAAAAATGTTAAGTAAACATATTAATTAGGATAGAGTGCTACTCTGTTCATAGGCAGCTTGATCAACAGTCAGCAACATTTAAAAGTCGTTTTTTTAGCTATTAGAGAAAGCCCTCATGAAATGAAGAAAGAGCGCGCGCGCGCGCACACACACACACACACACACACACACACACACACCTATCATCTCTGGGTCCTGTGGCTGTGCAGTGGGAAGCACTCTGTCCTAATTAATATTATTATTCCATCCTGGATTTTACCATTTTTTATTTTTAAAGAGATTTTTTCTGAAAGACTTTTCTCAGTGTAGCCCAGCAAGAGGTAGAACTGTATGAAATAACCAATAGGTTATACATTTGATTAAAAAATAAATTAAGTTGTTCATAAAACTGTAAGGGTCATAGAGAAACAGCTGTGGAATTTTAGGAGTGTGGCACATGATGAACTCAGTTCAGTTGTTACGTGGTGAGCAAATACTGTGTCAGACCTGGTAGTGTGTGTCAGTGAGTTTGCCGGGGAAAAAAGTACAGAGCACTTTGATGGCTCTTGCATTACCTGTTAATCACACATTGAAATATATTTTTACAAAGTACAGTTGTAACACAACAAACAACTAATGCTGTTATGGCAATGTTTAATTTATTACACTAGTGGATACAAGTCAATTGGATGGAATACATAAACGTTTGATAATTAAATCTGTCAAAATAGCTGTAATGCTTTCGGGACGGTTGATGTAGTTACTCTCTTTTTAAATGAAATGCAGTTTTGAGTCTCGAATAGGAAACAGTAAGAACACAAAAATTCTTAGTTGGATCTAAAATGTAAGACAATTTAAGACATTGTTTTCTCTTATACATAACTCGTTCAAAAATGGATTGTGGATGTCATTGTGAACTTAACAAAATGATTTTAAAATAACTCTCTTGTATGTAGTGTATGTAGTGCAAAGCTGCCTGAAATCAGGAGTTATCAAAATAGAAGACTGTGCATTTGCAATGCAAGAGTTAAATGTGAAATTTGTAGAGATTTATGTGAACCTAGGTCCTACCTTGCGCGATATGTGAAAACACGTGGTTTCCAGGGAAAAGATGACAGAGCACTTTAGATTTCCTGTATTGCTAGATAAATGCACGAAAAGATATACCGTTGGTATATTTTTGGTTTATGGTAACCAGAATTCTCTCTCTCTCTCCCCCATGCTGATGTCATTCAGCTAACAGCCTCACTTACTGACATAATCTTTTTTATTAGTTCTAATTTTATATTTGTTACACATTATTATGGTAGAGAAGGTGAGGTGGTTTTCTAATAAGGCATAATACTATTGTATGAGCTCATTGTGTGTACATGAACTGTAGTTGGATGGTTAAGAATGGCCAAATGTGCCATATTGATTATAAAGGAAAAACAAAGACCATTGTGACACAATAAGAGGTGAGAAGATACTGTAGATAGAAGTAGTAAATCAGGTTCTGGAGTAATGACACACACAAGAGAGATTGAGAAACAAGGGTAGTCAGAAATACCTCACAGAATATACAGAAATGCAGTCTTACAGTAAAAAAGGAACACTGTTGGAAGAAACATTTACGTGTAAGGGGTTTGGCTGTAATGTACTACACTGCTGAGAAATCCACGGTAGAAATAGTTTAGTGTTATTTGTATTTGTTGGGAAGCAATGAACTGGTTAACTTTGGAAATTAATGTGGCATTACTACATTTGTGACAATCGGTCTTTGATTGTGATGCCATATTGTGAATCAGGATCTGCTTGTAGCATAAAACCAGTTGTCCTCTTGAAAAATAGAGTACTGATTAGGTCTAGTTAGTGAAGCTTTTTGGATGCTAGATGAACACAATGAGAAAGTTACTTACAATGCAAATGTCAGAAATGTTAAGTGGGCATTACAGTATAATCCTGGGAATATGTGGTTTCTGCCATTCTTAGTAATAAACTTAACTTTCCCACCAAGTTAACACCATTTACATATTTTAATAAAACTCCAGGAATATATTGAGTAACAGACATCAGTTTTCATTGTACAAGTAACAGACGTAACTTTTCACCGCACAACAGCCCTTGTGTAGAAACTACTGACTGGAACACTAGTCATTATATTAACATATTTCTTCTGTGAAAGTTAATACATTGTAAGCTATTCTGTAGCAACAGAATTATTTGGCTTTGCAAAAATATTATGGGGAAAAAATCCAGTTTTGCAAATTGTATTTGAAGTGAGGGAGCTGTTCGCACAACTATGAGAACTTTATGCTAGTTTCTTAATTTTGTTTTGTTCAAAACAGTTTAGTGATGATTTGTTACAAATTTATCCAGTGGCTTGCAACCTGTTGGAAGAGATTAGCAACTGTTTGGGAATAGCATAATTCAAGATAACGTTTGCAGAAGTTTTCAAGCATAGATTTCATAAATTTTCTGTTTCAGTTCCTTCGTCTCTGTTTTATCTATGGCAGTGTGTGATTCCTTTTGTGTGCATCTTATCAGTGTTCATATATTTAGATGTTGCAAGAACACAGTCAAATTTCTTATTGCCATTTGTTCATTGCCAGAGGAGTGTGAATTAAAGAGTTACACACTATGGTAGAATTTCTTCTTATTTGACATTGTTGAAGTTACTGTGAAAAGTAGTGGTAGTTCAGTTTTCAGATGTCTTCGAATAAAATTGTCCGTTACTTGTTTTGTATTGTTGTATGGAGTGCCCCCCCCCCCCCCCCCCCCCACACACACACACACACACACACACACACACACACACACACACACACACACACACACACACACTACTGAGAATTCCTACTCATTCCTACTCATAAATTCACACTGTAGTTACAGTGGTGGCATGTTTTCTCATCGTTTCTATATTAACGTACTTCAGGCATGAGGTGTAGACCATTTAAAAAAATGAAAGAAGTTCAGTCGTGCTATTGTAAGAGTCACTAGTGATTCAGGACAAGGATCAAGTAACTGTAGTTCACCATCAAGAATACGTCCTGAGATAGCAGACCCTTGTAACGATACTACAGTGAAAATGTAAATAGTATTTGCTTTCCCTCATAACATTTTGATAAACTGAGCTTAGTTTACACCCTTGCAGCACTATTGCTCAATGTTGTGGTGAGAGACTGCGTAGGATACATTGCATTAACTTCCAGCTCATCTACCACCACCTCTTCTCTTCTTATTCATTTCACTTCCACTTGCCAAACTCTGAGAAACTGGCTTGTGTGAGGATATGTAGTTGCTTTAGACCAGCTGCTGATCTTTTCCTTTGTGCTAAGAGAGGAAGACAAAGCATTTTAATTATCACCTTTAACCATCACCTTATTAAATACAGTTACATAATTAATGTTTTGTTTGTTTGCAGGTACACATCTGCAGATATAGTATACATTAAAATCCCTACACTGAAGAGCAGTAGAGTGCCACTAAGGCTCCATGACAGAATGTTGCCATGGAATATTGTGCAGTAATTTGTTTTTGGCAACGGGGGAAATGTTGCAGCTGTGTAAGACCTATCCATATGGCTGTTGAAGTTATCTCGGTTGACAGACATGGCTGCAATATTTCTGCTGCTGCCTATAACAGATTAATGTACAGCACTCCACGGTATCAGTGGGCAGCATAATTTTGTTTTAGCTCTTCTAGTGGTGTGCAATAATACTGTAGCACGGGGATTTTTGTGTGTCCCAGGACAGCAGGTGTGCACCAGCATACAAATAATAAAGTTGTGTAACTTTTTTATAATTTACCATTAATCCATTCATCTAAGTTTTGCAAATTTGGTAATTCACTCGGTTTCAACATATTTCATACTGCTTAGAAAGTAGGCTACTGGTTTTCAGCGTAGTCTTCTCATCTCATTAAGTATTAAAGAGCATATAAACTTTAGTTATGTCAGTGCAATTGTGCCGCATTGTTAGGTTCTGCATATATTGTGTATATGTCCCTTGAAGACCTTAATTAGCGATTCAGTAGAATTAATCATAGATGTATTATCAATCGTATGTTTGGTTGCTGGAATGTTTTGGAAGGAATCTTCCTTTAAAGTAATGAAAAGTGAGCTTGCGAGGTTGCATGACTGTAATAGTGTTAACCACTTAAAAGTGGGGGACGGTAATGAAACTTATCCTAAACAAAAACTACTGTTAAGATATTGTTACAGATCAGGTATGTATGGATCTATAAGAGTTACTTAATTTACGCAAAAGTGAAATGAAACGTTTTGTAAAGTTGATTTACATGTTTCAAAGCAATGAACGTTTTTTAATAAGTATATAAGTGCAGCACCAGACTTTTTACATAGTTACACAGATGAAATTCACATCAAAAATTCTTACATTTATATGCACAAATATAATTATGTAATACTGTTAGTTGGCACTCAAGTGCTTTTCTGATTGTTAATTGGTGGATGAATAATTTTATGCATTAGTTACGACATTATATTAGTAGCAGATTATTTATTAGCACCACACAAGAACACATTTTAAGCATTTCATACATCTCTCCATAATCATGATTGTGATTTTGAATATTTTTTTTAATTGTACTTAAATTTATACAGTATACTAAATACACATGTTAATTTTTTCAATTTTGAAGCTGTATGTCTAGGTGCATTATCAAATCGTATGACACATGATGAGTCTTTTGTAATTCTGCACTCTTTGTAAATATTTGTGGAATATAATGAAAGCTATTGTGACAAATTTGTAATAAGTACTTTTCGATCATGATAGATCTCTGTTTTTTTCTATTTGTTTTGAGTTATCCTATCTGAAAGGAATAGTAAATCTTTGAGGACCACACTAGTCAGTACGGATGTATGTCACTAAATCTCCAGAAGGTGGACAAAATATCTTCAATGTGTGAGTTAGTTATTGAGCAAATTGCTGCTTTACTGGTTCTCAGCATGACAGTGAAGCTATTGTCATCAGATGCCATTAGTGGTTGTTTCACTGTACAAAATCTTTCAGATGCTAGTCCAAGAGTATGTTTTGCTCCTGACATGTATGGAGTATTAACTGGTGTTATGAAGTTCTCTCTGTCTGCTGTGTGCTAACTTTTTGTAAAGTAGTTTGTTTTTCAAGCATAGGCAAAATTTACTTCATGCTGATTTTTCATTGCAAGGTGTGCTCACAGTTACATTTTGTTCTGTTGACTTCTTTATTTTGTTTCCCGATGTCTCCTTCAGTTGTTTTCAGAGACAGAGTTCACATACTGCCTCTGTGAATCATTAGAAAAATGCTTTGTCTTCGTATATTTATTTCAAAAAAATGTCACAAGTTCACTTCTGTAAGATAAACATAAATACTGCTCTCTCTCTCTCTCTCTCTCTCTCTCTCTCTCTCTCTCTCTCTCTCTCTCTCTCTCCCCCTCCCCCTCCCCCCCCTACCCTACCCCTACCCCCTTTCCCCTCCTCTCGCCCTCCCCACCCAATCCCTATCCCTATCCCTAACCCTACACCCACCCGCTCTCCCCATTGGACGTAAAGTGCTAAACATGTGGAACTTTTATCTGTTTTTACCCTTTTGAAAGAGTTCTCAAGTATTTTGGATGCCTGTCCAATTTTTGGTGCTTCAGAGGTATATTGTTTGTGCGTGGGCGCTCTTGGAGTTCATTTCTGAACTGTAGCAGGTTGTTTTTAAGGTATATTTTGTCTACATTTTGCCACCCTGGAATTAAAATACCTTAAGCTGCGTCTATACAACAGTGTGTATTGTAATTTGGTAAGCTGTAATCATTTCGTATGTAAGGAACTGCCAACACAAAATATCAGTGTCAAAAAAAGTGCCATTGTCCACCAAAGTACATCTGTTATGTTAACGCTTAATTCTGGCATTTTTATGTTGTGCTGAATAGAATGGTATTAGATCCAATGCATGCTCCCAAGATATTTTGTAGAAACTATTATTATTTTATGGGTTGTTTGTTACTTTGACGAAAGCTTTGCATTCAGGTATCATGAAAGTTAAATATAGTTCTTAGTTTAAAATTGAATGTAAAAGTTTGTTCAGTTAATATTATTTATCCACAGTGATTTTGAGATACAGGACTTATTAGGTTCAATACACTGATGAGCCAAAACATTAAGACCACTGCCCTCCACAAGATTGAATGCTGCCTGGTGATGTTGCAGGCACATGACGTGATAAGTAAAGTTTACAATCAGAGTATAGACAAGTGGGCAATCATTCTAGTGGTGATATGGATCAAAATGCTGATATCCACTGACATAAGGGACTTCAACAGAAGGCAGATTATTACATAAGACTCAGTGGCTGAGAAAGAGCACCTTGGAAACAATTGAGCTTAGTGGGCTGCTTGCATGTTGATGTTGTGATTATAAATAGAAAATGGTTGATGGACAATGAAACCACAACCAAGCAGCTAGGTTTTGGATGTCCACACCTCTTCACAGACTATGGAGGTTGAAGGCATATGTACTCTGTCAAGCAAGACAGGCAGTGATGTGTGGTATGTTAAACAACAGAGCACAATGCTGCTTTAGGCATGGGTGTCTTTAGAACACACTTTTTGGTGTACATTGACGAACATGGGTATTTGCAACAGTTGACCTTACCATGTTCCTATCTTGACCCAAAAATGTCAATTATGATTGCAGGTGGTATGGGATCATAGAGACTGGACTGTGGATAAGTGGAAATGAGTTGCCTGGTTGGATAAATCATAATTCTTGTTACACAATGGCAATAATTGTGTCCACTAACACCATCATCTGGACAAACAGCCACTCGAAACTTGGCGCTACAGATATGTCAATGGGACAGCCTTCAGCTATGGGGACTTACACTTGGACTTCCATGCTAACTGTGGAAGTAAATGAAGATACCTGCATCCCTTCACGCGTGATGTCTTCCCAAATGGCATTGTCTAGCAGGATAACTGATAGTTTCACAAGGTCAGCATTGTGCTACAGTGGTTTTGAGGAGCATGATAGTGAATACATGTTGTCTCAGTCACAGAATTTGCATGATCGGAACAAACTACAGCACTATCGCTCCTATGCTTCGCTCCCACAAGTCACCAGCCAGTAATTTATGGGAATTGCATGAAGTGCATAGATATTTGGTGCTACATGCCTCCAGAAACCTGTGAAGGATTTGTGCATGGCATGGATTCGCAGTTTCTACTGCACTGCATTCCAAAGGTGGACCAACATGTGGACAAAGTGTTTTGGCGCATCAACTTCATTATTTTTCTATTTGGTGTGAAAAATATGCACATGCGTGATGTTTTTGTTGATTACTTCGTGTTATCCTAAGTGAGAAATATTTTGTGAGAACCATCTTTATTTCTACCACACTGTTACTCCAGCCAGGAGTAGATAAGTTGTATGTCATTTCTGTGTACCCACTTCTGGATAATCTCACACAAGAATGATTCTGTTTGTATTATTCACTAAAAAATACGGTCTTGTGTTAATTTTGACAACATATGCTTATAGTATTGAGAAAATGTTTGTCTTATTACTTGCACCTGAGATAATTCACATATTTTCTACTTAGTGACAACAGCACGGGTTTTAAAATTTCTTAAATAATGATTAAGTGAAAACATGTGTATCAGGGAACGAAGTAGATCAGTGCCTGGCCTCTTCATACTCTGCTGATATGTTTTAGGTTTTATGCATCTCGTTATTTCTTGTTCATGCATTGTAGAATATACCAAATTGTTGTTTAAGGAAAAATGCTGCTTATCAATATTGACTGAAAGACACAGCACACAAATAAATGTTGTATAATAGCTATAAAAAAATTAGTGTTTGGGAAGCAAGGAAAGAGTGTAAAGAGCAATAGTGGACACATACTCAGAAATAACTTAGTTCATAATTTCAACAACAAAAACACTAGAGATGTGAGAAAATGGAAAGTAAAGAGCAAAATTTTTGCCTTTTACTTTCTGTCCACACCAGTGTTTTATGTGTGTGGCTAGACCATTACTATTGAAATATTTTGTCTGGAAGAAAACAACTGGAGAATTGTGTGCCTATACCAGAAAAGCTAATTTATTGTCGGACAGTCTGTGGATACTTAACACATTATAATATATACTGCTTTTGTTTACTGGTAACAGTGTTAGATAATACTTAGTAGCTGTTACACATACTTCATCTGTTAGACTTCGTGGATTCCACATATTTGTTTGCAAATGGTTTAAGGTTATGCAATAATAATGACCAGCCTTATGTTGAGAAGCTTAGTTAAATGCAGTTATAAGTAAACATTGTATTCTAATGGCACTTAACAGTGAGTATTATTTTCTAAATTACTTCTAATGCAAGATAAGGGAAACAGATACAACAAAATTTCAGCAAGCAGCAGAAAATATTTTTTTGTATTAAAAATGAAACTGTTGTGTTTAGATTTCTGGAATACAGAAGGCATTTGATTATTGATTGAAAAATCTGACAGTTACACTTTTGGTGTGGCATAGTTGCAAATTTAGGAATAATTTTCATATTTTTATAAAGAAAACTATTCTTGTCTTGGAGCTGCTAGTTTTCCCATGTTGCTGAAAGTAACATTTATTGATTGTAGAGAAAGACATATACTTGGATTTGATATACTTGCTATTGGTTTCATTTGTAAATGAGCATCGATAAATGTCCTGTGTCATATATATTGTTACTAGATATACAAAATGGCAGTTTTTCTTGGAGCACTTCATCATTTTAGTTGCCAATGCTTCAGCTTTACAATTTGATCAGATTTAAACGAAACAAAAGAAAATATTTGGGTCACTTTTGAAACATACCAGTTCAACCCTCAAACTCCTTTTAAACCTGTGTTTTGAGTACAGCAAAAGAAACGAGACAATAGGTATAAAAGTATTTCATACTTTCTTCTGGATTCGCTCTACCACTTTGAATCATCCACCACATCATCACAGCACTTATTATTTTAATCTTCTACACTTGCACCTCTATGGTGAAAGGTTTATTGACTCTGTTTTTATGTGATTTGCTGCAGGTATCAAGTCAGTAGATAATGACATCGACTGTTGTTTGATTTTTAATCACCCATAAGCAAAGTGATACAACTGACAATGACTTGCTTTGAGATAAACAACTTTGTTTGAAGGGACATATGGAAATATTTATCTCAAAATTGTGACCAGGGCTTGAATAGGGTAAACAAGTTGAAATGGATGTAGGCTGTAGTAGCTATACAGGAGATGAGGCCTGCATAGAAAAGACTGGTGTGAAAAACTGCTTCAAACCAATTTTCAGGTTGAAGTCTGTAACTAAAAGCAAATCATTTCTAAGCAAGTGACATTAAAACTTTGTAATATTTTATCGTGACACCTTTACATTTTGCTCACAGAAGAAAATTATAACTATATTTCTTTCAAACTATAAAAGGGCGTGTTAAGCTAGTTGTTAAGACAGAATGGGTTAATGATCAAATCAGAAAGTCTACTTTATTGTCATGTCAGAGTTCCAGGCCATCACATTTCGTAGATCGTTTATTAAGAAGACGTTTTAGTTTGGAAAGTATTGTATAAAGCACAGTTCAGTCTTGAACATTGTCCATATATCAGTAAGCTACCATGAAGATACCTTATAGCCTTCAACTGCTACTTTATCATTCCCTTCAATAGGCCATTGTGCGCATTTTTTGCAAACTCTACCTATCCTAAGTACTCCCAGGAACCTTGATCCCTTTTTTCTGGTTCATCTTTGTTCTTCAAATTCGCCAGGTGTAAACAATGTATGGGTGATATAAATCATTTCAAATCTTGTAAGTTCTTCCATTTAGCATATGTAGTCAGTATTGGATATTTGTTACAATTGATTCAACTGAAGGGGGGGAAGACAGAGGTAGTTAACGCAAGTTGAAGATGAGTTAAAGCCATAACACTTCCTTGCATAAAATAACATTATTTAAGTATGTGGTTGCTGTATTTTTTTTTTTTTTTTTTTTTTTTTTTTTTTTTTTTTTTTTGAGTAATTCAGTCCACTATATGGAGTGCTTCCACTGCCATTAGGAATAAACTGAACTTATGAGATATGGTGAATTGAATCAGTGGTGTTTCTTATATCAAATGCTTGACACTCAAGTTCTGGCTAAAACAAGACATTATGAGTAATGATTTCATGTACTTGGCATGCTCGCATTCCTCAGTTATATATTGACCTTCCTGTACTTCAAATTATGGATGCCACAGTAGTAGGTCTATCATTACTGACAAAGATAACAAAATTTGCTTGCGGAAAGCTAAAACTCATGCAGTCTCTCTTGTAGGTCGAAATGCACTGTCACATTACTTTGATTTGATGGCCACACACTGTCTGCCCTTTTGTTTTGTTTTGTCTTGTGAACTCTGCTCTTTAATGGTAAAGCAATGTTCCTATTTAGTTTCATCAGAGCTATGCAACAGATTGTTGTATTTGTGACACGTGTCACAACTGTGGTGATGAAAACTCTGATTGTGGTATGTCAAGTCCTGCCTACAGGCCCATCCCTTCGTAAGAAACTAATTTTTTCATCACAGAGTTGTGAGAAGTTGGTACTAATGGGAGTGTTCAGGCTGCCGAGCAGGTCCTTCTTGAAACTTCCTGGCAGATTAAAACTGTGTGCCGGACCGAGACTCGAACTCACGCCCCGTCCTCACAGCTTCACTTCCGCCAGTACCTTGTCTCCTACCTTCCAAACTTTACAGAAGCTCTCCTGCGAACCTTGCAGGACTAGCACTCCTGAAAGAAAGGATATTGCGGAGACATGGCTTAGCCACAGCCTGGGCGATGTTTCCAGAATGAGATTTTCACTCTGCAGTGTAGTGTGTGCTGATATGAAACTTCCTGGCAGATTAAAACTGTGTGAGGTCAGGGCGTGAGTCGTGCTTGGGTAGCTCAGATGGTAAGAGCACTTACCTGCGAAAGGCAAAGGTCCTGAGTTCGAGTCTCAGTCCGGCACACAGTATTAATCTGCCAGGAAGTTTCGTATCAGTACACACACCGCTGCAGAGTGAAAATCTCATACAGGTACTTCTTATCTGAATTTTGAAGTTTGCTGTAATTTGAGATATACATGGGAACTTCTTCCGAAAGTTCATTCATGTTCAGGGTTTTGTTATATTCTTTTTGTATCTTAACCTAGTCTATAGGTGATGCTCCACTGCGAAGAGAAATTGCTTATTACCCTAGTGAAAAGGAATTTATAGACATCTTATAGTTTCAGCATGAACATCTTTGCAGATTCTAATGCTGTTTAGTTTTATTATCTTGTTGTGTTTTCTTGGTGTTGTAATTCCTTTTCTACATCACAAGTTGCCAGAGAACTGTCTACTGCCATTGTGCTTCAGAAACATTTGTCATTACACTTATATCTAGAGCTGTGAATGAGTCTTAAAACAGCTAGAGGGCTTTCCTTTCACTTTTGAGTTTTCATGAAAAACTGAAACATCATTAGTTGACTTATCACTACACTTACATGAGGAAGATTTTGCCAGTGCAGAGTAAACATCAAAAGCTGAAGAGCCAGTGTTCAGGTAATTATTTACCATCATTCTAGCCAGTGTCAATCTGAAATGAAGTCAAGGAAACAGTAACTAATGCTTTTCTGCTACCCTGTCCTTTTATTAGATTTTTTCTTTCCCTATCCAAAGTTGCCTGGAGGTAACTATGTACATAAGTGTGAAATTAGAGTTTGCATTCTGATGTAAGTTCATATATATGCTGTTCGCTAGCTTGTAGCCACAGCCTGATAAAATAAAAGCTGCGGTCCTGAATAGTGACAATCACAACCTTGATTTAGTGAAGGACCATTTAATAACTTCAAATACACCACTCTGTAGCTTTATAACTGTGTATCCGTCTGGAATCTAACTATTATTTACTGTTTTTATGCATATCCAGCTGCTTAGCTTTATCAGCCTTGACAACAAAATTAACAATCCTCAGGAAGAGGTTTACACATCATCAACAATTAACTTCTGTTAATTTAGATCTCTGTATAAACTACAAATATCAAGTAGAGCAAGAGTTCAGTCAGCAGAAAGCAGTATCAGCAGGCAGAGCTGCATCTGTATTACTTTTTTGTGTGCAGAGTTGAAATGGACAGCATATTTGTGTATTTATCTCAATTTTTTCAAAAAGTCATTTGTATCTCTTGCTTCTCAGCCTCTCATGTGTCCACTATTGGTTTCTCACTTGATTTTATACAAGGAAACAGAAATTAACAGACTGTCTGTTTAATTTAAGGTGAAGTTGTCTTCTGATAACTATAAATCCCATTTAAAATATCACAGATCTTTTGTTGAACTTTAACATCACAAGTTACTCATCAAATTTCATCCACTAGGATTGTTTTTCATAACTTTGTGGTTGATTATTGTGTTCATTTATTTAAGCTTCTCCCTTGTGATATGTTGCCACAGTTTCACTCAAAAGTTGTATATCAGTAGAATTATGAGTGTCTACAGTGTGATGGATAATTGGATTGTAGTTGAAAAGTCCTGATTTATGGTTCCTGTCAAGTGTGATTGGAAGTTCAGGGTAATGAAATGATTTTTTACTCTTCTATATTTCATTTATAGGTATTATTGTGTTATGTTCCTGAATTTTTTGTTTATATATTATGTAACAGCCACAATGTAATATAACTTAAAGAAGGTGTGAAGTAAAACGGTAAATGTTGTTCTGACTGCTTGGCCATCAAAGCAGGTGATAAAGTAAACCAGTTGTTTTGATGTTTTAGGTGGTAGGGTAGTCTAGCCGTATGAATGGGAGGATTCAAGTTTGTCATTGCTGTGATACATATTTCTGATTAATTTCAATTAATGTGTTTCAATATTTGAATGAATCATTGTATAAGCATTTAATTTAGATCATCACTTTCATTCCTATAACCTCGTCTGTAAATTTTCAAGTGAAATAATTATTTTGTGCTGGTGGGTGAAACAACTCATTCAGATAATGAACACATTTTGGTCAGCATTTGTACAGAATTCTTTCCCTACTTGCAATAGAGCATAGGTCTTGTTATTACACTCTATTCGCACACAGTTATTTGTGATATCATTACCTTTAGTATGGTGACAGGATTTTTATGTAAGACATGGGCAAAGAAAAACAAAGTTTTTAGGTTGTAATATATGAAATACGATGGTTTCTTATTTATATTCCTTGACTAGAGAAGAATGTTATGGTTGAACTGAAATTGTTTAGTATGTTAAGAAACTTATGGGTTGTCTAGACATTAGAAATGGTATTTAAGAAATGCTGTTTAGAAGTATTGTGGAGATGAGAACTATTTTTGATTCATAAATTATTAAATGTGCTAAATGTGTCATTTCAGCATAATACTCATTTATTTGAAAAATCTTCAGGTTGTGACATACTTGGGTGAAGTGACTGATATAGCATAGATAAAAGGCAACAGCAAGGAATTTTGATAACAATTTGTAATTCGTAACTGCTATTTGTATTTACATGTGTGTAATATATATGTGGGTACTGTATTTGTTAAGGCAGGATGATCATTTCTAAATGGCACATTGTGACAACAATGTTTTCATTAATCTGTTTTTGTTTAAAGGAATTTTTTTTTCGCTTAGCACATTTTGGTTGCCAAGTGTTCAGTTCAGACACATTACTGAATTTGTGGAATGAAAGAGTAAAAATTAATGTAACATCTGTAGACTGAGAAATATGCCAGAAATGTAATATGTTGAACAAATTGTTCATCTATTACAAAGTGAAAAGTTGTGTATTTGGTTTATCATTATCAAAGGAAGGTGGGTCAGTATCAGAATAGTTCTTATCACAACAATGACTAATTGCACAACAATACAGCATGGTTCCCAAGAATATTTCAGTTATGTATTTTCACAATTATTTGATTAGAAGGTATAAACAAATATGCAAGCGCACAAATGTATGTTGGCTTACTGAACATTTTCAGATATTTTTTTTTATAAATACAAACACCTTTTTTCTTGCTGCAGTATAATATTTAATTATAAGGAGTGTTTTGCCTTCTATTTCCAATACTACTCTAGTAGATTATTTTCTGTACTAATACAGTTTTGTTTCTACAAACATTGGCCTGTGATGGTGACTTTTTATATTAAATATTATATTGCATAAAGAAAAATGGTTTTAGTGTTTGTAAAACAAATACTGACTTAGTTAGTCACCCCAGCAAACTTGAACAATTTTCATACGTGTAGCCTCATTAAGTGGTTCAAACTGCCTGCACTTTTGGTAGACACATTGTAAAATGGTAACTACAGATTACCATATAGTTGGCAGCACTATTGATTTTGATGTCACTGGTGCCTAGTCCACTGTCAGGTGTGATACTCTTTCTACTTTGTCATCTGTGCTAATCAAGTTGAGTTGGTCATATGTGACATGCACTGGAAACAGTATCACTTTTCTCTGTTTGTGAGTAATTTCGTTGTGCTGCAATGATCTGTTATGTGCCATAGGCATATTTAAGCGATAGTAATGCTGCATTCTAAGGCGTCAGCGTTGAGCATTTGTCCGGATTGAACGTTGCTAAAAAGACATTGGCCTAAGGCCTTTCTTAAGTTGCAAAAAGCTTTCAACCACACCTGCATGCATGGATTTAACTCATTTTCTTTACAATTGATTAAGTGGGTAGGACATCTGTGTTGTTTTTGGGAATGAATTTGGCATACTAATTAACTTTGCCCAGGAACTACTGTAGCTCTTTGAGGTTCTTAGGAGCTAGTAAGATACTGACTACATCTACATCGTCCTCTGTGGACAGGAGTCTTTACTTATGTTCTGTGAGTACAGTTGGCACAAAAACATTGTATTGCGTCAACTATGCATACCATAAGCTTGAATCCACTAAAACATCATCTTTAGCTTTTTGCAATTACTGCTCACTTGAGCAAGTCGTCTGAATAATTAACTCGTTCCGGGATACTGTTGTCGAGTCAGTTATAAAGATATGAGCTGAATGGTGTGTTGATCACTAAAAACTGTTTTGTGTAGTGATCTACAGATAAATGAAATTGGTGTCAGTGATACCTATCTTGCAAAAATCATGGTCCCAGCTAATTTTACCAGCAGTTTCTCAGGCCTATGAATTGTATACAGATCCACATTAGCTGAAGTGCTGATTGTAGACTTTAACTGCTGCAAGTTCTTGGCTTCTTAACTATTGTGAGAATATTATGAAAATGATAGATTGCTATTCATTATATAGAAAATAGATTGAGGCACAGACAAGCAAAACGAAAAGATTGCTATACATTAAGCTTTCAGCCAAAAGTCATTCTTCTGAAGCAGAAAACACATTCACACAAGCCCAACTCTCATACGTGCATGACTTTGTCTCTGGCCACTAAGACCAGTGTTTCCTACCCCAGCACTCAAAAAACTGGAAAGCTTAATGTATAGCAGTCTTTCTGTTGTGCTTGTCTGCAACTCAGTGCCTCCACTTTGTGAGAAGTAGGAGTCTAGTATCATTTTCATAATACTGTCGTTATTCCACCATGGATTACCTATAGTTCACTCGTACCGTGGGTGTTCCCCACTGGTTAAATAATACTGGTGATATTTCTCCTGTACTACGTAATATATCTAGTTCCACTTTAAATTGATGACACATAATGAAAGGCACTGGATATACTCTACAAAACTTAAGCACTGATGATTGCTTTAAGGATATGTGGGCTTGAAACCTTGTTGCACAACATAATGTAGGTGAAACAGTTGTTCGTATTGTGCACGTAATGTATCAAGTTCTTTGAATGGAATCCTGGTTGAAACCAGGTTCATTTGGTCTAGTTGGACTATGGTCAAACCCCACAATGGGACTGGCTGCCCATTGTACTTCACCATTCTGCACCGAGGATACTGCAGCTGTGGGGATCTAATGTGCTGGTATATGTTGACATTAATCAGAGACATGGCTGTGCCAGCGCCAAACCGTAATTCTGCCATTGCTCCATTAATTTTCAGCTGTAGCACATGCTCTTGCGTCCCATCCGCTGGTGCTGTTGGCACCACAGGATACTGAGCAGCACACTGGCAGCTGTTTTTGTCACTTCCTGTCTAAGGCAGACACTTGTGAGATGCCCTGGTTTGCACCATACAAAACAGGTGACTTCACGGAATGGCCAGTGATGCCATTTGAGGACGATATGGAGGAAACTTTTTTATCAGCTTCCACTTGCTTAGGGATGCCAGAAGCATTATGAAACATAGCATGCATCAATGCTGTTACTTTGTGAGCTTTGAAAATGTTTTGCTTCTTGCTCAGAATTGGATCAAATGATTATAAAGCCTTCACACTAACTTCTCTATCAGGAGACAGACATACAGTAGCATCACAGTTTAATGATTCAACATATGATGTTCCACAGTGTTTATGGGGAAAATCACACTGACATGCAAAGCCTAAAAAGTCATCAGCCCATGGTGTGTGGCTTTGATGACTGCAGTAGTCATCAAACCACAAATCTCAGAAAAGCTCAAACTTTGGGAGTCCAAAAGTAGGTGTCTTTTGCTTTGCTTCATACAGTTTATTACTAAAAGACAGGAGGAGTGCATCTGACATTCAAGGTCAGTTATTTGACTTGCCTTGCAGTGAATAACAAACTGACTTAAATCGACCTCCCACTCTCATCTGTGTCATTGCAGCAAGTGAATGATTGAGGCGGAGGCATGATGTTGCTGACTGTTTGTGGTTTTGAAATAATTGTTACAGCAATTCCTGTTATTGCTGTTGCAGCTATCAAAACTTCATAAACAGAAGATCAGTGCTTCGCATCACTGTGATGCATAGTAAGAAAGTCTTCATTGCCACTTTTCTGTACTGTTCAGTGTAGTCCGCAGCTCGTGGTCGTGCGGTAGCGTTCTCGCTTCCCACGCCTGGGTTCCCGGGTTCGATTCCCGGCGGGGTCAGGGATTTTCTCTGCCTCGTGATGACTGGGTGTTGTGTGATGTCCTTAGGTTAGTTAGGTTTAAGTAGTTCTAAGTTCTAGGGGACTGATGACCATAGATGTTAAGTCCCATAGTGCTCAGAGCCATTTGTTCAGTGTAGGTAGAACACAATGTATGATAACTTACGAGGGTGAGTCAAATGAAAACCTTAAATATTTTATAAATATTATTTATTGTGCAGAAGTGGTACAAAGCTGTATCAATGCAAGTCCTCCAGCACTTAACAAAGTGCACAAATTTCTGTAAGAAAAAATTCTTATGGTAGTCCGCGCAACCACTCACGTGCCGCGTGGTGTACCTTTTCATCAGAATGGAACTTATTTCCTCCCATTGCTTCTTTGAGTGGTCCAAACAACCGGAAATCACTTAGGGTAAGGTCTGGTGTGTATGGTGGATGAGGAAGACACTCAAAATGCAGGTCTGTGATTGTTGCAGCTGTTGTACAGGCAGTGTGGGGCCTTGCATTGTCATGTTGCAAAAGGACACCTGCTGACAGCAATCCACGTCGCTTTGATTTGATTGCAGGCCGCAGATGATTTTTTTAGGAGTTCTGTGTATGATCCACTGGTCCCTCTAGGCATGTAATGCTCCAAAATGATGCCTTTTTCATCCCAAAAGAGAGTCAGCATAACCTTCCCTGCTGATGGTTCTGTTCGAAACTTCTTTGGTTTTGGTGATGAGGAATGGCGTCATTCCTTGCTCGCTCTCTTCGTTTCCGGTTGGTGGAAGTGAACCTAGGTTTCGCTCCCAGTAACTATTCTTGCAAGGAAGCCATCACCTTCTCGTTCAAATTGCCGATGAAGTTCTTCACAAGCATCAACACGTTGTTCTCTCATTTCAGGAGTCAGCTGCCGTGGCACCCATCTTGCAGACACTTTGTGAAACTGGAGCGCATCATGCACAATGTGATGTGCTGACCCATGACTAATCTGTAAACATGCTACAATGTCATTCAGTGTTACTGGGCGGTTTCCCTTCACTATGGCTTCAACTGCTGCAATGTTCTGTGAAGTCACAACTCATTGTGCCTGACCCGGACGTGGAGCATCTTCCATTGAAGTCACACCATTTGACTTGCTGCTGTGACAAATATGCATGACCGTACTTAATCTTCATTCGTCGATGAATTTCAATAGGTTTCTCACCTTCACTATGCAAAAACCGAATAACAGAACACTGTTCTTCCCTGGTGCAAGTCGCCAATGGGGCAGCCATCTTTATACTGATACTGCGACAGTGTGTGTGCACCTGCACTATGCTCCCTTGTACAGTTGCAGAAACCAAAGGAACAAGTGTGTTTCCTGTGGGTGATGACAGTGGAGTTCATGAAGTGAATGGCTAGCCAGCAGCAACGTCCAGTGTATAGCAAAAGCTGTAATAAACAGTCATATATTTAGAGTGATCCAAAATGAAAAATCTACTTATGCGAGGTCAGTCACTTTACTATCAATTGCACATGTCGAAGTGTTCAGAGAGTGCCTAGAACTACTCGATAAGTTTGTGGCCACAGTATTTAATGGCACTCATGTCGGTAGACAGTCTGCGGCGCACCCTCTGCAGAAGCAGCATGTACAGTATGTAGTATGAAGCCCGGGTAGCTCTTGACTTTTCTTCAGTATCAATACTTGGGATGAGCAGGGAATCTGAATTGCTGTCAAATACTAAACTTGTAACAAAGGACTAGGCACAAGTGACCCCACGACCAGTAGCATCACTGTAGCAGCTCAGTGGTATCAACCTGTGACAAGTACTAAAGGGCTTTGAACAACTTAAAGCGGCTGGAAGCCATAGAAATTTGTATCAAGTGTGTTGGTGCTATTATCGATAAGTATAAAAATAGAGCAAAAACTATATGTTACATGTTATACTATTGTTAGTAATTAAAATTATTACATATAGTGCTCAAAATATCACTTTCCTATTTAGTGAAAACACAGTCATAGAATGGCGAGGCTTTGCCATGGCCAGCGGTGTGGTCCTATAGTAGTCAGATTAAAGCTGCTTCTTCTTCTTCTTCTCCTTCTCTCTCTCTCTCTCTCTCTCTCTCTCTCTCTCTCTATCTCTCTCTCTCTCTCCCTCCCTCCCTCCCTCCCTCCCTCCCTCCCCCTCTACCTTCCTCTCTCTCCCTCTCCCGTCCCTTCTCACCCCCTTTCCTCTCCCCTCTCGCCTCCACCCTCTCTTGTAAACAATAGGTTAGATGGATAGAAAATGCGACCTTAAAGGAAACAAAGGTTTGTGTGAGGGTTGTAATGCCTGATATTGTGATGATGTGTTCATGTCAGCAAATGAAAGGCAGTCAGTAGTGTGCAGGTAGTATATCGTCATCCACGCCCCCCCCCTTTTTTTATGTAACTTCTCGAGTGTTAGAAGAATCTGCAGAATGTTTGTATTGGTTGTCATTTTAGGTTATTGTGGAGCAGAACAATATGGCAATCACCACCACATTCAGTAGCAATTTACACGAGTCCCCAGATGCCTGCAGATAACTTTTAATAGCTAGTCTTGTGAATTCAAGAAGTTACTAGATGAATAAGTGAAAGCCCCCTTTTTTCATTTATTGTACCCAAGGGAGAAGTAGTTACAGCCAAAAATTAAATAGTTTGCTAGTTGTCTGCATTTGCATTAATTTCATATATTTTCTTTCTTAAGTGTTTGGGATATTTTTGGATTTTTGACTGATGTATGCTATAGCAAAACTTGGGAACATGGACCATAGTGCTAGTTTCTTGTTTTTTTTCTGAATTTTAAAAGGATTTTGTGTGATGTTTTTCCTAGTTTCTCTTAAAAGAATTCATAATGTCCAGTGGAATAGTGTTTGTTTTAATAATTTGTGTATGTTCGGGAGGGGTGTTTATATTCAAAATAGGCACCTGTTGTAGAGGGGGAATATTTGTTCATTATGAAGTTTTCGTATTCTCAAAATTATATTACAGTTACCGTTTAATGTTGGACATAGTTTCTTCATATCCTTTGTAAATGTATGTAAAAATATTGTAATGCAAGCCTTGGGCAAAAGAGTATACATTAAGTAAAAAAAAAAAAACTTTTTTTTCCTTTGACACTGCAGGCAAAGTGGGAAATTCACATAGTAGACAAGCTGCAGCTAGGGACAGCAGAGGATATGGCTAGAAATGTGATAACAAGGGTGGCTCTCAGAAGGGTCAGGAAGGGAGTAGCGCGCACACACACAGCAAAACGGGAGGAGTAGGGTGTCGGGTAAGAATGCTAGTATATAGTAATAATGCTGATCTATTGTGAAAGGATGACAGTAATCCTGGAAAGGAAGAGAACCAAGAGAAATTGATCAAAAAGAGAAAACCACAAGGCAAGGAGAAGTATAAAATTTGAAGTAGAATGCAAATAGAGATAGGAATGTAAGGATGGCAAGGAACTAAGGGCAGATAAGTGGGCAACAGGAACTAGCAGAGATTGCAACTGAAAGAGTTTAACCTCCACTTTGTGTGTGTTTTCCACTGCAATATCATATCTCTGTACAGTTAGTGGATAGACCATCCACAAACCATGTTGTTGTTGTTGCGATCTTCAATTCAAAGATTACATTGACTATTCCTTGATGCCTCAGGATGTGACCTATCAACCAATCCCTTCTTTTGGTCAAATTGGGCTATAAATTTCTTTCCTCCCCAATTCAGTTCAGTGCCACTTCATTAGTTATTTACTCTTATTTTCAGCATTCTTCTGTAGCACCACGTCCCAAAGTTTCTGTTATCATATTGTCTGAACTGGTTATCATCCATGTTTTGCTTCTGTACAAGGCTACATTCCAGACAAATACCTTCAGAAAAGACTACTTAATATTTGAATTTATGTTGACAATTTATCTGGTAATAAATATGCAGCCAGTCACAACTGGTCGCATATTAATTACCAGATAAATCGACAGTTTAAATAACAGTCACAGTTCGTCATCCATAATGGATATGCTGAAATTTGAATTTATTTTCAGTGTTAACAAGTTACTCTTTTCCAGTAACGCAGTCAGCAGTTATTTTGCTGCCTAAATAGCAAAACTCATCTTTCAATATGTCAGTTCCTAATCTAATGCTCTCAGCATCACCTGATGTGACAACATTCCATTATCCTTGTTTTGCCTTTGTTAACGTTCATCTTATATTCTTTCAAGACACTGTCCATTGCATTTAATTGCACTTCCAAGTCTTTTGCTGTCTGTGACAATTGCAATGTCACCAGCTAAGTACACCTTTATTTCTTCTCCCTGAACTTTAATTTCCTTTTCAAATTTCTTCTTGATTTCATTTGCAGGTTGTTCATTGCAGAGATTGATCATTGGGGATAAGCAATAATGTTGTTTCCTTTCTCAGCTTCTGCTTCTCTTTTGTGTCCTTCTACTCTTTCAACTGCAGTCAGTTTTCTGTACAAGTTGTAAATAACATTTTGCTCCCCAAAGTACACACATTCACATAACACAATCACAAAGACACCCAAATGCTCACATCCATGGTGAGACTGATGATGGATTATCATTTATTGAGAATAGTTGACTGGGCTGATAGAGGTGGGAAGGGGTTAGGGAAGGATCCATGTGGCAAGGAAAGGGTAGTGGAGTAATGCAAGGCAGGTCTTTTGACAGATTACTTAGCAGTTGCACAGTGAGAAGTTGGCTGTTGGGAGAAAGGAGTGCATGATCTGGACAGGAGAAGAGTGGGAGCGGTTTAGACAGAAAGGAAAAGTAAGTTGAGTCAGTGGGAAACAGGTTAACGGAGGCTGAAACCAGGGGTCTGCAAGAGTGCAGGATGTGCTGAAGAGACAATTCCCACCTGCATAGTTCAGAAAAACGCTGGAAGGAAGTATCCAAATCAACTACTGCTTCATTGTGGGGGCCATTTACCCCCTTCCAGCAAAAGTTTCTCTGAACTATGCAGGTGGGAATCATTTCTACTCTCTTCTGTTCTCTCATTCCTTCACCGTCCAGATTATATATTGCCTTCTGCCAACACTCGACACGCCACCCCCCCCCTCCCTTTCCCATCATCTCTCAGATACTGTACCCTCTGAATTCATTTTGTCTTTGGCACAGCCATTCAGTCATTTGCTGTAAGACCTGCCTCTCACTAACTTGCTATCCCCTTCTTGTATATCTTCCATCCCCACCAGATAACTGCTCCCAATAATCCATTCCATCACAGCTGTGGGAGTGTGCATTTGAATGTCTATATGTGTGAATGTGTGCACTTTGCTAGAAAAAGGGCAAGAGTTCAAAAGGTAGTAAAAAAACTGTTTTTTGTTAAGTGTATTTATGCACCACACATCAGTCTACCATAGGAGAGTGGTTGCTATTCCGTTATGTTACATATTGTTCCTTCCTAGAATTTCAAATACTGTTATTATGTGCTTCTACAGCAAGTGTCCCACAATTTAGCTTACCTGAGCCACATTGGAAGAAGATATTATATTTAGGGAAAAA
This sequence comes from Schistocerca serialis cubense, assembly GCF_023864345.2. NCBI lineage: Eukaryota > Metazoa > Arthropoda > Insecta > Orthoptera > Acrididae > Schistocerca > Schistocerca serialis. The sequence goes on along the minus strand of NC_064644.1, from coordinate 488,483,348 downwards.
CATGACGGACCAATGAGATACTAACAACATGTGGCGGGAGTTTTATATTAAAAATATTCTCTCTCTCTCTCTCTCTCTCTCTCTCTCTCTCTCTCTCTCTCTCTCTCTCTCTCTCACACACACACACACACACACACACACTTGCTCTGGGCGCCACTGTTGACAGCCTTGCATTTGTCATCAAGCTACTCCTGCTTGACCATTTTACTTTTCCTGTTAAATTGGTTTTTTAGACATCTGTATTCCCTTTCTTCCACGTGGTTAATTTGTTGCATTTTTAATTATATTTCCTCCTTTCGTCAAATTCGGTGTGTTCTATGTTATCCAAGGATTTCTACCGTGTGTTCTATGTTATCCAAGGATTTCTACCGTGTGTTCTCTCTTTGTCTATTTGATTCTCTGTTGCCTCCACTATTTCATTTTTCAAGGCTATCCATTCATCTTCTGTTGTTTTCCTTACCCTTGTTTCAGTCAATCATTGCGTAATGCCACCTTTAAAACTCTAAACAACCCCCAGGTCCTTCGGTGCATCAAAAAGCCATCTCCTTGAGCTCTGACTTCTTTGCAATTTCTTCAGTTTCAATCAACAGTTCACCATCAATAAATCGCAGCCGAAGTCTCATATGTCCCTGGAAATGTCTTACAGTTCAAAATTTGATTTTGAAATCTCTGTCTTAACCATTATGTAATCAATCTGTTACCTTCCAGTGTTCCTAGATTTCTTTCATGTATAGAACCTTCTTTCTGTGCAAAATTCTACTTGGCAGCTCCATCCTTTTTCCTTCTTCCCAGGCCATGTTCTTTTCTATTTTTCCTTCTTCACCATTCCAGTCACCCATCACAATAAAATCTTTGCCTTGCTTGACTGTCTGGATGATTTCCTTTATTTCATCATACACTCTTTCAGTCTTTTCATCTGCAAATAGTTGTTGTATAAACTTGTACTACTGTGGTGGGTGTTAGCTTAATGTCTGTTGTCACTACAATGATGTGTTCATCTCTGTACTGTTCATAGTAGCGTGTGCACACTCCTATTTTCGTATATGTTATTAGGCCTAATTCTGCATTACCCCTACTTGGTTTTGTGTTGATAATCCTGTATTTACATGACCGAAAGTCCTGTTCCTCTTGCCACAGTATTTAATTAATGCCCACTATATCCAACTTCGGACCTAGCATTCCACACTGATGTGTAAAATGCCAGTCTTTATATATATAAAAAAAATCATCCTCCTGAATCACAGAAAACGGAGTGGGGGGAGTAGTTTTTACTTGCTTTCAGCCATCAGCTTGTACCATATTTGTTCTAAATTTTGGTTTTCCATAGTTGCCACTTCATTAGAGGACCAGTGTACAATTCAGTCATTGGCAGCAAGGAGTAGTTTATCCCCTTCCTGCTGCTCTGGCATTAGATATACCCTGTGCTGTACTCACAGTTCATTCAAAATTATTGCAAGAGGCATTTTTGAGTGACTGGTACTGTAGTGTTTGAATACAGTTGTGTACTCACTTTATAGTAAACACCACACTAAGTCTGACATTATTAACAGCAGCTTAAAAAGCAAACTATCAGTGTCACTTTCAATAGTAAAATAAAAAAATAAAAAATTGTAAGGACAGTATTTTCCTGTATTTTCTAAACTTTGTTAAATATGACAAATATAAGAAATCAAATGAATGTAATAAATTCAATTATTAATACTCACATTGGCGTGTGCACAAATACTAGTATGGGAATTAATTACTTCCAGTTACAAGTATGAAATTCAGTGTTAACACTTTATGCATGATTTATCTTTGATACTTACTGTTACTCTTGTAAATTACATTTCAGGCTTGCCAGAAAGCCTTGGGGAATCTAGAAAAAGATTCTGGATGCACTATTGGAGTTGTCTAAAACTTGTGCTTTACTTGACTACTTTGGTGTGCTAATTGTAACAACTTGGTTCAGAAATTGTGTGTGTGATAATAGGGACCTGTTGAAACCATTAGTGGGTTGGAAGGATGTGATGGATTATGAAAAGAGAAGCAAATAAGCTTTGTTTCTTTCACATTATGCAGCTCCACAGCACCACTCAAGCATTATTCACGTATATACGTTAGGAACAACCGGAGAGACAAAGCATGGGACTGAGGTCTCAAATGTTCCTGCAGGTCTCTTGTAATATCGTTCTGGGATGTAAATGCTTGAATAGCAGAATAGATTTTTGGTGTACTATGAGTGTGGAAGTTATTTATGGCATCATCAAACCTGTGCACCTGGTTATATTTCTCTCAGTACAACACATCAGATATTGTTATCTTGTTGTGAGCTCATACTGAACTTTTTTGTAGTAACTGTTGAATTAGAAAATTAATACTTTTTATGTAGGAAAGAACAAGCTGTACATGTATTCATTGTTAAACTGCTGAGAATAGAGAAGAATCAGTACAAGCATCTTCACAAGTAATGACAGCATAGGAGAGTTACTTCCTGCTCTTTGGATGTGGTGGTGCAGACCTTTCATCTCACTAGTATCTTAGACTGTTCCATTTATTTCTTTTGCAACCCATGTGGATGTCTACAGCTGTGCAAGATACAAAAGATCATCAGCTGGTACCACGATATCATTGTTAATATATACATTTTTTATGTGTTAGTTGTAAATTGTTTTAGTTTTATTCTAATTGATTTTCAGGACTACTTTCCAACTTGCTGTATTAAGTTCTTCCATTAGCTGTTGCTGAAGGGTTCACCTGCCGTAGAGGGAAACTGTGTATCATCAGCAAGACGCAAGTGATTAAGGTATGTCCCATTGATGCATATTCGTTCTTCATTTGCTTACTTTATGGATTTGAAAAAATTGTCTGGGACCATCTCTCTCCTCCTTCAATTGCCAATTTCCCATTATTCTGATGAATGGAAACTGCAGCATTGATATATGCTTTTTAATTTACTGACATAGGTTAAATCAACACCTTTTTTCTCAAGGGCTGGGTGTAAATATTTTACTGAAACAGTCAACATATTTCTCAAAATCAGCAAGCCCCAGAGACAGTGCCAGTTATACTTGCTACTGTGTTCTGTACTGTCATTCATAACATTCAAATGATCCATTTTGCTATGTTACTGTACTCATTTGATGCAGCCCGCCATTATCCTGTGCAGGCCTCGTCTCCTCTGTATAACTATAACAACTTATATCCATTTGAATCTGCTCCTTTTATTTGAGTTGGGGTCTCTTCTACAATTTTTACCCTACGCACCTCCAGTCCCACATTGATAATTCTGTCATGTCCCAGGATGCATCATTTAACCATACCTTTATTTAGTCAGTTGGTGCATTAAATTTATTTTTTCCCCAGTTTGCTTCAGTATCTCCTCATTAGTTAAACAATCCACCCCTGTAATCTTCTGTTCCCTTGTCTGTTATGTTTATCATTCACGTTTCATTTCTGTACAAGGCTGCCCAATAGCAAAACTCATCTACCCTCTCGTAATCAAATTCCTTTTGGATAGCAAGATTTATTTCATCTTCATTCCTTTACATTGTTTTACTTTTGTTGATGTTCATCTTATAACCTCTTTTCATGAGACTATCCATTCTGTTCAACTGCTTTTCCCAGTTCTTTGTTGTATCTGACTCTATTAGTGTCATCTGCAGACCTCAAAGTTTTTATTCCTTCTCCAAAAACTTCGATTCCTTTTCCAGATTTTTCCTTGGTTGCCTTTACTGCCTGCTCAGTGTACAGATTGAGTATACCACTAAGGATAGGTTACATCTGTATCTCTCTGTTTTTTCAGCTGCTGTTTTCCTGCGGTCTGGTTTCTATAAGTTTCAAATAACCTTTAATTCCCTATGTTGTAATCCTGCTACCTTCAGAATTTCAAGGACTGTTATTCCAGTGAACACCGTAAAAACCTTCTGTAGATGAGTAAATGTTATAAAAGTGGGTTTCCCTTTCTTTTACCTATCTTCTAATGTAAGTTGTATGGACTGTGTTGCTTCTCATGTTTCTACACATCTCTAGAACAAAATCTGGCTTTCCCAGAGCTTGACTTCTACCAGTTTTTCAATTCTTCTGTTGCATTCTTCTTGAACTCTGAGAGTATTTTACATGTCTCATACACCTTGCACACCATGTCGAATAGTTTTTGTCATGGCTGAATCTTCTAAGAATATTAATAAAGTCTGAAGGAATGGCTTCTATTCCAGATGCCTTGTTTTGGCTTTCGGTGTTTCAGTGCTCCATCAAATTATTCTTTTAGTATCATAGAATCCTTTTCATCTTCATGTACTTCCTCTTCCATGACTGTAATACAGTCATAAAGTTCATTTCACATGTGTAACTTGTATATAACGGGTGGCTATAATGAAACTGATGGTGCTCAGAGTGCTGCAGTGTGGGCTCTATACATCACTGGACACTGAAACAATGTAGGTATGTTCATTAATTGGTGGTGCATTCAGGGAGTATGCTGGAAAAAAAAGAAATAAGAAATGTTCTATGTTCTGCCACCAGGTAAACAGCCGGAATGTTGTGTGGCTGCAAGAAAAGGGGTGGAATGATCAAACACATGATAACAGTAGTTCTGGCACATTTATTAGAACAGGGGTAAAAGTTACACCATGTCTCTGTGCGAGGATCAGAGGAACATAACTCCATTTTAGCTACTTTACCAGAGAGATGAAGCAGAGTATTTTAAGCCCTAAATTTCATGTTTCAGTGGTGTAATAGAAACTTCATTGAAAATTTTCTACACTAAAGAATACACTTAAAAAGCTGTTCGATGGTAATATAGCCCTACTGGTTTGCCATTATTAATTGTTTAATGTAGCGCTAAGGAGATACGTAATTATGATTCTAAGTGAATCAGTCTACATAGACGATTTATGTATTGGAGACACGCACTTACTTTGCCAAATGTAATATAAAAAGTTAGTTTACTCATTAAAAAGGGATCAGTTACAGCTTAAATAAAAGCATATTAGTGGATTTTTGTACCAACATCACTAATGAATGTTCACAACCTAGCTAACTTCATCACAGCCATTCCCACCACAGTCTGAAGCTCCAGCTTTCTCTTCTTGAAGACTCTTGTGAAAAGTGTGTTATTGTTCCTTGATAACACTGATGTGGCACAGATCCAGAAGATCTTTTACCTCCTCTTCCCAAAGTTTTAGTGTTCCATGGTATTTCCGTCCCAACTGGAAGACTAGCGGAATTACGAGTTTTTCTGGAAACTGGCAAACTTTTGAATTGTTGATGAGTGAAATGTTCGAAAAAGATGTGATTTTGAAGTGACATCACTTTAAGCCATTGTACTTAATTTACTTTGCTGTCAGTTTTAGTATTTTTCGACTTTTCCTTCTGCATTGCCCCAGAATCCAGGAAGTCCTTCTGGTTCATTTCAACAGCTTCATACAGTCTTTGTTTTTTAACAGTCTGAACAACATTATACAACCATAAATGATCACAGATATTAACAGTTTTTGCCGCCTTTTCTATACGGGCATGGGCTGATTCACACTGCATTAAAGACTGGCCAGGCTCAAAGACGCATTGCTATATTCTTTTGTATGTTTTGTACAAATGTTTCTGATACATTAAAAGAGCTAAGGAAAAACCATAGACACATTTGAACTTCATAACCATCTTTCAGTGGAAAGTACTTCTTTGTCACATTTCTTTGAGACTGCATACCTGCAGAACATGACCTTTCTTTAGATACCTCCATAATAAGTGAAGCTAAATACTCTACTGCTTCTCTGTATCTTTCATCATCCAGAATCCTTGGAACATCCCTCTTACTTCAGTCTCACTGATGTTCTCGCTACACTTTCTCAGGCATTTGAAACAATGCTAGTACTTCAATGTTCTGGCTGGCACTTCTTTATTAGCAGTTGATGTGTATGCCTTTCCTGACTGCCTATTCATTTTTCTCATGTTCCTTCTCCATGTAGGTTGCCCAGGTCTTTTATCATTAGACTCAACAGTCACTGGATTTACTTCCCCCTGTCACATGTTCATTAACAGCACAAAACCTTTGTGCAGACAAACTGAAGAATCAGGGATGAATAGCTGATTTGTTGTTGAATGGGGATTTACATAATTTATCCCATTTGTGACATTGCCTGGAAAGGAGAAAATTATATTATTGACAGTGTCTTATGTTGTATATTACATTAATCAAGTATGAATCGTATACAGTCGCATTGTATTACGAAACTTGTAGTGTGTGGTAATTATGACAGTATCTACCAGTTCACTCAAAGACAAAAAGTGTGGCCTTGGATGTACTGAAATGCACTCGTGTAATTATTTTAGTAACATCTCAGTTAGGAGAAGAAATAAATCAGAATCTAATCCAGAGCCAGTAAGGAAAGGTGTATACACAACCATATTAAAATGATAGTCTCAGTATATGTGTTTCGTTTGTTTTTCTTACATTCCTGCAACTACACATTCAAATATTTCATGACTGAGAAAATAGTATTTGAAATATTAAACAAGACCTACAGTGGAAACGGATTATCATTTTACTTACTTAGATTTTATAACATGGTTTCATTGACAGTTGAACTGCACCTCTCCTTTTCTTTGGCCTCAGAGATGGTGATGTTGATGATGATGAATCTGTGTTGCTATTGGGAATGTAATTATGTGATGAACCGGAATCTAGCACTTTGAATTCATTACAATCTTCTTCACTTAACTCTGGCAGCTGTTCCCATAATGAAACTGTTTTGTATTACAGATGAGGTTTCACCATTCTTTTTTTCTGCTTCTGTAATTTTGAAATATGTAAACAATGACAAGGAAGCAAGCCTGTCAAGCTAATGAACTGTATCTCCACAGATGAATTATCTTGTAGGTAAAATCAATAGTAATTCATCTTACCTTCATCAGGTGTTTAATTCCTTCCATTGCAGTAATTTTGCATCATTAGCTTAACTATTCTCCTTCCTTGTGAAGTCATTTTTATCTAACAAAGAGCGCACACCAATACTAACCCCTTCACAGTGAATAGTTCACAAAGCTAAAGTGTGATGTGGCAATAAAAGCAATGTGACTGCATTGACAGTGCTTACAAAGGGCACTCATAGTTTATCTAGTGTTTCTCTACTTACTGATTCTTGCTGTTTGAAATGTCATACATAAAGTGTTTCAAGAATTCATGGAAAGATGAATGATTCAGCAATGAGATGTGATGCAATGTTTCCTCGTGGCACTGTAAGCTTTGTTATTAGCTGGTAGACAACATATACTTCTTGTTCAGCACATAGGAAAATAGTGCACAAATGCAGCAAAATTAGATTATGCAAAACAATCAGATAATGGTTTCTGCTGAGTTAAAACATATTTCCAATTTTACTTCATGAAGTAAGCAGTCAGAAGAGCAAAATGCCCATACATTTTGCTGATCCGAAAGTTGAGATGCACTTACTTGAGACAGAAGAACATAATTGCCAATATGTCTGTTTTAAAATAAGTTAGTTACTTGGAGGTATGCACCACCTTATTCTCGCAGGAAGAAGGAATAGAGATATGCTGTTTTGACACAACAGGGAGCTGATTACCATGAGCACGCACATTAAAAAAACCAAAATCACGTTTTAGGAGATTCGTTCCTCTGACTCCCACATGACAGTGTGTGTAATAATCTCTGGGCTCTGCAACATGCTGCAGTCAAAAAAGGGTGTGGTCAACTGTTGCTTGCAGCATATCCGGTGTAATCAGAGTGACAGGTCAGCTTATGCTATTCTTCTGATCAGGAAGAGTACGGATAGATCTCTGATAGACACCATCTGTCAGATATATTCACAGCCAGTCACATGGATTTAGGTCAAGGGATCTGGAATGACACACATCTTGAAATTTCCTAGAGATGATGCGGTCATTAGTGAAGGTTTCTCGAAGCAAATCTTTCACCTGGCAAGTGATGTATCGATCCATCTTCCATGAAAATAGTGTTATGGGCACAGTTGCATTCTTGAAAAGCTGGAATCACGTGTTGCACAAGGAGGTCCTTATAGTGTGTAGGCATCACAGTACACTTAAACAGGCCAGCGTGGCGTCGTCATCTCACAGGAAAAGGGTCTGAGAATGAAGAGCCTTCTGAAACCACATCACAGAATCTCATAAGCTTAGTGCAATGGATGTTCCAGCACAACATGTGTGCAGTAGAACACCATATTTGACAGTTTCATGCATTCATTGCACCGTGCAGAGTGAAATGTGCCTCATTCATCCAAAGAATGTTCCCTAGCCACATGTCGTCCATTTCCATGCACGCCAAAATACTAAATGTGAAGCACAGTGTTGTAACCTGTCTTGGGGATTCATTTTTTTTCGCATTCTGAATCTTGTAGGAGCCCCAGTGTAAAAAGCGCTGTAAAATCTTTTGAGTAGTTGATCAGGGGAGAGTGGCTCAAGCACTGGCTGGAGAATCAATATAGCTATAGCAACTTCATCCTCGACTAACGAGGGAATGGACCACCTCCCCTATCTCTGCTGCACCACCTATTCCACTTGTGTCATCAAATTTCTTGATCAATTCTTTAGCAGATTTATTAATATGAGGCCTGTTCTCAGCTGTTTCTGTTGGCAATATTCTTGCATTGCACCCCTGTTATTGGTGCCATTCTGATCAATCAACTTTACCAACATTGTATGGTTTTTCTTCTCAATAGCAATTGCGTTTCATATGGAAAACGTCAACCTTCTTAACCACGCACACTAACAGTCACTTCACAAAATGAATCAACATGCTTCCCCAAGCAAGAAGCAGCATCATCATCATGTCAAAACAGGAAACATTTTTCATTTGACAGCTTACAGTGCCATATTTTCACCTGGTGACAGAAAGTAGAACTATTTCTTTTTTTCCTGTATACTCCACGAGTGCATCAGTTAACAAACATACTTAAAATGTTTCAGTGTCCTGCATTCAGAACATCATCAGTTAATTATAACCACACAGTATGTATTCATTCGACCTTTCAATTGTCCCTCCTTTGGTTGTTACTGGCTTGCCCCTATTTTCTTTTTCTGAAAGTTATCTTTAATTTTCAAATATGCTTATCTATCTTTCCCCTAGTCTTGCACATTTCTACAGCCTTGTGTTTGTCCTCTTGCCATTCCTGCTTTGCCATTGTGTGCTTTCTGTCAGTCTCATTTTTTAGATGCCTGCATTTCCTTTCATTTGCTACGTTTGTATATTTTCTTATTTTGTCATTTATATTCAATATCTCCTGTGTTATCCAGGGCTTTCAAATAGAGCTTGACTTTTATGTATGTGATCCTCTGCTCTGCCTTCCTCGTATCATCTATCACAACTACCAGCTTGTCATCTCTTGTATTCCTTTCACCCGTTTCAGTCAGTTGTTGCCTAATGATCCCTTCGAGACTCTCAACAACCTGTGGTTCTTTCAACATACCTAGGTCCCATCTCCTTAAATTTCTTACTCTCTGCAATTTCTTCATAATTTGTGAGTCACCAACAACAGATTAAAATTGGCCAAAGTCCACATCTGCTTCTGAAAGTATCGTGCAGTTTAAATTCTGATTTTGAAATCTATCTCTTACAAATGTATAATTTGTCTGAAACAGTCTGAAAAAATCTTCCAAGTATACAGCCTACTTACATGATTGTTAAAACAAGTATTTGGAATGCAAAATTATACCAGATCACTATCCATTTCATTACTTTTCTCCAGTCCGCATTGTCCTACTAATTTTCTTTCTCTTTATTTGCCTACTACCACTTCCAGTCTGACCTTACTATTTGAATAATTCCTTTTTGTTAGAGATAGTTGGCATATAAAGTTCTACTATGGTGAGTGCTGACTTTGTGTCTTACCTCGGCTATAATAAAGTGTTCAGTATACTGTTCATTGTGTGTCACCTGCATTCCCATATTCTTTTTATGCTTGCTTTCTATTTGATTTTGTGTTGATAACACTTTATTCACCTGACCAGATGCACTAATCTTCCTGCCAACTGTCTCCACTGATTCCCAGTATATGTAACTTCAACATGTCTATTTCCCTTTGTAAGTTCTCTGACCTATAGTACCTATCTGATTAAAGGATGTTAACATTCCACACTCAGCCCTGTGGAACAACTGTTTTGTTCTTTTTAGTGTCGTCCTCCTGAACAGTCCCCACCTGGATAGCCAAATGGATGACTTATTCTACCTCCAGAATATCTTACCAAAGAGGATGCCATTGTCATTAAGCCATACAGTAGAGCTACATGCCCTCAGGAAGAATAATGGCTGTAGTTTCCTCTTTCTTGCAGGTTTTTGCAGAACCAGCATAGGAAGTCCATGTTGGCTATTATTGCAAGGCTTGATTAATCAGACATCCAGATCCTTGCCACTGCAACTACTGAATAGGCTGGTGATCCTATTCTGGAGCCACAGGTTAGTTTGATCTCTCCTCACACACCCCTTCATTGTGGTTGCACCTAGGGTACTATTATTTGTATTGTTGAGGCAAGCAAGCCATTACATGTCAGCAAGGTCATGGGGGCCAGTTTACTACATCCAGTTATAAAGCCAGCTTGATCCTTCACATAGTAAAAATATAATTTTTTCCCCTCTACGGTTTTAGATAATGTTTGTGAAAATCTTGTACTACATTAACGAGACAAAAGTGATCTGCAGGGTATTGATATTATTATTATTATTATTGCTTGTTATAAGGTAGAATAATTTTAACTTTGTTTTGGTATTAGGGAAATCTATTCTTCTGCAGACGTTCCATAAGTAATTTTCTGTTTGACTTTGTATTGCTTGTTATCCAACATTAACCAATTCTGTTGAACATCTTCTCCAGTTGCCTTTTCTTTTCTTACACATTACCTTAATTACTTCCAGTATTAACTATTGATGTTTCTGATTCATACAAACGTTTAAATGGCTTGTAATATTTCTACAGTTTTTTTTGTACTGGGCGAGGTGGCGCAGTGGTTAGCACACTGGACCCGCATTCGGGAGGACGACAGTTCAATCCCGTCTCCAGCCATCCTGATTTAGGTTTTCTGTGATTTCCCTAAATCATTGCAGGCAAATGCCGGGATGGTTCCTCTGAAAGGGCACGGCCGATTTCCTTCCCCATCTTTCCCTAACCCGAGCTTGTGCTCCTTCTCTAATGACCTCATTGTCGACGGGACATCAAAAGAAACACACCAAACAAAAAAACACTACAGTTTTTTGTCTGTTGCTGATTACTTGTCATCTGCTTATTAACTAATCAGATGAGGCATCTACCCAAGGTAATTTTTTGTTTTGTTTTCTTCATATTCTTATTGCTTTCAATTCCTTTTGAAGACTTATCTTAAGAACAACTTCTTTTCTATTTTACACTGATAAGTACAATTTTATTTTTAGTTCCATTTGAATCTTAACAAATATACACACATCAAAAAAAGTTTTGCATCACCCCAGTTCTTAGAACTCCTGAAGATAGATGTTGACTGTGGATATTGTATCACAGACACAGTCTCTTTGACTGTTCAGAGATGTCACTAAACCCACACAAAGATGTAAACAACCCTGCATGAGCAGCGCCTATTAGAGAGAGGAGTTCCGACAGCCGATCAGTCCCAGTCATTCCACCAGGAAGGAGGTATACAACTCGTGTTGTCTGTAGTTAAAGCATACCTAGATGGTCAATGCTGCAGTTCGATCACTTCTGCATTGTTACTTTGTGCCAGGAAGGGCTCTCAACAAGGGAAGTGTCCAGGTGTCTCGGAGTGAACCAAAGCGATGTTGTTCAGACATGGAGGTAAAGAGAGACACGAACTGTCGATGACATGCCTCACTCAGGCCGCCCAAGGGCTACTGCTGCAGTGGATGACCTCTACAGGACATCATGTTACAACTCAAACTGTGCGCAATAGGCTGCATGATGCTCAAATTCACTCCCAGTGTCCACGGCGAGGTCCAACTTTGCAACCACGAGACAATTCAGCACGGTACAGATGGGCCCAACAACAAGCCGAGTGGACTGCTCAGGATTGGCATCACATTCTCTTCACCGATTAGTGTCGCATATACCTTCAACCAGAAAGAGAGATATTTGGAGCAACCCAGTCAGGCTGAACGCCTTAGACACACAGTCTACATCTACATCTACATTGATACTCCGCAAGCCACCCAACGGTGTGTGGTGGAGGGCACTTTACGTGCCACTGTCATTACCTCCCTTTCCTGTTCCAGTCGCGTATGGTTCGCGGGAAGAACGACTGTCTGAAAGCCTCCGTGCGCGCTCTAATCTCTCTAATTTTACATTCGTGATCTCCTCAGGAAGTATAAGTAGGGGGAAGCAATATATTCGATACCTCATCCAGAAACGCACCCTCTCGAAACCTGGCGAGCAAGCTACACCGCGATGCAGAGCGCCTCTCTTGCAGAGTCTGCCACTTGAGTTTATTAAACATCTCCGTAATGCTATCACGGTTACCAAATAACCCGGTGACGAAACGCGCCGCTCTTCTTTGGATCTTCTCTATCTCCTCCGTCAACCCGACCTGGTACGGATCCCACACTGATGAGCAATACTCAAGTATAGGTCGAACGAGTGTTTTGTAAGCCACCTCCTTTGTTGATGGACTACATTTTCTAAGCACTCTCCCAATGAATCTCAACCTGGTACCCGCCTTACCAACAATTAATTTTATATGATCATTCCACTTCAAATCGTTCCGTACGCATACTCCCAGATATTTTACAGAAGTAACTGCTACCAGTGTTTGTTCCGCTATCATATAATCATACAATAAAGGATCCTTCTTTCTATGTATTCGCAATACATTACATTTGTCTATGTTAAGGGTCAGTTGCCACTCCCTGCACCAAGTGCCTATCCGCTGCAGATCTTCCTGTATTTCGCTACAATTTTCTAATGCAGCAACTTCTCTGTATACTACAGCATCATCCGCGAAAAGCCGCATGGAACTTCGACACTATCTACTAAGTCATTTATATATATTGTGAAAAGCAATGGTCCCATAACACTCCCCTGTGGCACGCCAGAGGTTACTTTAACGTCTGTAGACGTCTCTCCATTGATAACAACATGCTGTGTTCTGTTTGCTAAAAACTCTTCAATCCAGCCACACAGCTGGTCTGATATTCCGTAGGCTCTTACTTTGTTTATCAGGCGACAGTGCGGAACTGTATCCAACGCCTTCCGGAAGTCAAGAAAAATAGCATCTACCTGTATCTAATATTTTCTGGGTCTCATGAACAAATAAGGCGAGTTGGGTCTCACACGATCGCTGTTTCCGGAATCCATGTTGATTCCTACATAGTAGATTCTGGGTTTCCAGAAATGACATGATACGCGAGCAAAAAACATGTTCTAAAATTCTACAAGAGATCGACGTAAGAGATATAGGTCTATAGTTTTGCGCATTTGCTCGACGACCCTTCTTGAAGACTGGGACTATCTGTGCTCTTTTCCAATCATTTGGAACCCTCCGTTCCTCTAGAGACTTGCGGTACACGGCTGTTAGAAGGGGGGCAAGTTCTTTCGCGTACTCTGTGTAGAATCGAATTGGTATCCCGTCAGGTCCAGTGGACTTTCCTCTATTGAGTGATTCCAGTTGCTTTTCTATTCCTTGGACACTTATTTCGATGTCAGCCATTTTTTCGTTTGTGCGAGGATTTAGAGAAGGAACTGCAGTGCGGTCTTCCTCTGTGAAACAGCTTTGGAAAAAGGTGTTTAGTATTTCAGCTTTACGCGTGTCATCCTCTGTTTCAATGCCATCATCATCCCGTAGTGTCTGGATATGCTGTTTTGAGCCACTTACTGATTTAACGTAAGACCAGAACTTCCTAGGATTTTCTGTCAAGTCGGTACATAGAATTTTACTTTCGAATTCAATGAACGCTTCACGCATAGCCCTCCTTACGCTAACTTTGACATCGCTTAGCTTCTGTTTGTCTGAGAGGTTTTGGCTGCATTTAAACTTGGAGTGGAGCTCTCTTTGCTTTCGCAGTAGTTTCCTAACTTTGTTGTTGTACCACGGTGGGTTTTTCCCATCCCTCACAGTTTTACTCGGCACGTACCTGTCTAAAACGCATTTTACGATTGCCTTGAACTTTTTCCATAAACACTCAACATTGTCAGTGTCGGAACAGAAATTTTCGTTTTGATCTGTTAGGTAGTCTGAAATCTGCCTTTATTACTCTTGCTAAACAGATAAACCTTCCTCACTTTTTTTATATTCCTATTAACTTCCATATTCAGGGATGCTGCAACGGCCATATGATCACTGATTCCCTGTTCTGTACATACAGAGTCGAAAAGTTCGGGTCTGTTTGTTATCAGTAGGTCCAATATGTTATCTCCACGAGTCGGTTCTCTGTTTAATTGCTCGAGGTATTTTCGGATAGTGCACTCAGTATAATGTCACTCGATGCTCTGTCCCTACCACCCATCCTAAACATCTGAGTGTCCCTGTCTATATCTGGTAAATTGAAATCTCCACCTAAGACTATAACATGCTGGGAAAATTTATGTGAAATGTATTCCAAATTTTCTCTCAGTTGTTCTGCCACTAATGCTGCTGAGTCGGGAGGTCGGTAAAAGGAGCCAATTATTAACCTAGTTCGGTTGTTTAGTGTAACCTCCACCCATAATAATTCACAGGAACTATCCACTTCTACTTCACTACAGGATAAACTACTACTAACAGCGATGAACACTCCACCACCGGTTGCATGCAATCTATCCTTTCTAAACACCGTCTGTACCTTTGTAAAAATTTTGGCAGAATTTATCTCTGGCTTAAGCCAGCTTTCTGTACCTATAACGATTTCAGCTTCGGTGCTTTCTATCAGCGCTTGAAGTTCCGGTACTTTACCAACGCAGCTTCGACAGTTGACAATTACAATACCGATTGCTGCTTGGTCCCCGCATGTCCTGACTTTGCCCCGCACCCGTTGAGGCTGTTGCCCTTTCTGTACTTGCCCAAGGCCATCTAACCTAAAAAACCGCCCAGCCCACGCCACACAACCCCTGCTACCCGTGTAGCCGCTTGTTGCGTGTAGTGGACTCCTGACCTATCCAGCGGAACCCGAAACCCCACCACCCTATGGCGCAAGTCGAGGAATCTGCAGCCCACACGGTCGCAGAACCGTCTCAGCCTCTGATTCAGACCCTCCACTCGGCTCTGTACCAAAGGTCCGCAGTCAGTCCTGTCGACGATGCTGCAGATGGTAAGCTCTGCTTTCATCCCGCTAGCGAGACTGGCAGTCTTCACCAAATCAGATAGCCGCCGGAAGCCAGAGAGGATTTCCTCCGATCCATAGCGACACACATCATTGGTGCCGACATGAGTGACCACCTGCAGATGGGTGCACCTTGTACCCTTCATGGCATCCGGAAGGACCCTTTCCACATCTGGAATGAGTCCCCCCGGTATGCACACGGAGTCCACATTGGTTTTCTTCCCCTCTCTTGCTGCCATTTCCCTAAGGGGCCCCATTACGCGCCTGACGTTGGAGCTCCCAACTACCAGTAAGCCCACCCTCTGCGACTGCCCGGATCTTGCAGACTGAGGGGCAACCTCTGGAACAGGACAAGCAGCCATGTCAGGCCGAAGATCAGTATCAGCCTGAGACTGAGACTGAAACCGGTTCGTCAGACAAACTGGAGAGGCTTTCCGTTCAGCCCTCCGGAATGTCTTTCGCCCCCTGCCACACCTTGAAACGACCTCCCACTCTACCACAGGTGAGGGATCAGCCTCAATGCGGGCAGTATCCCGGGCAACCACAGTCATAGTCCGATCAGGGGATGCGTGGGACGAGCTGGCCGTCCCCGACAAACCCCCATCCGGACCCCCAAGTGACGCCCATTGGCAACAGCCTCAAGCTGTGTGACCGAAGCCAACACTGCCTGAAGCTGGGAGCGAAGGGATGCCAACTCAGCCTGCATCCGAACACAGCAGTTGCAGTCCCTATCCATGCTAAAAACTGTTTTGCAAAGAACGTCTGAACTAATCTACAGAGAGCGCAAACAAATCGACAAAATTTAAACAGTTATTAAAATACAAGGTTGCCTAGTAAATGCAGTAATGCTGCTACTTGCGCACTGCTGACACTGCTCGGCGGCGTAAGGAGACTAAGCGAAATTACACTATTCAGGTACTAAAACACGATGCTACACTCTCAAATACTATAATACGCCCGAAATTTATGAATTAAACAATGCAAGAACCAAAAACACGCAAAGAAATTAAGAATTAAACTATGTAACAAATGAGTGAGCTAGGAGTATACGACTTGCTGCTGCAGCTGCTTATCCAACGGCGGCAGGGAGCACACTGACTGCGACCAACCGACACTGGCCGTTCAAAACAAAACAGTAGACAAACGACTACGCGAATTTACACTATTCAGGTACTAAAACGCGATGCTACAACTCTCAAATACTATAATACGCCCGAAATTTACGAATTAAACAATGCAAGTACCAAAAACACGCAAAGAAATTAAGAATTAAACTATGTAACAAATGAGTGAGCTAGGAGTATATGACTTGCTGCTGCAGCTGCTTATCCAACGGCGGCAGGGAGCAGTCCAGCAAGTGCAGCAAGGTGGAGGTTCCCTGTTGTTTTGGGGTGGCATTATGTGGGGCCAACATATGCTGCTGGTGGGCATGGACGGCACCGTAATGGCTGTATGATGTGTGAACGCCATCCTCCAACCAATAGTGCAACCATATCGGCAGCATATTGGTGAAGCATTCGTCTTCATGGACAACAATTTGCGTGTCCATCATGCACATCTTGTGAATGACTCCCTTCAGGATAACGACATCGCTCGAGTAAAGTGGCCAGCATGTTCTCCAGACATGAACCCTATCGAACATGCCTGGGATAGAATGAAAAGGGCTGTTTATGGACAATGTGACCCACCAACCACTCTGAGGGCTCTACGCCAAATTGCCGTTGAGGAGTGGGACAATCTAGACCAACAGTGCCTTGATGAACTTGTTAATAGTATGCCACGACAAATATGGGCATGCATCAATGCAAGAGGATGTGCTACCAGTGTGTACAGCAGTCTGGACTACCACCTCTGAAGATCTCGCTACATGGTGGTACAACATGCAATGTGTGGTTTTCATGAGCAGTAAAAAGGGCAGAAACGATGTTTATGTTGATCTCTGTTCCAATTTTCTGTACAGGTTCTGAAACTCTCGGAACCGAGGTGATGCAAAACTTTTTTTATGTGTGTATTTTCTATATTTACTTTTATAAAAGATTTTGGCAGATAAATATGTTATTCATCTTGCTAAATTCTGCTGTTGTATGAAATCTTTCTTATCTGGTGCCATAGCAGTAGGTCGCACAGAGAAATTAGTGTTTACTTTTGGTCTTGTTTTTGCATTAAAATCTCTGTTTATCATTTTTGTAGAGGCATTTGCTGTAATTTGTCACTTTATCTAACTGTTTTTAGCTGTCTCCCGAGTCTTCACGAGAATGTGTGTGTGTGTGTGTGTGTGTGTGTGTGTGTGTGTGTGTGTGTGTGTGTACCGCAATGAAATATCATTATGAAATGAGTTTTGCTATTCCTATCTGTCCTCACAGCCTTACTTCAGCCAGTAACTCTTCTCCTAACCCCCAAACTTTCACAGAATATAGGAGACTAGATGCTGGCAGAAGTAAACCTGTAAGGATGGGTTGTGAGTTGTGCTTGGATAGCTGAGTTTATGTAGCACATTCCCGTGAAAGGCGATGATTCCTGATTTCCTGCAGTCTGGCAGGCGTTTAAATCTGCCACGAAATTTCAAGTCAGTGGACGTACAACTGCAGAGTGAAAATTCATTTTGTAGTTTTGATATTATCTGAGATTATTCTGTATCTCTTACATTGTTATTAATTTTCTTACTTCCAGTAATGCCTACATCTGGATTCCCTCCCTGCTCTGTTCCTTTGTAATATAACACTTGTCCTGGTTTTTATTTTATTTGAGCTTTTTTTGTCAGATTCCGATACTTTTTCTAATTTAACTCTTCTTCTATCTCTGTTAGCCTACTGTTAGATCCTTAAGTTCTATACTTTATTGTTTCTGAATTAAAAGTGGTATAGCAGTGGCAGCATTTGTACAGTCTATTTTATTGTTAGTACAGCCAAATTTTATATTGGAAAGCGTAGGTGCAGAAGTTCTTGGGTGTACCACATGGCCTAAATCCACAATCCATATTCCCTCAATACACTGCTCCTTTTCTGTGATAAAATAGTGTGCTAGGACCCAAAGCATTTGGGAGATACACCTGAACAGTGCTAAACCTTCCAATGACATGATAACAATAGTTGCAGCCCATCCCCGAGTGATTGAGTATCTCTCTCCCTCTCTAAGTACACTCTTTATATACATAGTTTTGTGTTTCTTATTGAGCATATACTCTTATTGCTTGCTCCAAGGAGGAGTCTGAGGTAATATCTACAATGAAACAGGAACTGTCATCACTCATATTAATATGTGACATTCTTTTATTGTACGGATTGATAATGCACAAACACAAAAGGCTACCAGTCTCGAGTCTTCAGATTTATCCAGGAGTAACGGACCGAGGTGTCAAGATGAACTTAGCTACAAAATAGCAGGTCAGCAACTGGAAGCAGTTAATTCCACAAATTATCTGGGAGTATGCATTAGGAGTGATTTAAAATGGAATGATCATATAAAGTTGATCGTCGGTAAAGCAGATGCCAGACTGATATTCATTGGAAGAATCCTAAGGAAATGCAATCCGAAAACAAAGGAAGTAAATTACTGTACGCTTGTACACCCACTGCTTGAATACTGCTCAGCAGTGTGGGATCCGTACCAGAGAGGGTTGATAGAAGAGATAGAGAAGATCCAACGGAGAGCAGCGCGCTTCGTTACAGGATCATTTAGTAATCACGAAAGCGTTACGGAGATGATAGATAAACTCCAGTGGAAGACTCTGCAGGAGAGACACTCAGTAGCTCGGTACGGGCATTTGTTAAAGTTTCGAGAACATACCTTCACCGAAGAGTCAAGCAGTATATTGCTCCCTCCTACGTATATCTTGCGAAGAGACGATGAGGATAAAATCAGAGAGATTAGAGCCCACACAGAAGCATACCGACAATCCTTCTTTCCACGAACAATACGAGACTGGAATAGAAGGGAGAACCGATAGAGGTACTCAGGGTACCCTCCGCCACACACCGTCAGGTGGCTTGCGGAGTATGGATGTAGATGTAGATGTAGATTTCAGTGTTAAAATTAATTTTCCTCTTGGCATACTGATATAGTACCCTGTCTTCCATGCTGCATGTTTTGCTGTTGAGTCATTCTCCACATTCTCAATTTAAAATTTTACGTCTCTTTAGATGGTTTTAATTCCTTTTCCTCTTCTAGTCATTGTTTGTTAGCAAATGTTCCTCCTCCAAACAATTTCATTTAATCTTGGCTGTCTGTGTCAAATGAGAAAGCGCTGATAGATAGTAATAACACACACACACACACACACACACACACACACACACACACAAATTTCAAGCTTTCGCAACCCAAGGTTGCTTCATCAGGGAAGAGGGAAGGAGAGGGAAAGCCGAAAGGATGTGGGTTTTAAGGGAGAGGGTAAGGAGTCATTCCAATCCCGTGAGCAGAAAGACTTACCTTACGGGGAAAAAAGGACAGCTATACACTCGCACACCACCCACATATCCATCCGCACATATACAAACACAGGCAGACATATGTAAAGGTAAAGAGGTTGGGCAGAGATATATATATTTCAGTAAGGTAATTTCTACTTGATTATCATTATCCAATTTCCCAAAAGCCTTATCTGTTGTTATGTTGTGGTTATGTTCTAATGACCTTCTGGTGCTACTTAAATGATAGTGTGTTCAAAATTAATGCTCAATAAAAACCATCTCAACTGTATTATTACAAATTTATTGTGTTATGACCGTTTTAATTAGTTGAACATCATCAGGTTGTAGTGGGTAATACGTGAGCCTGATGTGCAGAAGGTTGCAGGTTTGAATCTCGTCAGGTGCTTAAAAATATTTTATTTTTAAGCAGTTACCAAAATTTTTAATAAAGTAATTGATTTAAATGTAACTTTATAAAATTTCTAACCCTTTACATGTCATTTTAATTATTGAATAAATGTTTAGATTTACTCTTCCCCCACGCCCACCATTTGGAATCTTTGTGCACTTGATTTTAATTATTTTCTTGTATTTTGATTTAATTTCTTTTGTTTGATCAGCGTATATTTTTGTCATTGCTGTTGCCTTCATTATTTTTATTTCTCATTTTGCACATTTATGTATAATCCTTTCTTTTGTTTAAATCTTCATCTCTGTTTCAAATGTTTGTATGACGATTCCCATCCACAAAAATGCACATCTTGTACCTAACAAAAAATACATTTTTGACACCAATGCACAGCCAGTATAGATAAAAATAATGATCAAAGTCATTTCAATAACCATTTAAAAATAAATGTTTTGAAGCAGTTGACGAGATTTGAACCCATAACCTTCTGCCTGTCACGCTCATATCCTATCAACTATGTAACAGTGCCACTGTATGTACAAATATCAATTTTAATCCTCTAGAACATTAGGCAAAATTACAAAATTTTACTCGCAAATGAGGACCCACCAGGCTGAATGAATGTTCATTTGGTGAGCTGTTACCTGGGATCTTGATCTACATCAAGATGTTCATAGTTTCAAAAAGTCTATCCCACTCCTGGGGACCTCTCTTACTCAGTTGTGGAATGGCCCGGTCTGGCCAGTTTACTATCCACAGCATGCCATGTTTGCTTGCTATACTTTTGCCAGACTGTCAGCAGAATGTTTATGGTCAGTGTTTCTGCATTTCGTCCGCCTGTAACTACCAGACATGACTTTAGCACAACTCGGCGAGGATTTAGTATAAGGTTGTTACCATTGTGAGTTACTTATTTTATTTGTGAAGATGCTGCAGCTTTAATCTAATTTCCTGTTTTGTTGAACTCCAGGCAGCCTAATGTAGTAAAACAGATGAAACAGGTCGCAACACAGTAAATGAGTAATAGTACAGCCACGCTCAACATGGTCAAGAGGTCAGAATTGGTCAACTGTGTAAAATAAACAAATAATGAAAAAAGCCTTGCATGAAAATTGTTTCATTAAGAAATTCTTCTTATGCGTGGACCTATACATAAAGAAAAAAAGTCCTTGTGAATGAAAGTGTGTGCACACCTGTTAACTCAGTTTCCCACTCTAGTCCTCAAAATGTTGAAAGGGAGTGATTTAAGCACTCATCTCTGTGGTATTCGTTTTTTCAAAGGCTTCCCTTAATCTATTAAGGCAAGTATTGGAATGGTTCCCTTGCTTTGGACACACATGGGAAGGAAATATATTGCATCCTTTTCAAACTTGTGTTGTCTCTCTAATGACATTATTGTTGGCAGGATGTTAACACCAATCATCCTGTTTTCATTTTGGTACTGTGGAAGTAACTGGTTACATGACATTTAAAGAATAGTGCCATTTGATGTGTTAAATTTTTCCTAAGTTTTCCATTATTTTTACTGGAGTAAACAGGAATTTATGAAATAATCATGCTGTTGATGAGATGTGTGTGGCTAGGACAAAATGGCTTCCCAGTCCCCCCACCCACTCCATAAGCTGGACTTTGAATTCCTATCTTTCTTCTGCATTTCTTGAGTCCGGACGAGTAAGTGGAAAAATGTGTACCTAATGTTTGATGGCTGTCATTTTTTTTTATTTTTACTTCTAAATGATGTCTAATGTTACTTTATTATTCTGCTTACTCGTGCCCAGTCTCCACCCCCTCTTGATGCTTCTTTCTTGTTTTTGAAATTTGGAAAAAACTGTTTGTGATTATTACTTAATTTTGCTTCATCACTTAGTCGTCGTTGATCTGAAGCTTGACTTAGTTATAAGACGTTATAAACATTTATTGCATTAAGAACATTAGTGTGTTTTAAATGAGTGGAGTGAGCTTCCCTTCGGTATGGTATTGATTACATTGTATTTATAAATGTTGTGCTCTTGTATTACACAGTTTCAGAGTTGCATATGTCAAGTTTAGACTTTATTGATTGCATATGCTGTGATTTCAGAAAGAAGGAAAAGTTAACAGCATGTATTTTCTAGGTCAACTGTCGGTGAGTTGTTACTGAATACAAAATTTTTGTGGTACAACTGGAAAAATTTCCAGATTTTGTTTACTCACTTCAAGTAAGAAAGTACGTCATATTTGTAATCAACGGAAATCCAAATCCAAGTTTCTGAAAATGTAATGATTTTATATTACGTCTAGTAATTCTATGCTGTGACACAATTTTTCACTCTCAATCTGTACTCCACATAGTTTCATGTATTGTTGGACTTCATGCTTTCTTCATTAATAACATGTTAATTTTCCATGGACTGAGTCTCTAATACAATAAACTGCTTATGTTTACAGGTTCTGAGGCAACGCAAGACCGTACTGGATTTGTGAGTAGGAACTTATTTCTTGTGAATCTATGCTGAAATCGAACATTGTTAACAACATAAGTAACGTCTGTAGAGAAATGCAGCATCTGCTGGAAAGTTACAGCTGAAATAAGTAAACAGTTGTACCTGAAAATTAGTTCATGGAGAAGCAGTGGCACCATTAAGGAAGAGTGACAGAAAACTTTAAGACAATTAGATGACTGCATTGGTTTTCTCCAAATTCCACTAATGCAGCAGATTTCATCATTCAGCACACTTTTACTAAAGCTAAGGACTTGGACATCTAAATTCCAAATTCTTGTGAGGATTGTACTCATAATTTAACTGAAATAATGTAAGGGCTCCACTTGATGTTCACAAAGGTTTATACACAGCAAGAGAATTCTTTATTCTTTCTATATGCAAAGTCTTCAGCATTCCTTGGACTAGTATCTGTAACGGGACTATTCATATCACTTTATTGTACAAAAGTGAGAAAATTGTAGGGAAATCTTAGCAGATGCAGATAAAATTATTGATAATTAAAATCAATGAGTAAAATAAGTGACCTGCTTGAAATCAAAAGATGTATTGCAAACATGCTGTTGAACATCTCATTAAACATCTTGTAGTTTCTTCCATCTCAGCAGTATGACATCTTTGTTTTGCACCCCCGAGTACAAACCTGGACTACGTAATCTCCTCCAGTCCAAGAATAGGAACTCTGCTATTATGTCCAATTATTCAGGATAAAGATAAATAGCCACATTTTTATGCTGTGTATTATGTTGCAGTCATGTACTTGGTCTTAACCAACACTCATTCTTAAGAGCACTTGCTGAAAGTGAACTTAAAATTAATGATTGAGGAAGAGGTCCAGTGAAATTTTCACACTGCTGTTCACTTTAGTTTTGACAATTTTTCTTACCACACCAGACAGCTGTGCACCTATTATAAGTCAGTTCTTTGTTACTTCCTTAAATCCATAGATTAATTAATTTCATGTTTGTCTAGTAAACATTTCAATCATATTAAAAATGTTGACCGGTATTATTCTTATTTCATCAGTAGAAACTTTCCGAGTTTATTTTAATGTGTTTCAGAGTATTCAACTTTGTTGTATGTAATGCTGCCACCCTGTTTTATCAAAAACAAAACTGAAACCACTGTTTCTGTTCATTTTACCTAAGTATGACAATTAGAACACACAAAATAAAACAATATACCAATTTAATGATATGGATATAATAGAGGGAAACATTCCACGTGGGAAAAATATATCTAAAAACAAAGATGATGTGACTTACCAAACGAAAGCGCTGGCAGGTCGATAGACGCACAAACATACACACAAAATTCAAGCTTTCGCAACCAACGATTGCTTCATCAGGAAAGAGGGAAGGAGAGGGAAAGACGAAAGGTTATGGGTTTTAAGGTAGAGGGTAAGGAGTCATTCCAATCCCGGGAGTGGAAAGACTTACCTTAGGGGGAAAAAAGGACAGGTATATACTCGCACACACACCCATATCCAACAGCACATACACAGACACCTGTGTCTGTGTATGTGCAGAAGGAATATATAATATTCCTTCGAAATTTCTAAAGTCATTGGAGCAGTTGACACCCAAGTAACTATTCAAGTTGGTGTGTAGAATCTGAGTCCAGAGACATACTATCAGACTTATAGAAAAATATAATTCACATAGTCTCAAAGATAGCAAGGACAGATAAGTACAGGGTGGGACAAATAAAAACAGCCCAGGCATGTGGATATGATTGGATGTGAATGTATACATATAATCGCACCCCAACAGCATGATGAGCAACTGCCCCTACAGCTGGCCGAACCTTGGAACACATTTACACAGTTTTCATATCTGACAGAGTTGCAGTCCTAGCTTGCCATCCAGGTCACCTGATACGTCAGTGAGTGATTGCTTTGTGTGGTGAGTGCTGAAGTTTAAGGTGTACCAAAACATCCTCATAGTCTTCAAGAACTGCAGCAGAACTTTTTTGATGAGATTGCAGCAATTCTAGCAGTCCAGCCTCAATCTGCTTTTGTCACCTTGCTGACCAGGGCCCAAAAGTGCAAAGAGATAAATGGCTGTCACTTTCAACATCTGCTTTAGTCGGGTTAGTATTCTGTTTTCTTCCATGTACTATGTTTCTTTGTACCCTGGAACTCTGTTCTCCGGGCCGCTTTTATTTGACCAACTCTTCAAAAATTATTGCACAATGAGGTTAATGGCCCATGCTTTCAAGTTTCTGACAAGAATAATATACAGAAGAATGGAAAAGAAAATAGAGAATCTGTTAGGTGTCACTCAGTTTCCTTTTTGGAAAGGTAAGGGACCAGAGGAGCGTTTCTGACATTGCGAAGACTTGAGAAAAATGAAGACATGTTCGTAGGATTTGTTGGCTGCGAAAAACATTTAACTATGTAAAAAGGTGCAAGATGTTTGAAATTTAGGGGAAAAATGGGGATAAGCTATAGAGGCAGACAGGTGTTATAAAATATGTACAAAATCAAGAGGGAATCGTGGATCATAGGACAACCAGTAAAGATGAGAATCAAAGTGCTCAGATTAAAAAGTTTGTAAGACAGGGACATAATCATTTGCCTCTACTGTGAATTTGTGCATTGAAAAAGTGGTAATGGAAATAAAAGAATGATTCATGAGTAGAATCAAAATTCAAGATAAAAGGCTAACAATGATAATATTCACTGATGACATCACTATCCTCAGTGAAAGTGATGGAGGTTTACAGGATGTGTTGAATGGAATGAATATTCTAACAAGCACAGAATATGAACTGAGATGAAGCCAAAGAAAGACAAAGGTAATGAAGAGTATTAGAAATGAGACTAACCATAAACTTAACATCAAAATTTGGACTATGAAGTAGATGAAGTTAAGGAATTTATGCTACCACAGAAACAAAATAACACATGATAGATGAAGCAAGGACATAAAAAGCAGATTAGCATGGGCAAAGAGGGCGTTGCTAACCAAGGAAGGTCTGATAATATCAAACAATTGCATTAATCTGAAGAAAAAATTTGAGAATGTACATTTGGAGTACAGCATTGTACGGCAATGAATTGTGGATCATAGGACAACCAGAAAAGAAGTGTTGGAGATGTGGTGCTATAGAAAGATGATGAAAATTAGGTACCCTGATGAAGATAAGAAATGAAGGTGGTTCTTCACAGAATTGTTGAAAAGAAGTGAGAGAAAGATATAAAAAAGAAGAAGGGTCAGTATAATGTGATATGTGTTTTAGCTGTAGAGCGTAAAAACAAAAAGAAACTACTTTTTTGGAAACTAAACTACTTTTAGAACTAATGGCATGTCTTTTTATGTCAGCGTTGTGTGCAAATCATTTGTCTGTCAGCATGCCTTGAAGTCAAGAAATGAAAAGAAAGATTATGCAGTTTTAAAACTGGTCCTGGACTCATTAATGTTACAGAAGACTTAAGAACTTTAAGGACTCAACTAAGGAGTATCAGCTAGTGATAGTGGGAGGGGCTGGGAATAGTCTTGATAGGGAATGGGCTTGTGATGTAGGTGGTAACATGACAGAATTGCCACTCAAACTCGGACCACTAATGTATGTCTTGTACAATTGTTCCAGCATTACCACCAACCCCATCTTGACTGTGCTGTGAGGCATGTTAGTATGGGTGCAGATGACTGCTGACAAGAAACATATTTCAGTGGAGCCAGCTGAGGGTATCCATAGGTCAGGCTACACTAGACATTTGCCACTCAAACTCGGACCACTAATGTATGTCCTGTACAGTTGTTCCAGCATGACCACCAACCCCATCTTGACTGTGCTGTGAGGTGAGTTAGTATGGGTGCAGATGACTGCTGACAAGAAACATATTTCAGTGGAGCCAGCTGAGGGTATCCATAGGTCAGGCTACACTAGACATTGCCAACATCTTAATAGGATGGGATGGTTGATTAAGTTTATAAGTTACATAGTAGTTGAATCTGGGCTCTCACAAGGCCTAATTCGAGGAATAATTTTAAGACCCCTTTTTTGTGTTAGGTAGGAGGAATTCGTGCAGAATGAAGGTTCCTATAGTGATGAATCCCATGCCACACTGAGCACTGTTCAGTGGGAAGAAAACGTGACACAGCGTTGAACGTCTGGGGAAGCTGCACGTCAAGAAGGCTGATTTACTGAGTTCACCAGCCTTCCTGCTGTGCTGCCATGACAAAGATGATTCCAAAATTTGCTAAGCTATTCAGTCCAAGAGGAAAAAGAATATACCACACTAAGAAGCTAATGGACACAAACGGTTTTGATCCTAAGGCCTTGCATATGCAATGATCAAGGACACCCCCAGTCTTTAGAGTGGGATTGGGTCAACACTGGTATGGTATCGCAACAAATTTTATCACAGAATTAACTATGGAGAAGAAAGAAAGGGAAGCTCAGCTGGCTTTTGCAACGCCACCACAGTGTGAATCACAGATACTCCGAATGCATATCCGTCAACTATGTAGCCAGAGACATAAGACATGGGTACCGTGTCAGGCACCTGCCATCCCTGTCTGTGAAATACTAAGTGGTGTCGGACAAGAACCTTGCAAAAGATCCATATAACACAGTGTGAAATGAGCCATATCCTCATGAAGCCAAAGCCACCTGCACCAAACACAGTCAGGGCTAAGTGCAATGACCTGTGCACACTACGCAATAATGAAAGCATTGGGGTTGTTCCTGCGAAGAAGGACAATACAGCCATAATTATGGAATACACTGACTACACTATGAAGATCTTTGCATTACTGGGGAAGACATTTATCAGAAGTTCCCTTGTGACCC
The DNA here is from genome assembly GCF_023864345.2 of Schistocerca serialis cubense. Lineage (NCBI taxonomy): Eukaryota > Metazoa > Arthropoda > Insecta > Orthoptera > Acrididae > Schistocerca > Schistocerca serialis. The sequence goes on along the minus strand of NC_064644.1, from coordinate 488,456,024 downwards.
AACATATAGAATAATAAAAGTGAAATCAGCTTCTTAAGCACTTCCTGCAGAAAGAGAGTGCTGTCAAGAATCTTCTCCTGCATGCATCGACCACCTACAGTTAATGTTCTACCTAAGGTCAACAAGGATGGGGCACCCCTCTGCCTTATACTATCCACTGATAACTTGGCCAATCTCCTCACACCACATGGGGTCTCTGCACACATCTGGTAAGAACTCAGCCCAGTCAAGGGGATAGGGAATCGCCTATCCTCGCAACGTTAAGGTTCTCGCAAACTTCTGGGGCTAGAGAGAGAGAATTTTTACTGTACGTAACAGTACTGAAACCACAATTTTTTTTGTCAAAGTAAATACTTAGAGATATTTTATATTTACCTTAGCGTCAATTTTTTCCATCACTTTTCACTACATTACCACCTCTAAGTCTTTTGTAAATCAAGTAATTCAAAAATCATTGTTCCAGTACGTACAAAAAAAACCATGTGACTATGTCATAGAAATTTCAGACTTCTAAGTTAAATAGTAGCTGAGATAATCTTCCTAGAAGCAGTAAAAAATAAACTTGCAGGAAACAGAGAAAGATTAAAACATTCCTGATCCATAGTTAATTCCTCCATCACAGTTGTCATAAACATCATCATCTTTTAGCAGCCCTTTGCACCTGCCGTGCTTTTTTTACTAATTTCTTGACTATATCGTCTGCATGCCTTTGGCTGTGCCAGTCTAAAGTGAACATCGCACATATTGTGTGGGAACCAGGGTGCAAATCCAACTTTTCAAGGACCTGGCATTTAGTAATATTTCTAAAATTGACAGTTGCCACATCATCATACACTCCAGAATCCAGTGTATTAATTCCAACAAACACTGTTTTTGGGAGGTTATGCCATATCACACTATTCAAATGCCCATTGGGGTTCTGCATTCTTCCATGAAGATGTTTCATCAAAAGACTTCTGTCAGCCAGATCTCTGAAGATGAGCTGCTGGTAGCCTGTGGTAATGAATGTATTTCTCCCCAGTTATTATCCCCTATTGTATTTAGTATTTACACCAGCTCTTTTCACCTTTGGGGAACGTACCGTGTTGCGGATGTTCATCTGTGCCTGGAAATACAAAGCCAATATAGCTTTCCTCATTTCTCCAAGATTGCCTATATTTTGCCTGGTTGCTAGGCAATAACAGTTCTGAATGTGGTCTATCATGAATCAGTAAACCTTCATCCAGGGTTTTCCCATCATCTAGGTCTTTTCCTTTTGTAATTGATTTCATTCCTTCTCAGCCCAGCACCCATTCTCTTCTGCATATGTTCTAAACATGCAAGTTTACTTATACTTACACTGTTCCCGTATGGTTTGCTTTCCAAATACTGGACATAGTGAACATTATGCCATTCAAAAAAGCAATGATTTTTTTTTTCACCCCATGAACCTCCATGCCACCACTATTATCATAATAATTAGCAACACAATTATCACCAATGTTCTTGTTTCAGCCTATCTAAGTATTCGGATATTATAGCAATATCAATAATCTTACCAGTTTCAACAGTAGTTGCTGTATCATCAGTGTTGGAGATGTGATCCCTTATTTGCCATATGCCATCAAAAGCTACTGGTGTCATGGTTGTCATCATTTTCTTTCATTGTTTCTTCTACAGCTTCCTGCATTGACTTCTGTGCTACATCTTTAACTGCAGATCCTAAGATGTAGTTGTAAGCACCAAAGTTTGAAGGTACACTGGGAAGATGTAGAACACCTCATAGCATGTCACCTACTACGTTGCCCTTACCAATTGCTTGCAACCCATAGACTAACCTAATATCCACAGTATTAAGTTCAGTTTGCTTGTATCCATTATTTACAGTTTACTGAAACAGAGCTTGGAAACTTAGAGCTGTATTTACAAACACTGCATATTAAATTAAACTGGGCAGCCAGACCAACATGGGATTCTACTTTCAGAGAAACGTTTCTTTCATCTGTTTTCAGCACACATTGTTTTCAAGAGTTTTGTCCAATATACCTATGTGGGTGAGTTCAAAAACTTCCTGTCCTTTATCAAATAAGTTATATTTCTCTTCCAGATCTCTAATTTTTTTATGACAAGCACTGTTTTCATTTGGAGTGAGTTCGTTCTGCAAATTGGAAGTAAGTGGGCTCACATTTGCTAATGATTAATTGTTTCTGTTCTTTTGCCTGTTCACACGCTTTTTAAACACTTTTGCCCTAGCTCTAGGCGTTTTCACTGTGGAAAATGAAATACCAAATACGAAAAAAGGAGGACGCAACTTTCATACAGCACATTGTTTACAAGTAATCCAAAGTCGAAAAATCAAAGTATATCTTCATTAAACCAGAGACAAGCAATTTCAGGCAAATAGTGAATAAAGAGTCTCTGGAAAGCGGGATATTTCAATTCATGTCACATGAATATAATAAGTCAATAAAATGAAAATCAATTTTTTCACCCAAAATACGATTCTGTATCCCTTTAAGTCTTACTTAGTTAGGGTGACATTAATGGTCAGTTTTGATGTGGTGACACTGATTATGAATTTTCGTATTAGACTCTTTGACCCTAGTATCCCACTTCTTTGAAAGTGACATGGTTGAATTATTAAGACATCCTCCATGTAATTATTTTTTCTGCTATGGCCAATATTCTAATAAGTTTGATGGCATTCTGATGGAAAGCCCCATTGGCTTCAGCAGTCACCTACCACTGTGTGGGGAAGTTTGAGGAAATTGCCGTAGACAAGACCCCATTGAAGCCTAACTATTTCTTTCATCATGGTGATGACATGTTCATAATTTAGTGCCGTGGACATGAAAAACTTGACAATTTCCTCAAACATTTCAACAGCATTGTTGATAATGTCCAGTTCACTGTGAAAATAGAAGAGAATGCTTTACCCTTTTTTAATATCCTCATCTTCCACAAACAAAAAGTATGTCTTGGCCACAGCATCCACAGAAAACCTATGCATACAAATCTTTACTTGCACGTCCTCAGGCATTATCACCTGATAAACAGAAGGGCACTGTGATGGAAATGTTGGTATGTCATGCAAGAACAATATCAAATGCCAACAACCTGCACCATTAGCTGAGCGACGTATGCAAGATCTTCAGGAATGTTGGCTATGACTGTCACCAAATATGTGAAGTTACTTGGGGTAAGAATAGCAATAACACCAAGAACAAGGAGCAAGAAAAGAAAGTTTGTATTTTTGCCCCTCTTTCACTCAGTGTTGAGTAAGATAAGTCTATCTCCCCCTCCCTCTCTCTCCCCTACCTATCCCTCTATCTCTCTCTGCCCCTCCCACCCTCTCTCCCCCTCCCTCTCTCATCCCCTCCCTCTCTCCCTGTCCCTCCCTCTCTCCCCCTCCCTCCCTCTCCCCATCCCTCTCTCTCCCTCCCTCTCTCCCCCTCCCTCCCACCCTCTCCCCCTCCCTCTCTCCCCCACCCACCCACTCTCTCCCTCCCTCCCACTCTCTCCCCCTCCCTCTCTCCCCCACCCTCCCACTCTCTCCCTCCCTCCCACTCTCTCCCCCTCCCTCACTCACTCTCCCACCCGCTCTCGCTCTCCCACCCGCTCTCGCTCTCCCCCACTCCCACCCGCTCTCGCTGTCTCCCCCCCTCCCACCCGCACTCGCTGTCTCCCCCCCTCCCACCCGCTCTCGCAGTCTCTCCCCCATCCCACTCGCAGTCTCTCCCCCCTCCCCCTCGCAGTCTCTCCCCCCTCCCACTCTCTCTCTCGCAGTCTCTCCCCCCTCCCACTCGCTCTCGCTGTCTCTCCCCCCTCCCACTCGCTCTCGCTCCCAACTCGCTCTCGCTCCCCCCTCCCACTCGCTCTCGCTGTCTCTCCCCCCTCCCACTCGCTCCCCCCTCCCACTCACTCTCGCTCCCCCCTCCCACTCGCTCTCGCTGTCTCTCCCCCCTCCCGCTCCCCTCGGTCTCGCTCTCTCTCCACCCCTCCCCCTCCCACTCGCTCTCTCTCTCCCCCCTTCCCCTCCCACTCGCTCTCTCTCTCTCCCCCCTTCCCCTCCCACTCGCTCTCTCTCTCCCCCCTCCCACTCGCTCTCTCTCTCCCCCCTCCCCCTTCCACTCGCTCTCTCTCTCCCCCTCGCTCTCTCTCTCTCCCCCCTCCCCCTCCCACTCGCTCTCTCTCTCCCCCCTCCCCCTCCCACTCGCTCTCTCTCTCCCCCCTCCCCCTCCCACTCGCTCTCTCTCTCCCCCCTCCCACTCGCTCTCTCTCTCCCCCCTCCCCCTTCCACTCGCTCTCTCTCTCCCCCTCGCTCTCTCTCTCCCCCCTCCCCCTCCCTCTTGCTCCCTCTCCCCCTCCCACTCGCTCTCTCCCCCCTCCCACTCGCTCTCTCCCCCCTCCCACTCGCTCTCTCCCCACTCCCACTCGCTCTCTCCCCCCTCCCACTCGCTCTCTCCCCCCTCCCACTCGCTCTCTCCCCCCTCCCACTCGCTCTCTCCCCCCCTCCCACTCGCTCTCTCCCCCCTCCCACTCGCTCTCTCCCCCCTCCCACTCGCTCTCTCTCCCCCCTCCCACTCGCTCTCTCCCCCCTCCCACTCGCTCTCTCCCCCCTCCCACTCACTCTCTCCCCCCTCCCACTCGCTCTCTCCCCTCTCCCACTCGCTCTCTCCCCCCTCCCACTCGCTCTCTCCCCCCTCCCACTCGCTCTCTCTCTATCCCCCCCCCTCCCACTCGCTCTCTCTCTCTCCCCCCTCCCACTCGCTCTCTCTCTCCCCCCTCCCACTCGCTCTCGCTGTCTCCCAGGTATTTGTATGAGTTGGCTGATTGATATTATAGTCATAGGAGACCACGCTTTTTTCGTGTTTTGAAGTGCTAAATTTTACAGTCATGAACGCCTGATTTTACAGTTAATATACTCTGTAAGGTCATTAATATACAACATGAACAGCAAGGGTCCCAACACACTTCCCTGGGGCACACCCAAAGGTACTTCTACATTTGACAATGACTCTCCATCAAAGATAACATGCAGGGTTCTTCCTACCAAAAAGTTGTCAATCCAGTCACAAATTTCTCTTGATACCCCATACTTTTGACAGTAAGCATAGGTTCAATACTGCATCAATGCTTTTCGGAAACCAAGAAATACTGCGTCCACCTGGTTGCCTTTGACTGAAACTTTCAGTATGTCCTGTGAGATAAGTGCAAGTTGGGTTTCACATGATCGATGTTTCTGAAATCCATGCTGTTTGTCATTGAGGAGGTCAGTCTGTCAAGATACCTCATTATGTTTGAGCTCAGAATATGTTCTAAGATTCTACAAAAAATCGCTCTCAAGGATATTGGACGGTAGTTTTGTGGATCACTTCTACGACCCTTCTTGCAGACTAGTTTGACCTATACGTTTTTTCAAGAACTGAGCGTGGTCTTTCATTTGAATGATCTGTGGTAGATGATTGATAGAAGAAGGGCTAACTCAGCTGCAAATTCAGTATAGAATCTGGCAGGGATTCCTTTGGCGCATGGAGTTTTAATGATTTCAGCTGTTTCTCAGCACCACTAACACTAATATTTGTTTCATTCATCTATTCAGTGGTACAAGGATTAAATTGGGTCAGTTCTCTGGGTTTTGCTTTGTAAAGGAACATTGAAAACATATTTAAGCATTCCAGCTTTAGCTTTGCTACCCTTAATTTCAGTTCCTTTCTCATGCTTGGGACTGGGTGCTACTGACAGTGTTTAGATATGAGCAGAATTTCTTTCGGTTCTGTGAAAGATCACTTGACAATATTCGGCTGCGATAGTCATTAAAAACATCACATATTGCTGTCTTGGCAGGCAAATGCGTTTCATTGAGCATCATTGTGTCTACAGCCCCATACTTTGTTTTACACTTATTATGCAGCAATCTCTGTTTCTTTACAGTGTCTGTATACTATGGAGGTTCCCTGCTGATTGTCAGACTAGATGATATTACTCAGACAAATGTAAGTGGATATTTGACGTGCCAAATTTTGATAAGAGAATCAATACATTGTGACAATTGGAATTTTTTTATTCAGCAATGTTACTAGTAAGTATAGTCTCTTCACAGTGTAATGGACCTGTAGCTGTAGGAGTGAAATCACTTTTTTATGATAGCTGACTTTCTTGGGAACTCTGCAAAAACAGACATAATGTCAGATAGGGTAGCCGCAATCAGTGATTTTACAATGTTACTTATAATCCGTCTTCATTGCAAAGTGTTTACTCATATGACCGGTTTCGGTTCCTCTAGAACCATCTTCAGATCTGATATTTCGGTTACAGGAGTAACCCATCCAAATACAGCAACTTTCACATGCTGATGTGACGCAGCATGTGAAAGTTACTGTATTTGGACGGGTTACTCCTGTAACCGAAATATCAGATCTGAAGAGGGTTCCAGACGAACCGAAACCGGTCATATGAATAAACATTTTGCAATAAGTAACATTTCTTTTGGCTGCCAATGAGGTTTCCTGTCTCCCGGCACATGTAATTGTCATCCTATGGTTGATTTGATGTGGTATACGAGGCGTGTTTTTCAAGTAACTACCATTTTGCCACACTGTGGCTGCAGCGCTGCAGTCGGCGTTCTGCGCATGCGCACTGGGTACCTACTTCTGTTGTCTACGCACTGATGCCATTACGGTCTGATTCTTCCTTGTTTACGTTGTGTACTGAGTGTTTAAGATGCCTCCGATAATCGTGAGTCCCGCCGACTGTGAAGTACGGGTTATTATAAGATTTCTTAGTTATCACTCACACACAGTGTGTGTGTGAGAGTGTATACCTGTCCTTTTTCCCCCTAAGGTAAGTCTTTCCGCTCCCGGGATTGGAATGACTCCTTACCCTCTCCCTTAAAACCCACATCCTTTCGTCTTTCCCTCTCCTTCCCTCTTTCCTGATGAAGCAACCCATGGGTTGCGAAAGCGTGAATTTTGTGTGTGTGTGTTTGTGTTTTTTTGTGTCTCTATCAACATACAAACACTTTCATTCGGTAAGTTACGTCATCTTTGTGTCTCTATCAACATACCAACGCTTTCGTTTGGTAAGTTACGTCATCTTTGTGTCTCTATCAACATACCAACGCTTTCGTTTGGTAAGTTACGTCATCTTTGTTTTTAGATATATTTTTCCCACATGGAATGTTTCCCTCTGTTATATTCATATCATTAACTTGAACCCAAAAATTATGCAGAAAAGTAGATTAAGGTACAGGATTTCATGTAAAAATAAAGTTATTGAGATATCTTAGCACGTCTTTCTTTAATTTCAAAACACGCCTCGTAACTGGAAACTGAATTTTTAGGATGTTCTGATAACTGGAAAATAAATGTTTTCTATCTTACTTTTCAGCCTCTGGTATTTTCAACAGCGCCATGAGAGTCGACAGGTTCTAGAGTATAAAATATTCTGGTGGAACATTTGTCAAATACTACTGCAATGGATATGTAAGTAGATTAGAGTTCTGAAGTATTACCGATATGGAGGTAATTATAGGTGTAACTCTGTTCAAGCTGGACAGGGATATAGAAAGGTTTGCCCTTTCCTTGTTGAAGGAACCATCATGGCCCTTTCAAAATAATTGGTCATTCTGGATCTCATTCTTGCCAAATTATCATCAAGTGTCACTGTGTGATGAATGTCATTTTGTGAGACAATTTGTATTTGATTATTGTGCATTATTTTGTACCCTGGACTGTAATTTGTGATGTTATGGTTTATGTCGCATGTAGGATGCACTAGAAATAGTTTTGCATAAAAATTTAGTCTATGGCAAGTCGAATTGAATCACTTGTGCTGATCATACACGTTACTGCATGATGTGACTTACGATATTGCAGTTTTGTTATTTTGCCTATCTGTCCTTTGGTTTCTGTATTGTGCTGTACAGGGGCTTGTATACACATTGTGTGTCACCATTCATAGGTAATGTATGGCAGGTTTAGTTCCAGGTGTGGCACAAATAAATATCTTTATCGAGTGCTGTAAAGATCACAGGAAGAATCTTTTACAACACTCCACTTTGGAATCATACAGTTTAGAAATTCTGTAATAAACACTGTACGTAGCATTTACACTACGTCAGATTGTTGTAAATTTTATGTTACTGTAAATATGTCCATTTACTATCTTCCTGTATAAGTTAGAGATAAAAAATGTGGGGCTTTGTGATAATGTGGACATTAACCCAGAGATTGTATTTGAATACCCTACTAGTTGATGCACATTCATCATTATTGTCACTTTCATCACTATTTCAGAACTAAATTGAAATACTGTTTGCAGATTCTTCAGTATCTGAATCACTGAAATTCAAAACACTTGCGTCATTACCACTGTGAACTTGTCATATGATTTAAATGCCTTAGCAACTTCATGTGACTACATATTATCATTTGATGCAATTGGGCTAACAGTGGCATGTGACACAGCGGTACAGCTACAAATTATAATGGAAAATAGTGACTCAGTAATGTGATAAGAGGGTGTACTGAAAAGTCTGACTGACTGTCCCACACAAGAATATGATGATATGACAGTGATACAGTATGCACGAAGTCTATCCATACTGTTGATTTGGCTATCCCTTTTTGCATGTTGCAGCCTCTCCCACTGCTTAATATTAACCTCTGGAAGTTTAACAGTGGCAGTTTTAAAGTATCCCATTTATGCTGAGTCAGATTTAAATCCAGGAAGCAATCTAGCTACTGTCAGATATGTAATACCTTCATATTGTAGATACTTGCTCTCTGTACCAGCCCCTTGTGGGGCAGGCATCATTTGCATTAGAGGAAACTTGGGCCTAATACACCCAGCAGTATGCACAAATACCATTACAGCATTTCATCATCACAGCCTGTATTGTCATAGTACCTCTAGGACAATCCTGCAGCATCACATGAAGAGCTTATACGGCATAGCAACAGATAAGCACACTGGCACCACATATCGACCATTTCCCCATATTTCTGGGGTTGTAACTTGTCCCAGGGGTGTGCCATGTACATAGACTGTTTTGAAGGTCGCCTTTAATGAACAGACTGTAACATTCACTCCCCATGCTAAACAGCAATATGTTTGTGTACAGGACAGTACTCCACTATTATTTTAATTTCATTTGATGGACAGGGGGAACATATTTGCCATGTTATACAATGGCTTTGTGTGAAATGAAGCAACCTAACAAATCACCAGCTGTTCACAGCAAGCTCGCATTGCCAGCAACACACACACGTATCAGAAATATGTTACCCAGAACTAGCCACGTGCACAAAGATCCTCTTGAAATTGATGATACATGGTCTCTCAAGAGATGTGATCCAGAGGTTACAGTGGGTTATCATGTCAGAGTAGCTGCTTCATTTGTTGCCCACCTTGAGGCACTTTAGGCAAAATGATGACCCTGGCACTGGATTGTATCATGTGGAGCCCTTCAATATTTATTCACTTCTGGAATCTTGACAGCAGTGAAATGCTCCTATGGATGCCATTAAACTCCTAACTCATTTTCCAATGACGGAAGCTGGCCTTTAAGTTGCCAGTGATTAGATCCTGTGCAGTTTTGTCAAGATGTGTTCATTTTACCATTCTCCTTACCTAATAACCTAATATGTATACACACTGTACAACATAAGAAACGCAATATCCAAAATCTCAGTCCAACCAGACGGTTGCAAGTACATTAAGTTACTATGTACACATGTATCATGGTGCTTTATCACAGGCTTCACAGTATTGTCATGATAAAAGTGCTGCCCCTACCCCATCCCTTTCCCTGATCCCTCAAATTGCAGATAAGAATTTGATCATAGTGTGTACCATGTAAGATATATAAAAATAAAACAATGGAAGGGATGAAATAACAATAATACAGAAAGGGTAAATTGTTACCACACGGAGGAGCCATTTAGTTACATGCAAACAGGCTCAACAAAAAAGAATATTGAAAAATTTTTAAGCTTTTGGGCAGAGTCGTTCCTCAGAAGTAGGACTCTTACCCAACTGCATCTGGTCCTTAGTGCCTGCGACTCTATGCCTCCTGTATTTGATGAGCAGTAATTTACCCTTTCCATGTCATTGACGTACAAAAATAAAATGCATAAGAGTCAATCAGCTCTTTTGCAGGTGAGATTAAATACAGTAAACTTTATTGATGAGAGTTTGTGTTTTCCACAGATATGTAGCAAACATAATGTACTGTGACGCACATGGATCTTGGGCACACATCGTGCCTTTCTCAGACTGCTTACGAATTAATCATGTGCAAAAAGATAGGTGAGTTAACTTTCATAGTTAATCATAAAATATATGTCTTATTATGTACAATAATCTATTACACTGTCTTGAATTTGTATCAAATAAAGAAATTTGTATTTAACCTTTTGTTTTGTTATTGATTAATGTGCACCCCATCTTTTACCATTAAACTTTGTTTGCTCTGTGACGTTCGCAAACTAAATCACTGAATTTCCTAAAATGTTTGATTGTAGCTTTGCTGAACATTTCTGCAAACAGAACAGGGCTTTCATTTAATGATTTTTAGCTAGGGGAGGGAGGTCATGGGATGACACATTTTGTGTGAGAAAAGGTGAATGACGTACATGTGTGTGTCGCCCATTATGAATAGTTCAGTAACTTACTCTTATGCAAATAATCACTACATATAACCTGCGACAAATCAAAATCATACTTAAATATCAGGTGGAGTTTAGGATAGATAGCTTTCTGTAGTAATAACATAAACTGAAAATGAAACTTAAGGATACTATGCCTGAAATTGAATGGAGCTCTGCAATTCATTGATATTCTGAAGTAGACACCGTTTCATTGTAATGAAAGATTATATAGCTGAACATCCATTTATGTTGTTGTTTAGAAACATTTGTGCTTGCTTTACGTGAAGAAAGAAAGAAGTGAAGTTGTGGGATACACTTGAAACTGTCATGCAGTAACTTACCAAGACAGTATATTAGAACATAAAACTTCATTCTGCTGCTGCTTTCCAATAGTGTACAAATTGAAGACATATTTGATGATCTTACTAAAAGTGCCAAAATGGCTATTTTTGGCCCTGTTTCACAAGAACAAGACTTCTGCAAACTCTTTTAAACTGTTTTCATTAAAAAGACTTTGTTCTTAACAACCAAAAAACTATTTATTTTTGCAATGTAAGTGTATAAGTCCCTAAAGAAGAATGACAAGGTTGAGGTGTATTAAAAATGGGCCCTATTTCATTGGGACTCATATCCAACATCTTTTTTGTGATCTACATTTGTTTGGTACTCTCTGTTAAGAATAATGTCAAAAGTCCTGCTGACTAGGAAATGACCTTAAGTTAGAAAAACTTCAAGTAAGTAGATTTTTTAAGCCATCTCAACAGCATTCAGTTCTACATAATACTTCTTATAAAAAAATGAACTGTCATAAAGAATTCAATAAAAAGAATAGTTTTCTCTCTTTTGTTGCCCTAATAATTTGGGTAATCTCGTTTGAAAAGTGTAATTTTTTGGGTTCTGTATTATTGAAATTTCATCCCAAGCAATCCCATCAGTGCTTTCATTAAGCTGGCAGTATAGTTTTCCTCGTGCAATCCTACACAAATTAATGAAACTTGTGAAAAATTCAAGCAGCCCGAGGTAAAGATAAGCACAAGATGCTGAAAGAGACCTATTCTAACTTCGACACTGCATCATCAGTTATGGGATCTTGTATAAACCAACCCATATCAGGTTTGGGAACTGTTGTAAGGAAACTGACTTTTGGTTGCTGTTGCACAGCTATCAGGCATGGCCCCTATGGTGATAGACATACTGGTTTTCTCACTTTAAAAGCAACCGACAGTGGTTAAGCCACCATGGACCATACCAGCACATTTATAAACACTAAATGTTCCACATTAATTGCAAACTATGCTAGCACAAAGTATGTTACACCTGAAACCAGAATTAAACTAGCACATCAGTACCACTACACCATAAAGAGACATACAAAACCTAAAGTTCTATTTATACAGTGTGTGCTGCAGCAGTTACACAGCAATTTTTCAAAAATAATCCCCTGTGCTGTGGTAGTGCATGGTTAAATTGTGAAGTGCATAACCAGTTTGAGTCTGGTTTAGCAGAAAAATAGCCTGAGTCATCACAAAAGACACCCCTTTTTTTAAATTTTTTGAGTTATTCGGACTTTATCGTACTTCTTAGCTCTCGTGTCTTAAGATACTGCCTTCCCCAGAGAGTGCAAAACAGTTATAGAACATAATAAAATATGCCATGTTTAATTTGAATAGCAGCAGAACACTGGCCCATTTTCAATACATCTTCAACTTGTCATTGTTTGTTAGGGCTTTACATGCTTGCATTGCAAAACCAAATATAGTTTTTAGTCAGTTTAGAACATAGCCTTTCTAATGAAAATGGTTTAAAAGAGTTTGCAGAAGGCCTTTTGTGTAAAAGTGGGCAAAAAATAGCCATTTCTGGCATTTTTAGAAAAATCTTTAGTGTTGCCCCCAATCTGTAAACTATTAAAAAGAAGTATGAGAATGAAATTTTGTATTCTAAGGCCTTGTATTGGTAAGTTATTATGTGCAAGGTTTCTGGTGTATCGCCCATTTATTTCCTGAGATATAAAAAGCTAAATTTAACATTTTCTTTGAATGTATATATTTCAGCTGACTTTGCTTCAAATTATGTACATGATAACCACTCAGAAAATGTTTCTGTTATTATTTCACTTAAGAGAGTGCAAAAATTTGTACAAGGTGACCTAGTTTTGTTTCCTTCAAAAGTATTGAATTAATGAAATGAAAATTGACCACTGTTCATTGGGAACATGTGCGATCATTCATAAAAAATTTCATCAAAATTGGTGATGGTCATGTGGAATCTTGAAGGTTTCAGGTTGGCTTGGGCTGTGTGGTGGTTTGCTGTACTTCACCTCATGCACCAAACACTTGAATAGGTTGACACCTGAATACTATTTTTAAATGCAATGAATGTTGCATACTGAATATTTGGTCACTAATAAGTATTATTAATCAGCATCCAGCTAATCTGTGCCCTGAATCCGTGTGCCTTCTTCCTTCAACTTGGCTCAGACTTTATCTCAGTACAAGCTGCAGATAAAGCTGCTGCAAATTGATTTCTCATTGTCATTCACTCCACCACATAAATGATAAGTGAGATTCAATTCACCTTCTTGTATTACATTCAAAATTACTACTAATACATGATAAATGAGGACAGCTACCATCTCGTATACTGCCTCTCTGTACTACGTACATAACAGATCTGATATTCAACTTGACAGTTAACAATTACAGTACATTTACTATCTTTGACATTTCACATTATTAGATTTCATGAATCTCTTTCTTCTGTACCGTCTGCTCACTTCTGTGCAGTCACTGGATCGTTAGCTGTGATATCAACGCCTATGATTTAAAACACCTTCTGACAGTGGGGTGCTCACAATTTATCAACTACTCTATCATGAACATCTTTTCTCTGGCAGATGTGTTTAAGGATACCTCTCAGTCAAGAAATGGGATGTGTCACTACAACCTCTAGATGATCTGACATGGAATGACCCACATACTTCAATAATTAATTAAGCCATTAATTAATATTTTTACATAATTTACTTTAATTTTAAATGTGGCAATTATGCATGTAAACAGGCTAATCTCAACATGAATGCATAAAACAGTTTCACTAACTTTTATAATTTGTTAGCACACAACATATTCCGTAAACGAAACTGCTGTTAATACTTACAGTTCATCCTGAGTAGCAAAATATAACCAAACCATTTTTCAAATCATTATATACCTTACAAGATCAATACGTCCACATACCAGTCTTTTATAAGATGGATGTCCCTCAAAATTTTCAGTCAGGGTCCAGATAAAACTCGCACAACAGACATGAGATCTTGAGAAACCACAGCTAGTCTGGGTTGTATTAAAGGTGATTCTAGAGTTTGTGGCTACTGTACAGAAAAGTTGAGGCTCTCTGTTACCCATGTGTTCATGAAGTTCATATTTAACATTTCTACGAAAATCTTTGAGCGTGTGTATATATGATTGCCCTGCATGCATGGATTATCTGGTGTACTTTTTGAAATGTCAGTGGACGCTCCAGGAAAAGGAGACAACTATGGGAATGGAGTAGGCTATTTATCACAAATCATGGTTTACTTTACAAGGGTCCATCAAGCTTTTATTGCACAGATACGAAAAACATTGATGATTAATTAGTTAATTTAAATGAATAAAATGCACCAATTTAGGAAGACCTAACAAGCAAGAAATAAAATCAATATAACTCAAACATGTGCTTAGTGCCGGGCAAACAATGACAGCAGTGATGCTAAAGATTACGATTTCAACATTTGGCTGCCCAAAAAGGATGCTTGACATTAATGAATATAGCTTACAAGAAGTTCAGTAACATTAATTTATACAAATCTGACAAGCTGTGGCCTGTTAAGTACTATTATTTTATGCAATAAGAATGAGAACAATTTTCAGCACAAATAGTAAACATTTGATCAATCAGAGAGAGAAGCCCCTTGGACATAATCAAGATACTGATGTTAAACATTTAACAAATTGAGCATTACACCAATATTAAAACTATCACATTAAAACCAAAATACAAAAAGGAAAAACAAGGAAGGGGTAGGTATGGCAATCAACATCCAGTTGCTATGAGATAGAAACTGAACTTATGATGGATGGCTTAGCAAACCAGTAGGCCGCAGTCTACCCCAATGAACAGGTGGGTAAAAGATAACACTCAGGGGCAGCGCCTCCAAATGCTATAAACAGCTTGGAAAGCGAGCAAACAAGCAAACGTAATTCATGCATAATAATCATAGAACGTGAAAATGCTCAGACCAAGACAACCTCCATGTGAGAGTGGCCCAAGCCCCAACCAAACCCTACATACTGCAACAAGAATATTCCAAGAAGAATTACTAAAAGTATTAACTGGTTAATCTTACAATAAAATACAACAAGAAGTTAATGTAATAACCAGGCAGTCACCAATTATTCGCCCACACCAACTTGACTGACTTCAAAGGTAACAGATAAATCTTGATGCTAACACTCAAACAACTAGAATAGTTGTTATATTTAACCCTTTTAGTGCCAAATACGATCTGATCGTGATCCAGATTTTCGGCGAAAATTGCCAGTAACGATCTGATCGTGATGCCTTTCTCATTCGCTAGGAAATACTAACAACTTTGCCTTCAAGCGCGGAAAAAATGAATGAGAAAGGCATCACGATCAGATCGTTACTGGCATTTTTCGCCGAAAATCTGGATCACGATCAGATCGTATTTGGCACTAAAAGGGTTAAAACAATAAATATTAAATTTTCTTGAAAGGGGCAAAATCTCACGAGAGTTGTAGAACTGAATTACCCAAATGAGTCAAGATTCACTCGGCCGCTAGCGTTCGCTTACCATGGCCATAATTTATACTCCCTACATCAGTCAGGGAAGCAACAACTTGCAATACAAATAAGAATCAATCTCTACTTCAGTGGATACTAATACACATACTGGCCTAAAACATATGACAGTTTCAGGCTCAAGTGATAAGTAGACATTGAACAAGTCACAATTAAAGGCAATTTTGAAACACGTAAATATGGCACTCAGATAATTCCAAATAGAGGCACCACAAGGAAAATTTAACACTTGAGACGGAGTGATGGAGAACTACGGGCAATCCAGCATAGTGGGAGCAACTTCAACATGGGATCAAATGTGTCAATCAAGTAAAGTGTATCTTACCCTCAAATGGCAGAACAGACAGCAATAGAAAATGAACTGCACTCCAACACTCACATCAGCAACGAAGCCTCCTTAATCAAGGGTAAACCAGCTGCTTCGACATTAGGCCCAAGTATTGCCGACCAACATAACTACTGACCACCAGGCACTTAGACAATCACACACCTGTCAGCTCCGCGAACAGGCCACCTTACATCACATGCTTCTTATCTGCAACCGACTGCCTGTCCATGTGGCCAATAAGCCGCTCCAAGGAACTGTCACCAAAGACTCAGCTAACAGGTGAGTAAAGCACCATCTGGTAATTAGACAGAGATGGATCATGCCAGTAGGCAATGTAAAACACAGAACGAGCTGAGATGGCTCACATTTCTCAAGCAGTGACTGTGAATTCATTTGAACTGATTGATGTTTTTGAAGTTGGACTGTTATAGTGTTTTATGCACCTGATGTTTAATCATTTCGGTGACTACCTCAAACAGTCAAGTGTGTGTGCTGTTTAGATAATCTACAGCCACTGTGTTATGAGCTGAGATGGGTCACATTTCTCAAGCAGCGACTGTGAGTTCATTTGAACTGATTGATGTTTTTGAAGTTGGACTGTTATAGTGTTTTATGCACCTGATGTTTAATCATTTCGGTGACTACCTCAAACAGTCAAGTGTGTGTGCTGTTTAGATAATCTACAGCCACTGTGTTATGAGAAAATTGTGTATAAAATGACTGTCTCTTTATGTACTGACAATGTTTGTTAATGTCACATCTGTGTATAGTGAAGCAGAGAGACAGAGATCAGATTTATAAAGCTTGAAGAAAAGCATTTTAGTCCCAGTGAAACAGATTTAAGCAACTGTGCAGAAGTAGGTATGTTTGACAGTGATACCACTTTTGCACAAAAATTTGTAATACAGCATAGAAGTTAACATTGAGGAGATAGAAAAGTTTATGTCTGAAGAAGAAAAGAAAATCGTTGATAAGGTAGACCTCAATATCAAAAATGCAGTACAACAAATTCGTTCAAAATTGAACTCTGATTTGACCAGTTCGAACAAATCAAACAAAGTTAACACGAACCACACCAGACAGTATGCTAAGTAGACGAGAGGATAACTCTCCACCCTTGCAGGTTTGTGACATTAATGACAAGACTTCCAGCTTATATAATCAGTTGTCGCCGTTAATGACGAATCGAAGTTCCTACACACCACCACATTTTTGTCAATGTTACATACACCAGGAGCAGATTTATCATTTGTCGATATTAGCTGATGGAAACCTCTTGAAACAGTAACAGTTTCAGCTGTGTAATACTGAATCGAAAAAAGTACACCCAGTCATAATCATAAGAGCATTTTGTAACATTCTGTCAAGTTATTGGTCTGAACAACAAAAAAATGCTATGTGATAGAGTTTACTCAAGGTTATGCCTTGACCTGAGCTGCAGATATAACAGAAAGATGACAAATATATGACCAATTTGAGCAGGTCTTTTTGGACAAATTTTGGTCAACAGCCCATCAAGAACAATTACTACAGGAAATATTTGACCCACAACAGTTCAACTGAATAAAATTTGAGCAAATTCATATCCCATGTCGATGTATTGAAAATTTTGAAAGGATGATTGCCACCTCATATCGAGAAAAGATAGTCACTATGCTGGACACTGACTTGGAGTACTTTCTTTCCCTATAGGATTCTGCTGATTTGATGTACGAGAATAGTCAAGAACAAATAAATGATCAGGTGAGCCAACAGATTTCCAAAGTAACAAAAACGCATAATCCCACAATAACAATGGTCATGGCTGGCGTCCATAATGTGCTGCCACAAGACAGTAGGTGCAGGAACAAAAGTCGATATGACCAGTGCCAAGGTAATATCAGGGCATATACACCTGGGGGAAAATCATGGAATTTTTTAGGATTCTGGGAATTTTTCATTATTTTAGTTTCCAGTTAAATTTCTGTAAAGGAATTTGTCTTTAGCACACTACTACAAACTAATACTGCAGCAATAAAACACAAATGAAAGAATAACACCAAAGTAAAACTTAAGTTGCAAAGAAAATGCACTATTTGCAATGAAAAAACATAGTACAAGCATCTGTCAACAGCAAAATGTGTCAAAAGCTTTCAGATGAAGATTATGCAATACTTTGCAACACCAAAGTGCTTCCAATGAGCAGGACATCACAACTGTTTACTTTTCTAACAGGTTGCGGCAAAAGATTGCGAATGGTGGTTTAAGATTAGCAAATTTCCTTTTACACAAGAAGAATTATGCTACATGCGAGAATGTATAATGGATTCCTTAAATGATGTATCGTTTGACTCTCAAAACTTAACACTTTGAGGACCAGCCATTCAGAAAAATTTTAGACCCAGAGGACCAGCCATTTATGCCATCGTTTAAAATTTTACTGTCACATTCATGTTTGAAATAGCATAGAAGGTAACATATGCTGGAGAAGATCAATTGTTATAGTTAATTTTTCATATTTGTTTAGTTCTTTCATAAATTACAAATTATGCAATGACGATGGAAAAGAGTATAATTATGTTAAGTGCAGGGTGAGTTGAGCAATTTCACACTTGATCAGCTTTTTTACCGAAAAGTACTGTATGGAACGTGTATTCAGCCAGGTAACCCAATCATGCTTAGAAATATTCAGCTGCTGCAATTTAAGCTCTGCTCATAGGATTCTGCCTAACCACACACTAGAGAAAAAAATTTTTGATGATGTGAATTCTTAACCTTTCTGGATGAAAAATATCATCTAGTAGCCGTACTTCAGAAAGCAGGAATATATATTGCCACATTTTCCTGAATTCTAATTTCACTGCCAGGCCACTCAGAGCGCTACTACTGTATCTTTTTGGGTTCTGTGTTGGGAAACTACCATGTTTTATTTGGGGAATTTGTATTTATACTTTTGTAATACCAAAATATGCAGTGTACATGTTGCCACACATTAAAGATCTCGCCAAAATGTGTTGTTTTTTGCCGGGAGTGCCAGAAAGTTCTATGCTGGTGTATAAAATCTTTACCATTCTAAGGATTGATACGTTTTACAGCTCCTGGGAAAAAATGTATTTTCACTTGGGGAAAAAGTGCATTGTGTGTTTTCAACCAGGAAATCTGAGGATTATTTTTTTTTTTTCCAGTCTGCATATGCATCCTGAATATAGATAGTAGACAAAGAAATAATGAGACACACAATGAGTACAGACCAGTGACCACACACACACACACACACACACACACACACACACTCTCTCTCTCTCTCTCTCTCTCTCTCTCTCTCTCTCTCTCTCTCTCTGCGCGCGTGCGTTAGTTGAAAAGCTGCTAATAGCTGCAGTTTAGGAATGAATTCCTTATGACAGCATGAAGTGAAAGTACACTTAGGTAAAGACAATGTCTTTTTCAAGTGGAAGATCATGCAGCCTCTCTTGATGTAGTAAAGACAAGGACAAGTCAAGATAGCAGTCAACATGAAATAGATTTACAAATCATTAATCAATCGTCAGACACACCTACCAATGTGCAAATGATACAGGGTAAGGTGTGCTGTCTTATCTATCCGTAACTCAAAGAAATGAATTAGGTGAACTTATCTTACAAGACATACAGAGTTTTTGAAAAAGTCCTGGTAGAATTAAGGGTTATGTACATAAGATGATGTATCCTAACCAAACCTTTTGTTACTCTTTAAATACAATACTGTGGGCAAAAATGGAAGCTATACATTGAGAATTAGAGAGAATCGTAAACTGAGAAATAACTGAACGTTTAGTCACCATACTGTAGCGCTCTTCTGGCAAATTGCAAAACTAAATAGCAGTATCTGGCTACTTTTAGATGCCAGAAAGGTCAACAAGATCATTATCCCAGTTAGGAAGAAGCCAGAAAATTTAGATGAGCAATTCTCGAATTTCACAATGTAAAGTACTTAACTAGCACAGATTTGCATGACTCATACTGGCAAATTGCATTGCATCCTGATAGAAAGCATAGTGCATTCATTTGTACTGGTAGAAGTTAACAATTCTGTGTACTTCCCTTCAGATTAAAGATCAGTTCGAGAATATTCATAGCAGTTATGGATACAGTGTTGGGTCCAGAGTTGCTAAGTAGACTGACTGACTGTACGTGGATGACTTATTGGTTGCCACCACAACATTGCTGGAATTGCGGAGTATTCAAAGAGTACATGTCACAGTAAATACACAAAAGTCCAAGTTTGGATGTTACAAAATAAAATTTTTAGGTCATCCCAAACAGAAAGCATTCTTAGGCTTCGTGCCAAATAAATTGCTAAAAAGTGATGTTCTGTTAAACCTGTTGAGAAAAAACAATATGTGGTTGTGGACAGTGCAATGCCAGAAAGATTTTGGCTCAATTAAAGAGGCTCTAGTCAATTCTAATCTGTTGCATCATCCAGATATGAGCCAAGACTTTTGTCTGAGCATGGACCCATCATTACAGAGAGTGGAGCACGCCTACTTCAGATCAGAAAAATTGACGTAAGATCTACTGTATGGATGATTAGTTGTGCAAGAATAACCCTGACAGAATGTGAGAGATCTTATTTGGTAATGAACTGAAAGCCTTAGCAGTCATTTGGGCTTCGAGGAAATTTCAGTACTATTTATCAGGTAAGCACATAAAAGTGTTTTGTGATCATCAAGTCCTGTCATTCCTAATAATGTGCAATTTGTTAGACAGGGATATTGCCTGCATAAAAGGAGAGTAGTGTATTACAGCAGATGCACTTTCATGCTTCCACAAAATTTACACAAGTTCAACGAGTTGACAGAACAAATTTCCGATTTTCGCAGTTTCTTATGTATGATGGCACCTACTGACCATACTACTTGCGAATGTGTCGGAATGTAAAGTGGAGACTAAGAGAAGTAATGGTGAGGAGCTGGTTATGTTGTATATGCTACACCGCGGACTATTGTTTCATCATTGCGCACCAGAGTTGTCCAAGTGTTGGGTATGTTTACCTGATACACACATCAGCAACATCAAATACAGCTACCTTGCTTAGGGACACCTATGGGGTACCAAAGTACACCACGAGTTGGTAAGCCAGTAGCAATATTAACTGATAATGCTTCCAACATTACAAGCAGTAAGTGGAGAAACTTTTTGGAAAAACAACAGATAAAAAATATTTGAATTCCACATTTTCTCACAGAAGGAAATCTGTAGAAAGGGTATTCAAAGAGTTTAACAGGCTCATTAAGTAATATGCTCCTCCCAAACAAAATGGGTAGAATATTTGGCACCATTTCTGCAAATAGTAAATAATCTTCCACACACATTGACAGAATTCACACTGAATGAGTTGATGTTTGGAAAGACTGAAACTGGTGAGTGGGACAAACCGCTATTGTGAATGCCCCAAAATGAAATACTGTTAGGAGAAAAGATCAAGCAAGCATTAACAGCCCTTACTGTGAGAGCAGAAAAGAGAAAACAAATATATCAAAAAGGAGGAGGTACTCCTACACACACAACATATATCCACCAAACTAAAGAAACTAACAAGTGACAGCTACTACATATAGGGCCATAGACAGTAGTCAACATCGTGCACCCTGGGTCTTACCTTTTGGGTCAACCCATTCCAGGCAAAATATGGGGTTTATACATACTCAGAGACATAAAGAAGTTCACGCAAGGAAGCCAACTGGGGCAGGGCCAAATAAACTGTTACCAGGTTCAGATAATAATTTGAAATTAAAAACCATGTTCATATATAAATATTAATTTTTAAACTTATATTAAGGAAGAACAACAAATGTGGACAAAGGAGGAACTACACTACATCACTACCTACCTAAAGTTATAGTATTCACAATATTTACACTAACCACCTCAATTGAGTAATTGCAATTACTGAAAGATAATAATCAGTATCATATTTAGGGTGTGCGATGGCTATGTGCAGTAATTTATTTTATGCTCCCCATTCCTAAACTTCAGTATTGCTATTCATTTCTGAACTACCAATAATAAAACTGCATAATCATTAACTTCAGTTATAAACATTATTGAAGTATTTAAATAACATATAACACAAAGCCGATGTGCATATTCGAAATTAATAAAATAACTACTACAGCTCGATAGTCCCTTTTACTGAAAAATTACCACAGAATCATCAAACTTGGAAACAATGTATGGTAAAATTACCATTACAGTTTAATTCACTATACAGAATTACTTCACTTAAATATGAAATTTAGTCAGCCCCAAATATACGATACAATACCATTTAACTGATGCTTTCCAAAATACAGCGAACTCACAGAAACGTCCTCCTCACTTTTATTCACTTTTATATTTGTGAATTCATTTGTTTCCTGAAAATCGAGATTGACTGTCATGACTGATTCTGTGGCTAGTTCTCGAAGACTGGCCAGTTGTTCTTGATTTCCTGTTGCATGCAGACAGTTCCTAATTAATATTGAAACAGAAAAGCTTTTTGCTGTTCTACCGTTGTAAATATTGAGTGTTGTGTAGACATTCGGATAGATATCACCAATTTAAAAAAAATCTACAGAGAAATGTGAGAGAGGACAACTTGTCACCATCTTCTTCCTTCATATACAATAGATAGCTTTTAAAAAGTAAGATCAGAGTTATAGATAGCTCTAAGTTTCTGTGCAGCATCATAAATTTGAACAGCTTCTAGTTCAGTGGTATTTGAGTGAAATGAGAATCTCAAGTTATATTTTCTATAGACATTAACTCTCTTCTGTAACTCACCCTGAGGAGTTTGTATAATCTTAGAATATGACATTTTTATTCTTCTCCAGACAGCAACATAAGCTGTTTCTTCTTCAGGACATGTGTGTTCATCTTCCGAGTCAGAGAGTGTACCAAAGAATCTCTTGCATTTAATTTGACATTCCTTTTTTTTATTCTCAGCAGCTGAAGGATGTTGAACTATTTCTGAATTCCTGATCTCTGTAAGTTTTTCACCTGAGTTCTTGTAAACTGAAAAATATGTTGGAAGCTCACCTAAAAACATTGGAAGAGAGACCTGCAATTTGACATAAGTAGAAATGTGTACATTCTCAGTTTTTTTCTTTGGTTTACAAAACTGTTGCAGAATGCAATGCCACACTGATGTCATAAAGCTATCTGAGTACTACTAAACTTTTTAAGAAGAGCTTCAGCTTCACATCAGACACTGCCACTCTCATTTACTGAAATTGTTCTTAATGCAGAAAAAACAGCTTTGCAATCTGCATTCAAACTCTTAACAACCATCCTTGTATGCACTGTGTATTGTTGAAAACAGCAACTTCAGAGTCAAAAAATGTTTCCAAAATGTCCCATTTACCTGTAGTCTTCAAAAAGCTGTATAAACCTTGAATAAACAAAAAAAAAAAAAAAAAGAAAAAAAGAAAATTGCAGCTGTTTGGCTTGTGAGCCAATGATTCAGCGAGTGATCCAAGCATGGATTGAAGAAGATTAGAGTTTTTTGGTACTTGAGTCTATGCACCAGACATGTTGGCTGCGTTATTACATGACTGACCTCTAGAGTTATTGTAGTTCTAAAGAATTCAAAAGTTCTTGAAAAAGCTTCTGTCCTGTGTGACATGCAGTTTTTATAAAACACAGGAACCTTTCAACTAAGATCCCATCTACATTTACATATCTAATTGTTGCACTTAATTGGCCATTGTGGTATATATCTGGTGTTGACTCTACAATGACCAAAAATTATTTAGAAGAAATAACTTTGTAACATATTTTTTGGGTCACTGAGCTTTCCATAAGATGCATTGAATCTTAATAAGTTGCTGGTGACAAGTATTAAGTATATCCTTTTCCAGAGTTATGAAACCCTGCTATACAGACAATCAAAAAAGAATCATACTCTGCGATTAATTCCAGACACATCATGAAATTTCCATTTTTCACAGAGCCAAACACCACTTAGTTTCCACGAAATACTAGCTTCTTAGCTACAGAAACAACTCTTTAGCACATTTCTCTAATATGTAACTTCATTTTCTTGCTGGCTGAGCTACAACTTATCAGCTCTACTCATCTCGTTTCCTCTTCTTTTCAATTTTAACGAGCAGGCTCTGTGAGAAGTAGAGTTTCATGTTCAGCTATTCGTATTCCAGCATAGCTCCATTCACCAAAACCATGAGATGCACCACCATACAATTTACAACATGCACAGAATTACCCCATTATGAAAACCCTGTGAAACAATTTTTTGCTGTAGAATTGCTGAGATCCATCAGTGTTTCGCTGTGAAGACACAGAAAAAAAACATTTGTAACCAAATAAACCACTATCTGGTCATTGTTGTAATGGTTATCATTGGGAACAGGAAAATCCTCTGCTTTAGAGCGTTGGGTTCTTGACATCCTTCAGGAACTTCAAAAACTAGAATGTCTGCATTCTGTTTACTATTTAGAACTCTAATTTTGTCTGCACTTACGGAGCTACACTGTTCATTGTTACTCTTTCAAACTGCAACTTCACCTGAATGTTCAGTCCCACACAAAAGTCACTTCCACTTTTGCCACTAAAACCTATGTCCAGTCGCAGTATTTTCTGTAAAAGTTTATCATCACTCTGTATTTTTTTTCTTGAGCTTTCTTTCAAAATGCAGCACCACTTAACCATGATGGTCCATCCATACCATTACTTTGAACTTGGAGGGGGAGGGGGGGGGGGGGGAATCAGAGATGCAGAATGCTGGAAACTGAATGTATTGTGGACTCCTGACTATCTTGCCTAATGTGGCAGAAGGTCAAGCTGGACAACAAAAAAAACCAGATAGGGTGGAGGTTACAAATTCTCTCTTTTGGACTTAGCAGTGCCATTAAAAACATTTTTTTAATATTAAAACCTCATTTTATCATAATTTTCTGACTTCCATAGTCACTACAAGGTTTTTCATTTATCGCCCTTTTAAAACTGATTAAAATATAAAGGACCGCACAAAATAACCATTAATAACACACATTTTGGTCACCCGATATTCAACAAAGAAATGAGAACACAGGGATGTCAAGAGAGCTGCTCTTTAGGTGTGTCCATTGTTGTTTGTGAGTGCTTCTAAGTACCGTTTTTTGAAGAGTGGTTCCTGTACTATATTGATATTATAATTGTGACTCCAGATGTTTTAGAAGCACAAGAGATGTGTAAAACATTTTGAAAGACCACGCAGAATTGCAAGTGGTGCATGCTTGCTAAAGCTTTGGAAAAGTACATTATGTACAATAAATTATGGTCATTTTATTACAGAGAAGTATTTTATGATAGTAATTAAGTATGTCAGATAGTCTGGTGCCCAGTTACTCACGAGGTGGGTAATTGGGAGTACTTTGATTATTTCAAATACAACAGAATTAACTTCACTATGACCAGTTAGTATTCAAATTACATACCTTAATTTTAAGTTGAGAATCGTAAAAGAGCGTAAAGTCAAGCAAATTTTACGATTTTTTAAATTGATTTTGAGGTTATCTTACAAAATCTAATGATGAAAAATTTAGTATTTTATTATAGCATTCTTCCTTCATCAGATGCCTTAAAAAGAAACAGAATTGCTGTTTTCACAGTGTGTCATTTTCTTTCTTTCTTAAGTAGGGTAAAGTCCATCCCTGATTAAATTTATGGGAGGTCTGCTTTAGAATATTATAAGAATGTAGTCTATCAGTAAAAATAATAATTATATTAGCTATCTACAAGTTTCATTATTTATACTTTATTATTTAATTAAAATCATATCCAAAAAGAATATTTGAATGTTTATTTTGATACAGAGGACACTGTTACAACTATTATTCATACAATTGATGTGAAGTTCCCTTGTGTTCTGATTAATAAAATAACACTTTACACAATATACAAACAAAGAATCACTGTTAATGGAAATGAAATGATCACAAAGAAAGTTTTTCTTATTCAGCATCTTTTAAATTACTCATAGAAATGAGTCCAAATCTTCCCTTTCTTATGACCCAATCTGCCACTCTTGTCACTATATCATTTGGATTGACAATTTCATCTCCTGTCATTGCAATTATTTTGATGATGTAAGATTTATTTTGGTCTCTTTTTTTACGTTTTGAATGTGACTAAAACCAAATTGCCAACCTCATACATATTTTTGTTATGCTGTTCTTGATTTCCTTTCGCATCAGTGAAATCTAAACGTTTGCTTCCTTCATTTGTTGCTTCTGAACACTCAAGATTTTCACCAGGTTCCAAGCATAGAAGACTATCAATTCTTCCATCTTCCTGTTTTTGACATCAAAAGCTAAGACACCTTTTCCTAGAAATACTTTTAAACCTCCCCCCCCCCCCTCCCTGTGTGTGTGTGTGTGTGTGTGTGTGTGTTTGTGTGTGTGTGTGTGAGAGAGAGAGAGAGAGAGAGAGAGAGAGAGAGAAAACATGTTTTCTTTTCGGAACCTCTTGAAATGCTCGGTAAAGACTCCTAACCAAGAAGAATCTGCAAAGCTGCTCTTTTCCTTGTCATCAGGAATTTTGGATCCCTCCTTCATACCAACCATGGCATAAGTGTTTGAGCTCCTCCCCCTCTATATACACTTTATAAAGGCAATCAGCAGATGTAACGATCATTACATTCGTGCTAGTCCTTTAGGTATCTGTCATCCTTTCCATATGTTTTATACCAGGGGTCTCCAACCTTTTTAGTCCGCGGGCCACACTGACTCCTCCACGAAGTCATAAGGGCCAAGATCTACCTAGAGGGGTTAGATCACCCTAGCACTCCATGATCACCGTAATGTAAGCCTAAGGGAGAGATGAAATCGCAAAAATCTAAGGCTGTGGGAATAGCTAGCACTGAAAAGAACTATGATTATTTAATTACATAATTTTGATTGGTTTCAGATTTGATTGATTTCGGATATCGAAGCAATTTCAAACGATATCAAGATATTTCAAAATCCCTTTGATGCCGATATAGAAGCTTTACCCGCAGAACTTCAGTTTGAAATTATTGATTTGCAACGTAGCGACTTTCTTGAAGAAAAACATTCAAAGTCAACATTACTGGAATTTTATAAGTGTCTTCCACCCACACAGTTTCCAAATTTACATAAATTTGCCCATGGCTTTTTTTCCGCTTTTGGCACTACATATTTGTGTGAAAAAACTTTCTCCAAAATAAAACCTGCAAAAAGTATTTACAGATCAAAATTAAGTGATGAGCATTTGAAGTCGCTGATGATTATCTGTACCAGTTAACTTGATCCACAACCAGAGGTAATTATGAAAGGGAAGTTACAGCTACATAAAAGTCACTAATTATCACTAAGATGTCAAATTTCTTTACGTGAATACTCTAACACTGAGTTTTCAAGATATAAATTAATAACAGTTATTTTTATACATCAGTTACAACTAAAATATCCAATATCACTATGTACACCAGGTATTGTATTTTCTTTAAATTGCCTTTAAATAAAATATTTTATACGATTTACTTGCTATGTGTATTTTACAACGTAATCAAAAGAAAGTGAAACCTCGCTTAAGAAGCATCTTCCATAATGATTGATTACTAAGGCTAGCCGCCGAAGTGGCGTCCATTTGAACGACTTGCACCAGACTCGTGAGTAGAATAAAATGCAAAGAATTTTTTTACTTAATATGTTTTCGCCAAACTAGTCTGTTAACCGTTCTTTTTTTTTCACTATCGCACGGGGAATGGTCTGTCTGTTTATCGTGGATAGCCACAAGTCTATCCATGACCTTCCGCTTTGTAGAGCTCCGACAATGTCACGGCGTATTTGGTCGCGATAGGCCTCGAAACTCAATTGTTGGCAGTATAGGTACCACCTCAAATATTTGGCGGGCCGGATACCAGGGATGTCAGGCCAGCTGACGCGGGCCGGTTTGTCGGACCTCGTGGGCCGGTTTCGGCCCGCGGGCCGTAGTTTGGAGACTTTTGTGGACCCAGGATCATTACTATGTTTTTTGAGGACACTCCATCAACAAATTCTTGATGGTTCTCGAAGCAGTTTTTCATTTCTTTTCTAGTGATAATGCATCTTGATCACTTCACATTCTCAGGCATTCTGTGTAAAAGGACTTTGTGACATTGGAAGAAACTTTTCATCCAATCCTTGCCAGGTCCATTATCTTTGAAACGCTTCTTGCCCCTGCTCTTATGATTCAGATAGTTCTGAGCAATATCCGCAACATCTCTAGCATGTACTGAAAGTCCCCGTGCTACACACATGTAGTGGAAGTCCCCATGCTACACAAAGCATGATACCTTCTGTTAAATTCTTTTTACCCCCAGCATTAAGTGCAATTTGGCGACCATAACTAGGCCGGTATTACACTATCAAATGTCTTTGTCAAAGATTTGATCAAAGATGTGATCCAATATTCCGTCCAATATATTTGACAAAGATCTTTGACGTAGCGCTAGAAGGGGTATTACACTGTCATCAAATTTTTCGTCAAAGTTCAAGATGGCTGACAACAACTTGTTATTTAACCGCAGCAGTTCTACTTACTCCAATTGCATTATGTGCACATGCGGAAAAGAAGTGGGGGGAAAATGGAACCATACATACGAGGTTGACAGTCTTAAAAGTCCTGGGATTACAACTTGATAATAAATTCAGTTGGGAGGAGCACACCACAGAACTGCAGAAAGGCCTTAACAAATCTGTATTTGCAATTCGAGTGTTAGCAGACATAGGCAACATAAAAATGAAAAAGCTTGCATACTTTCATTCCATAATGTCATATGGGATAATATTTTGGGGATAAATCTTGAAGTCAAACAGAAGTTTTCAAGGTCGAAAAGCGTGTAATACGTATTTATTATTTGTGGAGTAAATTCACGGACCTCCTGCAGAAACCTCTTCAAAGAACTGGGTATACTAACTACTGCCTCTCAGTATACTTACATCTTAATGAAATTTGTCGTAAATAATATATCTCTTTTTCCAACAAACAACTCAGTTCATACATACAATACCAGGAACAAAAATGATCTGCACAAGGATTTAAAAGCGCTTACTTTAGTTCAAAAAGGGGTCCACTACTCAGGAACACTCATCTTCAATAATGCCAGCAAACATAAAAAATTTAGTTAGAAATAAAGATCAGTTTAAAAGGAGCCTGAAAGACTTACTACTGGCCAACTCCTTCTACTCCATTGGCGAAATTTTTAATAGAAACAAATGATGTATTGTATTTATTCATACTATTAGTATTGGTATTTCAGCTTAAAAAAATCTACATGTTCCACATCCACGAGGATCTCCTCAATACGGATCTACGGAACGAAAAAACTAATCTAATCTGGGTGAAGCCGTGGGTTTTACGACGACACGATAAAAGCATTCAACAAAACTTGTTACGTGAGCTTACAGTGGAAGACGTCAAGTCGTACATCAATTACTTAAGAATGGATGAGCATACATTTCTGTATGTGCTCAATGAAGTGTATCCTCACATCACAAAGCACAATATTCACTTAAGAACTGCTACATCTTCAGAAGACAGGCTCACTATAACACTCCGATTCCTTGCTACAGGAGAGGGTTATGTTAGGTTAGGTTAGGTCAGGTTAGGTCTCCAATCTTCTTAATCTATTTTTGTATTCAGGGTGCCTCACGTTGTAAAGCGCCTCATCAGCTTCAGACATCTCTATTAATTTTGTAGTTGTCGGCACACACCAATTGTATTTACCGGCAATGGTTATATAAACACTACAGACGACAGAACGCTGCAGCGATGCTAGCGCTCCATGTGGTAACATGTCACATTGCAGTGAACAGCAGACAAGCGGTTTCTTTGATCAAATATACAGCGAGGCCCTAGATTTGATCAAATATTGGACGACATTTGACAAAGTCCCTATTACACTATCAAATATCTTTGACAAAGATATTGGACAAAGAAATTTGATAGTGTAATACCGGCCTAAGAGGATGTCTGTTATGGATTCCGTCATTCAGTGTTGTGTATATACTCCACTGATGCTCAGCTAATACTCATTCTACCAGATTGGACAACCTTCGATGGCAGTTCCAGATACTTAGGAGAATAATTTCTTTTTGCCACAGGTCCAACCTCCTCCTTGTAATTATAATCTGCTTGCAATTATGATCGACTTTACCCTAAAAAATATAAATTTTCTTTTAGTGATAAATAACTACCTTAATATTTATGATTTAAGCAACCCCCAATTCAGACTACGATCGGAAAGTAATTTATTTATGTATTCTTACTCCTTTCCCATTCTGACGAAAATACAACTCTGTGCTGCAGTTCGATTTCGTCTTATAGAAGAGAATTGAAAATAACACCTTTCATTCAAATGAATGTTAAGTATAAAATGCATTGTTATCACGAAATTTCTTCATACAAGTTCCTCTTACTATATTATTTATGAGTCAGTGTTGCCACCTAGCGAAATACTAAAATTTGTCAAAGATAGTAGACAGAATATAGAGAAAGTCGCAAGTAATCTAGTTTACCCTGATTTACGGAACCATGTGAAACATTGTGTTGTGTATGACACAACATAACAATGAGTGGATTAAGAATTGAACAACAGGCTACAAGTAAGATCTTGTAAGCTATGTAATTATGTGGAGATAAGGCTGTGTCAAACAGAGAATGGCTGTCAGAGTATTCAGAATATTCTGTTGCGCGCTGCAGTCAGCTGTGTCAGATAGCACGGCCAGTTGTCAAATAGCGGTCATTGAGAGCGAGCCAGCTGCAGTCCAGTAAACGTGAGTAGCAGCTCTGACGATGGTCAACTGTTGCCTTTATTTGCACGCACAGTGAGGAAAGGAAGAAAGTGCAAATATAAAACTATCACTAAATAACAACATGGCAGCTCTGACGATGGTCAACTGTTGCCTTTATTTGCACGCACAGTGAGGAAAGGAAGAAAGTGAAAATATAAAACTATCACTAAATAACAACATGGCAGGGAATTTCACCGCCTTTGCAAGGAACTGTGGTCATGTGAAGCCAGTTCTTCTGTTATTTTTGAATGTCTTGCCAAATAACTGGAAATGTTACCCAAGCTCATGTAACCAAAAATTTCAAAAATTGAAACAACCTAGAGAAAAATCATAGGTTCAGAGGAAAGACTCATCAAAATGTTTGAGGCCAGCCCTTTATTTATGATTTTAATTGATTCTTGATTGATTCTGCTTGGTAAAACATTATTTATGATCAAACATTATTTATGGTGGAAAACATTTATTATTTACCATATCTACATACGGATGAATCACCTAACATTTGCACTGCAGCTATTGTGGAAATGGAAAGTGCTGTTGATGTGAAGCTCTCACAGAATGTTCTGGGGCTCATATTGTTAGTCAATTAACAGATTGTAATAATATTTAGAAAGTGTATTCTTTGTGAAAACATACACCTATTTAAATCGAACAATGCCTATTGACATTCACAAACTAAAAGTAAGTTAAATTAGAATAAAGTGATATTTGTTGTAGTATTCTAGTGCGAGTCATTTGTGAGATACCGTATTTCGAAAAGTTTCCACACTTACCCTTGTTTTTGCTATTTAACCTGCATAGTTGCTAGGTATGATGTTATTGTGTTTGCTTACAGTGTGCTTGTGTTTTCCTTGAGTGCATTGCAACTTGTTAGTCAGTTAATGTGGGACAGTCCAAGCAGTCCTACTAGGTCGTGAGTGGAAGATGGGATTTACCAACGCAGAGAAAGCTGACATGCTCATACTAGTAGTGCGGTAAAGGGGCTTTTGCTGCATTTTGTTTGTGTGGGTTGCATACCTTCAGGGGCAAGCATACAATCAGGGATGAAGAATCCTCCTCCCTCTCCCCTTAACCTGTTGTTATGCTAAGTAAGATATGACCCCCCTAGGGATAATCTGTCCTCCTGAGAAGCCCACTCCCTCTCTCTCTCTCTCTCTCTCTCTCTCATCCTCTCCACCCCTCTGGGAAAAGTGACACTTTTTTTGTCAGCCTCTCCCCAGTTCGGTTCTGAGTCACATTTCCTTCTCCTGGGAAATCCCCCAGTACTCCCCTCTCCCACTTCCCTCTTCCCTACCACCATCTGGAAATTGGCAGGAAAAAGACTCAGTCTGCGCAGAGCTGTTGGTGTGGAAGGATCTCATGATGTGAAATTCAAATCAGTGTCTTTTGACAGATCAATATACTGTTCAATTCAATTTACATATTTTTTATATTTTGCAGGAGACAAGGCTCTTCCCCTCCCCTCCATACTTGTAAATTGGTGGGAAAAAGACTCAGTCTGTGCTGAGTTGCTGGACTGAAGGATCTGATGACGCAAAATGCGTGGTAAATTCGAACAAAATGTTTTTATTTATTTTAACATTAATACTCTAGAAATTGCCTCTGAGCCACCTCCACTGTCTTTCAAGTGGCTACTTCTGTTGTAACACCTGCACCTCAGACCTGTACACCAAGGTGTTCTCCCCCCATCCCCCCCCCCCCACTTCCCCTCTCCCAACAGTGAATTGGTGGGAAAAAGTTGTTGCAGATTACTAAGAGCATGCTCTGTCTTTGTCACAGAATGCCTCCTCACATTCAAACCCTCTTAAGGTATTCAAATGCCTCATCACCTACAAAGTCCCTTAAGGTAATCAATTAGTGGCACAAAGGAATTGTAAATATCAGGTTAATCCTGCATATCACTTTATGAATTCAGTATATATCTGATTCCGTTAAGCTGACCATTTCTGCCTGTGCAGGTGGGAGATTGAAATTTCATTAAAAGATCTAGCAGCAGTGAGAAACACTCTCATTACCACTCTAACTCATGAATCATATCTGAGGCATTCCTGGCTTTGCTTCCACCTGCTTGGTTGCATGTCATTCTTTCAAAATTGATTGACTAATTAATTAAGTTGATCATGACAGTCCCTTTGCATGGTGAGTAATTTTTTTCCCCCTGAAGTCATATTACATTTGCCTAGTAACTCAGATGTGGATCCTTGGAGCGAAGGTGATGTTCTTTCGAGAAACACTACTAAGAACTGACCTTAGAAGTTGACTGCAGAAGGATTTTACTACCACCAACATGCATTTGGCGTGAGGACTACAAAGATAAGATGTGAGAAATTAGTGCTCATACGGAGGCAGATAGCCCTTTTTTCCCCTCACTCTATATGTGTGTGGAACACAAAAGGAAATGTGGTACAGGCCACCCTCTACCATGCCCTTTACAATGGCTTGCGAAGTATGCGTATAGGTGTAGGTGTAAATTTATCTATTAAGATGTTAGTCCATCCAGTTTTACACACACAAAACTCATGAAATAATATTACCTATTATTTAACTTCTGCTGCAGATTGTTTCTCACTAAAAACCTTTGCATTAGCCTCTAATTTTCTCATTGCAGTTACTATGTGAGATGCTGTAATATATTTGTCCACAACACTTAGAAGAAGGGGTATTACCTACCCACCATATTATCACGTATCTTCCAGTCTTTGATATATAACATTTGAATCTACCAGATTTTGACAAGTAAGAGTTTTCCCACATTAAGTTGCCCCTGATAATGGTCTCGAAATCCCATCATGTTCTGACAGAACTGTTCCATTAGTTACAAGTCTGTCCAGTCCATCACCTGTCACTGACTAGGTAGGGAGGTACCCCACAGCCATATCGCCATGGCTGCCCTGCACTTCCTATTTGTATTTTTTCCTAAGGTATTTATTTTCATTGGGGGAGGGGGGGAGGAGGGACCGGGGCCAGAGCCCTGGCCCACGTAGCTCTTGTAGCCCCCCCAGTCCCCGGGTGAGAAAAATAGCACAATTGCTCTAAGTGTTTTTAAATGTACAACATTTACTAGCAAATTTAAAATATGTGGACTGACGTTTGTGGATGTTAGCACGTCTAGCACTTGTCTGTATGTACCACTGTGTTTGAGCTTTTTGTGAGTACGGGAGTTGGCTGTAGTTGACATGCATACATACATAAAATCCAACATTGCTGACAGGTACTATGCCCACTTTCACAATACTTGTAATCCAATTCACCTCTATGTGCTGCTATGTGCACATAAGAGGTACAGTGATAATGTTTCGAGTGAGTTGGCTTAACCTATTCTAAGTACCGCTGCCTGTCAGTACCTGCGGGTGCAGGTCTCTGATTATCAGTCACACCTCGATTGTGTCTGCTCGCAAGGGCATTCTTCAATCATTGTACCTGCCATAGGCAGTGTAGCAGGAATGTGCAAGTCAAATATTTACCTGAACCCTCTGAAGTGTGGAGAAGGAAAATAGGAAACAAATAAGTAAATACATACATACATACTTACTAAGTTTTGCTTTTTTTAAAAAAAATATTTATTGGTAATCCAATTGAATATTAGATATACAGTTCCTGAAGCCTTCATAAAACCATGATGTCCATAACACCACCCTCCATCACCTCAGCGATTTGTGTGATAAAACTGTGTCAATACACCGCCAATTTCCGAGCACAGTGCAGTGATCTAAGCAGTTTAGGTGAAGCAGCAGTTGTGAAATATCTTGTTATTACTTGTTGGGCATTGGAGAATGCAAGGAATGCAACATTTTTGACACAAATCGTCCACACTCGTGAAACGCTTGGGAGTCTGTTACAATATTTGCTCTTTCAGGGATCATTGTGTAATGTGTAATAATGGCCCTGAATCTATGCTACATGTTATACTATTATTCCTGCTAGCGCAATTAATTTATGAGTTAGTTGTATAGTGTTAATACATATACTGCAGTGCCTGCATGGAAGGGTTTTATGATTTGACTTTAATACATACCTCCACATTTTGCGACGTCACCATTTAGCGTTGCTTCGACCAATGTATCGCCACTACAGGTAATACAAAGCAACAATCCATCTCTGGATGCGGTTTAACGTACTGTGGTTTATTGTGAATGCTTCCTGACAGAAGGAACGTTCCCACCAGAGTGGTGCAGAACGGCCCGCTGCATCCTACGTGGCCGCTGGCCAGCACCACGGCTCTGGGCTGTCGCCACAGCCCACCGCACTGTACAGGCTGCATCACCACATGGGTGGCACTAGGTGGGCATATCACTTAAACACTTACCTCATGTCACTGGACAGGCAAAGGTCCAAAGTTTTAAGTTCGCACAGATGTTATACCGTACACTCTACATGAGCACCAACCATTGCTCAAGAACATTGAAACATACAAATCGACAGTTCCTTGTTTATTAAAGTGACAGCTTCAACAATTCGATTTCCCACCTCTTCAAGAGTAGCTGTCATAAGGTGTTTATTAGGCATACCTGAAGAAGAAAAAAACGCAAAGTGTGAGCTCCGGTGACGTGGGAGCCCAAAAGCTGTGAACAAGATCTTATCCATCTCTTCCAGTACAATGTTGTGGGATGCAGTTGTTAAGATAATGCCCCATCTCAAGATGAAAATGAGGCTTGGAGCTGTCATACTTAAAAATGAAATCTTTGGAATCTTGATGAAGTTGAGAAAATAACCAGTTTTGTAGCATGTTCAGGTATGACATTCCTGTCCGGTTTCCTCTGCAAAAACGAAGGGTCCATGAACTTTGTGAATAGAAAAGGCACAAAACAATTCAGTTTCGCTGAGTCTCTTTCGTATTTTACTCCAACACCAAGGTATTGTGAGTCCCAAATTCTTACATTACAGCACTTTACTTTACCAGATAGATGAAACGTCGATTCGTCTGAAAAGATGAGTCATTCAGAAAAAGTGTCCTTTGACATATCCTGGAGAATGAAATGCAAAATTATTATGTTCTGCTGCAACATCTTGGCTGTAAAACTCAATAAACAGAGCATCGTTTGAACCTGGAAGAAATATCGGCTACGAGTGATGTAATCAAAGGAAGAACTACTGTGGAAACCAGTACAAAACTTGGAAATAATAAAGTAAGTGCATCAAATAGTTGTAATGACAAATGTGATTCCACAAACAATGTCAATCAGGAACATATGAATCCAGATAATAATTACAAGCAACAACAGCCGTGCACTGTAAATTTTTCACGCATGTCGCATCCTAAACAAAGAAATGTGATTAAAAATTCAGCTGACTGGCCTCAAGTGTGCAAAAGAGAATAAAAAGTGTTGATTTTTGCCGATAATCATGGACGTCAGATAGCAGAAAAGGTAGCACATACACAAACTAACACAAGTGTCCAAGCGTTTGTCAAACCAGGAGCAGGCATTGCAGAAGTGACAAAAACAGTGGTAAAATCGTGTGAAAACCTTAACCCAAAAGACTGTGTCGTAATTTGTGCCGGTGCGAATGATGTTGCCAGAGATAAAGGTAGTGAACTCATCACTGTTCTTGAAAGCGTGCTACCCACATTAGGCAACACAAATGTAGCTGTTGTAAATCAACCACGCAATTACGACCTTCCTCCTTGGTCATGTGTAAATAAATTAATAGAAAGAGTAAACAAAGAGATAGATGCTGTATGCAAAAAGTTTCTGTATGTTAACTTAATAAATGTAAGCATGTTAGACAGGTCCATGCACACCAGCCATGGCCTTCATTTAAATCACAGTGGGAAACAATTTTTGGTTGAAGAAATCTGTCGACTACCAAATTGGAGTCACAATAGGCCTAATATAGAAGCAGTCCAAAGTACAGGGCTATTACAAATGATTGAAGCGATTTCATAAATTCACTGTAGCTCCATTCATTGACATATGGTCACGACACACTACAGATATGTAGAAAAACTCATAAAGTTTTGTTCGGCTGAAGCCGCACTTCAGGTTTCTGCCGCCAGAGCGCTCGAGAGCGCAGTGAGACAAAATGGCGACAGGAGCTGAGAAAGCGTTATGTTGTGCTTGAAATGCACTCACATCAGTCAGCCATAACAGTGCAACGACACTTCAGGACGAAGTTCAACAAAGATCCACCAACTGCTAACTCCATTCGGCGATGGTATGCGCAGTTTAAAGCTTCTGGATGCCTCTGTAAGGGGAAATCAACGGGTCGGCCTGCAGTGAGCGAAGAAACAGTTGAACGCGTGCGGGCAAGTTTCACGCGTAGCCCGCGGAAGTCGACGAATAAAGCAAGCAGGGAGCTAAACGTACAACAGACGACGGTTTGGAAAATCTTACGGAAAAGGCTAAAGCAGAAGCCTTACCGTTTACAATTGCTACAAGCCCTGACACCCGATGACAAAGTCAAACGCTTTGAATTTTCGGCGCGGTTGCAACAGCTCATGGAAGAGGATGCGTTCAGTGAAAAACTTGTTTTCAGTGATGAAGCAACATTTTTTCTTAATGGTGAAGTGAACAGACACAATGTGAGAATCTGGGCGGTAGAGAATCCTCATGCATTCGTGTAGCAAATTCGCAATTCACCAAAAGTTAACGTGTTTTGTGCAATCTCACGGTTTAAAGTTTACGGCCACTTTTTCTTCTGCAAAAAAAACGTTACAGGACACGTGTATCTGGACATGCTGGAAAATTGGCTCATGCCACAACTGGAGACCGACAGCGTCGACTTCATCTTTCAACAGGATGGTGCTCCACCGCACTTCCATCATGATGTTCGGCATTTCTTAAACAGGAGATTGGAAAACCGATGGATCGGTCGTGGTGGAGATCATGATCAGCAATTAATGTCATGGCCTCCACGCTCTCCCGACTTAACCCCATGTGATTTCTTTCTGTGGGGTTATGTGAAAGATTCAGTGTTTAAACCTCCTCTACCAAGAAACGTGCCAGAACTGCGAGCTCGCATCAACGATGCTTTCGAACTCATTGATGGGGACATGCTGCACTGAGTGTGGGAGGAACTTGATT
The DNA here is from genome assembly GCF_023864345.2 of Schistocerca serialis cubense. Lineage (NCBI taxonomy): Eukaryota > Metazoa > Arthropoda > Insecta > Orthoptera > Acrididae > Schistocerca > Schistocerca serialis. The sequence goes on along the minus strand of NC_064644.1, from coordinate 488,418,388 downwards.
ATCGGCTTGATGTCTGCCAAATCACTAAAGGGGCACATATCGAACATTTGTGAATGCCTAAAAAAACTTTTTGAGTTTTTGTATGTGTGTGCAAAGCATTGTGAAAATATCTCAAATAATAAAGTTAATGTAGAGCTGTGAAATCGCTTCAATCATTTGTAATAACCCTGTACTTTGGACAAATGGGTCATAAAGAAAGATGCGATGTCTTATAAAAGGGTGAAAGACATTTTTTAGGGAAGTAGACTGTATCACAAACAAATGTGATGCAGAATTAAATTGCAAATATTGACTGAAGATTGTACACCAGAATGTACAGTCATTAACAAACAAAGTTGATGAAATAAATATACTCCTCAATAGTGAATGGAAAGATGTTTCAGTGTTATGTTTTTGTGAGAATTGGTTACAAAATGAGTATTTTCAGTACTTAGCAATATTACATTTTAACCTTGCAAACTGCTTTTGAAGAATGGAATCAAAACATGGGGGAACTTGTATATATGTAAAAGAAAATGTAGATTATAAGAATATAGCATGTTGGTTGTGAAAGAGACGTTGAAATCTCAGCTGTTGAGTTAATGTCTGAAAACACTATTATTTTATGTGTGTATAGATCTCCTGTTAGCAACATAGGTGTTTTTTTTTTTTCAAAAAATTTGACCTTGCTTTAGGCAAACTTAAGACAACTGGAAAAACAGTGGTACTATGTGGTGATTTTAATATTGACTTTCTGAGCCATAGCCCTCACAGGGAAACGTTTTTAAATATTATAGAAGCCTAAAATCTTTGTCTTACTGTTAGCTCTCCAACACATGTAAATACAACTAGTGTCACTCTCCTTGATCAGGTATGTGTAAACATGGACAAGTGTACATCAGAAAACTTTAATACCAGCTATAGTGACCACCTTTCGCAATTACTGACCATACCTGTGAACCACATTTCGACCAGTATAGAAAATGTTATCAATACAAGAATTTATAGTGGGAAAAATATTGAATACTTCCAGTACCTAATCAGCAAACAATCTTGGAGAGAAGTATATGATACCTCTAATACGAACGAAAAGATGGAACATTTTTTGAACATTTTCAAGCATAATTTTGACATAGCTTTTCCACAAAGGAAAGTGATTTCCAAAAGCGCAGATAGATTCAAAAACTGGATTACACCAGGCATCAGAGTATTTTGTAAAACGAAGCAGGAACTTTTTCTGCAGTCAAAAATTCACAGCAGTCCAGAATTTATTAATTATTTCAAAAAATACAAGCTAGTTTTGAAACGTGTCATAAAGGAGGCAAAAATTAAGGAAAATGACAAATATATTATGAAGCCATCCAATAAAACTAAGTCCATGTGGAAAGATGTGCAGGATCTTACGGAGAAGAAGACAACTCACAAAAATATAGTGATATCACATGATGGCAAGAATGCCACTGACCCCAGGGCAGTTGCAAACAGCTTCAATTCTTGCTATGCAACTGTTGCTGGAAAATTAGTGAAGGAAAAATTTGGAAATCCACCTAATACTACATGGAAAGAACTTTCATCTATTGAAGTAAATAATATATATCCATGTTCCTCAGTCCAGTAAGCCCAACAGAGCTCCTAAATACCATGAATTCACTGAAGAGTAAGTATTCAAATGGTATTGATGATATTCCAGATTATATTATAAAAATAACAGCAAGACAAATACTTTCACCTTTACTGGACATATGCAATTTATCCTTATCATGTGGCGTCTTCCCTCAGCAACTGAAAATGACAAAAGTAATACCCCTATATAAACTAGGTGATCATCAATGTATGGGTAACCATAGGCCTGTCTCTCTGTTGTCAGGGTTTTCAAAAATTATTTAAAAAGTGTTCCTTTCAAAACTAATTACATTCTTCGGCAAGAAGAATATTATTTCTGGATGTGAACATGGCTTGAGACCACAGTGATCAATTGAAACAGCCACTTTCAATCTGATAAACCATATCTTAAATGCAGTGGACAACCACAGACCTAACAAAAGCTTTTGATGTGATTGATAATTCTATACTCCTGAGGAAGCTTGAATGGTATGGCATAAATTGTGTGCCAAATCAGTGGATTAAATCATATTTGGAATATCGCTCTCAGGTAACTGAAATTAAGTACATGGAAGGAAATGAACTCCAGGTACACCTTTCAGAACCATGTGAACTAAGTCATGGTGTTCTGTTGGGCTCCATTTTAGGTCCCTTTCTTTTTTGGTCTACATTAATGATTTCCCATCACACATTAGGGATTCTGAACCAGTACAGTTTGCAGATGACATCAGTCTATTGATTGAAGGGAATAAAGAAGAAAATATTACTGCATCTGCAAAAGCTATTACAAAAAGTTTGTCTGAATGGTTTACCAGAAACCGGCTAATAGTTAATCCCCAAATAAATGGTACTCATGTATTTCCACATTGATCAAAATAAAAATCCAGCACAACCTGTAATATGTATAGATAATGAAAACATTAGTGCTGTCAATGAAACTAAATTTCTTGGGATTCATATTCAGGAAAATCTTAAATGGAGCACTCATATCACATCCCTAAACTCAAAACTAGCAAAAATGAGTTATGTAGTAAGAATTATCTGCAACAATACTAGTGCAGAAACAGTCAGGGCTGTATACTTCACTTGTGTACATTTAATACTGAAGTACGGTATCCTTTTCTGGGGAAATGTGTATCAGGCCATAACAGTTTTCAGGAAACAAAAGGCAATTGTAAGAATAATGAAACTAGTGAGCAGCAGAAAATCATGCAAATCTTTCTTTAAATATCTAAAGATCCTAACGCTTTCCTGCATTTATATACTGGAAGTAGTCATGCATGTCAAAAAAAGCATACTAAGAAAAGAAAACCTTTTTCCTCAAAACAAAAGTGTCCATGATTACAGTACCAGGTCAGACAGTGACATACATGTTAATCATTGTAACACCACATTATGCCAAAAAGGTGTATATCATGTAGGAACAAAACTTTACAACAGATTACCAAGGCATATAAAATCTCTTACTGAACTACAAAGCTTTAAAAAGTCTGTGACATCCTACCTTCTGAAAAACTGCTACTATTCAATCTCACACTATCTTATGTAAGAAAAAATGTAATTTGTATCTTTAATTGTAGAAATAAGTTATAAATATACAGTATTTCAAAAAATTTTAATTATTAACTGTATAGATCCAATTTGTCATAAAAATTTATAAAATGTATGTTTGACATTTGAAAAACCAATAGCTAACAAGGTTTTCTGTCCAATATCCCGTGTACAATATATGTACTTAAAATGAGATTTATATGGCCAAATAAATAAATAAATAAACAATTGCTGCTGTAACTGCAAATTGTAAGGCTTCATTTGCAGGCCTTGTTTCAGAATACGCCATACTGTTGTTTGAGGAAGTTAATGTCCCTGGCTTCCATGTAAACATATCTTGGATACACTCGACACATACCTTTGCATACACAACTAGCTTCCAAGAATTTATGAATAGCCCCTCTCACTCTGATCAATTTGATCGACTACTTAATTAAATTGATCAGTTAATTAATCTCTCTCCCCTTGGGTAAACCCCCGCCCCTACCACCCTCCCTCCAAGAAATTGGCGGGAAAAAGACTTAGTTGATCGGTCATTTGGAAGGAATTCGAGTGTAGTTTATGGAATATTGTTTAAACAATATAGACAATATATAGAATATTGTTTAGTTATTTATGGCAGTGTATGAAATATAATTTATTTATTTAGTTAAAGAATTTGTCCGGAAATCGATTGTTGTGTATGGAATATTGTTTAAATAATTTTGACAATGTGTGGAATATTGTTTATATAAACAATTTGGGGGATTCAAGGCAGTGTAAGAAAATAAATTTATTTATTTATTTAAAGAATTTTTCAGGAAATCGATCACCACCCCCACCACCCTATCCCTCGCTCCCTCCCCTGTCCCCATCCCCACCTCCACCTGGAAATTGGTGGCCCTTCAAGAGTATTTTTTTTTAATAAGAAAATCAGTATGCGGGGCTTTGATTTCTCTTACACATCATTCTCTGCTGTTTGGAAATATGGTCTTGTGAGTAGTTACATCGATCGCATTTCTTTAATTATTCCGACTGCGCAAACTGAGTATTAGTTCACTATTGACCCACCCAGGGGGGGCGCCGAGCCAAATTGTCATAAGCCAAAAGCTTTCTCGATCTCTCTGAAGTGATGTACAAAGGATGGGCAAGCCCCATCTTGGAACAAAAATGTCCGCTGAGATGCTGTTTCTGGCCCTGTCCTGCTTGGTCGCTATATCTACCACCTTCAGCAATCGGTGTAGAAACAAACTAAGCTGAGTTAGTGTGACAAGACTGTGTCTTGACCATTCGATGGAAATGGGAACATATTGTCATAGCTCCACCAACAATGCACGATGTGTAAGGTCATCGGCAAATGAATCCCACTCCTGCAACACAAAGTGGCATAAAAGACAGTATGGAATCTAGGAGAAGGACTAAGATTTTGCCACTGTGTTGTGGTGCGTCCCCAAAGTCCATACAAGTACTGCTGTCCAAAGCAGATCCGTGTCCCTCAGGGCCTTTTCATGTCTATCACCCCAACATGCTATCTTCATTATTCTGTACCATCCAACAGAGAAAAATTATGATAAAATTTATACCACATCTCTCTTACCCATACATAGAAAATCCATGCCGGCATCGAGCATTTGTGACGATCCTATTAAATACACAGCTATTCATACATTGCATGGACCAGTGTAAAGGTGCATAGCCTGTAATGTAGGAGGATGACTATATCCCACAAACCGTACTATAAGTCACAGAGACCTGTGACCCTGTGTCATTGTTTGAAATATTGTTTTTTTTTTTTCTGCTGTAACACACTTTGTACAATGCCATACATTATGTTTTGTTTATTTTGGAACAATTTATTTAGGGACGGATTTGATATAGTATATTTATTACGCTGAAACAAAACACTCACCGTGACATGCTTGAGGTCGCATTAAATAGTCTACAGAATATGCAGTACACTGATGTGCAGAGACGCAAACACCTCGTAAATTACCGAAATAATGCAGTACACAGCATACAGACATGCAAACTACTCGTAGATCACCGAAATAATGCATGTAAAGGCTCTGCAAACACACTCATAAGGCTTAAACAGCCAAAAATAATGCAGTGCACAAACACCAATTGCACGTAGAAAAACGCGTCCGAACTATCATGAAAGTCATGTCTACAGTTAGAGTTCTTCGTGTACTTACTGACTTCACATGTGTAAATAAGAGGCAAGTCACCCTATGGGCCGCACATGTGTTTACCATTGCTGGCGTGAAACCCCTCTACCTCTGGATAATGACGTCACAGGTCACGCTATAGAAATCTGTTCCAATGCTTCCCAGAATAGCACAGGCTGCATTGTCCTTGCGATCGTAACGCGACATCCAAGACGCCTCTGGCCGTGTATGTGGTTACCCAGCCACCACACTTACCTGCCAGTCCAGCGCAGGCCTAATTGCCAAGCAAGAGATGTCTGCATAGCGACTCACCCACGCAAGTGCAGTTAAATTCTATCAACTTTATACTGATGTCTCGTGTCTATGTAAATAACAGCCAAGCCCACCTCTGTATGCGCTATAGAAACCTTCTGCAATGCTTTCAAAAATTGTTAACGAAAATAGCCCAGAATAACACCAAATGCTTTCTCCCTCGTGATCTTAACGAGACAGCCTGTCCATTACTTATCCGTCCCTTCTAGGAATTGGTGAACTTTCACAGAACTAGTTAACCCTCACTTTCAGCTTGCCTGAATGAATATTGCTGTCCTGATAGGACCTGTCCACGAAAATAGCCCAAAATAACAGATCGCATTCTTCCTGGTGGTCCTAATGAGGCACCCCATCCATCACATGTTACCCTTCCTGGAAATCGTTAAGTCCTGTTTTCAACAAACATCTCCAAAACACAAACGTTCTCACTACTATGTAGAGGCTCCTATGCCCCAGCACAAAGGATGTTTTGTGAAGGAATGGAGAATTTCGATGGCTCTTACTGAATTTACCCGCCAAATTACTGATCCTGCCGGTGTGGAAGGACTATCCGCCTTTTTTTCTGCAAAAGAGACTTTCAGCGACAACAAACTACGAGGGCTATCCACAAAGTACATTACGTTTTGGTTTGCGTCGGTTAGGGGCGGGGCTAGCGCGGCCATCTTGGTGTCATGGCATTCCGCCGCTCAGTCTGCATCCTGCCGTGCTAGTGAGAGGTTCGTGCTGTACTCCGTTGAGTTACTGTGACAGTTTGAAATGTCAGCGTTAATTGAAAATGCTGCGAAGTGTGAAGTGCGTGCTGTAATAAGGTTTCTGACGGCAAAAAACTGTACACCGATAGAAATCTATCGGCAGCATTGTGAAGTGTATGGGGACAACATAATCACTGAAGGTGGAGTGCGTCAATGGGTCATAAAATTTAAAGATGGCCGAACTAACGTTCTCGACGAAGAGCGAAGTGGAAGACCCAGCATAGTGACTGCCGAACTTGTCGAAAAAGTCGATGCCGCGGTCCGTGAAAACCGTAATTTCACAATAACGGAACTCTCTATGAGTTTTCCACAAATTTCACGAAGTTTGTTGCACGAAATCATTACCGAAAAGCTTGGTTACCACAAGTTTTGTGCAAGATGGATACCAAAAATCTTGACAGAGATTCACAAAAATCAGCGAATGGCTGAAGCGTTCACGTTTTTGGACGCTTACGAGTAAGATGGCGACTCATTACTCGATCGCATCGTTACTGGTGACAAAACATGGGTTAAGCATGTGAACTGCGAGACAAAATTGCAGTCAATGCAGTGGGGACACACAAATTCCCCCCAAAAACCCAAGAAATGCATGCAGACAATGTCGGCAAGGAAAGTGATGGCGACTGTCTTTTGGGACAGAAAAGGTGTGATTTTTGTGGATTTCCTGGAAAGATACACTACAATAAACTCTTAAAGGTATTGCAAAACTCTGCACAACCTCAGAAGAGCAATACAAAAGAAGTGCAGGGGAAAGTTGGGCTCAAAGATCTTGCTGATTCACGACAACGCCCGGGCCCACACGGCAAATGCCACTCGTGAAGTTCTCGAATATTTTAAGTGGGAGTTGTTCCCTCATCCACCGTACAGTCCCGACCTGGCACCGAGCGACTTCCACTTATTCGCAGCAATGAAGAAGTGGTTGGCTATGCAGCGTTTTGATGACGGCGCACAGCTTCAAGAAGAGGTAACCACGTGGTTGAAGGCGCAGGCGGCCGAATTTTACGCCGAAGGAATTTCCAAGCTCGTCCATCGCTACGATAAGTGCCTTAATTTAAATGGCAACTAGGTAGAAAAGTAGTATTTAACTGTGGCTTTCATCTGTATATAATAAAAAAACTTCCAATACTTTATTTATTATTAATTCCAAAACGTAATGTACTTTGTGGATAGCCCTCGTATTTTGTACAGATCAACATATTGCACTGACAGTTAAACCCTGCAAAAGTGATCTACAGATCGCCAAACACATCCCACATATTCACCGTGCTGTGCTGTGCAGCGTCAATGGAGGAAACTACCACCCTAAACGCAGCCCATAACTGCAGCCGCAGAAGAGCGTGTCAGCCAGAGAGAGAGGCCAGCTAGCCGTGGACGACCCGACATGCCAGGAGAATGCTATCAATACTCCCAGTGCAAACACTCATCATATTGAATCTCCTCAAATTCCCACAGAGTATACACATGCCATCCCAAAGGCAACACAAAGCGAACTGGGTATTAGTTCACTATTCACCCACCCAGGGGGAGCCACGAGCCAAATTGTCATAAGTCATACGCTTTCTCAGACACTCTGAACTGATGTACATAGGATGGGCAAGCCCCATCTCGGAACAAAGGCGTTACTGTTTCAGGCTTCAACCTCTTTGCTTGCTGCTACGCTTTTATACTGCCATCTCCAGACTCACAGGAATATTGGGAACCAGGTAGACATTTATCAGTGTAACTACAGTTAAATAGGATTGCTGCTGCAGTCTGACATCGAGCAATGTACTGGAAATATCTCCTCTTGACAGCTGTGCTTATTGAACAAATTTCAGTATCTATAGTGCACATAATTTTCCACGTAAAAAGAAAAAAAATCTTTCATTCACCTCATGGCTATCGATGTGAATGTATACCTCCATCATGATAGGACATGCAGTAGCGACCGCCAGACACTCGTACATACACCATGAAGACCATTGTACAAAGGTTTGGTCGGTTCCCTTCCACACAAAGGCGTCACTGTTTCTGGCCCTCTTGGATTACAAGAACATATGTATTTTCACATTGTTTGCCAGAATATTACGCCATTCACGTGATACTTCTCGATATCAAGCACATAGCAGAATGCTACCGGTCGCTCGCGCAACTTAATTCCGAAGATATAGGCTAGAAATTATTTCTCGACAAAGCCAAAACTTAGCAAGGTGGAGCGTACTGTAAACCATTGAGTAACTATAAACTTATCCTGTCTGTGGAAGGCCTTTACGTGAAAGATGGAAAAAAATAGAGGAAACTGATATTTCCACTCGCGAATACCGATGTTGGTGATATAACAGATTCCAAAACATCCTTACAATTTACAAATTCAACTAAGGTGTTTCTCATGTCTAGAGAGCCAGCAAACGTGTCCTCAATCCGTCTTTCACCTGCTAGATGCACTCAATACACACCACAATCGATGTTCTCTCAACCAAATAAAGACGGAGAATGTGAAGAAGCAGTCAGTCGCACAATTTACATGGGAGGGAATAATGGCCAAATGCAAACACGTGTCCATATTGAATATTCTCAAATTTTTATATGATCATGAAAGCTGTCAAACACATACTAAATATTAGTTTGTTATTCGGCAGTCTAGAGGACGACACGCCTTAAGGGGCTCCGGAACGCCCTATACTTGTAATGTTAAAATAACGCTTATAAATTACATCTTTCCTCACAAAGTATTTGAGGTAGGAAGTTGAACTTTTTACAGATTATTTATTGGAATATGGGCTACAACTTAACACAGGGATTTTACAAAATTTTAGTTCAGTTATTAAAGATGATTTTTTTCAATTGTAATGAAAATTCACAACATTTTTTTTTTTTTTTTTTTTGCAATTTTTTATGTATATATTCCTTCCCCCATGAACCATGGACCTTGCCGTTGGTGGGGAGGCTTGTGTGCCTCAGCGATACAGATGGCCGTACCGTAGGTGCAACCACAACGGAGGGGTATCTGTTGAGAGGCCAGACAAACATGTGGTTCCTGAAGAGGGGCAGCAGCCTTTTCAGTAGTTGCAGGGGCAACAGTCTGGATGATTGACTGATCTGGCCTTGTAACATTAACCAAAACGGCCTTGCTGTGCTGGTACTGCGAACGGCTGAAAGCAAGGGGAAACTACAGCCGTAATTTTTCCCGAGGGCATGCAGCTTTACTGTATGATTAAATGATGATGGCGTCCTCTTGGGTAAAATATTCCGGAGGTAAAATAGTCCCCCATTCGGATCTCTGGGCGGGGACTACTCAAGAGGACATCGTTATCAGGAGAAAGAAAACTGGCATTCTATGGATCGGAGCGTGGAATGTCAGATCCCTTAATCGGGCAGGTCGGTTAGAAAATTTAAAAAGGGAAATGGATAGGTTAAAGTTAGATATAGTGGGAATTACTGAAGTTCGGTGGCAGGAGGAACAAGACTTTTGGTCAGGTGATTACAGGGTTATAAATACAAAATCAAATAGGGGTAATGCAGGAGTAGGTTTAATAATGAATAAAAAAATAGGAGTGCGGGTTAGCTACTACAAACAGCATAGTGAACGCATTATTGTGGCCAAGATAGACACAAAGCCCATGCCTACTACAGTAGTACAAGTTTATATGCCAACTACTTCTGCAGATGATGAAGAAATTGATGAAATGTATGACGAGATAAAAGAAATTATTCAGGTAGTGAAGGGAGACGAAAATTTAATAGTCATGGGTGACTGGAATTCGTCAGTAGGAAAAGGGAGGGAAGGAAACATAGTAGGTGAATATGGATTGGGGGGAAGAAATGAAAGAGGAAGCCGCCTTGTAGAATTTTGCACAGAGCATAACTTAATCATAGCTAACACTTGGTTCAAGAATCATAAAAGAAGGTTGTATACCTGGAAGAATCCTGGAGATACTAATAGGTATCAGATAGATTATATAATGGTAAGACAGAGATTTAGGAACCAGGTTTTAAATTGTAAGACATTTCCAGGGGCAGATGTGGATTCTGACCACAATCTATTGGTTATGAACTGCAGATTGAAACTGAAGAAACTGCAAAAAGGTGGGAATTTAAGGAGATGGGACCTGGATAAACTGAAAGAACCAGAGGTTGTACAGAGTTTCAGGGAGAGCATAAGGGAACAGTTGACAGGAATGGGGGAAAGAAATACAGTAGAAGAAGAATGGGTAGCTCTGAGGGATGAAGTAGTGAAGGCAGCAGAGGATCAAGTAGGTAAAAAGACGAGGGCTAATAGAAATCCTTGGGTAACACAAGAAATATTGAATTTAATTGATGAAAGGAGAAAATATAAAAATGTAGTAAATGAAGCAGGCAAAAGGGAATACAAACGTCTCAAAAATGAGATCGACAGAAAGTGCAAAATGGCTAAGCAGGGATGGCTAGAGGACAAATGTAAGGATGTAGAGGCTTGTCTCACTAGGGGTAAGATAGATACTGCCTACAGGAAAATTAAAGAGACCTTTGGAGAGAAGAGAACCACTTGTATGAATATCAAGAACTCAGATGGCAACCCAGTTCTAAGCAAAGAAGGGAAGGCAGAAAGGTGGAAGGAGTATATAGAGGGTTTATATAAGGGCGATGTACTTGAGGACAATATTATGGAAATGGAAGAGGATGTAGATGAAGATGAAATGGGACATAAGATACTGCGTGAAGAGTTTGACAGAGCACTGAAAGACCTGAGTCGAAACAAGGCCCTGGGAGTAGACAACATTCCATTAGAACTACTGATGGCCTTGGGAGAGCCAGTCATGACAAAACTCTACCATCTGGTGAGCAAGATGTATGAGACAGGCGAAATACCCACAGACTTCAAGAAGAATATAATAATTCCAATACCAAAGAAAGCAGGTGTTGACAGATGTGAAAATTACCGAACTATCAGTTTAATAAGTCACAGCTGCAAAATACTAACGCGAATTCTTTATAGACGAATGGAAAAACTGGTAGAAGCGGACCTCGGGGAAGATCAGTTTGGATTCCGTAGAAATGTTGGAACACGTGAGGCAATACTAACCTTACGACTTATCTTAGAAGAAAGATTAAGGAAAGGCAAACCTACGTTTCTAGCATTTGTAGACTTAGAGAAAGCTTTTGACAACGTTAACTGGAATACTCTCTTTCAAATTCTGAAGGTGGCAGGGGTAAAATACAGGGAGCGAAAAGCTATTTACAATTTGTACAGAAACCAGATGGCAGTTATAAGAGTCGAGGGGCATGAAAGGGAAGCAGTGGTTGGGAAGGGAGTGAGACAGGGTTGTAGCCTCTCCCCGATGTTATTCAATCTGTATATTGAGCAAGCAGTAAAGGAAACAAAAGAAAAATTCGGAGTAGGTATTAAAATTCATGGAGAAGAAGTAAAAACTTTGAGGTTCGCCGATGACATTGTAATTCTGTCAGAGACAGCAAAGGACTTGGAAGAGCAGTTGAACGGAATGGACAGTGTCTTGAAAGGAGGATATAAGATGAACATCAACAAAAGCAAAACGAGGATAATGGAATGTAGTCAAATTAAATCGGGTGATGCTGAGGGGATTAGATTAGGAAATGAGACACTTAAAGTAGTAAAGGAGTTTTGCTATTTAGGGAGTAAAATAACTGATGATGGTCGAAGTAGAGAGGATATAAAATGTAGACTGGCAATGGCACGGAAATCGTTTCTGAAGAAGAGAAATTTGTTAACATCGAGTATAGATCTAAGTGTCAGGAAGTCGTTTCTGAAAGTATTTGTATGGAGTGTAGCCATGTATGGAAGTGAAACATGGACGATAACCAGTTTGGACAAGAAGAGAATAGAAGCTTTCGAAATGTGGTGCTACAGAAGAATGCTGAAGATAAGGTGGGTAGATCACGTAACTAATGAGGAGGTACTGAATAGGATTGGGGAGAAGAGAAGTTTGTGGCACAACTTGACTAGAAGAAGGGATCGGTTGGTAGGACATGTTTTGAGGCATCAAGGGATCACAAATTTAGCATTGGAGGGCAGCGTGGAGGGTAAAAATCGTAGAGGGAGACCAAGAGATCAATACACTAAGCAGATTCAGAAGGATGTAGGTTGCAGTAGGTACTGGGAGATGAAGAAGCTTGCACAGGATAGAGTAGCATGGAGAGCTGCATCAAACCAGTCTCAGGACTGAAGACCACAACAACAAACAATGTATATATTCAAAAATATACAGTTTTTTGGAAAAAGGCTGTGTTAAATTATGCAGAAGATACTGTGTAACATTTACTGAAAGTTTGAAACAAATATGTTTGGAAGATCCTTAGAAAACATGTAATTAGTATGAGAAAATAAAAGTTTTGGGAATCGAGCGACAAAGATTGGATTAACTTTTTAGTGCATTCCAGGTCCATAGGATGGATTATCTTCATCCTCTGCAAACTCCTCCTCCAGCTTCCTCTTGTTCCTCCTCCTGTTTACTCTTGCTTGTATTTCTAGACTCTTTACAGCCCTGTCTGCAGCCCGAAGGCATTCCTTGTCTAAAGCAAGCATCGCCCATTGTTGTGTTCGTAGATTTTGCTACCATTTTCTTCAGTTGCAGTTACTGCAACACTGTTCCAAAATGTGGTCATGTATGAACACTTATCACATTTCAGTTGTATTTCACTAGCAAGTCCTACGTGCTTTATTATGGAGAGTTCCAGACCAACTTCACTACAATGAATACATCTTACACAGTTTGAAAAAATTCCTTTGAGAACCGACATATCAAATATTTCATTCACATCCGATTCGCCCATAAAACATTCATAGTTCTCACTCATTGAACCAAGCTTCTTCTGTGAAGTATTTTCTTTCACACTTTGACTGCTATGGGCAGGTGTACTTGAGAGGTTAGGTTCACTCACTTGGTTATCGTCTTTATTGTTTACAGTAATAACACATACCTTTGGCTTTCCAACATTTCTCCTTTTCTTAAAAGCCCTCAGAGGATTTCTAATAACTTTACTTTTACTCATTATTATACTTCAACAAAACAGAGACTCAAGAAACAGAATTAATTACGAATATTTTCGAGATAACGACAGAGTAAATAAACATGAAACAATCGACAATCACACCAGCGATATATATTGAACCATCACAGGTTAGCCTCAACACATACTTTATCTCACATCACTAAAATGTACCTGATGAACACGGACGTTAATAATAACACCATTTGACACCAGTTTAACAGCGCCACAGTGGGTCACGCCCATGTAGAACACATTTCAAAAAAAATTTAAAAATAGTTGTAGTCTTCGGAATTGAATAAATTATATATCTATTAAAAGGTAATAGTCTGCAGATTCAGAAAATGCAAAAAAGTAAAAATTGAACTTTTCATGATTTTGAGCCTTTCTTGAGCCCCTTAAGTCAGCTACGTTCCTGCATTCTAACAGGCCCTTCCATTCAGACAGCTCCTGCCGTTAACGCGAAACATGAATCATTCCCGGCACAGGCCACCGCCGGCGCGCCACACACCCCTACACAGAATCGTCCTTGATAATCGGTCACATATACAGGGTGGTCCATTGATAGTGACCTGGCCAACTATCTTACGAAATAAGCATCAAACGAAAAAACTAAAAAGAACGAAACTCTTATATCTTGAAGGGGGAAAGCAGATGGCGCTATGGTTGGCCCGCTAGATGGCGCTGCCATTGGTCAAACGGATATCAACTGCGTTTTTTTTTTTAATTGGAACCCCAATTTTTGGGTCAACAGAAACATCCGATCTCACGCGTCGGCTTTGACCCGTGACGTAAGGGTGTTGAGGTGTGTGACGTCATTACGGCGCGGAGTTTGGTTTGTGAGTGTGGCGTGTTTGTAGATGTTGCCTCGTTGACGTTACCTTAGTAGGAGTTTTAGGGCCTGTAATATATAGTTTACCTTTTTACTGTACTTTTTGCTTTAACGTCGTCTATGAGGCTTTTATCAGTTTGCCATTAGATTGTTCAATCTTTATGGTCTATATGTTTTGTCGCTACTCGTTATGTCTAATGAATCAATATTGTTTTTTCTTTTTTTTATTTGTTTCTTTTTTTTATCTTTTGATTGACCTACACATTGATCTGTAGCGTAGCCCTGAATACGAGGTTAGGTTGGGAGTTTTTTTTTGGCGGGGGGGGGGGGGGGGGGCGGGGGGGCGCAGCCCACCCCTGCCTGGCCTTGAGTACCACTTGTTTATTATTGTCTTTGTTTGCTATCAATGTTAGCAGATTGTTCTTGTGAAACCTTTGTGTGTGTTGTTTTTCTATGTGTTTTCGTCTTTGTGATACGTATGCAACGTTTCTATATCCGCCATATTGGAATTGTCGTTTCCGCTATATTTGTGACGTCATGGGTCAAAGCCGACGGGTTAGATCGGACGCTTCCGTATTTCCCAATTTTTATTACATATTCGTTTAGTACGTAAAGAAATATGAATGTTTTTGTTGGACCACTTTTTTCGCTTTGTGATAGATGGCGTTGTAATAGTCCCAAACGTATAAGCACGTGGTATCACGTAACATTCCGCCAGTGTGGACGGTATTTGCTTCGTGATACATTACCCGTGTTAAAATGGACCGTTTACCAATTACGGAAAAGGTCGATATCGTGTTGATGCATGGCTATCGTGATCAAAATGCCCAATGGGTGTGTGCTATGTATGCTGCTCGGTATCCTGGACGACATCATAGTTACGTTATTTGAGGAAACAGGAAGTGTTCAGCCACATGTGAAACGTCAACCACGACCTGCAACAAATGATGATGCCCAAGTAGGTGTTTTAGCTGCTGTTGCGGCTAATCCGCACATCAGTAGCAGACAAATTGCGCGAGAATCGGGAATCTCAAAAACGTCGGTGTTGAGAATGCTACATCAACATCGATTGCACCCGTACCATATTTCTATGTATGGCGACGACTTTGAACGTCGTGTACACTTCTGCCACTGGGCACGAGAGAAATCACGGGATGATGACAGATTTTTTGCACGCATTCTATTTAGCGACGAAGCGCCATCACCAACAGCGGTAATGTACACTGGCATAATATGCACTATTGGGCAACGGAAAATCCACGATGGCTGTGACAAGTGGAACATCAGCGACCTTGGCGGGTTAATGTGTGGTGTGGCATTATGGGAGGAAGGATGATTGGCCCCCATTTTATCGATACCAATCTAAATGGTGCAATGATGCTGATTTCCTACGTTATGTTCCACTGATGTTACTACAAGATGTTTCACTGCATGACAGAATGGCGATGTACTTCCAACATGATGGATGTCCGGCACATAGCTCGCGTGCGGTTGAAGCGGTATTGAATAGCATATTTCATGAGAGGTGGATTGGCCGTCGAAGCACCATACCATTGATCGCACGTTCACCGGATCTGACATCCCCGGATTTCTTTCTGTGGGGGAAGTTGAAGCATATTTGCTATCGTGATTCACCAAAAATGCCTGACAATATGCGTCAGCGCATTGTCAGTGCATGTGCAAACATTACGGAAGGCGAACTACTCGCTGTTGAGAGGAATGTCGTTACACATATTACCAAATGCATTGAGGTAGACGGACATAATTTTGAGCGTTTATTGCGTTAATGTGGTATTTACAGGTAATCACGTTGCAACAGGACGCGTAGGCCTACTCAAAAATGACAAGTTTCACAAAGGTAAATGTATCACATTGGAACAACCGAAATAAAATGTTCAAACGTACCTACGTTACGTATTTTAATTTTAAAAACCTACCTGTTATCAACTGTTCGTCTAAAATTGTGAGCTATATGTTTGTGACTATTACAGCGCCATCTACCACAAAGCGAAAAAAGTGTTCGAACTAAAACATTCATATTTCTTTATGTACTACACGAATATGTAATAAGAAATGGGGGTTCCTATTTTTAAAAAAACCGCAGTTGATATCCGTTTGAACAATGGCAGCGCCATCTAGCAGGTCAACCATAGCGCCATCTGGTTTCCCCCTTCAAGCTAAACAAGTTTCGTTCTTTGTAGATTTTTCGTTTGCAGCTTATTTCGTAAGATATTTGGTCCAGTCACGATCAATGGACCACCTCGTATATTTGATCACTATACTTACAGTTAAATGTTATGATTGCGGTCTCAGTTCAACATTCGACAATGAACGAAGTATCGGAAATACACCCTGCTGATGGCTGTGGCTCCGGAAATAAAAATATCTGTACTGTTCTAATAACTTGACATACTCTTCCCTTTGCTATCATAGTATTCCACATCAAATCCATACCTCCCTTACAACTGCACATAGTCATTTCCTTTGCACATGTCAGAACACAAACAGATACTTAATAAGCCTGATAATCAAGGCGAACCTATAATGCTTCCCCTATTACTAAGTATAATATCTCGTCTATAACTGATTGCTTGCGATACGAAATAATACTGACCGAAAATCAACGATGGGGCCAACAACTACTATATGTTACTGTCGCAAGTGGTCTTTGTTCTACAGGTGCAGTGTCACAGTATTTGTCTGGAAAAAAACCACTTCATAGAGAGGTAATGCCATACCTCGATTTATAAAGCTGGTATTGCTTTAATATGGTATACTTGTATGCACCTGTAGAACAAAGACAACTTGTGACAGTAACATACAATAGTTTTTGCGATCAGGTTTTTTAAGATCTTGCAGTTTGTAAGACCACTATGCCTCTCTTTCTAAGACACAGTGGTACCACTTGCAGGAAAAACTTATGAGACATGTGCACCCATCGTTGATTTTTTTTGTATTACAATGTTTTTATAGACCACCAGCATCTGCAACAAACGTCGCAGAACGTCTCAGGTAAAGTCTTGAGTAGATAGAAAATAAATATCCAAATTATCCATTAGTTATAGGTGGAGACTTTAATCTGGCGTCCATTGACTGGGAAAATTACGCGTTTATCACTAGGGGCAGAATCACAGACTCATGTGAAGTTATTCTAGGAGTGCTCTCAACATACAACCTTGAGCATTTGGTTAGGAAACCAACTTGAGATCGGAAAATATCTTGATGACAAACAGACCTGATCTTTTTGAGGAAGTTAATCTAGAAGTAGGTATTAGCGACCATAATGTCGTTGTGGCTTCCGTGTCAGTGGAAGTTGCTAAAAAACCAAAGAAAAAGCATAGTTTTCTTGTTTAGGAAATCAAATAAAAGTGTCATTAATGAATATCTTCATAATCAGCTCCAAGCATTCACCATGGGACGCAAAGATATTGAGCATCTTTGGTCGGAATTTAAAGGTATTGTTCACCATGTGCTAGAGAAATATGTGCCTAGCAAAAATATAAGGTAGGGAAACGATCCACCTTGGTTCAACAAACATATTAGTAAGTTGCTGAGAAAGCAGAGAATTTTGGACAGTCGTTTTAAACTTAGTCACTGCCCCACTGACAAACAGAAATTATGCGAAATGAAAGTAGCAGTCGAAAGGGTCAATAAGGGATTCCTTTAACGAATTTGAAAGCAATATTTTATCTGCAGATTCTAAAAATAGCCCCAAAAATTTTTGGTCGTATGTAAAATCTATGAACGCTCCAAATAATTCAGTACCTTGTCTTGCTGACAGTACGGGTAATGTAACGGATGATGATAAACAGAAGCCCAAAATTCTAAACCTAGCCTTCAAAAACTTGTTTACGATAGAGGACTGCAGCATCATTCCCCCTTTCAATTATTGAAAAAACACAAGGATGGCTGAAACAGTGTTTAGTGTATCTGGGACTGTAAAACAGTTAAGATCCTTAGATGGCAGGAAGGCATCTGGGCCAGACAGTATCCCCGTAAGATTTTATGTTGACTGTGCTACAAATATAGCACCCTCTTGTCCATCATCTATCAGAGATCATTGGAACAGCAGAAAGTTCCATGGGACTGGAAGAAGGCCCAGGTCATAGTAATCTATAAAAAGGGTAGAAAACCGGATGCACGTAATTACCGGAGAATTTCACTGACATCGATTTGTTGTAGAATCATGGAACATGTGGTGTCACCGCCAGACACCACACTTGCTAGGTGGTAGCTTAAATCGGCCGCGGTCCATTTAGTACATGTCGGACCCGCGTGTCGCCACTGTGTGATCGCAGACCGAGCGCCACCACAAGGCAGGTCTCGAGATACGGACTAGCACTTGCCCCAGTTGTACGGACGACATTGCTAGCGACTACACGGACGAAGCATCGCTCATTAGCTGAGCAGATAGTTAGCATGCATTGCTCATTAGCCGAGAGACAGTTAGAATAGCCTTCAGCTAAGTCCACGGCTACGACCTAGCAAGGCGCCATTAGCCTTACAGAGTTGATAGTTATCGTATGAAATGTCTCATCTAGAATGCTGTATTCACAACAAGGATAAATAAAAGTTAAGTATTCAAGGAGCTGCATACTTTTCTTTATAACATTAATAAGTATCCTGTTTCAGACCTCTATCTAGCCTCCTTGAAATACGCGTGCCTTTCGGCTACTTCAGTGTGGCGTAGCTGTTTTGTTACGCCACAACAGAACATATTTTGTGTTCAGACATAATGACCTTTCTAGACTTTGAGAAGGTCATCTGCAGAAACCAGTTGGCCCTCTTTGTGCATGATATACAACAGACTCTAGATATGAGCTCCCAGGTTGATGCCATATTCCTCGACTTTCGAAAGGCATTCGACTCAGTTCCACACTGTCGCTTGCTCCAAAAAGGGCACGCTTATGGTCTGTCGAATGACATATGCTGTTGGATAGAAAGTATTCTATGTCGTCCTGAATGGGGAGACATCAGCAAAAAAAAAAACTGTTGTAGTAACTCAGTAATAGGCCTTGTGCTATTGTGAATTCTAAGAGACGAAAAGCGGAACTCAAAATTTTTGGAGAGGAAACAGGAAACGTAATATAAATTCACATTCTGGGAGGCAAAAAAACTGATCGGTTAAAATGATTGTGGTTAGAATATCGTATTTTCTCATAGAATATAAATGTATAGGATTTATTTAATACTGTGATGTATGTACTCAAGCTTCACGTGTAGTGTTATACTCATTGTTGTGACAGACATTTTGCATTTTTCCACAAACACAACTTTTATTGATGTAAGTTCACAAGGTTGATGACCTAACAATAACGATGCCAGTAAAAGTCTCCTACTTTGGGGCTGGTTCTAGCTCCTAAATAGCTGTCTCCAGCCAATCAGGTTTTGGCATAGTGATACTTCCTGCAGGCCATGGCTCGAGCTCCTCCTGCACGAGGAATGTCTGTATGTAAATAGCCAGTGTTTACCATGTTGCTTTTGGTATGCCTTGAGCATAGACAACCTCGTCATCTGTGGTGTAATATGGGTTGCTGGCCCTCAGGGGCTACCTTTGGTCCGGTATAATGCTCATGAACGTTATAAACGGCAGATTTCGTTTCATAGCTGTGTTGTATGCAACTTAGTAACTGTTGTAGTGGCTGTTGGAAGGCTTCTTCAACGGTAACTCTCATTTAACATGTTGAGATGTTAAGTAATGGAGTTGTTGACTAAAAATAGTCACTGAAGTATATAGCGATGAAACTCGTAAAAACAGGAAGAGAAATGCAGCAAAACTGGAGATACAGAGGGAAAGTTGCATTTGCAAAAAAAGATGTTGAAATAGCAGGTAAGAATTCATATGAATGTCTCGCCTGACATTCAGAAAATTCGGAAATCAAACACGTGTCTAGTAAATTCACTCTTCATTATTAATCATAAGTACCATTAGGGAGTAAATGTTTTAGGGTGTAATTGTTAGAATTTCAGTGTTAGAATGGAAAATTTTTAGATCTTAGCTGCGCTTCTTAGAAAGAAAATGCTGTAGGACAGATTGAATAAAAGTATGCTGTCAGTTATACACAATGCCGTGACTTCGAAACATGTACCTATTTTGTACGAGCTGTAAATAAATAGTTGCCACTATTAAAGTTCCAACCCTCGTGTATATGGAGTGGTGTTATAAAGGTCAGTACAGTCTACACTTTGCATAGCTCTGCAAGAGAGATTCCCGATTTTTCTCATTGCGCTACTGACTTTTCTGCCTACAACAATATCCTCGACGATGTGCAGTCCACTAATTTCATAGTTGTCACAGAAACACATAAACTTTGAAAGTTATGTTCCTAGCTCACACTGTTGGATATTTATTACCGCAAAGCATCTTCAGGAATATAAATGACGTGGACTATTGAACATTTGAATTGTCTATGGAATCTTCCGACACTTCAAAATGATACTGCAACTTTGCTGTTAATTCGAGAGGATTCTGTCTGCAAAATGCGCCGAAAAAGCCAGTGTTGTTATAATTTCATTTACGCATATGATAATTTATATATATGATATGAATGTGAACCACAGGTTTAATAATTTGCAGGGCAAAACTGGCGCTCCTTAGAGTTCATATTGGCCAAAACTGGATGTTAATGTCGTGATGAATACACGGGATACATGACGTAAAACCGCATCAACAAGCTCCACATCTTGTCATTATGTCATTCTTCATTACATGGCAGTCTATTCCAATTGCAGATTGTGAGCACAAAGTTATAATGAAGTGAGGCAGTTGTTAGGACAAATAGGAGCAGTACATTCACCCATGACTTATCAAGCTAAATACATCTTCTCCATCAGCTTACTTTTATAACGCTATGGATAGAGGCACGATTCATTGTTGATCTGTCTGAAACTTACTTTCGAACCATATACAGTAACATATTTTATGTAAATTGTTGACTTCAGTTCTGGTTAGTTTAACCTGTTGTGCATCAGTGTGTTACATATGATCACTAATGCAGTTCTGGATAGTGTATGCCACTAATTTTCCTTGCCAACACAAGGAGGAATATATATAAAGCATTTCCACGACAACACAGACAATATATAAACTAGAAGGGACATACAACACAACAATCGTTTATTATCAACAGCCCTACGGTCGGCTCATTCAGTCAGTTTGGAGGGATGGGACGAAGCGGAATGTGGGGAGGGCTGGGAGGTTTGTCTTACAATGTAGCGTTTAACATCGACTGTGCTACAACTCTTTACAAATCTCTCTCTCTCTCTCTCACGCACACACACACACACACACACCCACACACACACACACACACCCACACACACACACACACACATACATACATATATATATATATATATATATATATATATATATATATATATATATATATATACACTCACACACGAGAGAGAGAGAGAGAGAATAGTGTGATATGTAACCCCACCAAGTGAGAAACGAATGTGTAGGACCAGTCAAATATGGAATAAATGATCTTACCTGTGTCGTGGGAAAAAATTAATATAATTCTGGCCAAATATTTAGTACTTGCACACTGTGGTTCTCGCTCTATGTGCTCAAAGGGGGCGATAGCACTTTATATGTTGGTTCAACTGAAAGGCAAAGTTCATGGCAAATGTAACGATAACAGTATGGGCTGGAGTATTAGCAAACCAATGTTCCACATTCTGGTCCATGTGAACGAATAATGACCAATCGACTGCCTTGTTATAATCTACCAATGGCGTCATTCAGATGCAGTATGGAGAGGCATGCCATCAGCATACTGCTATCCCAGTCATTGTTGGCTCTCTTCACCTTAGTCACCATTCCTCAATCAAGTAGCTCCTCATATAGCATCATGAGTCTAAGTGCACTCCGTTCCAGCTCTCCCACCGATCAAAAATCCCTACCAGAACCGAAAATCGACTGTGGGTCCTCCACATAGTGGCCAAATTTGCTGACCACTGAGCTACACAGACTGACAACTTCATCCCTCTGTGCCAAGAGTCAACCAGTTGACTTCTATGTTCGATGGTTGCCTCCTTTCTCTTTGGTGTATTTGATCTGTAATCAGTACTGCCCTTGCAAACTCAAATCCTTTTGCGCAACACTCATCTGTGTATGTGAAACAATTTGTCTTAATACTATGGTCCTGTGTATATGACATTACTAAGAGCAAATCAAACCGATGCTAATAACGGTGAAACTAAAGATCCAACATGTGGAGAGATTAATGCCGCACGGTTTGAGGCGCCATGTCACTGATTGCGCGGCCTCTCCCGTTGGAGGTTCGAGTCCTTCCTTGGGCATGGGTGTATGTGTTGTTCTTAGCATAGGTTAGCTTAAGTAGTGTGTAAGACTAGGGACCAATGACCTCAGCAGTTTGGTGCCTTAGGAATTCACACACATTTGAACATTTGAGAGATTAATCTGCGTTTTTTAAGTTTGACATGGTTTTTGATAAATTTCAAAACAGCCAAATGGAACTGTAATTAGGCGGAACCAGTAAATTAATTTTGTTGTTTGCACGTGATTGCCATGCTTCCAGAGCTAAGGGAGCAGCCCGCATGGCTGCCGCCCACAGCTGAGCAAAGCAGCTGTGGAACAACGGAACGTTGTCTAGCGCTGCCGACACTGTTAGGAGCCGCGCGAAGTGGCCGCGTGGTTAGAGGCATCATGACACGGACTGTGCGGCCCCTCCCACCGCAGGTTCGAGTCCTCCCTCGGGCATCGGTGTGTGCGTGTGTGTTGTTCTTAGCATAAGTTAATTTAAGTAGTGTGTAAGTCTAGGGACCAGTGGCCTAAGCAGTTTGGCCCCTTCGGAATTCACACACATTTGAACACTGTGAGGATTAGATCAGGGATACTTTTAGTTGCAACAGATCCAGTGAGAGGAGATCTCCAGGACGTAAAACATGTTAGAAAACAAAACAGCACAATATTTACAAAGAAAAATAAGTATGCTAATGCACCTTCCTCAAATCCCAAGTGGAATGGTGCTCATGGATGTGGAATATGTCAAAAAATCTTAAAAGTAATTTCATTTCAGGTAATAACAAAATTTCTCACAAAACATGTAAATATTCAATACACTGAGGTGCATATGATTATTATTAGACTATTGTAACCATGTACCATCAGACAGAAAATACATTCTATGGCAATTATTTACAATGATCTCATTATAGTACTGAATTTTTATAGTCAGACTATACTTAATGCTCAGGTTACCTGTTATTATTAGTCAAACATGTACATCAATGCAAAAGAATCATACATTGATGCAAGCTTTTTACGTTGTGCTTTAGAAATGTTGAGGAAAATCCATTCAGAGTGAAAACAGTTTATAGCATCAGAAACAAAAGTATGTTTCTCCAAATGAGTCGTTTTGGAACTTAGTATTTGATAACTTGCTGCAGAAAACAGTTTGTTGTATTAGACACAGTTTAAGCTGAACATAACAGCAAATCACCAAAACTGTGTGTAAGTACACAGGCAACACACTCGCATATGTGTAAAGATAAGTTTAGGTAGCGGATACTGTGAAAATATGCGCCAAACGTGGAAGTGTCGGGATGCACGGGAAACAAGAATGATGAATGAGAATAGAAGAGAGGCAGGTGACGACGCGTGACCGTGCCTGAGAATAATGGAAAATATGTCCTGCATAGTCCGCGATGACATGCAGCACAGATGAAGGCACTGGTTGCAGCACGGATGGTGGCGAAAACAATATGAATCACAAAAAACCATTGACCCATGGAACAAAGGTACATAATGACTGACAGAAGCTACAGTTGGCATTCGACATGTTAATCTGACGAGTTCAGATCTACAAGTGTGTGTGCGTGTGTGTGTGTGTGTGTGTGTGTATGTGTGTGTGTGTGTTCTGGAGAACGTTTTAAAGTACATTAGATTTGTGCTGTGTCGTCCGAACAAGACACAGCCAGGGCAAAAACATCACACGCTCAAAGATGCGAGCTGGTGCCAGTGCCATAAAGACTCAGCACTGAGGATGAAGGTATCGACTTTGCCTCGGCCAATTGCCGGACGAGTACAATCCACAAATGACCGGACGAGAATGGACAGAAGCCTACTCGGAAGATAGAAGAGCAAATCTCGCCCACTTGGTTATAGATCATCGTCCAGGGCTGACTCATATAGAGAAAGTCATATAGTGAACTCTTAGAAGTGAACAGGCAGTTGTTGTAAATTGCATTTGCTATGTGCTGTGAAGTTTGCCTACAGTTTTTCGTACTTAGCTATTGAGACCCTTTTTTTGTTATATTACATTCAGTGTTGCAGAGTTCGTTATTCAACAAGTCACAAAGATAAGTAAACCTTTTTAACTCATTTGTGTGACTTTGTTAATAATTTTTTGGAGTGTTGTAGATCCTTCGTTCTTCTGGCATGTTACCTGACACTGGGGCATAACTGTGTAATAGTGCGGCCAGAAATTGACTTAGCTGTGTACTGCACCAGAAGCCATTTCACAAATCCACAAACTCGGCCTACTGTTAACAACAGTGGCAACTCAGCCTCCACAGCAGTAGCAATGAGGCCTTTACAAAACTGGGGACGAGGGTTTACAAAAATTTGTGGTAATGATACATGCAGAATGAAACTGCCACTGTATCAAAACGCAGAACTGTGATACTAGAACCAAAAGGTCAATGCAGTAATGTGAAACATAGGTATAATTTCTTTTTTGGAAAAAGACAGCTCTGGCCCCATTTCACTGTATGGTTTTATTATTCCATTATCGCGATTTTGCATTTTTTGAGCCAAATAGGAAACTGGAAACAATGAACATTATGCATGATAAGATGTATACGATATAAAGCGATTACAAGTGAAAAGCACAAATACATGTAGCATTACTTGCGACATCATTACACATCATACGTGTCCTCATAATATGTTGTCAGAATATTACATTTTTTATCTATCATTATTTCATTCCCTTCATCCCATATGTCCGGGAGTTGGATATCCATAGTTCAGCGTCAGTCAAATACTTCAAAAATATAAACAAAGACATAACAAACAAAGTTAAATGATATGTATTAATAAACTTTTTAATATCTCTAAGAAGGTGAATGTTTAACATGGTTTAGAAAAAATTATACTGCTGTTTTTCTTCATGTTTAAAAATTACAAACAAATTGATAAAACAATGAGGATAAAAAGAAAAAGCAAATATTTAAAATACGTTGGAAAGGATGGCAACATTCATTAAAAAGCACTACACTTACACTAAAAAGGTAAAGGACGTACACTGTGACAAGTCTGAGGATGAGAAAATGAGTTCCATAGGGTATAAGTATGCTGGTAAAAAATATAGGAGTCCGCAGCTCGTGGCCATGTGGTAGTGTTCTCGCTTCCCACGCCCGGGTTCCCGGGTTCGATTCCCGGCGGGGTCAGGGATTTTCTCTGCCTCGTGATGACTGGGTGCTGTGTGATGTCCTTAGGTTAGTTAGGTTTAAGTAGTTCTAAGTTCTAGGGGACTGATGACCATAGATGTTAAGTCCCATAGTGCTCAGAGCCATTGTTTGAAAATATAGGAGTCCATTAGATAGTAATTATGAAGATGAAGATGCAATCAGGTGTTGAAGTGGATAATAGGAAGACATACAGACCAATGTGTGGACAGGCTGTGGTATAAAGAGAAGGGACAGGGAGAGAGCACCAGGGATGGAGAGGGAAGAGCAGCCCAGATGTGGAGTGCGATGGTGGGGAGGACTGACAAATGTTAGGGTAGATTTAATTATCTCGGGAAAGGTGTTGTTTGGAGTTATGTAGGAACAGGGTATTGAGTCTGTGTATGGGCAGGGACTGTGGGATGTTGGTACAGGCACAGCATCATACCATCATTGGTGAACAGAGAGGAAACAATGGGACTACTGGAGTGTAGTTTGCATAGTGGAGGATATACAGAGATGTTTAATGTTGGTGAGGTTAAGCAGGAATTCGATGAAATGGAAGAGGATCCTCGTGGGAGAAGGTAAGCAGATGCAGAAACCAATGCAGAGTGCACCACATTCAACGATTTCGAAGGGCTGATAATGGTGCAGATATCCACTAAATGTTTGTATAGGAGAGAATGTCAAATCGACATTTTGTACATGTAGAGGATGGTGGAGGGGTGCAACCCAAAGCTCGGCCAGTTAGTAATTTTAGTACAATTAGTCTATTATTTCCTTGCAGTTGCATAGTTAATAGGTTAGGTTTTCATGTTAGTTGCAAGTCAAGGAAGAGTGCCAGATATTTTAGTGTACTACTAAACACGATAGGGTGCTTGTAAGTGGTGAGATGGTGAAGGAAGATTTTGCAGATGGTGCTTCCTATAATTATTGCGTAAGTTTCATAAAGGTTGAACCTGAGGAGCCTGTGGGTGTACCAGGAGGTAAAAGTCAATTTAGAGTCATCGTTGGCATATCTGAAGTGTAGGGTAGAGGGCTAGGGAAGTGGTATCATCATCACATCAAAAGATGTGGACTGATGGAGTTGGTTTGGTTACGTAGGAGTTAGTCACCACAGAAGATGTTAGGACACAAACCATACTGTTTGACTCGAAGCAGATTCTGTTGTTTCCAGAATGAGATTTTCACTCTGCAGTGGAGTGTGTGCTGATATGAAACTTCATGGCAGATTAAAGCTGTGTGCCAGACCAAGACTCTAACTAAGGACCTTTGCCTTTCACGGGCAAGTGCTCTAGAACAGGAAGTTTCATATCAGTGCACCCACTGCTGCAGAGTGGGAACATCCCCCCCAATTGTGGATAAGCCATGTCTCTATGATACCCTTTCTTCCAGGAGTGCTAGTTCTACAAGGGTCGCAAAAGAGCTTCTGTGAAGTTTGGAAGGTAGGAGACGATGTACTAGCAGAATTGAAGCTGTGAGGACGTGTCGTGAGTCATGCTTGGGTAGCTCAGTCGGTAGAGCACTTGCCCGCGAAAGGCAAAGGTCTCGAGTTCGAGTCTCAGTCCAACACACAGTTTTAACCCGCCAGGAAGTTTCAGGTGCTATTGTTTCAGATGTTGATGGATGCATCCGGGGTAAATTGGTATTTAAGTAAGAAAGACAGAACATGATGGAGTCGACTTTGCCCAGATTGTCAGGCAGGGGATGGTTGTTGTGGAGGAGCAGATAGTGAGAGTTCTAATTACTGCTGGTGAGTCGATACAGTGCTTTCCATTGCTTGAAAGAATTGATTGGAATTGTAGGACTGAGTCTGTTGTATGTCTGGCACCAGCCTCAGCATGTTTTATCATTTAATAAGTCTCTGGATTTATTGATGGCATGTGAATGTATCATGTTCAATGCTCAGACGGGTACAGGGTAACAAAATTCTCAGAAGAGGAGTAAGGTTTGTCATAGGAGGTTGCCGATGATGACACATTGTCTCAGTAGGTATGCAGGTGCCCATGGCTTATGACATGGTATGCTGCAGAAAGGATGTGGTATGAGTGAGTAGGAGGGCACCGCCAGTTCTCGGTAAAACCGCTGATGCATTGTGCCAGAACTTTTCTTTCTGGTGTCATATGACAGCAGTCACAATTGTGTGTGTCATATTTCACTGACAGCAGCATCAGCACTTCATTTTCTCCAAGGCTATTCCACAAATCGTGACATCCAGTCTCATGACATATCCAAGGAGGAGAGGGGCCCTCCCCTTATAATACTTCAGTTATCATGAACCACACCCTTGCACAAGTGCTCCCACACTGCTGCCAATGCCATGCAGGCTCAGTTCCTCACCCCTTGAGAATTTTTTGTAATAATGTGATAGTGTATGCATTGCCATTTGTTGTCCAGTACATAGTGACACCATTAAATATTATGATTATTATTATCATTATCATTATTATTATTATTATTATTATACTGTGTATGCTTCATGATACTTAATTTTTTGCTGTAATTGTTGCAGGCAACACACCAATGGTTACAGCCCACAGGATGTCCAGCATTGCTAGAGTACGCCGTAGGATGAGTAGAGTAGCTGCAATGAGCATCTGATTCAGTGATTAATCATGACACTCAGATGTTTCCATAGTCACAGCCCACAGGATGTCATCTCGATATTTTGCACGTGCTCTCATCTGAATACATCATAGCATAATGACAGCAGCCATGTCTCAAAAGAGTATTGATATTTCCTAACACATGCAATGCAACTGTCATTTGTTGTAAATGTTTAAATGTAGTTTTGACTTCGAAGTGGTTATAGAGAGAGAAAATGCAGAATATGCTGGTGCTTAAGTGCACATTCACAGTATGAGTGGGACTATGTGTGCAATATGGAGGAATAAGTAGATAGGTATGTAATACATGCATATGACACATCTCACACCCCTAATGATATTCACACACTTGGCAGTAAAGTGTCTATAATGGATGTGTGTATATGTGAAACAATGGTACATGAATGTATATCTAAAACATCTAAGTCTCATCAAACTGAAAGACCTGTACTGCACATTATCGATTGCCACAGATAGATTGTGTTTTTCACATCCGTATGTGAGAGGGCCACATTATGAATCTACTGAGTATTGGCACAATAACAGTGTAATATTCATCAATTGCAGTACTGCATCTATGCCTGCATCCACCCTGTACCAACGTACCTAAGTGTTGAGACTGTAATTACAAAATCAGTGGAGGCAGAATTTTTGCGTGGAATGTTCATGTATGTAATCGCCTGAATACAGTTCAGGCTGAATTCAAAGCACATAAAAACAGTTATTTGGATAATTCTGTGAAGCTGAATGACTGAGTGCGTATAAATGAAAAAAAGTTTTATAAAGTTGTTCTTTTTTGCTTCCATCCTACAATAGCTTTAATGCTGAAAAGATCCAGTAATAATGACACAGGTATAGTAGTTTAAATAACTGTTTACTATCAGAAAGATTGCATTTCATTTTTTTTAAAAAAAAAGATATTGCCTGTAAGCGAAATGATTTTATTTACATAACAGCAAGTGATCAACAACAGAATATTTACAGCAGCAGAGATACTTTACACTACTAACAATACATTTCTTTTCTTCAAAATGAGATTGTGTAAATAGAGAATCATTTTATTTACATAATGGAAAGTGATCAATTCCAGCAGGACATTGCGACAACCCACACTTCCAGAATTGCTACATAGTGGCTCCAGGAACACTTTTCTGAGTTTAAACACTTCCGATGGTCACCAAACTTCCCAGTCATGAACATTACTGAGCACATCTGTGATGCCTTGCAACATGCGGTTCAGAAGAGGTCTCCACCCCCTCATAATTGAACAGATTTATGGACAGCCCTGCAGGATTCATGGTGTCAGTTCCCTCCAGCACTATTTCAGAGATTAGTCGAGTCCATGCCACATCATGTTGGGTACTTCTGCATGCTCATGGGAACCCTACACGATATTAGGCAGATGTACCATTTTGGCTCCCTCACGTTTCACCAACTGGATAGCACCCATGTGCTGAAGAGCAGGGTGCCTTCAAGTTATAGAAGAAGATGGGTAACTGTCATGGCAGTTTGTACTTCAAAACCAAATTCATAAAAAATCATTTATTGAATATATTCGTACAAATAATCAAAAATTTTCAAAATAGGACCCTCTAGCGTCGAGACACTTCTGGCGGCGGTATTTCCACTAGTGATGGGTAGCTCGTGAATGAGTCGTTCAAATCAATGCTTCCCTCCAGTGAAGTGTGAACTAACCACTCAATTTCAATGAACTGGTACTTCAAACTCTTCACAGATAGCACACTACATACTTTTTTCTAGTTCACTCATTCTGTTCCCCTCTCCCACTACATCGACGCTACGTCACTCATTCTCCCTTCCCTTCATTCCTCCATCTACTGCCTGTCGACGAATCGCACGGTGTTTATGGGGAACGATAGGTTTCGGAAGGGTTGGGATGGTGAGAGGCGAGGGGAAGGCACCGTCAGCTGCTTCCTGCTGTGCTGACATCATTATCCATGACTGTACGTGCAGTTAATACTTCCCGTCTACGGGTAGCCTACCGTTGGCAGCGCTTGCGGACAAATGAATATTAAAGATACAAACTAAGAGGCTGGCTGTGTGAGCACGCACAGCCAACATGAAAATAAAATGCTAACCTTGTGAGTTTGGAACTGAAGCATGCGTGGAATCCATGCTTGAAAGGTAATCATTCATGTAGGAATGTTTATCTCGTACACATTATTGAAATAATTACACTAAATGTCAGTTGAGGATTGTCCTAATTATATATATATAAACGAATTTGGCGAATGTTCAGAGATTTCCGTTTAAAATATGATTTGTTCCACTTTTTTCCTGTCAGGCGATTGCTTCTGTCAGTTATAAGGTGTACTGCCTTCAAGAACACTCTTTCACACGGTGTGGAGGTTGCAACAATACACAGTCGTATTTTTGCAAGTTCAAAGAGCGAGGGTATACTGACAGCTGTTCAGACCACCAATGAAGTGGATTGCCTTGTCTCTCTAGCAGGGGCTCTTGTAAATATTTGTCCACTTCCACTATGGCAGCAGCTCTCGGGTGTGGATTACTCTGCAGCCTGGAAAACACTTCATCAAATTCGAGCCGGAGACTAGAAGTAGATTCAGTGGTTGGAACTGAGATTGTTGCAGTAGCAGTGGATGTGTTCATTACAAATTTCTCACTGCGCCTGATCAGGATTAATTATACCTTCTTAGCAGAATTTTTATCAGAAAAACCATGTAATTTGAACCAGGGATCCAATGAAGTTACTTCTGCGAAAATGGAACTTTCCTCTATATTTCGAGATCGTCGTTTTACGTCTTCAGCTAACTTTTCGGCCGTCTGTTGCACGTCTACATGAATTTCAGTGTTATTAACAAACGTGCAACACCATTTTTTCAACGAGCGACTAAGGAGCATAACTTTAGAAGCAGTGACAACGTTTCACTTGACATTTCCTCAGTGCAGTCGTTGAAAACTTTCAACAGGTCACAGGCTTGTGACACATTTGCAATGTCCTCTGCAGTCAGATTTGGAAGATACGGATAATTCAGAGTGATAACTGTCATTAGGGAATTCTTAACCTTGGTTATTCTTTGCAGCATATCACAGGTCGAATTCCATCTTGTAACAGTGTCCTGTTTTAGTGTCAGAACTGGCTCTTTTAACTGTTCCTGCATCTTTTTCAGTTTCGTGCAGGCCTGCGAACTTCTTTTTAAAAAAAATCAACAATTCTTTTTACTTTATTCAGAATGGGTTGAATGTGCGGAAGCCCATTCTGAACAGTTAAATAGATTGTGTGTGCAAAGCAGGGGATGTGTTTCCAGGCTGTGAGTCTTATAGCTGCCACAGTATTAGCAGCATTGTCGCTAACAACACACACAACTTTTTCTTGAATCCCCCATTCCCTTGTGACACGTCACAGTTCTTCGGAGAGTTTTTCTGACGTGTGCCTTTTTTCGTATTTAATGCACTCTAGGAGGGAAGACGCCAGCTCCAGGTCTTTAACGTAGTATGCTGTCACTGACAAACAACTCTCATTTGTGGTTGAGGTCCACCCATCCATTGTAAGCACAACAGCTAATTAATTTTGACTCTCACAATTTCTTTCATCATGGCGTACTGTTGTTGTAGTAGTGTATTGGAAATGGTCTTCCGAGCTGGCATTCTGTAAGCACCATTCAGTTTGCCTACAGAACTTTGGAAATGTTTGCTTTCCACTATGTTGAAGGGCAAATAATCCTTGCAGTTTGTGGTGGCTAGGTATTTCTAGTATATCCTGTTCACCTTGTTTTGTGGTAAAGTGAATGATTTGTGTCTTTGTTAGATTTAGTTTCTGACCATTATTTCTCACCCATGCCTCAATTTCACCCAGAGACTGCTGGAGATGACTAATTAAATTTTCACTTTTCTTGCAACAGACTATTGCTGTAGAGACATCAGTGTAAAGAATAGTTTCTGAATTTATGTTAGTCGGCAGGTCATTTATATAGTACAAGAACAATATTGGCCCAAGGATAGATCCTTGTGGCACACCTTGTACCGTCTTTTTCCAACTTGAGAAGAATCTCTTACTAATTTCTTCTATTACTGTTCTTTGCTTCCTGTTTAATAGGTAGGATGAGATCCATCTTGGCCAGTTTTCACTGAAACCATATGCTTGTAGCTTGAAAAGTAGTAGTTTTTGATCTACTGTGTCAAAAGCTTTACTTAGGTCACAAAATAAGCCTGATACATCCATATTTTATCTAGACTACTGCTAATTTTTATAATAAGTTAATTAATGGGTTGCACTGTGCAGTGTCCTCTTTGGAAACCATGCTGATTGTTCTTGATAATATTATGCAGATTATTATAGTTAACTATATGGTTACATGCAGCTCTTTCAAATATTTTGGAAAATATTGATAACAATGATATTGGTCGATAATTACTCACTTCATCATGTCTGCTTTTTTTGTAAATGGATCGTATTTCAGCATACTTCAATCTATGAGGGAAACATCCTTCCTCGAAAGATTGATTCGTTATAAGGAACAGAGGATGTGCAATACTATGTGTGACTGCCTTTATTATTTTTGTAGGAACTTCATCCCAGTCTACAGAATTTAAATTCTCCAAGGACTTTATGACATCAGCTGCTTCAGAACAGGGTATATGGCTGAATTCAAATGTTGTGGGGTTACATAAACTGGAAACAGGGTACGCATTTGGCAGTGAAAGTTCATCAGTTTTACACGGATTTATGAAGTGGCTGTTAAACGCTTCACAGATTTTTGTAGGGTCCTGAACAGTGTCACCTTCAACCACCAGTCCAAGTTTCCGTTGTCTTCCTTTTTTCCCCTATTTCATTCTTCATAATACTACATACTGCTTTAGACTTATTTTTAGCATTTGAAATGTAATTATTATTTGCCAATTTTTTTGGCATGCCTGACAACTTTATCAAAGATTTTCTTATATTGCCATGCATAATTTAAGAATTCTGTGTCTCGACTGACATTCACCTCCATATGAAGTTCTCTTTTCCTCATGCTTGAAATCTAAATACCCCTTGTTATCCACGAACACTCTTTAGGTGTGTCAGTTTTATAGTTATAAAAGGAAAGCATTCATTAAACACCATCAAGAAGGCCTCCAAAAAGTTATTGAAATTTTCATTTTTTGAGGACTTAGCAGTAAATGGCCATGAGGTGAGGCTGATTTTATTGACAAACATTTCTATATTTTCTTGTTTAAAGTTTCTGATTTTCTTGAATGGGTGCTTTCAGCTAATACAGGGTATCGGCACTAACAGAGCACTGTTGTCTGAGATCCAAAGCTTACTACACATTTTTCTGTTAATCTGTAGTTTAAGCTACTAGCAATGTTATCTATGCAGGATGCTGACGAAGCAGTTACCCTTCTCATTTCTACAAAATTTAGAATAAAACCATGTGTGAACATCACCTCCTTCATCTTAAAGGCAAATTTGTCATTTTTTCTCACATATATATTAAAATCAGCACAAACAACGTTTTTACATATCTTTTCAGTTTTGAGTTGGTGGAGTAAATTTTCAAGTTTAACCAGAAAATTGCAGGAGATTGAGTAACCAGGAGTACGATATATGTTGAACATAAGCATGTTACAGTCCTTAAGTTCTACGCAGAAAGTCACAAATGGCGTTCTTCATTTAAATAAATGAAATTTTGCTTAATTTGGTATTTTACTGATGAATGACCAGAATACATGGACCACCATACCCATTGTATCTACAGAATCTAGCTGCTACTTCGTAAGCTGTAAGTTTGTTCAATAAATTTATATTTTCATCTCTAAGCCAATGTTCACTTAAGTGGATAACCTTTACAGACCATTTTACTCTCTCTAGAAATAGTTCTAAGTCATGAAGCTTACTGACCAGATTACTTGATAAACCTCCAATATTCAAATACATAATAAGGTCATTTTTTGCTATTCTGGATGTGATGTTATCAAAGTTATCTACTCTAAACTGGCCAGACACAACTTTTTGTAGATTACTTATCTTAATGGTCTTTTGTTCCCAGTTTCTACTAAAAAATCCTTAAGATGGCGTGGTGGTGAAGTTTTTCTTTTGTTATGAGTGGCTCCTATTGATTCTTCTGCTGTTGTTACTTCTGTTGACGTTGTTGCTTCTTCCCTTGTTGCTTGTTCATGTGATGATGATAGTCCTGATTCTGGCAATGCTGATGCTATCATCACTTGTGACAGTGGCTCTGTTGTTGTCTCTGATGATGGTGGTTCTGCTGTTGATTGAGATGATGTTGCTGCATCTGTAGTTCCTGCCACATCTGATGAGGATTGTCTTGATTCACTTGATGCTCTGTTTTCTATCTCTGGTAAGGGCTGTGCTGTTTCAGCTGATGATGGTGCTTCTGTTTCTGATATTGACAGTGGTTTTTTTCTTGCTGTAGTTTTTGATGGTTTCACTGCTGTAGTTGGTGGTGGTTGCTGTACTATTATACCGTTTAAGTGCATACCATGTCTTGTAAAACTGTCTCTCTCTAGGTAGTTAACAGGTAGAAATTTTCATACATTTTGCATATTTTCTCGAACTGTTTGTTGGCTTTCATGATTTCTTTGTTTACACACGAATCGTTTATGAGGTCTTGTCTATGCGGAATTCCAATGATGAAAATGGTTTTACTCTGATTGGTATCCAGTATTTCCTTTAGTTTTCGACGATACTCGATAATTCACGTTGGTAAACATCATTTGCTTTCGCCGCTATCACTGTGCATTCATTTGCATTTGATTTAGTTCCGGCTTTTATGTTTTTTTTTTTTTGTAATTTCGTGCATAGGTGCCCCTGGTTTCACGTAAGTAGATACATTTGTACCATGTCCATATCGTAAAATTTTTGCGAGTCCACGCCCATGGCTATCCGATTGATTGTTACTTTTGAAAATTTCGTTCCTACCTTTCTCATCGTAATTATACGCACTAATACTCGTATTTCGAAAGGCAGTAATATTTTCACATATTCGAAGTTCACCCCCAGTCAACTAGAAGTAGTTACGCACGGCCGCCTGTATTAGGCCGTGAGTGACGTCATTCTCTGCTTCCGTATCGTAAAACTTGGGCAGAATACTTCTATCTTGTTGTTCTGTGACCTTGATGTTCTGTTTCTTCCCGTTAAGTGAATACGAAATTGATACATGAATTGTGGAATGTTTGATGTTCCGTTCCTTTCCGTCACGTGAGTGCGAATCGACCTTAAAAAATCAAATCACTTTCATCATTCAGCGTTATGCAAACGAAGTGGCGTTTTGTTGACATTCCATTTACCCTGAACACTAGTCCTTTTGATGGTGACGCCTTTCATTTCATTGACTTCCGCTGTGGATCGACTTGAGCTGTCTATGGGAAGCACCTGCAACGGAAGACAAGTAGAGAGACATTTAAATAACCTTGGACATTTGTATTATTTTTTGGGCGAGCGGCCGAGTTTTAACGTAGTTATTCTTTGCTAGTTCAGTTCTCTGTGATTGGGTTCATTGTCATATTGTTGAATGGAAGTTTGAAGAGTAACAAATAGTTATAGTGCTTACCGTCGTCTTTCTGTGCAGTAGAGATAGCGCATTAGGATATGCCTATATGTCTTTAGAGAATTTTTTGCAAGACAGGGATACAGGCGTCTAAAGCTAGCGAAATGAGGGATGCTCAACTACCGATAGATGGCTCTAGCGCGTGCCGCCA
Organism: Schistocerca serialis cubense; assembly: GCF_023864345.2. Classification (NCBI taxonomy): domain Eukaryota; kingdom Metazoa; phylum Arthropoda; class Insecta; order Orthoptera; family Acrididae; genus Schistocerca; species Schistocerca serialis. The sequence goes on along the minus strand of NC_064644.1, from coordinate 488,382,516 downwards.
AGAGATTATATCATTGAGTGTCCGCCATATCTGAATTTACAGGCGTCTAAAGCTAGAGAAATGAGGGATGCTCAACTACCGGACCTACCGATAGATGGCTCTAGCGCGTGCAGGCAAGAGGTTATATAATTGAGTGTCCGCCATATCTGAATTTGGTAAAAAAACGAAGTGTCAAAACACGGATGAAAATGTTTTTCGTTCTGCGCCCTCATAAGTATTTTATATTGGATGTTCTAGATATCTACACATCAACGTAATGAAGTGTGTCTAATCTAGCGAGAAAAAACAGTGACAGTTCTGTTATGAAATTCCTAAATTCGAGTGTGTTTTGAAAGTTTGACAAGCTGACCTATAAATTGTTTACAAATTTATGAGTGCTTTACTTATTTGCCCGTTTAAAACACTATTTAAGATTCAATGGAGGTCAACAAATTACCTTACTTGCCGAAACTTTTAACTACTGGTATAATTCGGAAAATCAAGTGTGGACAACAGTGAAGACGTCTCTTAAAAAAAAGTTGACATCGTTTGCTGAGGGGTATCTTTACTGACAACAGAAATTACAACTGAACTATTAAAGTATTACTTACGTATAAACAGAAAAAATCATTATTTTTTTCTTTATCTGAAGTGATGCATTACCGATCTGCATATATGCTGACACTGTAATTGCAACATGCACTTACGAATTTGGCTCTCCCTTTGATCAGTAATTTAAATGCCATGATTTTATTAACGCCTGTTCATGACACGGTGTATTTAAACTGTGTGATATGGTAGAAGCGCCAGTTTTTAACAGTGCTTCAGTCTTTGATACGAGACAAGAAATACATTTAAATGAGATAAACACAAAGCCCAACGTTAAGGCTCCTCTTAAATGCATGACTTGTATCATTTGGAAGTTAAGTCTAGTAATGATATTATATTGGACTGATCCATGATGATGTAGGAAGTGAAGGAACTTGATGAAAATAACCTCGATCACAGCTGTTAATTTTAAGGTTGGCGTGTCTTAAAACTGTAATTTTCCAGTCTGACACCCAAACAGTTTTAAAATTGAATTCAAAACATGTCAGTGAGCAAAATTAATTACACTTTGACTTACAACCATAGAATTCTATTTCTGTGAATCTTGGTTCCAGTCTTTGACATGGTGTCAATCACTGGAATGACTGGTTTGCAGTATATGGCCCAAGCAAAAAACAAACCTGAAAGTGAAAGCTGCAGAAGCTGGCCAGATAGGCACCCCTATGGCTGCTACAATCTGTGTGAGACAAGGGTGACATTATATTGCAAATTTATTGTAAAAAGTTCCATATTGTCTGAATTTGTCCTATACTGACAGGACAATCTAGTCCAGTCGATTTTCTTATCTGCAAAAGTACACTAGCCAATACCAGTGGCACAAAGGTAGAGCCACATTACAAACTATCTGGTAACAACAGAAGTATTGGTGGACAATGTACAGTAAATAATATGTAATAATCTGAGAAATTCAAAATTGGTTTTAAGAAATAGGGCAGTATTTGGAAAGAGGGCAACATTTTGAAAATAACAAATGACGCAAGTAGAGTTTTCAGTTATGAAAGCTCGCTTAAATTTTTTTCCCCTCTTTTCGATTATCATGGGAAAAGTATGATAACATAAAAGTGCAAGAAAGTTGTGTACAATGTTGGAAATGATGAAAAAGAAAGTCTCACTATGCTTCCTCCTCCATGTGAAGAGTATTCCTGTAATAATAGCTAATAGCATACCAAGAACATGAGGGTGTCACAGTGGAGATTTGTTTTCTGGTACAGACACCTGATACAACTATTCCACAACAAAACGTACTTTCAATAGGTGTGGTACCAGTGCACTCCCATAGGATAAAAGAATATTATGTCCTCCAGGAATCACATTGGGTACACCACATACAGCATAAACTGTACAGCAACTACAATACTTTGTGAGCAAGTAATAACAGTCAGTATCTTTCGTTTTAACATAATTCTTGACTCCCATAAGTATCTGCTTATACGTGTGCTTGTACTACAGGTTATTGGTAAAGCAAATACTAATTGAATATGTCTTCACACTTTTAATACTTAGCAGAAATTCTGAAAAAAGTAAATTGTTTTAGTACTGTATCACCTCTATGGCGAATTAAGAGGTACTGACTGGTTTCTTTGAACATTTAATAGAAGCCTTCTTTTTTACCTGCTATTGATAAAGAGCCATTCCAAGTTCTGTACAGAACAATCTCTCGCATTTTTCATGAGGTTTGTTATTCTGTACACTAATATTTCTTCTTCGAAATGGTAAATAATGCATTCAGACAGTGCTGGTATTAAAGGTAATTCATGAAATAAATTATATGTAAACCAGAAAATTAAAGGTTCCACATGGCACATGAAAAGTACCTTGCTACACAAATGTATGTACAGATTCCAAAATGTCTGTGAATTTGAGTTACAAACTTTTTTAAATAGAAATATGAAGATCACAATACTTAGGGTCTGCAATAACTCAAACGTAAAATACTTAAGTTCCCTATGGGAAACTTTGTTCTTTACATGACTCTTAATGGAAAACTAAATGGTTTATATTAAAGTTAACTAGCAAAAAGTGTAACCATTGTTACATAATTTCTGTGAATGTTATTTCCTTCCTTTGTCGTCATAACTCGATAATTTCAGTTCCGTATGGGACATATGAACTAACAAAATGAAATGCTTTTATTACTATGACCAAACAAAATCTTTTTAACATGTAGTACACAGTTCAAATCAGCAAAAAGTGTAACCGTATAATTAAGGTAAATGTTGATGAAAATTAGGCATGTAACATGAATACTGAAATTTCCTAGATTTCCACGTGTACCTGTAATCACTGTATTCTGTACTTTGCAGTGCTAGAAAGATAATTCTATATGATTATTTGCATTTACATTTGTTGTGTATCTATTACCCTTTGACGAGAGAGAGTTGTCCACTAAATTGCACACTAATTCCACTTGTGTTCCTTTCTGATGATTGAGGAAGTTATGTAACTTCTCAGGAAGATGCCCCTTCTCCTTCAATGAACTTATGATGTCATCCATGGAAAACACTTTCTTCTCTCTTCTTCGAAGTTTTTCACGGGCACACTTCACACTTCAGTTTACGTTTTAATTCGTGCACAATGTCTGAGAAAAAATTGCAAGTTTCGGTCGCCTTGTCTTCCATTTCTACTTTCGACTGTATACCACAATCAATTACTTGAGAACCAACTGCACTCTGAAATAAAGAAATAATTTCGTTATATATGATTGAAATAACTCAAGGCTTGATGAAAAAATATTATAAGAAAACTTTGGGGGTGTGAAAACATCCTTATACTAACGATTTCGACACAATTCGTAGCTTCTGCATTGGATAAATGGGACGTGCTTTCCACGGAAGAATTCTCATTGACAACATTCTCCACGCAATCAGTAGCTTCTGCAGAGGGCAAATCAAGCACGGATTCCAGGACAGAACGCTAAAAACAAAAATATGGAACTGTATTACAACATTGCTTAGACCTATGTAGCCCATTTGTGTCCGTACGAAATAAATTCACAAAAGTCAAAACCACACACATAGCAAGGAAATTAATTAGCTACCTCAAATGGAGAAGCATCGTTGTCACTCAAAATCCTAACATGTCGTCGTGGCTGTTTATTTGGTGGCATCAAATGTGTCGGAAAGTCAAAAATTGACTGCACTGCTTCGGGTCTCAGACGTGTCTTCCACGTTCCAGAGCTCACTACGTAACCATCTTGTCGGAAAAGGTTTCCGCAAAGAAAACTGCAAGACGTAGGTTTAAAATCTTTCCGCTTCACGGAAGTAATCCACTTCTTTAGCAGCTCTGGGTGCTTTAGAGGAAACCTGTTCAAAAACATCGAATTAGCAAACGCACTAAGTCTGTATTGTTGTCGTATTGTATCGGTAGTCCTATTACCTGTGAAATGGTAAGTCACTTTCCTTACTCCATCGCTTCGTACAATTGAATGCGGAACAAGAAATCACCATTTCGATAATCCTTAATTCCTTATACACCGTACAGACCGAGAGAAACTTCTTGGCAAATTCAAATATGGCGGGCAATACAGACGATAGTAATCAGCTGGTAGAGCCATCTATCGGTAGGTCCGGTAGTTGAGCATCCCTCATTTCGCTAGCTTTAGACGCCTGTTCTGAATTTGGCAAAAAAACGAAGTGTCAAAACACGGATGAAAATGTTTTTCGTTCTGCGCCCTCATAAGTATTTTATATTGGATGTTCTAGATATCTACACATCAACATAATGAAGTGTTTCTAATCCAGCGAGAAAAAACAGTGACAGTTCTGCTATGAAATTCCTAAATTCGAGTGTGTTTTGAAAGTTTGACAAGCTGACCTATAAATTGTTTACTATTTTATGAGTGCTTTATTTATTTGCCCGTTTTAAAACACTATTTAAGATTCAATGGAGGTCAACAAATTACCTTATTTGCCGAAGCTTTTAACTACTGGTATAATTCGGAAAATCAAGTGTGGACAACAGTGAACTCTTGAAAAAAAGTTGACATCGTTTGCTTAGGGGTATCTTTACTGAAACAGAAATTACAACTGAACTATTTAAGTATTACTTACGGATAAACGAAAAAAATGTTATTTTTTTCTTGATCTGAAGTGACGCATTACCGATCTGCATATATGCTGACACTGTAATTGCAACATGCACTTACGAATTTGGCACTCTCTTTGATCAGAAACTTAAATGCCATGATTTTATTAACGCCTGTACATGACATGGTGTATTTAAACTGAGTGATATGGTAGATGCACCAGTTTTTAACAGTGCTTCAGTCTTTGATACGAGACAAGAAATACATTTAAATGAGATAAACACAAAGCCCAACGTTAAGGCTCCTCTTAAATGCTTGACTTGTATCATTTGGAAGTTAAGTCTAGTAATATTATATTGGACTGATCCATGATGATGTAGGAAGTGAAGGAACTTGTTGAAAATAACCTCGATCACAGCTGTTAATTTTAAGGTTGGGGTGTCTTAAAACTGTAATTTTCCAGTCTGACACCCAAACAATTTTAAAATTGAATTCAAAACATGTCAGTGAGCAAAATTAATTACACTTTGAATTACAACCATAGAATTCTATTTCTGTGAATCTTGGTTCCAGTCTTTGACATGGTGTCAATCACTGGAATGACTGGTTGTCAGTATACGGCCCAAGCAAAAAACAAACCTGAAAGTGAAAGCTGGCCAGACAGGAACCTCAATGGCTGCTACAATCTGTGTGAGACAAGGGTGACATTATATTGCAAATTTAGTGTAAGAAGTTCCATACTGTCTGAATTTGTCGTATACTGCCAGGACAATCTAGTCCAGTCGATTTTCTTTTCTGCAAAAGTACACTAGCCAATACCAGTGGCACAAAGGTAGTGCCACATTACAAACTATCTGGTAATAACAGAAGTATTGGTGGACAATGTACAGTAAATAATATGTAATAACCTGAGAAATTCAAAATTGGTTTGAAGAAATAGGACAGTATTTGGAAAGAGAGTAACATTTTGAAAATAACAGATGACGCAAGTAGAGTTTTCAGTTATGAAAGCTCGCTTAATTTTTTTTTTTTCCCCTCCCTCTTTTCAATTATCAAGGGAAAAAATGTGACAACATAAAAGTTCAAGAAAGTTGTGTACAATGTTGGAAATGATGAAAAAGAAAATCTCATTATGCTTCCTCCTCCATGTGAAGAGCATTCCTGTAATAATAGCTAATAGCATACCAAGAACATAAGGGTGGCACAGTGGAGATTTGTTTTCTGGTACAGACATCTGATACAACTATTCCACAACAAAACGTACTTTCAATAGGTGTGGTACTAGTGCACTCCCATGGGATAACAGAATATTATGTCCTCCAGGAATCACATTGGGTACACCACATACAGCATAAACTGTACAGCAACTACAATGCTTTGTGAGCAAGTAATAACAGTCAGTATCTTTAATTTTAACATAACTCTTGACTCCCATAATTATCTGCTTATACGTGTGCTTGTACTACAGGTTATTGGTAAAGCAAATACTAATTGAATACGTCTTCACACTTTTAATACTTAGCAGAAATTCTGAAAAAAGTAAATTGTTTTATTACTGTATCACCTCTATGGCGAATTAAGAGGTACTGACTGGTTTCTTTGAACATTTAATAGAAGCCTTCTTTTTTACCTGCTATTGATAAAGAGCCATTCCAAGTTCTGTACAGAACAATCTCTCGCATTTTTCATGAGGTTTGTTATTCTGTACACTAATATTTCTTCTTCGAAATGGTAAATAATGCATTCAGACAGTGCTGGTATGAAGGGTAATTCATGAAATAAATTATATTTAAACCAGAAAATTAAAGGTTCCACATGGCACATGAAAAGTACCTTGCTACACGCGTGTATGTACAGATTCCAGAATGTCTGTGAATTTGAGTTACAAACTTTTTTAAATAGAAATATGAAGATCACAATACTTTGGGTCTGCAATAACTCAAACGTAAACGTGACTCGTGCAACTGCTTTCACTCTTAATGGAAAACTAAATGGTTTATGTTAAAGTTAACTAGCAAAAAGTGTAACCATTGTTACATAATTTCTGTGAAGTAAGATTCCTTAATGTTATTTCCTTCCTTTGTCATCATAACTCGATAATTTCAGTTCCGTATGGGACATATGAACTAACAAAATGAAATGCTTTTATTACTATGACCAAACAAAATCTTTTTAACATGTAGTACACAGTTCAAATCATCAAAAAGTGTAACCGTATAATTAAGGTAAATGTTAATGAAAATTAGGCATGTAACATTACTGAAATTTCCTAGATTTCCACGTGTACCTGTAATCACTGTATTCTGCACTTTGTAGTGCTAGAAAGATAATTCTATATGATTATTTGCATTCTCTTCTCCTCCCCCCCCCCCCCCCCCTCAACATAGGAAAATATAATAGAAAGACATCCTAGCAAAATAAACACAAAATTCAGAAAATTAGGTTTTGCCTGACTCAGGTCCCCTTATTCTAGAATGGTTATAAAGTAATAAGAATGCTTATGATCAACTGGAACATTGTGTTCATTATAGGAAGTATTAAAACAACTGTTCTCTTAAAGTGAAAAATTCAAGTTAAAATAGTTATTGAGGGACATATTTTCTCACACTGAAAGCCATCTGTCAAATAAGTCTCAGAACATTTTTTTTTTTCATTAATTTCACACAAATCACCCGTTTTCAATGCAAGTGCATATTTTGTAACACCAAACATCTTAAAATAAGCTTATATAATAAACAATTATAATTTTGTTACAATATCTACACAGGGTGTAAAGACTTAATTTTACTTCAATGTGATTCATCTTTTGAAGTTCATCATTACACAACAACAAATCTATGGACAAAATAGTTTTAAAAAATCTGTCAAAATGTCACACCCATCTGCATGGAATGTCCCATTACATAATTTTTCCAATTTGAGCACTATACATGATTAAACAATATGAGTTTATTTAACTTCTGCCTTATACTTGATTTGTTGTTTAAAATTTTCTCAGCAGGCTTTTTTTCCACATGTTTTTAAGCGTATGCAGGAGTATAGGGATGCAATCTAACAAACAAGTTGAGTCTGATGTAAGTCCTCAATCCTAATTTCATAACGGTAATCATGACCAAGAGCAGGAAATGGGTAATCTACAAATTTCTTTTTAACACAATGCAAAATCTTGGCCTGTATATATTTCTGTCACATATCCCCAGCAGTCACAAACATCTAAAACAGTCTCTGAGTATTCTACAACAGAGTACACGCAGTCACTTGTTTTAACCAGTTTTCCCCAGTTAACAAAATTTACAAATGCATTTTTATTGGCCATATTGGGAAAAGCATAGAGAGAATCACACTCTAATGCAGATTTAACTACTGGTGGCTTCAGTATGTGAAGACAGTCTTTGCATGTGATCTGCCTTGAAAGGCGCAATGACATACACCCTGCAATATAATAGACTATGTTTTACTTGTCAAATGAGAACTTAATCTTATCGTCAAGAAGTGCACACCACTCCTCTACTTCATTTTCTGCAGCACTTTCATCACTTTCTACTACATGCTTTGTTGCATGAAAATCATAAACAGGTGGCAAACAACACACATTAAAATTTGAGCAATTCCCATTCATTGCAGTGACACTGTTACCCAAGAGCAACTTTCTCATGGCACATTTGAACTGGTATGCATTTGGATTGTTGTTCCAACCACATCTGGACCGAATGCAGGGGAAAAAAAGCTCTATGTGGTCTTGTGACAGTTTATATGTTAGCAAATGCTTCAAAGGAGATTCAACACGAAGCATACTTGTCAGAGCTATGTGCCTTACTGATTGCATATTGAAAATTATCCCAAAAGCAAAAGTATTTCTTGCATGGAGCAGCAATGGAACACCAATGATTTTTAAGCTTTTGATACAATTTTCAGTGTGTCTGAAAATACCAACGTGTTGAATGGGTGTTGTGTGATGTCCTTAGGTTAGTTAGGTTTAAGTAGTTCTAAGTTCTAGGGGACTGATGATCATAGATGCTAAGTTCCATAGTGCTCAGAGCCATTTGAACCATTTTTTTTTTTTAATACCAAGCCAATAAGATTTGTTGTCAAGTCTCAGGGGGCTCTTATACCCTTTACCTAATGGATTTCTGGAGTTCAGAATATCAAAAATCCTATCAATATTATACAAAAATTCTACTATTGCTTCACTTCCTTTAATATTTGGATCAACAACCCTCCTCAAAAACTCTATACTATCTGCCACATTAGAACTCAAAGTCTGTGGAGCTAATGAAACATTTTTCTATTTACATAACTTATATGTTGTCCTGATAGTTTGTTGGCAAATGTCATACCTTCTTCTTGTTGTACCTTGTTCAATTGCTCAATGAAATGCCATCTAATAATGCCAGTTGGAGACTCAATAGCAGATACTTCTGCTAGAGCATTTCTGGCAAACTTCATCATATGACATGTCCAACATACAATAAACATTGTAGCTCTTAAAATCACCCTTGGAAAAATTGAAAGTACAGCCAAGTGTACGTAAAGTGCTTATATTTACCTTGCAGCCATCAACATGTAACACACCAAACCCTAATGCCAGAACTATGCAGCCTCTCTAAAGCGGATTTCATCAGTGTGGCCTGATTATTTGCCTGTACACCGTTGATAAAGAAATATGCAATCGGGCATATAAAATTGCCTTTAATAGAGACAAGCATGAAAACTAGAGCCTCAGATGCCTCTATTACTTCTTTTGACTGAGGCACTTCCCCACCAAACTCTAAAAAACCTGTGTATTGCTTGGTTCCTTGGTCCCAAACTACTTGCTTCCTAAGTGCCACACTGTCTACAATTAGACATGAACGCTGAACTGGTCCCCTACGATTGGGTTCGAATCAACGTACTTAAAAACATCTTTTAAGAAGCCAGTTTCACAGTCGACACTTGCCACCCATTTGGAAATCAATGATTTATGGGTCAGAGGCATTAATTTTTGCAGGTATTCATATGCTGCTGGTGAATAAAAGTACAGAGTCATCGCAAACATTTTCACATTTGTTGTGTATCTATTACCTTTTGACGAGAGAGAGTTGTCCACTAAATTGCACACTAATTCCACTTGTGTTCCTTTCTGATGATTGAGGAAGTTATGTAACTTCTCAGGAAGATGCCCCTTCTCCTTCAATGAACTTATGATGTCATCCATGGAAAACACTTTCTTCTCTCTTCTTCGAAGTTTTTCACGGACACACTTCACACTTCAGTTTACGTTTTAATTCGTGCACAATGTCTGAGAAAAAATTGCAAGTTTTGGTCGCCTTGTCTTCCATTTCTACTTTCGACTGTATACCACAATCAATTACTTGAGAACCAACTGCACTCTGAAATAAAGAAATAATTTCGTTATATATGATTGAAATAACTCAAGGCTTGATGAAAAAATATTATAAGAAAACTTTGGGGGTGTGAAAACATCCTTATACTAACGATTTCGACACAATTCGCAGCTTCTGCATTGGATAAATGGGACATGCTTTCCACGGAAGAATTCTCATTGACAACATTCTCCACGCAATCAGTAGCTTCTGCAGAGGGCAAATCAAGCACTGATTCCAGGACAGAACGCTAAAAACAAAAATATGGAACTGTATTACAACATTGCTTAGACCTATGTAGCCCATTAGTGTCCGTATGAAATAAATTCACAAAAGTCAAAACCACACACATAGCAAGGAAATTAATTAGCTACCTCAAATGGAGAAGCATCGTTGTCACTCAAAATCCTAACATGTCGTCGTGGCTGTTTATTTGGTGGCATCAAATGTGTCGGAAAGTCAAAAATTGATGGCACTGCTTCGTGTCTGAGACGTTTCTTCCACGTTCCAGGGCTCACTACGTAATCATCTTGCCGGAAAAGGTTTCCGCAAAGAAAACTGCAAGACGTAGGTTTAAAATCTTTCCGCTTCACGGAAGTAATCCACTTCTTTAGCAGCTCTGGGTGCTTTAGAGGAAACCTGTTCAAAAACATCGAATTAGCAAACGCACTAAGTCTGTATTGTTGTCGTATTGTATCGGTAGTCCTATTACCTGTAAAATGGTAAGTCACTTTCCTTACTCCATCGCTTCGTACACTTGAAAGCGGAACAAGAAATCACCATTTCGATAATCCTTAATTCCTTATACACCGTACAGACCGAGAGAAACTTCTTGGCAAATTCAAATATGGCGGGCAATACAGACGACAGTAATCAGCTGGTAGAGCCCTCTGTCGGTAGGTCCGGTAGTTGAGCATCCCTCATTTCGCTAGCTTTAGACGCCTGTGACAGGGATTAGGTACATTTGGATTCAGCGCATGGCAACACTGTGGTAATTGTCTCATGTTGAAAGATGACAAGCGTTTTGCGCATTTTCAAAAGCACGAGATGATTGGGATATAGGATGTGGTTGCACTGTTGTTAAATGTAAATTGTTGTTCGTAGTTTCTGTAGTACATCGTTGCGCTACGGAGATAGCCTTGAAAATCCACAGGTAAATAATGTAACATGCGCGCTGCTCACATTAATTACAATGTTAAACGTGAATTGTAAAAAAATTCATTGATAATCGATTGCCCTCCAGGCGATTGCTCCAATAAGCAGTTGAGATATGCCGATAAATAAGTCAACGCATTCATTTACGATGTATTCTTGTACAAACAAGAATGGGCACAAAATTGCACTATTCATTTATCGCAATACTTTTCGTATATTACGTTATTTTGCCCGTACTTCGTCCCGTGGAATGAAATACACCTATCAGAAGGTAAACGATTAATTCATCAAGCTGCGTCGCGTCTCCAAGTATGTTTGCACCTCAAAGCTTACCAAACTTGGTGTGTCTTATGTACTCACCGAATTTGAAGGAGTTGTTTGCTCGCGTTATACAGAACTCAGTTGATCCGTTTAGGTCAGACATACCACCATTGCTCAGTTTCGTGATAGGGAGCCTTGGCTTTACATATTATGCTCCATTTACACAGGGATTTTCAGAGGCTGATATGTAACGTATCAGATCTTTGGCGTTTTTGGAATACTTGGCGGAAGGAGAAACCCCATAAGGGAATGTGATTCCTGTTTGTAATACATAGTGTTGCAGGTATTAAGTTATTTCGTGTGTTTCCATGGTGGAAAAACATTCCCAAAGTAGTTTAACTTATCTTTATATTGTAATAAAACTCCAGTCAGAATTCCAAATTGGTTACTTTCCCTTTATTAAGTTGTTATTATTTCTCAAATTTTATAATAAAAAGTTATTCGCGGTCTACATGTGCTATTTTGATTGGAGCGTTTACAAATTTGTTTTCAGTAGGTTTCTTAAATTACCATAAGGTGAATGCCTGAGTGGTGCTTCTTAAGAGGGCACTGCCAAATCTCTTGTCAAAACTGAGCTTGTCTACCATCTCTAATAACATAGAGACATTGAATGCTGTTCTTTCCTTTTGTACAGTTCTTGTTTTGCTTTGCACTATTGTGAGATGTTCAACAAGACCTAAGGAAATTTAAAACTTTTACTTGGTAACTATATACCTATAAATATAAGTAGAAAATGTATATAATAGTTATCCACTGTATAACTGTTAAAGTACACTATAAACTCAAAACCTTTCTCCATCCATTACATTCCTAGTCACCTGACTTTGCACCAGTCCTTGGATTAAAGGCCAGACCTGTCCAGTGTTTGTCAAGTAAGGGCATATTAACACACCCATTGGATGTGAATCTGAAATTTAGTGGCCTAGTTGGTGCTATTTGAAAGGGGGCGGCTAAGTGCTGGTACCAGATTTCACCCTCCTTTCTATCACATCACAACCACAGGTGAGGCTGCACTCTACATGCTCTCATCCATCACTCGCACAACCAGTTACAAGATACCTTGCATGCAAGCTGCTACTTTTGTATTGACTGTAGATGATTGTTCCAGTATATAGGTCACATGACACAAAGGAAATTCGCCCTTTTTGTAGCAATAACAGTGGAAGTTGTTGCAGTGTAATGGAGCAATGGAAAATCCAGGATAAAATGCAACAGTGTTTTGAAAATGATAGCTGTTACTCACCATAAAGCGGATCTCCGCTATGTGGTGAGTAGCAACTATCGTTTTTATGATACTGTACAGTATACTGAAGGAAGATTAAGGATGAAGGACCCATTGATAACAGCTTCATTGGACATGCTTTAGCGGTCTCAGCTTCTCAATTTGCTGTACATCAGCATTCAACAAATGTGGTATCTATCATATAACATACTTTTTAATGTAAAATATACTGTGATCTATCTCTTGATGTGCTTACAGCATTAACTAATTTGTACACTTTGAAATGCCATTCATCACATACTGTATTGTAGACTTCCACATTTTATTAATCCACAATTGCAGTGTTAGGATGCCCTTGCTGTGATGTTGCTTTCAGTCTGATTTGATGCACCTTTCCATTGTAGTCTATCCTGTGTAACCTTATTACTGTAGTTGAGCCTTGGTCTCCCTTTAAAATTTTTGCCCCTAACACTTTCTTCCATTATCAAACTAAAAATTCCTTGATGTCCCTTGGTGTATCCTGCCAACAGATCCTTTCACGTTGTGCCATAAATTTCTTTCCCCCTTTTGAATTCCGTACTTCCTCATTATTCACTCTACCCATCTAATCTTCAGCATTCTTCTGGTGTCGACTGAAGCGCCCGATCCCTCCTGTCAGATTTGACCCGTGACATAAGGCTGTTGTGGTGTGTGATGTTACGACAATGCGGTATTTAGTTTGTGAGAGTGGCGTGTTTGTAGGTGTCGTTTTGATGTGATCAGTGGTGCTCTCTGGTGGTGTGTTAGGTGATGTTTTTGGTTTAGTTTGCGTGTGTGGCATGTTAATAGGTGGCGTATTGTTGCTGTCAGTGGTTCTTTCTGGTGGTGTGTTTATATGTTTACGTAATGACGTAATAGGCGCCATATTGGAGTCATGTATAGTCGTTTCCGCCATCTTTGGGACGCCATGGTTCAAAGCAGATGTGTGGAATCAGACGATTCTGTATTTCCTTCTTCTGTAGCATCACATTTCAAAAGCTACTATTTTCGTATTCTCTGAACTACTTATGGTCCGTGGTTCACTCCCTAAAATTACCTTCAGGAATTGCTTCCTAACCCTTAATTTTATTTAAAGGACATCATATTTGCCAGTGACTATAGAAATTACTTATTTCACAATTCTAGTCTCAATCTTAGAGCTGTTACCAAGTGGTACTGCAAAAAATATTGCTTCAGTATGTCCGACTTTTTAATTGTCCAACATGCATACAAGTCATCATCAGATCAAAGCCTTTTCACTGTTTGATAGTGGCCCACAAGACTGAAATTCCAATTGTAAAATAGTTTCTCTGGCAGAGAATACTGGCACCATGACAGACCAGGTCTGTCCATAAATCTGTAAGAGTATGTGGGGGTCGAGATCTCCTCTGAACAACACGTTGCAAGGCATCCCAGTAATGCTCAATAATGCTCATGTCTGGGGAGTTTGAGGGCCAGTAGAAGTGTATCAACCCAGAAGAGTGGTCCTGGAGCCACTGTGTAGCAATTCTGGACATGCGGGGTGTCGCATTGTCATGCTGGAGGAATTGCTCAAGTCCGTCGGAATGCACAATGGACATGAATGGATGGAGATGATCAGACAGGATGCTTATATATGTTTCACCTGTGAGAGTCGTATCTAGACGTATCAGGGGTCCCATATTACTCCAACTGCACACGCCCCACACCATTACAGAGCCTACACCATCTTGAACAGTCCCCTGCTGACATGCTGGGTCCTTGGATACATGAGATCGTCTCCATACCCTTACATATCCATCTGCTCAACGCAATTTGAAACTTGTCCGACCAGGCAACATGTTTCCTATCATGAACAGTCCAATGTCAGTGTTGATGGGGCTCTGGTGAAGCAGAAAGTTTTGTGTCATGCAGTGATCAATGGTACACGAGTGGGCCTTCGCCTCTGAAAGCCCATATCGATAATGTTTCATTGAATGGTTAGCATGCTGACACTTGATGACCCAGCTTTGAAATCTGCAGCAATTTGTGGAAGGGTTGCACTTTTGCCACGCTGAACGACTCGCTTCAGTCGTTGTTGGTCCCATTCTTGCAGGATCTTTTTCGGTTGCTACGGTGTCAGAGATACGATGTTTTACCGGATTCCTGATATTCATGGCACACTTGTGAAATGGTCATACAGGAAAATCCCCACTTCATCGCTACCTTGAAGGTGTTGTGTGCTATCGCTCGTGTGCCATCACTCCTGTGGCAGCTATAACATCACATTCAAACTTGCTTAAATCTTGATAACCTGCCATCGTAGCAGCAGTAACCAATATAACAACTGCGCCAGACACTTGTTGTCTTATATAGGCGTTGCCGACTGCAGCGCCGTATTCTGCCCGTTTACATTTCTCTGTATTAGAATATGCATGCCTATACCAGTTTCTTTAGCACTTCAGTGTATATTCCCTACAGTGTAATTGGTAAACCTGTCACTTATGATATTGTACTGTTGTACCCTAGCTTCTATGTGTCACAAGATTGAGTGGATGAGCAAGAGGGGAAGACATGTCATCTTGCCTTCCTTTTGTATTGTTGTTGCTTACATTAAGGAGAAGTGTGCATTGTATTGCATACACAATGCCTCAAATGTATATGTTTATACTCAGATTAGAATTACTTTGTGACTGACACAATGCAGTGGTGGGAGAGACAGTGTTGCTGGCATGCAGCCACCCACAGCCAGTCATGCTTCACAACATCCTGCATGTGGCTGCAAAACAAGCAACACAGCATATATGTGGCACTCAAGAAAGAACTAAGGTTGAATGGCAGCTGATCCCTACCATTCAACTCTGAAATGACAATCACAAAGTAATTTTATTTGGAATTTGGACTATAGTCCTTGTTATGATGATATAATTAGACAGACAGATTGTGGATTAAGCAATGTGGAGATCCATACAGTGGCGGATGCATAAGGGGGGCGTGCAACCCCTCCGCCCATTTGCAGGGCCGTCCACATTGCCACCTGCGCCGCCCCCACCAGTCAGCCCGCATGCTATTCATTCGTTTCTTTCGTCAGTCGACTCGACTGAATAGAGTTATCGAATAGGTGTACTTTTCGGTGTAGCATGTGTGTCCGTGTTACTGTGTTTGACGATGTAATTAACCGATTTGTCAGGAAGAATAGACACACAGAATTCATCATTTAAGGAAGAGAATCACAATTGTAATTTTTTTTATCATAAGATGGCATTGTCCTGTATATGTGTATACTCAGTTGAAATAAAACTTTCTTAAACTTTGCATTAGACTTGATTATATTTTATTGCAGCAAAAGTAAAGGTAGCTCAAGATATCTTTAGGGCTACCTCCTTGAGGTTTTTCTGTATGCACCACTGGGTCCTTAAAACAATAGAAATCGTGAACCTCCTAAAATTATTTCCCATTGTAATACTTACAATTCCAACAAATAAGTTTGGAAACTAATTCTATGTAACAAATGTCCATCGTGAACCTCCTAAAATTATTTCCCATTGTAATACTTACAATTCCAACAAATAAGTTTGGAAACTAATTCTATGTAACAAATGTCCATTATCAACAACATTCTTACAGAAAACCATTTGTTAGCGAACACTTTAGATTTGAAATATAACCAAAGAAAGGAAAGATTTTTAATGAGCCATTGTACCAAATACTTGCTTTCCTCGTTTTTAAATAAAACATTTTTCAGCATGTTCAGAATTTTTCTGTGACAGGTCATTTTCAGTGATCATAATGACAAGTGACAGAGAAAATTTTCAGAAATTTTTGTTTTAAAATTTGTGACCTAACAGAAGCATCAAGAACCTTTTAAAGTCTCTTTTAGTCTCTTTAGAATAGATCTTTGTAAGTATTTGAGTAGGTTCTCTAACTTTAGCATCAGCGCAACCTCAACAAGAAACTTAGAGAGGACCTTGATGTTAAGTGTCTGCTTTGCAGGAATGTCCTGTACATAACTTACGTAGTACTGGTAGATAAGTTTGTCTCATCCCTGAAGCATAGTTTCTTCTGTGTTACTAAGGCTGGTGTATTCCTAACTTATGAGCATGTACTGCTTTCAATCAGTTCTTTCAATTTCCTTTTTGTCATTGTCCTTGCTGTAATGTTGAAGAAGCACAAAGTTATTTAAGGTTTTTGGCAGCCACTTGAAATTCTGCAGTTTCTTTTTGCAAGGATATGTTAACACATTTTCTTTGTGTGAAGGGCTTCTGAGAGGCATGAGGCATATGGGTTTGTGACTACTAGACTTGTAAACAGAACATAAGGGACAACACTGAGAAACTATTACTTGCATGTAATATATGCAGTTGAATCAGGATAATTCCATGTCAAGTGACCTGCATGTCCTCACTTGAATGTCTCCACCTTTGTTTAGTTTTGTTAAATGACCAAAAGAAAATATATACATTTTAATACTTTTGGTGTAAGAGACTCAAAAGTTAAGTTTGCCAAAATTTTGCGACATTTCAAAAAAAATTTGCTTTGTTTGAAATTCTGTAATTGAGTGAATAATTATATAAAGCTGCAAAATTTGGCAAGTTAGTTAAATAGTTTTCATAGTGTACAGTCCGTAAGTACTAAATCATTTGGTTCACCACTTTAGTGCCATGTAATCCGTAGTGTTCAACATATTTTGTCATATCTAATGAATCAAAGTTTAAGTATTTTGATCCCTCTGTATCTTTTGCGGATTTACTGTATAGTATCTTCTTTATAAAACCAAAGGTTTTTCACTTTTGGATTCATAGTTTTCAAGATAGACGAGATGAATTGTAAAAAAAAAAAAAAAAATTACTGTGAAAATATGTGGATTTTAAACCCTGTAACTCATAGGGGGTTTTGCATCCGTACTTGGATTAAGTACCTCTATTTATAAAGTTTGTTGGAAGGCAGTAGTAAATGAAAGCAGAAACTCAGTATGCTCTGAATGCAAAATGAAACAAGAGTTATTCTCTAAATTTTCAACTTTGAAGAACTATATGAAGCAAGGAAAAAGACCATTAGAAGATTTAATCAAATTATATTTTTGCAAACAATATTTCATACTATTCCTCTGATAACCTGATCAATTCAGTAAGTGAAGAAAACCTGCCAAAGTGTACTGTTAGTAAGGTGAATGCCATGTTACTATTTGTTGCTCTTTGGTTCCAGCAGAAGGCTGCAGAACGTTGAAGACTTTTCGTGAATACTGAAGAATGGGATACAACCCATCGTCTTTAAAAAATGACATCACAAGTTACCACAGATGGTGCATTGCAGACACAGATGAATGTTGAGAAACAAAGGAACGTAGAACAGAGAAAACAGAACATAGACATGTACCATGTATATCCATATTTCGAATGTAATTTTACACATATTGCTTTTTTCACAGTAGAAAGTCCTAGTATCCTAGTCTTCACTTGACCTATATAGATAAACTGAAGGATAGGATTCTGGTGCTAGCAAAAAAAGGGGGGGGGGGGGGGGTGTGACATAGGTAACATTAGCATGGAGCACCTCAGCTAACATATAGGTTGTATCCTGTACCTAAGTTGACCTATGTAGGTCAACTGAAGTACAGGATACAAATTTTATGTATGTTGGTTTTTTTCATCTTCACTAGTACTGGTGTCAACAGAAGAATAGGAGACTAGTACTATCATAGGTGAAAAAAGGCAAAAATCATAAAATTTTTATCCTGTACTTCAGCTGACCTATACAGGTCAACTGAAGAATAGAATACTAGTACTAGCAAAGACAGAAAAAGTGACAAACATAAAATTTGCATCTTGTATTTTTATTTGCATAGGTCAGCTGAAGAATAGGATATTAGTACTAGTAAAGGTGAAAAAATGCAACAAATACACAATTTGTATCTTGTGCTTCAGTTGACCTATATATCAACTGAAGAATAGGATACAGCCTTTGTAGTTCAGCTGGGACACAAGATGCCAGTGTTATGTATGCTGCCTTTTTTGCCTTTGCTGTTGCCAGTATCCTATTCTTCAGTTGACCTCCGTAGTATAGGGTACAAATCAAACGCAGAGGAAACAGCAACTGGAACAATTCACTATGAGAGAAAGGTATAATTCAAAATGTGTACACAAATGACTTAAAATTACCACAAGTGCCAAAAAGTATACACAATATTTATCTCTTAATAACACAGTTATTTATTTTTATTTTCAGTTATGGCACTTTGCCACAGAAGATAACCAATTTGTCATCCATGGCACAAAAATAAACAACTAATATCTATGACTAAAATATGACATTGGTCAGACCAGACAAGTTGTATCCTATTTGTCAGTTGACCATACTTTTCTCCTTAACATAAGGATCACTTGAGTTTTTCTGATCAGAGCTTCAGTAATGTATGATATCTACGTTTCATCTTCACCATAAAACTAGTTTGAAAAACAGTTCTTTCAAAGATCAAGATGTACTCGTGTTTCAAAGAAGGATCATTACTTAAAAATAATTGAGTCATGTTAATGAAACTCTGTAAAATCAGTAAATATGGTTCATTTGGACAAAGTATTGTGTCAACCTATGTAGCAAATTGGCTTCTGTAACAGCTTCAGTTTCATCTTATCAAGATATGCAGATGGAAGTGTGCAAAATCTTTAATGTTAGTTCTGCTCTTTTGTTGGAGATTCCTGTCATAGAATTAAGGCAGTTTGTGAAAATGATTAAAAAGAAAATGTCAAAAGTAAAGTTAATCAGGCACAAGGGCTAATAAGTTGTCAATAGATATCTGCTAGTGGCTTTGATCATGATGTTACAGCGATTAGAATGTCTAGGAAAACATGAGTGAATGAATTACTTTCAGTATACATATTCAGCATTTGTCAAGCTAGGAAGGAAAAAAAAATGTGCATATCATCCCTTGTTGCAGAAATTAAGATTCTTACATTGCCACAGAGCAGTTGGTGTATTAAAAAACTAATCAACATTTTGTGCCTCTGACAGATCCATTAAAAAAGCTGTACTTTAATCTTTTGAGGATGATGAGTTACGTATGTTATGCTCTGGCATTAAGGAATTTGTTTCTGCAATGAATGGGGAAATAAAAGTTTAAAAACAAAAATGACTGTTTCTAGCCAGTTCAAAAGAAATATTTATTGCTGAACAAACAAAGCATGGAAAAAATAGGCTCTTCTAATTTATGTGAATGCCACTGAAATGGCGTCTTACTGTTAATTCTTCAGATGTCCACTCACCAAAATGCATTGAAGCTTGTTAGTAGCGTCATTGAAAAGAAGAAAATTACTCACTCCAGTAGGCTCCCAACTCATTTGTGAGTAAATGCATGATGAGCATGGGGCCCGGAGCCAGTGTAGTACTTCTTTCGTTCCCTTGCTCCAGTCTTATTCTCGGACTGTAAAAGTCCTTCCTCAGGACTGATCTGGAGAACATATTCCCTATTGACAACATGGCATGTTTGCAGGACGTAGATAGTGGCTTTACCCATTTTTTTTGTTTATTGTAGAACACATTTCAGTTAACTCACATTTGGTCACTACATCCATGTCCATGTAAGAGATCACAGGTTATCTTCACAGTAGTAGCCTCTGACTAAACAGGAAGTGCACAGTTGATGCTTGAGCTGTTGCTTTTGAGTACCACTATGCTTTCACTGAATACCACTATGATCATAAATACTACAAGTAATTTATATGGCATATATTGGCAGTATAGTAATGAAGTAATGTAAAATTGTGCCTTACAGCGGTTCAGTGTAATAGTCATCATTCTATTTTCATAGATGTTACATTCAAGAAACAAAAAGAAATTTAGATGGAGGTCATATTACACCAGTGTTACTTAGTGCAAAAAGTTACGAATACATTTTAAAGAATAAAGCATCATTGGATACAATTGACTCAGAGGTAAAAAGTCATATTTTTAAAATAATGGCTTTGAAAAAGGGATTTACATGTTTCCAATGTGCTTTGAGATCCTGCTGAATCCAGTGGTACTAGGGGGGTTAAACATCTGTGTGCTTACGCTCACAACCTAATTAAATGCAGGTGTGTGCTGGAGTCTACTGTCTACTGGTCCACCGAAGATGAACTGTTCTAGTTCACCTCCTTCATGGTGGTAATACTGCCAACATGTCTTTTATGCTGAAAACCTCAAATCCACTTTGCAAAAGTGAGGCATCCTCTTCTCCTCCACCCCCACCCCCAACCCCTTCTGTGTAACCCTGAGTTGTATAATGAGTCTTTCACTAACTGGGAACTGGTTCAAACTTTTAACTTGTCCCATGGCACAGTTCTAGGCTGTGATTAGATTCAAAATTGATAAGACTCTCATCTGAATGTGTCTCACAGACTCCATTTCATCAGGGCCCTCAACTTTATTTGGCTAGAAGTATCTTCCCTTCACAATCTAGAGATAGTATTATCTTCCAGTCCTTAAGCCAGGCAAAAACCCAATGTCTGTCAACAGCTATTGACAGATTACCCTCATGCTCAGTAAACTGCGTAAAAGGATTGTAGCCCAAGTATTATGCGGGGTTCTCCATTCAGGAGACCTTTTGTTTACCTATCAGTTAAATTTCTGAGAAGGACATTGGAGAAACATCCTATAGGCTTTCTCTCTAAATGCTTAAATCTCTCTGTACTAATTTTTTACCTAAATAAGGCATATGACAGCACTTCACAACTTAACATTTTACTTATTCTCCATGAGGTTTGTGTTCAGGGCCTCCAACAGTTTTTTTTTTTTTATTCTCGGTATTTTATACCTCATCTCTGCTTAGAGAGGTTCAGGAGACTGGCTTACCTTGATTCCATGCTGAGTTGTATCACCATCAAAGAGCCAGTTGCAGATCAGTTGCTACCCCTGGATGATATGTCAGCAAGTGGTGGTGGAGCAGCAGCTGTTGTCTCTCACCAGAAATTGACCCTTGGGGTCATCTTCTGCTCTCTGGCTTGTACACAGTACATCCAACCCACATATTTTCATCTCTCTATCAATCATTTCCTACTCTGCATCAATATCACTTTCAGTGCCTAGAGTTTATCATCATTGCAAGCTATCACAATGCAGTTATATTTCTTGCTCACGTCACTAACTCCAGGTGGACTATCCCCTGAACAAGAAACTGATGACCTCACTGCTTAGTCTCATAGCCATACAGCCAACCAAATGACACTACAGCCAGCCAAATGACAAGGAAGAAGAAATTACAGTGAAAAGGTTGTGTGGGCTTAAGTCGTTTGTTTTTAAAATGTCAGGATGACCAGTTGATGATTCCCAAAATTTGTAGTTTCAACACTGCATCTGGCTGATGGCTAATATGTTGAGGGCATGTATGACAACAGATAGTGGGTTGCCAGTGTTAGAGAAAAATCATTTGAGATTTTGATTTGCCATTTCAAAGAGATATATTATAGATCCCGGATCATCACATTATTACACATCTACCAGTGCCTTCTAAGACATCATTGGATCAGCAGTACAGTTTCTCAGATGAAAACAAAAAAGCTGAAAGATTTAGTTCACTGTGGCAGTGATATTGTGTAGGCTTGGGAATCATAAAGATAACTAAATATTATGAGCCCTGGGGACCTGTGTTACATACCTCAAAAACTTGAGAACCCTTGTTAAGCATCCTACTCGTAGACTTTGAAACCTCAAAAAGTCATCCAATTTCATCTGACTTTTCCTAGCTGTTGCACATGACCTCTAGGCTGGGTCATTTATTAACTGGTAGTAAGCTTTCAGTTTTATTGTTACTGACAACTGCTTTCAAAACTCTTGTGTTTGATGATGCTCTGAAATATTGATTTACAGGAGAACTTTGCTAAATACTTAAGATCTTCGTGGAAGAAAGCAAACTTGACATTTTGTAGAGAGAGAAAAAAAATCCTTGTTCAAATGATTGTTAATGCAGTTAATATGAATCCGGCATCCATTCTGAGATACAAGGGTTTGTAAAACACTTTGCAGGTTTACTTAACGTTAACATCCCCGCACCTGCCTCAAAATAATTATTACAAAAAAACCAAAAAAACTTGCAGGTTTTATGCACAAACTACTAAGCAACAAGGTCAAAAGGACAGAAATCAAGATACTGAAACTTGTAAGAAGTGTTATTGGAACAAAATGTTTTGAAGACTTTGAGTGGCTCCTGAACTTAAAATAGTGAACCAAATTAATTAAATCTTTCAGAATGTGCACAGAACAAATAGAAGGTTTTCTGAAGTGTTATGGTTGTAATGATTATCCACTGAATTACAGCATTTTAAAAAGGAACCTTTTTAAAAAAATTTACTGTGATATACTGTTAAAATTTTTGGACTGCAAATTTATGAAAGGAATAGATTGGTACTCACCATGTAGAGGAGACATTGAGTCACAGACAGGCACAGCAGAAAGACTGCTATACATTTTAGCTATTGCCCCCCCCCCCCCCCCCCCCCCTCACACACACACACATGCGCGCACACACGCGCACACACACACACACACACACACACACACACACACACACACACACACACACACACACTTGCAAC
This sequence comes from Schistocerca serialis cubense, assembly GCF_023864345.2. Taxonomy (NCBI): domain Eukaryota; kingdom Metazoa; phylum Arthropoda; class Insecta; order Orthoptera; family Acrididae; genus Schistocerca; species Schistocerca serialis. The sequence continues at coordinate 488,359,302 of NC_064644.1, read as the reverse complement.
TTGCCGCAATCTGTGGGTGGGAGGGGGAGGAGTGGTAAGGAGGAGACTGGGTGCGGAGGGATAGGAATAACAGGGGTGAGGAAAGGTGTAGTGCTGCTTGTGGGAATATGCAGGGACATGATGGGACAGTGCAGGGCTGCTAGGTGTAGGCAGGAGGTTTGAGGGGAGGGGGGTAACCAGAAAAGGAGAAAGTAGAGGAAGGGGAAAATGCCTGGTCAGTGCGTTGGTGGAATAGAAGGTTGTGTAGTGCTGCGGTGGCAGCAGGGAAGGGAAAGGTAGGTGAAGGGCAGGGACTAGCACATGTTAAGGCCATGGAGTTATGGGAACATAGGATATATTGCAAGGAGAAATCCTACCTGCACAATTCAGGAAAGCTGGAGTTGGTAGGAACGATTCAGGTGGCACATACTGTGAAAAGCAGTCATTGAGGTTAAGCGTGTGGTGTTGAGCAGCATGTTCAGCAACTGAGTGGTATAGCTGTTTCTTGGCCACAGTTTGTCGATGGCCATTCGTGCGGGCGGTCAGCTTGTCATTTGTCATGCCCACGTAGAAAGCAGCACGGTGGTTTTAGCTTAGTTTGTACATCACATAACTGCTTTCAGTGGTAACACTGCCTTTGATAGGAGATGCATGTGACTGGACAGGAGAAGGTGGTGGTGGTGGTGGTGGTGGTGGTATGTATGGGACAGGTCTTGCGTCTAGGTCTACTGCAAGGATATGAGGCAAGGAGTTGGCAACAGGAGTGGAGTAAGGATGGAAAAGGGTACTGTGTAGGTTCTGTGGATCACAGAATATCACTTTGGGAGTGGTGGGAACGATAGTGGCTAGGATATTCCTTATTTCAAGGCATGATGAGAGGTAGTTGAAATCCTGGAAGAAAATATGGTTCAGTTGTTCCAGTCCTGGGTAGTATTGAGTCATGAGGGGAGTGCTCTTTAGTGGCTGAGCCATGGGTGTGTCTAAGATTACTGGTGACCGAAGGGACAATTCACAGGAGGTCTGTTTCTGTACTAGGTTGAGAGGGTAATTTCAATCTGAATGGTGGGCTCCATATGGTTCCCAAGTTGTGCAGCGACCGTAAACCATAAAATTACCAAATAAGCAGCAACCAGTTGCAAAATCATGTTTTCTTTATTTACTTTTGCAAATCGATTTCAAAACATGATTTTGCAACTGGTTGCAGCTTATTTGGTAATTTAATTTCAGTCTGTCAAGGCGTCAGTGAGACCCTTGGTATATTTGGAGAGGAGCTGCTTGTCACTACAGGTGCAGCCACAGATGGTCAGACTTTGTGAAAAGGACTTCCTGGTATGGAATGGGCGCCAGCTATCGATATGGAGGTATTGCTGGTGGTTGGTAGGTTTGATACGGATGGAGATGCCAAAGTAGCTGTATACAGACTGGCCTCAGCAGCCAGAAACAGTGGCCGTGTGTGTGTGTGTGTGTGTGTGTGTGTGTGTGTGTGTGTTTTCTACTTTAGAAAAAGGCCTCTTGGCTGAAAGCTCAGATGTGCAGCTTTTTTTTCTGTCTGTAACTTGGTGTATAACAATGGGTTTCCTACTCTTCCTCTTTATCCCTTTATTAACTTTTCTAAATTTTTATATGGAAGGATATTTGTTAATGCCATTAATAAACAAGTTTGTAATTTATATTGAATTGTTTAAACTGCTTTTTATATAAATGCATACAGTGCATTAGTCAAGTCAGCAAAATTTTTTATGATGTTATATGCTGGGGCTTGCCCTGCTGCTCATAGATTAGCATTAGTGTAATTCTAACAGTCTGTGCAAAATTTAATCGGTTTTATTTCTGTTTTGCCATTTTACAGGGATGGTTTGCATTCCCTGTATTGTAGTACCCTTCTTCTTATTTATATGGTACCGCTTCATTCAGCCAGTTGTCTTGCAATACTGGAATCCATGGAGGCAAGTGCAGAGCTCTAGTACTTCTATTGCAGATTCTGGGCAGCTTGACAGTGAATCACAAGGAGGGAAACTGGAAAATGGTGACACAAAAACTTCTATATCCTCAGCAAAATGCAGTGATAACATTGTGAAGGAAAAGTCTCTGTAAAGCATTTATATTGGTTATTCTTCCTAGCATTCCTTTGTTATTTGTTATTTTAAAAAAATTCTATAAAGTGTAATATTCATTTTGAAATGCAAGCACCAATAAAAAATATTATCAATTAATCATAAGAAAGTGATGCAAAATTTTGTAGTAAGTTCCACTATGAAACCTTAACAGAAATATTTTATTTCTGATATCAGTTCCTGAAGAACCAAAATTGACCATGACTTTCTTTTATCTAAATTTTGTCACTGTTGTTGTAAAGCAGTTTTTCCTTGCAAGGAAAGAGACAAAATTCTCTGTCCATTAGCTGCAAAGTATGTTGACTCTCATCTGTACGACAATGCTAAAAAAACTGATAGTACTGTTGATTTATGCAGCGCAGCACTTGTCCCTGTAATATGCCAGTAATGAGCATCAAAAGAGATACAGGTATTAATGAGTGCAGCGTTGTTGTAGCAAGACTGAATTCCGTAATTCCCAAATCGTCCAAAAATAAGCAAAAAATATACCTATTTAAAAAGCAGATAAAAATTTGTTTGGTGCCTTCCTGAGAGACAATCTCCACTTCTTCCAAATTAACAATGTAAGTGCAGACCAGACGTGGCTTGAATTCACAGAAATAGTATAGACAGCAATTGAGAGATTTGTACCAAATAAACTAATAAACAACTGAGCTGATCCCCCTTGGTACACAAAATGGGTCAGAACGCTGTTGCAGAAACAACAAAAAAGCCTGCCAAATTTAACCAAATGGAAAATCCCAAAGATCTTTTACAGAAGTTCAAAATGTAGTGAGGACTTTAATGCAAGATGCTTATAATAGTTTCCGCAACAAAACTTTGTCTCAAAATCTGGCAGAAAATCTAGAGAGATTGTGGTCATATGTAAAGTATGCTAGTGGCAAGACACTATCAATGTCTTCTCTGTGGGACAGCAATGGAAATACTAGCAATATTACGTTCCTTTCAGAGTATGCTGATGCAGCAGCCCCGTACTTAACAGTCGTATACAACCATTCGCTCGACGAATGATCCGTACCCATAGACTTGAAAGTTGCACAAGTCACACCAATATTCAAGAAAGGCAGTAGGAGTAATCCACTAAATTACAACCCCATATCATTAATGTCAATATGCAGCAGGATTTTGGAAGATATATTGTGTCCAAACATTATGAATTACCTCAAAGAGAACAGTTTGTTGACACACAGTCAACACAGGTCTAGAAAACAACATTCTTGTGAAACACAACTAGCTCTTTACTGAAACGAAATGTTGAGTGCTATTGACAAGGGATTTCAAATTGATTCTGTATTTAAGATTTCGAGAAGGTTTTCAACACTGTACCTTACAAGTGGCTTGTGATCAAATTGTGTGCTTATGGAATATCGTCTGTTATGCAACTGGATTCATAATTTCCTGTCAGAAAAGTCACAGTACCTAACAACTGGTGGAAAGTCATAGAGTAAAAAAAGAAGTTATTTCTGGTGTTCCCCAAGGTAGTGTTACAGGTCCTCTGTTGTTCTTCACCTATGAGGGTTGGAACTTTAATAGTGGCAACTATTTATTTACAGCTCGTACAAAATAGATACGTGTTTCAAAGTTTTATTGACCTTCAGAGTAGTCATCAGCATTGTGTATAACCCGTTGCTAGTGATGTGGGAGTCACAGGATACTCTTAGCGGTACCAGTTGTGTCGACGGTTTGAGTGGTGCGGTCTATTTCCCGACAAATTTGTAGCAGTTCTGAAGCCATTGCCGTGAAGTGTTTCCTTCAGCTTAGAAATCAAGTTAGACTTAAGTCAGGGGAGCGCAGTAGGTGGTATAGCACTTAGCAGCCTCATCACTCAAACAAATCGGTAACAATTGCCCTGCAAAATTATGGTCAGGTCCTGCAGAAAGTGTCATCAGTTCTGTCTCTATGCTGTTCATTTTTGGAACACAACCTACAGCCAGCTTAGAGACAGAAATGATGACACTCTCTGCAGCACCTGAGCATCATTTTGCAGGACAATGCTCAAGCACGTACAGTGCAAGCTGTTACTGATTTGTTCGACTGATGGGGCTGCTAAGTGTTGTACCACGTACTGCACTCCCCTGTCTTAAGCCCTCATAAGTTCAACTCGATTTCTAAACTGAAGAAAACACTTCACGGCATTCGCTTCAGAACTGCTACAAATTCGTCGGGCAATAGACCGCGACACTCGAACTGTCAACAGAACTGGCACTGCTAAGAGTATCCTATGACTACCACATCACTGGCAATGGGATATATACAATGATGGTGACTACTTTGAAGGTCAGTAAAACTTTGAAACACGTATCTATTTTGTACGACCTGGCCGGCCACTGGTGGCTGAGCGGTTCTGGCGCTACAGTCTGGAACCGCGCGACTGCTACGGTCGCAGGTTCGAATCCTGCCTCGAGCATGGATGTGTGTGTTGTCCTTAGGTTAGTTAGGTTTAAGTAGTTCTAAGTTCTAGGGGACTTATGACCTCAGCAGTTGAGTCCCATAGTGCTCAGAGCCATTTTTGTACGAGCCGTAAATAAATAGTTGCCACTATTAAAGTTCCAAACCTTGTATATAAATGATATAGGAAACAATCTGGGTAGCTGTTTTAGGTTGTTTGCAGATGATTCTATCGTGTATCGTCTAGTAGGTAAATCATTTAAGATGGAGGGAAAAAAAGTAAGACTACATTAAATAAAAGCTTTTCCCGTATCACATGTAGCTGAACTATAAGATTGAGTTGCTTATGTTTTGGCTCTATGGCAGGGCTAGGCACATTATGCTCTAACTCAATCTACTGTGACTCTTGTTGACTTGGCAGTGCTGTACAAGAGTACAGGAGCAACCTTTTTGCTTCCTTTATACTGTGTGTACAGCATAAATTTTCAGTATCCATGTGTTATGCAGGTAGTTCTGAAAATTATCAACTATATCTATTCAGATGTCAAATATAACAATGAAAATAATCAATTATTGACAAAATAATATAAATGGATAGGTAAAAATATCTACTCACCAAGAAGGGGCAGGAGAACTTTTACTAGCTTTAGGAGCCATTGGCTCCTTCTTCTGCCAGAAGAGTTGAAGGGGAAGGAAGAGGGGGAAGGAAAAGGACTGGAAAGGTTTAGGGAAAGGGTTACAGTGTACAGAAGTTACCCAGACCTCCGGGTCAGGGGAGACTTACCAGACTGCTGTCCCCCGACAGTCTTCTCTTCTCATCCCGTCTGGTAAGTCTCCCCTGACATATGTTCTGGGTGACTTTTGTACACTGTATCCCTTTTCCCAAAACCTCTCCAGTCTTTTTCCTTCACCCCTCTTTCTTCCCCTTCAACTCTTCTGCCAGAAGAAGGACCCACTGGCTCCGAGAGCTTGTAAAAGTTAAACCCTCTTGTGTGCCTATTCTGCTGCCACTTAGTAAGTACATTTTTTTGTATATCCATTTACATTATATCTCACCACATAGTGGAGATGCTGAGTTGTGATAGGCATAACAAAAAGATTCACACCATTATAGCTTTTGGCCATTAAGGCCTTTGTCAGCAGTTGAGTCGCCTATGAGTAGTACCTTCTCCCGCTTCTGGCTACAGATGTGTGGCTGGGCGCCACTATCTAAATTGCTCCGGTTCGGAAATATCGTAGATCCAGGGCTGATGCACAGAGCAGTCCGAGTTGTAGTGGGGAACTGCTGAAATGAACCAATTTCTAACAGGTCACGGGAAGATATTGCGAATGGTGGGTATTGTGCTGTTTCCTCTTCGTTTATTGCTCTCACATTAAATGAAAACAAAACGGATTTCTGTGGCCGGGAGCTACCAAATGAATTAAAATACGTTCGCTTAATTACGGAAGGCAAAAATATGTTGTTAGTTTCAGGTTTTATTTGCACCTTTCAAACAGTCAAGCATTAATCACCTTGCAGAACAATGAAGTTATTTTTGTCGGTTTGCTATAGAGATTTGGCTTTTATTAATATTTTGCACTGAGGCAGTCAATTTATTTGAAACAAAGTGTTTAATTTCACACTGTTGGCTAGTTTCAACTGTTCGCTGCATTTCAAGTGCACGTTTTCCATCTTCTAGCTCGCATGGTATTATGCCATAATAAAGAACCAAACATGAGGTAATACAGTACTGGTACTCAAGAAAATTTACATCCAAATCCGGACATAAGATCTACATCTACATCTACATTGATACTCCGCAAGCCACCCAACGGTGTGTGGCGGAGGGCACTTTACGTGCCACTGTCATTACCTCCCTTTCCTGTTCCAGTCGCGTATGGTTCGCGGGAAGAACGACTGTCTGAAAGCCTCCGTGCACGCTCTAATCTCTCTAATTTTACATTCGTGATCTCCTCGGGAAGTATAAGTAGGGGGAAGCAATATATTCGATACCTCATCCAGAAACGCACCCTCTCGAAACCTGGCGAGCAAGCTACACCGCGATGCAGAGCGCCTCTCTTGCAGAGTCTGCCACTTGAGTTTATTAAACATCTCCGTAACGCTATCACGGTTACCAAATAACCCAGTGACGAAACGCGCCGCTCTTCTTTGGATCTTCTCTATCTCCTCCGTCAACCCGACCTGGTACGGATCCCACACTGATGAGCAATACTCAAGTATAGGTCGAACGAGTGTTTTGTAAGCCACCTCCTTTGTTGATGAACTACATTTTCTAAGCACACTCCCAATGAATCTCAACCTGGTACCCGCCTTACCAACAATTAATTTTATATGATCATTCCACTTCAAATTGTTCCGTACGCATACTCCCAGATATTTTACAGAAGTAACTGCTACCAGTGTTTGTTCCGCTATCATATAATCATACAATAAAGGATCCTTCTTTCTATGTATTCGCAATACATTACATTTGTCTATGTTAAGGGTCAATTGCCACTCCCTGCACCAAGTGCCTATCCGCTGCAGATCTTCCTGTATTTCGCTACAATTTTCTAATGCAGCAACTTCTCTGTATACTACAGCATCATCCGCGAAAAGCCGCATGGAACTTCCGACACTATCTACTAAGTCATTTATATATATTGTGAAAAGCAATGGTCCCATAACACTCCCCTGTGGCACGCCAGAGGTTACTTTAACGTCTGTAGACGTCTCTCCATTGATAACAACATGCTGTGTTCTGTTTGCTAAAAACTCTTCAATCCAGCCACACAGCTGGTCTGATATTCCGTAGGCTCTTACTTTGTTTATCAGGCGACAGTGCGGAACTGTATCGAACGCCTTCCGGAAGTCAAGAAAAATAGCATCTACCTGGGAGCCTGTATCTAATATTTTCTGGGTCTCATGAACAAATAAGGCGAGTTGGGTCTCACACGATCGCTGTTTCCGGAATCCATGTTGATTCCTACATAGTAGATTCTGGGTTTCCAGAAATGACATGATACGCGAGCAAAAAACATGTTCTAAAATTCTACAAGAGATCGACGTAAGAGATATAGGTCTATAGTTTTGCGCATCTGCTCGACGACCCTTCTTGAAGACTGGGACTATCTGTGCTCTTTTCCAATCATTTGGAACCCTCCGTTCCTCTAGAGACTTGCGGTACACGGCTGTTAGAAGGGGGGCAAGTTCTTTCGCGTACTCTGTGTAGAATCGAATTGGTATCCCGTCAGGTCCAGTGGACTTTCCTCTATTGAGTGTTTCCAGTTGCTTTTCTATTCCTTGGACACTTATTTCGATGTCAGCCATTTTTTCGTTTGTGCGAGGATTTAGAGAAGGAACTGCAGTGCGGTCTTCCTCTGTGAGACAGCTTTGGAAAAAGGTGTTTAGTATTTCAGCTTTACGCGTGTCATCCTCTGTTTCAATGCCATCATCATCCCGTGGTGTCTGGATATGCTGTTTCGAGCCACTTACTGATTTAACGTAAGACCAGAACTTCCTAGGATTTTCTGTCAAGTCGGTACATAGAATTTTACTTTCGAATTCAATGAACGCTTCACGCATAGCCCTCCTTACGCTAACTTTGACATCGTTTAGCTTCTGTTTGTCTGAGAGGTTTTGGCTGCGTTTAAACTTGGAGTGGAGCTCTCTTTGCTTTCGCAGTAGTTTCCTAACTTTGTTGTTGTACCAAAGATTGTGCACTTTAAGCCGAATTATGCATTTTAGTATAGTTCACGAAATTCCGATGCTCCTGAAGTATCCTTTGATGTCTTATTTCTTTTATGACATAATGCAAGATCTTTTAATATTTTACACGTACGAACATGCGGGCTTCCTGCGTCATCGTAGCTGCGCAGGCGCAGTGACGCCTGTTATCTGGCGCTCTCTGGCAACTGCTGAAATGAACCAATTTCTAACAGGTCACGGGAAGATATTGCGAATGGTGGTTTGAAAAGTGTTAATTTCAAAGTAAATTTCCTTTTATGCAAGATGAACTATGTGCGAGAATGTACGATGAATTTCTTAAATCACAGAGCATTTGACTCTCATTTAAAAATCAACTCTTTGGGGACGACCATCTAGAAGAATTTCGAGCCCAGAAGATTAGACATTTACATCGAAATTAAAAATTTTACTGGCACATTTGTGTGATGTATCTTAGAGTGACACGCGCAAAATGATCAGCATTATATGTGGAACTTTAGCTTTCTCTTGCAGCTTATTAATCTTCGAGACTAATATTATTTGTGAAAGCTTTGTTTTTCTTCTATCAAAACTATGTATATTAATTTAAACCATTAACTTTTCTTTTTGTGTGTTCGCGCTACTTAAGAGTGATCTTGCTATTGGTTGACTACGCTGTGTGTCCTGTACTGTCATCAGCTGCTGCGATCATTTGACATGAGCTATGACTGGCTTACAAAAGCGCGTCGCAATCTCGATTTCATTGCTTCGGAAAGTAAGATGCAATGTTTGGTGGAATTCGAATTTATACCTTCGTAAAACGAACATGTTGCTGCACATCAAAGATCTTTCCAAAAAGTGTCCCCCCCCCCCACTCCCCGGGTTTCGTTTTCTAAAGTGCCGGCAAATTCTATGTCTGTGTAGAAAACCATAAACATTCTAAGGGTTGATAAGTTTTACAGTGCCGAGGAAAAGTATACTGTCATTTAACATGGAAAAAGTGTATTTTCAACCAGGAAATCTGGGAAAAATCCGGGATTTTTTCCCCCTTGTCCACGTACACACCCTGTCATCTTTTGTCTGACATCCTTCACCTGTCACTTCCCTTTTCCTTTCCTCTTGCTGGCCTTGGTTTTATAAGATGGATGTATCGTTAAGTGTATGGGTGCAAATAATAATATATTTTATTCAAGTAATGGATTTTGTTGTATTTTTTCCCTCTCTTATGTTAACAACAGATTACCATGTGGAAACATAAATAACGAGTGAGTGGTGTTGTATATACCACAATAACTGGCTTGGGTGAAGTTTGGAAAGCTGCAGTTGTGGCAATCTCACCGAAATGACTATGAATTGCACTAATTGTTTAGAACCTCCTCTTCATTTAATTAAAAAGTCCATTTGCGAAGATGAATTAGATTATCACACCTTAAATTTTTTCAAACTTTCGTAGTTGCAAACATACATAGCCAAGCCAGTTATCTCCAAAACACAATATTTCATGCAAACTGGAGATAATCAATTCATTGTCAATTCAACTGTCCAAAAAAAAAAAAAAAGAGATTATTTATGTTAATTGCCTGATCTTGCTGAAGAAATAAATGGCATATTTAGTGATTTGAGCCACTGACTTCCATATATATTCCTGGCAAGTCCATTCATTGCTGATGTGTGGGTTGGCCCATTACAAAGAATTCAGCATCTGTAGAATTAGGGCTACTAGAACAACAAGAGGACAAAGGACTGAAACGATCAGGTTGTTCAGCTATGTACTGAATTCTGGAAGAAAGTTCAGAACAAAAATACTTCAAACAGAATAGTGTGAAAAGAGAACTCAGTTTTACAGACCACTTGTGTGTGTCACATTTATCAGCATTCAACTTCATTAAATCTAAATACTGACATGAACTAGGTGATGAACATTTGAGTCAACTTTTGCAAACTGTGCTCACGAATTGAGCCAGATTTCATACAGTTCACTACAAAAATAAACGTTTGAAAAAGCACAACACAAAAATAACTTTGATTTCTTGTTGTGTAAAGAAACATTGTCCAATTCCATTAATTTTAAAATAAAAAATGTCTTCATGTATGTTTGCTATTTGTCTCTAACAATGCAGCTCTCATTGAATCACTCCCATGAGTTTGTGGCGATCCCTACTCTGTGGATTCTGGATTGCAGTTGCAACATGAAATATTCTAAGGACTAACATTATAACAAAAAAGTAACAAATCCCTTCAAAGTAGCGAATAATTTAGCAATTTTTTCACAGGTGTTGCTGGTAATGACACAGTCAAACTTACACAAGAGTACCCAAGCCAATGAACCAAAATAAGTACTTGTGGAGGTATGGGGTGGAGGGTTAATAATAATAATAATAATAATGCATGGCAACACAGGCTACAGATCAGAATAGAAAAACTGAGAAAAGACATCGGACAGCTAACACAATTTATAAGAAATGAAATCTCAGAAAAAAACGAAAAAGGTTAGGTAAAATCTCACAACAAGAAGCGATAGACCAATTAGATGAAAAGAAGCAGAAATTACAAGCATTGGCCAAACGACTCAGAAGATACAAAAAAAGTGAAAATAGAAGGAAACAAAACCAAACTTTCAACACAAACCAAAAGAAATTTTACCAGACAATAGATAACACACACATTAAAATAGACAATCCACCAAACATAACAGACATGGAACACTTCTGGAGCAACATATGGTCAAACCTGGTACAACATAACAGGCATGCGCGGTGGATACAAGCAGAAACACACACATACAAGATGATACCACAAATGCCTGAAGTGATAATTTTGCAACATGAAGTCACCCAAGCAATTAATTCTACTCACAATTGGAAAGCCCCTGGAAAAGATAAAATAGCAAATTTCTGGCTAAAGAAGTTCACCTCAACACATTCACATCTAACTAAATTATTTAACAATTACATTGCAGACCCATACACATTCCCTGATACACTTACACATGGAATAACTTATCTGAAACCTAAAGATCAAGCAGACACAGCAAACCCAGCTAAATATCGCCCCATAACATGCCTACCAACAATATACAAAATATTAACTTCAGTCATTACACAGAAATTGATGACACATACAACACAGAACAATTATAAATGAAGAACAAAAAGACTGTTGCAAAGGAGCACGAGGATGCAAAGAGCAACTGATAATAGATGCAGAGGTGACATATCAAGCTAAAACTAAACAAAGGTCGCTACACTACGCACACATTGATTACCAAAAAGCTTTTGATAGTGTACCCCACTCATGATTATTACAAATATTGGAAATATACAATGTAGATCCTAAATTGATACAGTTCCTAAACATAGTAATGAAAAATTGGAAAACCACACTTAATATCCAAACAAATTAAAATAATATCACATCACAGCCAATACAGATTAAGCGTGGAATATACCAAGGAGACTCATTAAGTCCTTTCTGGTTCTGCCTTGCTCTGAACCCACTATCCAACATGCTAAGTAATACAAATTATGGATACAATATTACTGGAACATACCCACACAAAATCACACATTTGCTATACATGGATGATTTAAAACTACTGGCAGCAACAAATCAACAACTCAGCCAATTACTAAAGATAACAGAAATATTCAGCAATGATATAACTATGGCTTTTGGAACAGACAAATGTAAGAAAAATAGCATTGTCAAGGGAAAGCACACTAAACAAGAAGATTACATATTGGATAACCACAGCGACTGCATAGAAGCAATGGAAAAAACAGATACCTATGAATATCTAGGATACAGACAAAAAGTAGGAATAGATAATACAAATATTAAAGAAGAACTAAAAGAAAAATATAGATGAAGACTAACAAAAATACTGAAAACAGGATTGACAGCAAGAAACAAGACAAAAGCTATAAATACTTACGCTATACCGATATTGACCTACTCATTTGGAGTAGTGAAATGGAGTAACACAGACCTAGAAGCACTCAATACACTTACACGATCACAATGCCACAAATATAGAATACATCACATACATTCAGCAACAGAAAGATTCACATTAAGCAGAAAGAAAGGAGGAAGGGGATTTATCGATATAAAAAACCTGCCTTATAGACAGGTAGACAATTTAAGAAAATTCTTTCTAGAACAAGTAGAAACTAGCAAAATACACAAAGCAATCACTCATATAAATACATCGGCTACACCATTGCAATTTCATAACCACTTCTACAACCCTTTAGATCACATAACATCGACAGATATGAAGAAAGTAAATTGGAAAAAGAAAACACTACATGACAAGCACCCGTATCATCTAACACAGCCACACATCGATCAAGACGTGTCCAACACATGGCTAAGAACAGGCAATATATACAGTGACATGGAAGGATTCATGATTGCAATACAGGATCAAACAATAAGCACCAGATATTACAGCAAGCATATTATTAAAGATCCCAATACCACAACAGATAAATGCAGACTTTGCAAACAACAAATAGAAACAGTAGATCACATCACAAGCGGATGTACAATACTAGCAAATACAGAATACCTCAGAAGACATGACAATGTAGCAAAAATAATACATCAACAGCTTGCCTTACAACATAAACTTATAAAACAACACGTTCCCACATACAAGTATGCACCACAAAATGTACTGGAGAATGATGAATACAAATTATACTGGAACAGAACCATTATAACAGATAAAACAACACCACATAACAAACCTGACATCATACTCACCAATAAAAAGAAGAAATTAACACAACTAATTGAAATATCCATACCCAATACAAAAAATATACAAAAGATAACAGGAGAAAAAATTGAAAAATAGATCCAACTGGCTGAGGAAGTCAAGGACATGTGGCATCAGGATAAAGTTGACATTATACCAATTATACTATCAACTACAGGAGTCATACCACACAATATCCACCAGTGCATCAATGCAATACAGCTACATCCAAACTTATATATACAACTACAGAAATCCGTAATTATTGATACATGTTCAATTACCCGAAAGTTCCTAAATGCAAATTAACATATACCGTACAGCTAAAAGGAAGTCACGCTTGATCAAGGTCCGCGTCACTTTCCATTTTTGACCAGACATAACGTCTGAGAAAAGAAAGAAATAATAATAATAATAATAATAATAATAATAATGTTATAGGTACTCATAAGTTGGAAATATTGGAATATTGTTTGCTGTCTTTTACAAGAGTGTGGAAACTATTTCTGTGGTCAGCCACAAAGCAGTGGAGCACGTACTGACCATAGTCTCCAGCCTGCAAGTCCAAATTCTTGTCCATCCCACTGAAAGAAATGTTTCTATTCTCTATTTGCCCAGCGGGATCAGGACTATGATTATAAATGAAGATTTTGAGTTCTAATTGATAGATATTTTTGGTAGTTTCACATGCACAACATTGTAACATTCATTGTGTTCATACTAACAATAAATCTCTCTATTCTAAACAGCACTAGAAAAATAGAAAATAATTGTCACCACTTGCCACACTGATTTGTTAACCTTATGGGCAGCACATTAACAGTTACTTCTGCAAAATCTAAGCAATACAGGACGGTGTACAGTCCTTGCGATTTCACTTTCTATTTGTACTGAAAATATGCGTTTATTAACAGCCTGTCTGTGACATCATCTTAGGCAGCGCATACTCCTGCATTTGACTGACATGGATCGTACGGTGGCTGGGTGTGAGGTGAAGCGTAGTCTTGCCTCTCGGACTGTATTTATATATGTGGCGCAGCGGACAGCCAAGGGAACCCCTGCTGTTATCTGCTCTATGCCCATGGTAGCAGCTTCTAAACAGATTATTGTTATTTTATAACAATATCATGAATCAATTTAGAATCTTTGTAATTTTTGTATGAATGTACACTACTGGCCATTAAAATTGCTGCACCATGAAAGATGACGTGCTACAGACAAGAAATTTAATAGACAGGAAGAAGATGCTGTGATATGCAAATGATTACCTTTTCAGAGCATTCAAACAAGGTTGGCACCGGTGGCGACACCTACAACATGCTGACATGAGGAACTTTTCTAACTGATTTCTCATACACAAACAGCATTTGACCAGCATTGCCTGGTGAAACGTTGTTGTGATGCCTCATGTAAGGAGGAGAAATGCGCACCATCACATTTCCGACTTTAATAGAGGTCTGATTGTAGCCTATCACGATTGCGGTTTGTCGTATCACAACATTGCTGCTTGCGTTGGTCGAGATCCAATGACTGTTAGCAGAATATGGAATCGGTGGGTTCAGGAGGGTAATACGAACTCTGTGCTGGATTCCAATGGCCTCGTATCACTAACAGTCGAGATGACAGGCATCTTATCCACATGGCTGTAACGGATCGTGCAGCCCCGTCTTGATCCCTGAGTCAACAGGTGGGGACGTTTGCAAGACAACAACCATCTGCACAAACAGTTCGATGTCATTTGCAGCAGCATGGACTATCAGCTCGGAGACCATGGCTGCGGTTACCCTTGATGCTGCATCACAGACAGGAGCTGTGATAGTGTACTCAATGATGAACCTGGGTGCACGAATGGCAAAACGTCAATTTTTCGGATGAATCCAGGTTCTGTTTACAGCATCATGATGGTCGCATCTGTGTTTGGCAACATCACGGTGAATGCACATTGGAAGCATGTATTCATCATCGCCATACTGGCGTATTACCCGGCGTGATGGTATGGGATGCCATTGGTTACACGTCTCGGTCACCTCTTGTTCGCATTGACGGCACTTTGAACAGTGGACGTTACATTTCAGATGTGTTACAATCCGTGGCTCTACCCTTCATTCGATCCCTGCGAAACCCTACATTTCAGCAGGATAATGCACGACCACATGTTGCAGGTCCTGTACGGGCCTTTCTGGATACAGAAAATGTTCGACTGCTGCCCTGGCCAGCATATTCTCCAGATCTATCACCAATTGAAAATGTCTGGTCAATGGTGGCCGAGCAACTGGCTCGTCACAATATGCCAGTCACTACTCTTGATGAACTGTGGTATTGTGTTGAAGCTGTATGGGAAGCTGTACCTGTACGCACCATCCAAGTTCTGTTTGACCCAATGCCCAGGCGTATCAAGGCTGTTATTACGGTCAGAGTTGGTTGTTCTGGATACTGATTTCTCAGGATCTATGCACTCAAATTGCGTGAAAATGTAATAACATGTCAGTTCTAGTATAATATATTTGTCCAATGAATACCCGTTTATCATCTGCATTTCTTCTTGGTGTAGCAATTTTAATGGCCAGTAGTGTAGTTAAGTTGGTTAAAATCACAGAAAAAGTTTTAGCTCGCCTACAGAATTTTTAGAATGGAACTAACAGTAGAACCTGACCTCTGAACTACAACTTTAAAGAGTGCTTGTATTTGTTATTATTTACATCCAGGCCTTGAAATTTGTTATAGCTCTGTTATTTAATAGGTTTCATCATATGCTGTAACCAAAACTTTCTAGCATAAAACTTTAATCTACTACAAAGAAGGATGTTTTCGTTCCAATTTAGTTTTCAGTAAATTACTCGAAAACTATTAGTGGCAGCTCAGTGGGGTTACATAATTAATGTTTTTATTCTAAACTCACGCATCATACCAATTTTCATATTTCTAAGTTTAATATTTAGTGGCTTCAAGTTTTCTTAAAAATGCGGATTCTGACCAAAATATTGCTTTAAACACATTGAGACTTGTACCAGTTAATTTTGACATACATCTGCACCTTCTGACCAATTTTTGGGTTCGTAGCATTGTTATTTAGAGTCACTTATTTTTTCTTAAAATGACGTATTTAGGGAAAAATATTCATTTGATCGATCTGAGATTTGACAATTTAAACATTAATTTATTAAAGCAGACGTGTTGTGATGTGGCCCTACTAGCAGTGAACTAGGGTAAATCCCAGCACACTCGCTTGCCTCTGTATTTCTCAAATGATACAGCTCTTGTTTCGCCACAGAGAGTCAATGTACATCATTTCTGTCTCACAAGATAAAGTAGCTAATGCAAAGAAACAGGAATCAATAGGAGTATTTATTGACCGGTCCAAAGCTTTTGACATGATGAACCATAAGATTCTGCTGTTAAAGCTTGAAAAATATGATGTTTGAGGTCTGGTCAACAACTGGATCAGTTCCTTCCTGAGCAATCGTATGCAGGCAGCATGCATCAAGCACACAAATATCCTCCGAAAAACTGTACCTGTACACTTACCAGACCATAAACAAATTAAATATGGTATACCACAAGGATCAGTAATGACACCCCCTTCTGTTCTTTCTGTATATAAATGACCCCAGCTTAAATTTTGATGCCCATAAAACAATTATATTTGCAGATAACACCACAATTATGCTAACAGGAGACAGCAAAGAACAGTTACAGCAATCAGTAAACACTGTCACGAACCTACTTGGTAGCTGGGCACAGAATAACCAGTGTGTAATAAATAGTAAAAAAACCATAGCACCAAAAGTCCACAATGCTCCAAACAAGAACATGTTTATCCCATTGGTCTCTATCAACAACGAACTAATTAGTAACACTACTGAAACCAAATTCCTAGGATTTTGGCTGCAGAGCAATGTAAAATGGAATAAGCATATTGAATACCTTAAAACAGTACTGCGCAAGACATGTTACCTTCTTTGTTCACTAAAGCCAGAGGACAGTATTGAAAGCACGTTGTGCATCCTTCCAGTCGTGCCTTAAATATGGAGTCAGTTTGTGGGGAAACTCTAAAACAGCTAATAGCAATTTCAAACTACAAGAAAGGGCCATTAGAATCGTGTTTGGATGCAAACCTAGAGACTCTTGTAAACCTCCATTTAAGACATGGTATCCCTCCATTACCATGTGTATACATTATGGAGACCCATATATTCTTTAAAATAAATATAATAGGTAAGGACTGGAAAAAAAAAACGAAAAAGCTATTGTGATATACATTATCACTTCACCAGACAAAACAAAAATTTACATACAATCCAAATCAAAAAATCTCTGTGCTTAACAGGTACTTTCCGTACGGGAGTTAAACTTTATAACAAAGTTCCTGAGAACATAAAACCTATTACTGAGATCGAAATCTTTGGAAAATCTCTAATCTTGTATTTACAGCATCACTGCTTTCACTTCGTTGAAGAATATTTAAATTTATGAAGTGTTTTATATAAATACTTAATGTATAAAGTGTTTTATTGTAACCTTAAATAAGTATGCCCAGGAAACACTTTCAGAAGTATATTTATAACTTGTCTTGTGCAAAAGATGCTTTCGTAGACAACTGGACCAATAAATACAATACAATACAAGGAGTGACTGATCTTGCTGACTTATCTGACCAAACTGCTGATTACTGAATTCTTGTAATGAAAGATTCACATGTTAGGTAATACTATTTAAACAGGTGTACTAACAAGGCCATGCTAAAAGATGCTCATCTCCGATGATATGAAGTCAAGACATTGCTCACGCAACATCCAAGTGAACAATTCATACAATCCTACAAAATGCAAAACAATGTATTGTTTTACAGATGTAAAAATTATAATTGGTGTGTGTATACCTGAAGCTTGCACAAACACTTTAGTTTGGCATACAAAGCATCAAAATGTCTAAGAAAGCTGAATATTCATTTTTATTTTCATAATGTGTGGAGAAATGTAGAACTGTTGTCAAATCTGTGACAGAATGAAATCAACAAACAAATGCTGTTATACAGAACTATGCCTTATATTAGCAACTCAACCCTGGCGAGTAGTATCTGTTGATGTTGCTGGTCTAGTACCCTCTGCATGACGTGGAATTGTAGGCCTTTATGATCTTTTTCCGAAATATGTCAAGCTGTATGCCACAAAGATGACAACATTATTTACCATCATTAGAAGAATTCTTAGGGACTAAAAAACGGACCTTTGGTAAGTCTACTGCATTCCTAACAGATAATGCTTCAAACTTTACAAACAAGAAAGGAAAGATTTCCTACAGTATTGTAATATGAAACACATTTTGATATCAAAATTTCACCTGCAAGGTGACTTGATTGAAGATATTTTCAGAGAATTAATTGTTTAGTATGAACATACACAAGTTCACAACATGAATGTTGGGTGGGATTTATTGAAACATTTGAGCACATAGTAAACAACTTATCAATTTACACAACTCCATATACATCCTCAAATCTCTTAACGAACAGTAAAGAAGTTAACAATAGGATAAGCCTACTGGCTTGTTTGCCTAAAAAATGCTGGAAGAAAATGTAAGGGATACACTGATTGCACTTAATGAACAACTGCTGTTCCCACAGATAAGTCAGCTTTGCATAGTTTGATGAAACGCATCTACTAATCATGCACAGAAATCTAATCACAGAATAGAGAATCAATTTATTGTGAACTGAGTTTCATCTCAGTAGTTTAAGCAAATTATTTGCCATTTACTGGTAAGTAATCTTTAGATGAGTGAATCTGACAATGTCAATATTTCAGCAAAAGTCAGTAAGAGCTTTTTCTCCCTGATGACACAAAGGGAGGTCAGTGGCATTAATCAGGTGATTAAAATAATTTCTACTTTAGCTTGCAGGGCAGATGAGCCTTTGCCCCAATATCACCAATGCCAAGCTTGCTACTAACAATTCAATTGACCTAGGACTCTGTCTCGCCCAAGAGTCTCAAGAAAAATACCTATATTATCAAGAATGTCATTAAGCATCTAGGTAAATGTTGTGTGCTACACACTCTATTCACTGATCTTCTGTTAAGCTGTGGCGGTCGCAATCTCAGACACAGTTCTTATACTCAAAAAAACAAAATTACTCGCAGCAGCTGTGTGTGCTGATAAGCAGAATTTTTGGTTTATCTGATGGGACATCTATTCTACATTAATATCAAAAAAGCAGTTTATGTACAGAAAGAGTTGACAAAATTAAATCTAGTTTCAGTGGTACTCAGAAACCAAAAAATTTTATAGTTTTCCATTTCATGAAGTTGTATTTTATCTTGCATTGAATTAGTATATGATTTATCTTTGTTGTAAACTTTGTCTGGCCTTGGTTATTCACTCTAAAACTGAACAAGTGGCCACTCCTTCAGTAGGATGTGTGCAAGCATATGGGGGGACAAGTTTGCTAGTTATCAGGAGCTCAAATGTTAGGCATGTTATGGAGCCTCTTAGAGAAATAGTGTCCTGTGCTGGAAAGAAGTGCAATGTGAGCTCAGTATGTGTGGCTCATCCGAGATGTGGAGGGGACTCCTGCCTGGGGCTCTTGAGGGTGCGGTGAACAGTCATCTTCGAGTTGCGGTTCATGACAGCACAAATGACGCATGTCATTTCATACAAGCAACCAGCAGAAATGTTGAAGACTGCCAGCCTCAGTCAAGAAGTGCAAGAAGAACTTAACATTTTGCATTATCGTACCCAGAAATGAAAGGGATTTTTGGTTTGAAGATGAGGGGAGGATCTCAATTAGAGGCTCCATCCATTATATGATGGTCTTTGCTGTAGATTTCTGAACGTGTGCTGTGGAGTGGAGAATTATGCACTACACAGAGGAAGCAACTCCTTGGATAGCAGAGTACTTGTCATAATGCCTCCTCTCTTTCATAAATGATTAAATTTTGTTTGTTTTATATGATAAGCAAAAGGGAAGACGGGATTATCTTAATGATGGAAGCAACTTTAAAAATCAGCACGATGTGTGATTGATTGTTGATCGGCTACTAATAGTGTGATGATGCACAGTTAGTCAGGATAAATGACATAGTGCCTTACAGTGTGGATACACCTCAGTGGGCGTCAGTCACAATCATTAATGACTACAGGGCAAATGTCTTTAAGAGTAGTTTAAAAGAAACAACCTGGGATGAAATTTATAAAGAACCAAATGCCAATATAAAATTTAATCTATTCCATGATAAATTCATATCAGTATTTGAAAATTGCTTTCTGCATAAGCTGATCAGAAGGGACACTAAACAGCCGTGTAAAAAAACATGGAACACTAAGGGGACTAAAGTACCTTGTGAAAGGAAAAGGGAAATGTATCCTTTGGCAAGAACAAGTAGAGACCCTGCAGTAGTTACACACTACAAAAACTACTCAAAATTACTAAGAAAGGTTATTAAAAAATCAAGAAACATACACATAATGTCAGAAATCAGTAGTCTGACAACAGTGTTTAGGCAATATGGAATATAGTGAAGCAAGGGACAGGACAACCAACCATAGAAGAGGATAACATTATTATTGAATTGAATGGAAGGGTTATAAATGACAAGTCACAGATAGCAAATGTATTTAATAATCATTTCTTAAACATAGTAGAAAGCATATGGATCAACTGTTCAAGAGAAAGATTGCAGCAATATGTTGAAGAAGTAACTCTCATAAAATTACATCATATGAATGTACCACCAACTTCTACTTCTGAAATTAAGAGGGTCATATATTTGCTCAAGAATAAAAGCTCTTCTGGTTTTGATGGTGTTTCCAATAGAATATTCTAAGATTTGTTTCCATATAATAAGTCTGGTATTGTCTGAAATATGTAATGTATCACTAAGTCAAGGCATTTTTCCAGAGAGACTAAAATGTGCCGTTAAACCCCTTTTTAACACTTTCGAGACGAGCGACATAGCTCCTACGTCGGTCCAACAGTACCCCAAAAAGATGATCGATGTAGCTCCTACGTCGGCCGATTACCAGCCATGTTAACGACTCCCAGCGCATGACTTTCATATTCACTTGCGTTTAGGGGACGCCGAGGAATTGGGCTTGCTGATTGGCCACGTCGTGCCATGACGTCGTCTTCCACACCAGCCAATCCAGATCGTTTCTCTTTCTCAAACGCACTGTTCTTTAAACAAGGCCATATGTCTGTCGATATGTTGTGTGGCTAACTCATTGTAGTACTTCGCTGTTCTAGGACTATGTCTATAATGGCAGATTCCAACATGTGTTTTGTGTGCGATAAAGCATTTCAGCTTCGAAAAACTTTATACGCGCACATCAGGAAAATGCATGATGTAGAGCCAAATACAGAAGGTGAGATTAAGTGCCCACAAGACGACTGCAGCTATTCCTTCAATACATTGGCTAGTTTGAGAGCACATATGGAGAAAAAGCACGTGGTTCGAACTGCGGATGAAAAGATTGTATTCCAGTCAATGGACGGTTAGAAACACCGTATAATAATTAGTTTTTACTATTCAATAGTAGGAATGTTTCGAGTAAAACTATAGAATTTCATTCTTTGTGCATTCAGTAATCTGGTGCACTGTTGTACTGCACTGGGAGATAGTGAGCAAATTCTGAAGCTGTGGTAAGAACTTGCTGTCACTTGTTAACTCTCGCTCCAAGAAAGAAGATCAACACTGTGCCAGCAATGAGAAGGTGCCAGCACAACGAACATCTAATAAACAGAACTTCACTCCAAAAAGTGTCTTTGGTAAACCAATCCTGGCTGAAAAAAATGTTGCAAGTGCTTTGGTGCAACCTGACAGTGAAGTGTTTAGTGTACATGTTGGCTTTGATCACACGTATTCTAAGAATTAAATTTATCTGTCCTACAGTTGTGTGTGTATGTTTGTGTATCATGGTTTATAAGCCTACTGGGGAAACTCGCCATGTAAAAAATGAGTAAAGCATCATACTCGGTACCTTAGGGTGATGTGGAAATCCGAGTGTTCTTAATAAAGAAAATGTCACTGTTTGTGTGTTTGTTTTGACTCATTTATCCTATTGCATATAGTTAACAAAATGTAACTGAAATATCTACTAAACTATAACATTAATTGGACTATGTACATAGTCATTTCAAATGGTTTCGCTATTTTTCACAGGTAAAGTATGAATATTCACCAGAATCCTCCAGTACAAATGTTTTCTAGTTGACAACTGAATGAAGTCAAAAAGCAAAATCTGCTTGGACAAGCTGAAAATTGTTTATTCATTTCCAGTTATTATTTTTTATATTAAAACAGTCCCCGAGAATTTATTTTGCTGACTTTCTTGGTATAATTTTCTATATTTAACATGTCGGTTACGACATGCTTGGTGATGGATGTTTTGTCACCAGGCATATGGCATCAGGTGGGTGGCTTGTAGTGACAATACTGCAGTTGATGTGTTAACAGCTTTTCGGGACCATGAGCATGAATACACTCCTGGAAATTGAAATAAGAACACCGGGAATTCATTGTCCCAGGAAGGGAAAACTTTATTGACACATTCCTGGGGTCAGATACATCACATGATCACACTGACAAAACCACAGGCACATAGACACAGGCAACAGAGCATGCACAATGTCGGCACTAGTACAGTGTATATCCACCTTTCGCAGCAATGCAGGCTGCTATTCTCCCATGGAGACGATCGTAGAGATGCTGGATGTAGTCCTGCGGAACGGCTTGCCATGCCATTTCCACCTTGCGCATCAGTTGGACCAGCGTTCGTGCTGGACGTGCAGACCGCGTGAGACGACGCTTCATCCAGTCCCAAACATGCTCAATGGGGGACAGATCCGGAGATCTTGCTGGCCAGGGTAGTTGACTTACACCTACTAGAGCACGTTGGGTGGCACGGGATACATGCGGACGTGCATTGTCCTGTTGGAACAGCAAGTTCCCTTGCCGGTCTGGGAATGGTAGAACGATGGGTTCGATGACGGTTTGGATGTACCGTGCACTATTCAGTGTCCCCTCGACGATCACCAGTGGTGTACGGCCAGTGTAGGAGATCGCTCCCCACACCATGATGGCGGGTGTTGGCCCTGTGTGCCTCGGTCGTATGCAGTCCTGATTGTGGCGCTCACCTGCACGGCGCCAAACACGCATACGACCATCATTGGCACCAAGGCAGAAGCGACTCTCATCGCTGAAGACGACACGTCTCCATTCGTCCCTCCATTCACGCCTGTCGCAACACCACTGGAGGCGGGCTGCAAGATGTTGGGGCGTGAGCGGAAGACGGCCTAACGGTGTGCGGGACCGTAGCCCAGCTTCATGGAGACAGTTGCGTATGGTCCTCGCCGATACCCCAGGAGCAACAGTGTCCCTAATTTGCTGGGAAGTGGCGGTGCGGTCCCCTACGGCACTGCGTAGGATCCTACGGTCTTGGCGTGCATCCGTGCGTCGCTGCGGTCCGGTCCCAGGTCGACGGGCACGTGCACCTTCCGCCGACCACTGGCGACAACATCGATGTACTGTGGAGACCTCACGCCCCACGTGTTGAGCAATTCGGCGGTACGTCCACCCGGCCTCCCGCATGCCCACTATACGCCCTCGCTCAAAGTCCGTCAACTGCACATACGGTTCACGTCCACGCTGTCGCGGCATGCTACCAGTGTTAAAGACTGCGATGGAGCTCCATATGCCACGGCAAACTGGCTGACACTGACGGCGGCGGTGCACAAATACTGCGCAGCTAGCGCCATTCGACGGCCAACACCGCGGTTCCTGGTGTGTCCGCTGTGCCGTGCGTGTGATCATTGCTTGTACAGCCCTCTCGCAGTGTCCGGAGCAAGTATGGTGGGTCTGACACACCGATGTCAATGTGTTCCTTTTTCCATTTCCAGGAGTGTATATGCATCTAGAAGTCTTGTTTAAAAAGTGCAGCAAAAATTCTAATGTCTGTCAGAGGAATTTTCCTTTAATGGAATGTTTTTGCCCAATAATTCAGTTAATGTCTGCTAATTACTTAACATGGTAAGTGCTGTGAGGCCAACACCAGCCACAGCAGAGCCATCCGCCATGACTGCTGGCAACTTTGTGACAGTTAAGGGATAATATACAAAAGTGGGCTGTGCAAGAGGTTTGACTTAGTTTTCTTTGGTTAAAGCAATTAAAATCAAACTTGTGAAGCATGTTAAAAATCACATACTCCTCACCATAATTTAAATGTTTACATTGAAATGGTTCTGACATGTGCATAATATATGGAAATCTTGAAACCTTAAGAACCAAACCTGTCGGTTGAATTAACATATGAGTTGAATTAACATATGAGTAAACCCATCACAATAGCACTATGTTATGCATCAATTAGCTGTAGTTACAGGATAAGTAAACATGTACAGAAAACTTTTCATATAAATTTTATTATAAAAGTTGCAAAAGTTATCAAAAAGATTGACAACAAGATAAACTTGTGCAGTCATCTTCATAAATACATTTTTACTTTAAGAAAGCTGAATAGGATAATAATCTCAAGAGTGCCTTAAATTGCATGACGTATATCACCAATCAGGTATTTTCTGTTGGAGAAATAGTCTGGTTTTTCAGAATTTTTTCATTTGTTCTTGTGAAAAACCTTGTATCAAACAGCTGTTTTTCTACGACCAATCCGTTATTACATGCATGTAGTTTCGGTGACCCAATGGCAGCCATCTTAAGGCTGTATACAAACCACCAGATAAACGTCTCTACATAGTTTGGTCTGCATTGTGCAGGTCCCAACAGTTTTTTATTAGATTCTGTGAATGTCTCCTTCAGTTCCATGTGGATGCCTCTGACATAAAAGTATTATCATAATTTTATTCAATGCTTTCTTGCTGTGTTGGCCTTTATCAATGGTGACACAAAAAATTTTTTTCTGGATGGGATTTAACCTGTGTCTCCTGCTCTCAAGGCAGTTGCACTGACTACTTCACTACCCAGACACAGTGCCCACCTCGACTATGCGGACTACCTCAGCAAGTCTCCCATCCGACCCAAAATTCCATATGTCACTACTACTGCAGTAGTACCCTCACTACAGCAGTCCATCTCACTCACCCTATCCGTGAGATATTCCTGCAAATGGCTCTGAGTATATGAGAGCATCTGAACTGAAGAAAGTTCCCCAATGCCAAGCTAGGCTATGTATAGATACAATTATATGCATGGTGACTGTTCTTTCGGATGTCTGAAAGAATGGATACCTTGTATATAATTGTAGAAATATAACTAGTTGTCTTACGACTGAGGTGTCCACGTCAGTCTGAAGAAGTCCATGGAATCTAGTAAAAAAACTGGTGGCACCTGCACAATGCAGACCAACTATGTGATATATTTATCCAGTGGTTTACATATAGCCTCAAGATTAATGGGATGCCGAAACTAGTTGCATATAGTAAAGGATTTATAAAAAGAAAAACAGCTGTTTGGTGCAAGGTTTTTCACAATAATTTGAAGCCAGCTGCAGTCCTGTATCTATCCCACCTCTGATGGATTCACAGAAAGAAGAAAAAATCATTCATTGCCCTAAGAATTTCTCTGAAAATATTACCCATCACATGGAATGACCAGATGTTTTGGAGACCTATGTAGGACCAATGCCTGATAAGTGCTAGATCAAAATATGACCTTTTCCAACACCTCTTCATTTTTTACCTCGTTTTCATTTTCTTCTTCTTCACCTAACTCTGAATTACTGTCATGGCTGCTATATAATCCGGATAAAGGCCCGACTTGGAGTTGTAGCTGGTTACTTTCTGTAGAAGAGGGCAAAAGAATGGCAGAAGTCCTAAATTTTGCATTTAAGAACTCGTTCACACAGGGTGATCATACAGACATACTTGATTTTGCCCATCACACAGACTGACATGTGATTGTACTTGAATGTGGCATCAGCTCACTCCCCAGAATTCACAAGAATTAGGTGACTTGTGTGTGCAGATGTGGTGCCAACTCCCTCCAGCAATCTATCAAGGCTTCATTGATTCGGTGCAAAAATGCATCGTCACTGTTATCTGTGGTGAAGATTGACATACCGGCTATTAAGTAGGTGGTCAAAATGTTCTGGTTAATCAGTGTGTGTAGCTGTACTCAAGGATAGACTGTAGCCATTCATCGAGTTGATCACTTATTTTCATTTCTTTACGAGAATATAACATCGTTTCAATCTGTAGGAACAGGTAACAGTTCGTTAGAGAAATCCCACAAGCAATATGGTGGAGTCAGTCTGGCCCCAAACTTACCTGCTCTAAAGACAACCACTTGGTTTTACACTCCAGAGTGCAAAGTATGCAGACCTACAGCACTACAATTTTACAAGCATTCAATCTAAACATAAACAAAATTCCCTGTCATCCGTATGGCACCACCACACTGGTTATGGGTTAGATAGGCTGTGCCTGATGACTTGGCTGACATTTGTAAAAGAATGAAATGAAGGAAGTTAACTGAGGTGATGGAAAAAAAAGAGGCAAGTGAAAGTAAAGAGTAAGTATCATTGAAGTAAACATGCACTTGAAAATTGCATAAAGGAAGTAAATTTTGTGAATTAATTGGAATATGTTTCAAAATCTTGCAGTGTACAGAAACAACTTCCTTTCAGTTTATTTAAATAATATTACTATTTGTGTAAATAAACACTTGCATAATATTGTACATACATTTTCAATAAAAATGTTTTGGTTGCCAGCAGCTGTTCAAGAAGTAATGTGTCTTATATAAATTCATCCCACCAAATACAGTAATAAATTGTAAAGTGAAAGAGTTAAAATGATTGTTTCGATAGTTTTCCTTAAAGTGATTGGAATAATGGTGTTAACTCATTCTACAGAAATTCTGGAAGTGCTTCTTAGTATTTCAGCTGGTTATATGATTAATGTTTTATGTACTTTTAAATTATTCATAATTTAAGTGAACGAACTGAAAACAGAAAAAAAATTATAATAATTCAATTAAAAATAAATAGAAACTGAAATACTAGCAGGACCATGAAACAAAAAATAAAGATTGAATTCCAAGTACAATGTACCATTATATCTGTATAGGAAGTTGCTTTTATTTTTTAAAATAAATGCAAAAGGAAATAGTGTGCAACGATTAAATTATTATGGGTAAGTCACCAGAAAGTGTTAAGCAAACAACAGTATATGTTTTAACCACTTTTGCACTAATTAGTAATGCTTTTCAGACATTGCTCATCATCAGAATATCTGCCCAGAAACATCACAAAATATGTATGACACATTCAGCATATTTAGATTCATAAGCAAATAAGTTAACATACCAGAGAAAAAAAACTTTACTTCAGAGTATCATGCCAAATGTTAACATATCAACTATCTAGCAGGTATTACACATACACATAAGTTGAAGGTGAAATTTCTTTACAGTGCATAAACAGGTTATTAAATTATTCCAGCACTTAGGTAAGAGCACAAATATGTTCAATATAATGTTATTAGAGCGGGGAGAAGCCATCAGCCTCTGTCAAACAGTAGTAAGTCACATATTTAGCTTTTTTTTGTTTGTTTTCATGGTTTAATTCTTAAGTTAGAAATGGTAGGATGGATAGGGTGTGTGTTGGACACAAGAGGAGCTGGCTGCAGTTCATGATCGGCTGAAGGTGCTTTTAACTATGGTCAGCTGTCTTCAGGCTGCTGCATTCGGGTGTAGCGGTGGCAGAGAAACTGGTGCATTGCTTGGAACAGCTCAGGTATCATTTGTTTCACCATAGGCTCTGCTGTTGAGGCACCTTCTAGTGTATCTGATGCAATGAGTCTGCCTTGACCATAGGGTGAGTGGCGGTCAGTAATACATTTGCATCACTTGAGGCAAAGGGTCAACATTGAGACAGATCATTGGGGGGTGGGGGGGGGGGGGGTGGCGGGAGGGGTTTGGATTGCATATCGTAAAGTGAACATTCATGATCAAGGAAAGATGTAAGCAGAACATGGATTAAAGGGTCGGTGGAAGGAGGGTTGGGGCATGAAGGTGTACAATATAAGAGCAGAAGAGAGGAATATCTTTGTTTGATTGTGGAACTACACTCCAGAAAATGCCCTTTATATGTTTTGATGGCTATCAGTGTCAACACTAATAGGTAAATTTGGATGTCATCTTATAATGGTTGGTATTGGCAGTCATTAGGTGTAGTATGATGGTCTTTGTGATACTAGTTTACCCTGTGATTTTGGAATCAGCTGAAGGCATTTTTCCTTCTACACTTGTTTTGATGTATATATCTAGTACAAACAATGTTTTTTATCCTCACGATTATTATTGAATTGCTGTATGTGTTTGCATATTCAGCAAAGCATGATATTGTTTATAATGAAGGGATCATGCCTTGTAGTCCATAGTCTTGTCATAATGCTGTGACATAATCTCTTCTGCTTTTGTACTTATTACGACTCCAAACCACCCCCCGCCTCCTTGTCACCACCATTTAGTCACTATTTATCTTACTTATACCCTTGATCATACCTCCTCACCTTCCCATTGCTCTTGCACAATCCAACTCCTCCCCCCCCCCCCCCCCTCCCTCCAAACAAACATTCTGTATATGAAATTAGGTCAAATCTGTTGAACGAATCATCAGCCAAGTCATGCGGACTAAGACAGCATGGCTTCCATTCTGTGGTACAATGGGTAAGTTAGAGTGTAAAAAGGCAAGGAATCAGAGGAGTCTTTGTGTCACCTAGGAAAGTTAAAGAAAGGTTGTGACCTGACAAACATACTCTCAGGCTCAGTGTACTAGGGATTTATGATATTCCTTGTGAGTATGGTATCAGTTATGTAGGACAACCTATACAAACTACTGCTAACTGCTGTGTTGATCATCACCTCAAGCATAAAAAAATGAAAATCAGCAGTTTGCAAGAACTGTTTAGTGAGTAAATGCAAGGTAGCCTTTAAGCAGATGAGGATCTGGCCCATATTTCTAGCTGTTGAGTCTCTGTAATTATGGAAGCAACTGAAATTAGACTGTACGATCACAACAATACACACGCTGGCTATGTAATTATAAGTTTATTTATTTGCTAATTTCTAATACAGGAACAGACCACATATTGCACATAAGGCAGTATATATGAATATAACACAATATTTTCACACAATTTCAAATTAATTAGTATAATTAAGCAATGCATGGAAGCATCCACTTCGGAAAGAAAAATTACAGAGAAAAACTACACTTAGTTCACCATATATTACAAGTGAAGGCACTGCAATCTATGCTGGAGAGCTTGCAAAAAATGTAGCCTATGGATGCAGAGGGTTTTGTTGTAGGATATGCTTTCTCCATTATGTAATTTAGCCAATTGCATTGTGTCCACTGAGCATAAGTGTGAACCTCATTAATTTTATGACAGTCAGACTTGGCCCCTGACAATGGTGATGGAGGCAGTAATCGAAAGCATGGGATTCTATTCAGATTTGATGTGGAATATTATGAGAGAACTTTTTATCCACGTGATTAAGATTATTGTGTAAAAGTGATAGTTTGACATCTTACAGAAGCCTCCTCATTGTCGAGTTTTACACTCTCATGTCAATATATTAACCCCCTAATTTTATTTGCTGTTAATAAGAAGTGTGAATTTAGTATTATATGTGAAATTAAATGCCATAATACTTGCACAGAATGTTTCTCTGCCTCGTATTCAGAATAGAAATTTACATTCTGGTGCAAAATCTGAATTTTATCTGTGATGGATGGTGCTGATCTCCATCACTGTTCCTTTATTCTACACCCTGTAGTCTAACAGGTTGCTGGCAGGCATCAGACAGTAAACTGGAAACCCCAGATATTAAATAAATGTAATTACTTTTGAAACAGTGGTTTACTGCCATGTGGAGTTCTGCTCCACAGACAGCCACTGCTAATGGGTCTGAAGATGACCACAAATAAATTCAAATTGTGATCGATAATGATTTAAAGTAAATTATCCAAAATAAAGTAAAAGATTATCTCATTAGCCTCCTCTCCTATGATTAATCATAATGTTAGGACTCAAGGATGCATGTACTGGATAACAGTAATGTTCATATTAAACAGATATTTAACTTTACAGATATATGAACAGCTGATGGTGCTCTCTAAAAATTATAAAATGGTTTGTATGAACTATTAGAGGAAACAACAACTGAGTAAAAAGCATTATTTCTAGCTTTCTGTACTTGTAGTTCCTTCCTCTGGGAATATAAATACATTTGGGAAGACTGGGAATGAGGGGAGTGTCACTCAGACCACAAGTTGAGAGAAACCCACCAGTATTGACCACTGATGCAATTCATTCTGAAGTACCACTTGAATTTTTGGGATCCCCACCAGGTCAGTTCAAGGAAGAACAAAGCAGTTCAGAAGTGAATTTCTAGATTTCTTACTGGTACGCTCAATCAACATGTAAGTATTATGGAGATGCTTCATGAACTCAAATGAGAAAACCCTGGATGAGCATGTTCTTTCCATGGAACACTATTGAGAAAATTTAGAGAAATGTCATACATGATACCCATCACCACATACCGTATTGTAGCTAGCAGACTAGACCCTATATTTGTAATATAGAATATGGAAAAGAACTATGAGTGAATGTCTAATACGTTAAAACATACGAGATCACTCTGAAACTCTATGATTTATTTTAAATGTTTTATTGCACATTTCACTGTAACTGATAAAATGTGAGTATTGTCTAGACCTATTAATCTATTAATAATTCCTCGATCAGCTTTGTTCATCCCAATGCCATATGAACATAACCCGGATTCTGAAAAACTAAATAAGGTATAGGATGATGCAGTTCGTGCAAAACATTGACGTAATAGTTCTTTGTTTACACAACAACGACCAAAATTGAAGCATAACACATACTTTTCCAGGAGCACAATATTGGGAGCCCCCCCCCGCCCCCCCCCCCCGCCTTTTCTGGAATTCTATGTTCTATGGACTTCTCTGTGATGTTGTCTGAGGCCTAGGTTAGTTGAAGGGTGATTATTTCGTTAGTTGTGGAACTCCTAAAGTTTGAGTGCGGAATAATTGTTGTGATGACAGACGGACATATGGCATTGCCTAATATTTAGGTTTGCATTATATTTGAAGGTACCATATTTATTGCACTTCTCGCAATAATACCTAAAAGAACAAGGTAAAATCAGAAAATAAAGTTAATGAATAAGCATTCAAAGAATATTTTGATACATATTATGAACAATATCATACATAAACCGCAGAAAATGCAAGGAATATGCACGTCACTTTTACATATATTTGGTCCGCTCAAAGACCTTTTTCGCATTTGCTACAGCGGTAACTGTGTTAGTCTGTCATCGCATTCGCGATTATTCGCATTCGAAGCCGGCCGGAGTAGCCGAGCGCTTCTAGGCGCTACAGTCTGGAACCGGGCGGCCGCTACGGTCGCAGGTTCGAATCCTGCCTCGGGCCTGGATGTGTGTGATGTCCGTAGGGTTAGTTAGGTTTAAGTAGTTCTAAGTTCTAGGGGATTAATGACCTCAGAAGTTAAGTCCCATAGTGCTCAGAGCCATTTGAACCATTATTCGCATTCGAACCAGGTTTCTACATTTAATTCCCATAAGTTGAGCTCCATTGAATAATCTGGACTTATTTGACGTTCCAAAATGACAGCTGTGTGCAGATCTACATGTAATGGCTTTTTAAACAAGTGAAAGATGTCGCTAATGTCAATGGAGCTCATTACAGTTGTCCTCACCAGGCAGCACTGTTCACGCTCGACTTACACAGGCGCGCGGCAGTTCGGAACTTTACATTGTTGTCGGCTGATAGCTTTGCGCTTTATTTTCGTCATGGCCTTGCGAGATGAAGAAATAGAGTTTTTATTGAACAATAGTTGTTCAGAATTAGATTAAGAAATTGCAGATTTTGTCATTAGTAATGGTAAGCTACTTTTTGTCCCGATTTTCCGTAATTCTGTGGTTTGATTCCTGGTCAGAAAAAAGATAACTTTTACGAATTTTCTTATAGATGAAAACGATCCCTCGGACGGTGAACCGTCAGGTAGACCTGAAGATGAGGCTGTTGACATCGATGTCACGACAAACACAACTGGTGATTGCAATTTGCCATATTCTTCTGGCCAGTGGACAGATGACGATACAATCACTCCCCAGCTTCCTGTTTTTTCTGAATCCTGTGGAATTCAAGATGGGATTGACCAACATTCTTCAGTGTTTGATTGTTTCACGTACTTTTTCGATGAAGAACTGGTGAGACTGATCAAACGAGAGACAAACAGTTACGCTAGAATGACAATAGAGACACTAGGTGCTACAGGAAAACTGAAGCCTCAGTCAGTGTGGCGTAAGTGGACAACAGTGAAACTCAGTGAACTGTATAAATTTTTTGGTATCATTTTGCATATGTGCCTACTCAAGAAACCAAAACTGTCTGACTACTGGCCGGCCTGGGTGGCCGTGCGGTTAAAGGCGCTTCAGTCTGGAACCGCGTGACCGCTACGGTCGCAGGTTCGAAACCTGCCTCGGGCATGGATGTGTGTGATGTCCTTAGGTTAGTTAGGTTTAATTAGCTCTAAGTTCTAGGTGACTGATGACCTCAGACGTTAAGTCGCATAGTGCTCAGAGCCATTTTTTTTTTTTTTTTTTGTCTGACTACTGGTCAACAAATCCCGTGTTGCAGTCCTCATTTGCAACAAAGTGTCTGCCAAGAGATAGATTTTTGTCAATTCTACAAATGTTACATCTCGTAGATAACGCAACATATATTCCTAAAAACCAGGTAGGTCACGATCCTATTCATAAGGTAACACCTATATACGGCAGATGCGTGACCCAAAGTGGAAAGGCTTACAAGCCAGGCGAAAAAATAACTATAGATGAAGGAATTTGCCCTTTTCGTGGTAGACTGAGTTTTAGAGTGTATATGGAAAATAAACCTAATAAATATGGCGTAAAAACTTTTATGCTAAGTGAAAGTGGGTACGCCCTGAACTGTGAAATTTATTCTGGGAAACAGTCTAATGCCGATAACGGCATTTTACACATTGTAGACAGATTGTGTCATTTGTTTCATAATAAAGTCACACATTATACATGGACCGATTTTACACCAGCCTTGATTTACTGGATTATTTGTGTGGGAAAAGAACTAAGGCAGTTGGTACTGTGCAGAAAAATAGAAAAGGAGTACCAAGGGATCTTGTTGGCCAGAAATTGAAGAAAAATGAACTTTCGTTTCGCAGACGAGATCACTTACTGTTTGTAAAATGGAAGGACAACAGAGACGTTTTTCTTTTGACAACAAAGCATAAAATGACGGCAAAAAATGTCAGTGTAAAAACTAAATTTGGAATGGTGGAAAAAATTAAACCAGACTGTGTTTTGGACTACAATAGTAAAAAAGCTGGTGTGGATAATAGCGACCAGCTAATGGCGTACTATCCTTTTGAACGAAAACAAATAAAGTGGTAGAAAAAAGTTTTCTTTCACATTTTCATGCTCATGACTGTAAATTCGTACATTTTGTACAAAACGTCGCGAAATACAAGCAAACATCTGGTTGAATACAGATGAGTTAGCAGAGAACTTGGTTCACAAAGGTGGCCTCTTAGACTCACGCACTCTCAGAATAGTTCACCCATCAACAGACTAAGTGGAAGACATTTTCCAAAATTAATTCCACCCACAAAATTGTCTAAGTGGCCTCAGAGAAGGTGCAAAGTATGCGCAGAAACAAGCAAGGCCAGATATGGTAAAGTTTCAAGGAAAGACACGCGATATTGTTTTCCAAACTGTTTGGAAATATTTCATACAAAAGCCAATGTAGATTATTAATAAAATAAAAGTTCATATTTCAATAGTTATTCATTTAAAACTAACAACTTCAATCCTATGTCCCTTAGAGGTCCTAAAATAAAATAAAAAAAATTTGTTTTCACTGTGAAAACAACAATCTCTCAAATTAATATACAACCCTTGTCACTAACGTAAATGTTTATTTCTTTACAGTACTCTGAAGGGAATGGACGTAGTTTTTAAATGCAAAAGAGCAATCTATTTTCTATGGTATAGAATCCGCTGTAGAAAATTCAGAAAAACTGTGAAATCACTCAGTACCAGCCGGTTGAGCATCCACACTAGCGGTCAATCCTCAGAGTGATAAGAAAGATGATAAGAGAGATATCAGTATCTACGACCAATTTCACTGCTGACATTTTCCAAAATTTTTGAGAAGTGATGTATTCTAGAATAGTATCTTGCTTGGCAACAATAATATCCTCAGCAAATCATGGTTTGGGTTCCAGAAGAGTTGCTCTACTGAGACTGCCATTTATATCTTAACACACCAGATATTACAAGCATTAAATAACAACATATGCCCGGTAAGTGTTTTCTGTGATCTATCCAAGGCATTTGATTGTATGAATCATAGTATACTCCTAAATAAATTGAAGTTTTATGGAATTGATGGTATAGCCAACCAGTGGATCATGTCATATCTATCCAAAAGAATGCAGAAAGTTGTACCTAGTAGTAATTCAAGCAACAGAAGCCACGGACACAATTCTGATGGGAAAGAAATCATGTATGGGGTTCCCCAAGGCTGAATCTTAGCTCCACTACTGTTTCTCATATATGTAAATGATCTACCATCTAATATACAACAAGGAGAATTAGTTCTTTTTGCAGATGACACCAGTATTGTAATCACTCCCAGTATACACACAGAAATGGAAGAAATGGTGAACAAAGTTCTCAAAAGTATCATTGACTGGTTTTCTGTGAATGACCTCACCCTAAATTGCACAGAGACATGTCGTATTCAGTTCTGCACCTCTAGGGGCACTGCACCAGTGATACAGAGGGTGGAAACTTCAAAATTCTTTGGTGTACATATTGATAAGAATTTAAATTGGAAAAAACACATTTTGGAACTCCTAAAACAACTTAGTTCAGCCATATTTGCACATTGAATCATAGCAAATTTTGGGGAGAGAGAAATCAGTAAGTTGACATATTTTGCTTGTTTTCATTCAGTAATGTCATATGGAATATAATGTTCTTGGGTAAGTCATCTTTACGAAAAAAGGTCTTTGTTGCCTAAAAATGTGCTGTAAGAATAATATGTGGTGCTCATCAGTGCAGGAGTTGTGCATTCTGACTACTGCTGCTTCACAGTATATTTATTCCCTCACGAAGTTTGTTGTAAATAATCCACTACAGTTCAAAAGGAACAAAGAGGTACATAATTACAGTACTAGAAGAAAAATGACATTCATTACTCAACATTAAGGTTGTCTTTAGCACAGAAAGGGGTGCACAATGCTGCAACAAAAATGTTTGACCACTTACCCAGTGATATAAAATGTCTAACAGACAGCAAGGTAAAATCTGAAAATAAATTGAAAAATTTTCTCCTTGACAACTCGTATTCCGTAGAATAATTGCTATGTTTGTAATGTGTAAAAGGTGGTGGGTGGGAACTGCTAATTCAATCTGTGTATCTTGTTTTCATTTCGGGGAAAAAATAATTATATGGTGATGTTTAGAGTATAAATAGATGTACAAATTAATTTACAATATGAATGTAAAATGACTCGTTCCACATCATGACGATTTATTGTGCAAAATGATCCCTGGAACAGGAAAGTAATTAACAGTGAAAAAAAGTAAGTATTTCAATGTCAGTATTGTGCTGAAGAGCAAAGTTTCTTTAAATGGATCAGATTTAGAAAACAAAATTCTGGAAAAATGCGGGTTCTATTATTGATAATGCAATTGCATTTTGGGCTGCTGCAGTGGCATTGACCAGAAGCATCTCTATATTAGCAACACCAAAATTGATTTCGATCTCTGATCGCAATTCTGTAAAATACATTCAAAAACAAGGTATGGTAGGATATACTAATAATATTAAACGAAATTAATTTGGCTTTATACCCTATATAATTAATCTAAATCGTACAACAGTGCCACTTTTTGCTATCTGTGCAGACAGATACAGTGCCAAGAGATAAGTGATACAAAAGAAGTGAGCTAGGTGTGCAAATGTTTTTTTTTCAGACAAAAACATAACAAAATATCACAGAGCTTATACTTTTTACAACATCTCAGATCTTGGGAGGTTGTTGATTCCATCTCTTCATTTTTAATGTCCTACTACACAGCCCCCTTGAATGGCATTGACACAGTTTGTTGTAGTCGACCTGACGATGCCATTCACACAACCATCACTCTGCATATACCCTTACATAGGGGGGTTAATTACTTTTCACAATCTTTCACCATTACAGTTCATTTGCAGTCATAAGTAGTGTCATTCAGTATACATTAAATTTTTATACATACATACACATATTGGCATATTTAAAAGATTTCTTTCATAGTTCATAAATGTCATGATCATTTTTTTTTTTTTTTACTTTGAGTGTAGTGTTTATGTATCTAATACAGGTAAACAAGTGTTCAATTGTTCTTCGATAGCAATTCTGTAAAATATATTCTAAAACAAGGTATGGCAGGAAATACTAGCAATATTAAACAAAATTAATTTGGCTTTATGTCACATATAATTAATCTAAATTGTACAACAGCAGCACCTTCTGCTGTCTGTTCAGTTGTCATTTGATGAAAGCTAAGAATTGATTTCATTGTCCAGTTACAAAGAATCTAAAATAGTTTGGTTAACACAATTTCAGCACTCAGCAAAATGTACCTAGGGGAGGTGACAGGTGATGTCAATTGTTGTCAGATGCTGCCAAGGATAGGACCCAGGTGATAAGTTGCATTGTTGGATTGGAATGAAGTATCATGAACCAACTGGGTTGTCACTCGTACAGGCATCAGGTGCCCAATTCCTTACAAGTCAAATATAGATATATAAGAAATAGAATTAGGAGAGCCACATGCTATTATTTTTACTATGGGGTCATTGGTTTAGAGTTTATTTTCTATAATATCTTTTTATTTATTTGCAGTGGAATTCATTGGTTGCTTATTTATTACACACTATGTGTGCTCAGTACGTCTCACATTTTACTAAGGTACGTGACAGGCACAATAAGTGTCCCCATTAGACCTTTTTTCATATTGACTATGATCATCTTGGTTGAACTTTTTTTAACAGTGCCGCTTGTGCGATACAGTGCCAACAATCAAATTTCTAATGCCTGACAGGGCCTATCACTGGGTATGTGCGTAGTTGGTGATACAGTGCAGTGGCTACCATGTTCAGATGTGTTCTTGTGATGGATTCTTGCCAGTCAACACAAAGACTTCCTTCTTCTGCATGCTGAACCACGAGCAGTTATATACTCATAGATCTGAACCTAGACAAGATCAGCGAAACTGTCTGGTTGCATTACGCAACACATGCCACATGCAGGATGTCACTCACATATTACCCAGTACATTAATACTCTTATTCCAGTTGCAAATCTTCAATAGCTTCAACACTGGGTTTCACTTAAGTGTTTTATCATCTATGTTACATGAACATACTTCAAATTACTTCCCACAGATCTTGTTAATCTTATTGGAACTAAAAGACTTTTTCATT
Organism: Schistocerca serialis cubense; assembly: GCF_023864345.2. NCBI lineage: Eukaryota > Metazoa > Arthropoda > Insecta > Orthoptera > Acrididae > Schistocerca > Schistocerca serialis. The sequence goes on along the minus strand of NC_064644.1, from coordinate 488,321,786 downwards.
ATATTTACACAAAGGATATTAATTTGACATCTGTCATTACATTCTTTTGTCATTATTTACAAAAGTATTTACATTGAATAAGGTACTCTTTTTGGTGAGTTACTGATTAAACTGAACTGATTCTGTTTTAAAGGTTAACCACTATATGGATTCAGTTTGACTTAAAGTTTAGACAACAGATTGTTACCTATTGTCAGTTGAGGCTCATCTGCTCAAAGCAGAATAATTACAGTGTGTGTGTGTAAAAATACCCACCAATCCAATTGAAACTCTGAAGTTATGCTAAATAAGAGGAATGTCATATCTTATTGTACATATAACTTCCACACTGAAATATTCTTTCATCACTTAACTACATCTACTTATCTATTTACAGTTAATGAACTAGAAATTTACCTCATTCAGGCTCATGAATTTTTGTTTCACAAACACAAACCATCAGAAAATAGCACTACTATACCATACTGTTAATTATATCATAAATATTTACATTTTGTGTCCTGCTTGAGACCTCATATTAACTTCAGCCACTTTAATATCATGATCAAATAACCACTGATTACTCACAAAACATCTTAATGGCTCATATAACCCATACAAGTACTAACTTTTGCTACTTGAAAAGTAGTGATCACTTTAAAAAAATCTGCTCCTTTAGTTTAGCCCCATCAAAATATGAATCTTTTTTCAGTTTATATTCTAGTTTCACATTACTGTGCTGCTTTATCTTTAGTATTCATCAGTGTCACATATGAACATACTGTACACAAAGTACATCCTCTTGCAATATGTATGTACAATTTTTTTCTTTCTGATTCATCTAGTTACAGAGAAACACGTTTGTCTGCATATTCCAGGAAAAACAGTTCAGAGCTTTATGCAGTGTTCACTGCACAGAAATTGGTACACCAAAGTAAAACTATTCAGATACAAAATTGCATAGAGCATATTTTTTAGTGAATTACTAATTACATTTTCTCCATTCACACAATCACAATCATGTCTCCTACTCATGCAGATACCTTTTCAAATCATGGTGACTGTAAAGTCTATTAATTCTGCTTGTTTTAGGAAAAGCTAAAAGATAGCTCCCTGTGTACAGTAGTTGTCATTTACTATTTCTTTTCTGTAGGACTGAAGATTTCAGATGTGATTTAACAATATGGTTTCTCCAACTGGATATTTTTGTACATGCCCTAACTTTTTGTCATATGCATTCTAATCTGTTCTGTGAGTGCAGTCAGCATATCCCTCACATTTTCTTCCAGCATTAATTCTTTTTTAGGCAATTGCGATAATGGGTTTATCCAGTAGTTAACTTCTTTACTGTTCATTAAGAGAACTGAGGGTGTATATAGGGTTGCATAAATCGATGAGTTGTTTACTGGGTCCTCAAACAGTTCAATTAATTCCACGTAATGTGTACCTTGTGTACTTGCACATCTATGTACTAAACAGTTAAACTCTCTGAAAATATGTTCAGTCGGGTTACTTTGCAGATGAAATTTTGATATCAAGATGTTTTTGATATTACAATCCTGCAGGAAACCTTTCCATTTTTCGCTTGTAAAGTTTGAAGAATTATCTGTTAGGAATTTAACAGACTTATCAAATGTCCATTTTGTAGTTCCTAAGAATTCTTCTGATGATGATGATAGGTGCTGTTGTCATCTTTGTTGCATACAGCTTGACATATTTTGAAAAAAGATCATAAAGGCCTACTAAGTACTTAACTCCAAGTCATGCAGATGGTACTGGACCAGCAACATCAACTGATACTTCTTGCCAGGGTTGAGTTGGAAATATAGGGTGTAGCTCTGTGCAGCAGAACTTGCTTGTGGGTTTCATTCTATCACAGATTTGACAAGTTTTCAACAACTGTTCTAAATATCTTCACATATTAGGAAAATAGCAATAAAGTTTCAGCTTTTTTGGACATTTTGATGCTTCGTAGTGCCCCCAAACATAATGTGTATGTCAGACTAAAGTGTTTGTGCAAGCTTCAGGTATACACACACCAATTATAATTTTTACACCTGTAAGACAATGCACTGTTTTGCATTTTGTAGTGTTGCATGAGGTATTCAATTGGACATGGCTTGAGTAATGTCTTGACTTTATATCATCAGAGATGTGCATCTGGTAGCATGGCCATGTTAGTACATGTCTAAATAGTATTGCCTGTAACATGTGTGTTTCATCAAGGGAATTTGGTAGTTGGCAATTTGGTCAGATAAGTTAGACCTTGTGGCAGAAATTATCCTTATCTTTTAAGTACATTATCTCAAAACTACATTCTTGAAGCAAGGCTAACTTCCAGTGCGTAGTGATTGCAGAATACCTTATCATGTCTGCCACAAAAGCAATAGTAAAACTTCTTGACTGCCCACATTACAGCTAAACTTCCAGTTCAGTAGTTGAATGTGTACTATACATTCTGAAAAGGTTCTGCTTGCAGAAATAACCATATTATTTTCAGTCTTATTGTCCTTCTTAGGCACTGGAAACAGACAGGCTCAAGACCAGAAAAAAGATGCAGCCATGGCAATACAGAAGACCAAATTCATGTTCGGATAACACAAGATTTTAGAATTTACTGAATAATTTAACATCATCAAAGTGCAAGTGACCTTTGCTTGTCCAACATCATACTGTATTTTTCTTTAACAATCTAACAGTGCTAGGGTGTTGAGCAATTGATCTGGTGCAAAACAACAACAAAATGAGCACAGACCAGTGAAAGCCTGTAGCTGTCACTATGTCTTAGGAGCTGGGAAATTCTTTATTGCACTTATTTTGCTAGGATCTTGTGTTGTTCCTGAAGGAGAGATAATACGTCCTAAAAATTTCATTTCTTCTCTATCAAACTATCATTTTTGGAGACTACTTGTGACTCCAGCTTGTGAAAATTTACATAATCAGGGTTGCCACAAGTTCTGGAAGTCAGGAATATCAGGAAATTTCAAACGTGTCAGGAAATTATAAAAAACGATGGAAAAATCTAGTTTTTGTCTCAGTAGATGAAATGGTTTGTTTACTGAGATGTCATGCATTATCGCTGGCTGGGTGCAATTGAATACGTGAGCTGCTTTGCTACTACCTCACTCTGTTGCTTATTCCCTTTCTGCCACTCCCTTCAGCTTTCAGTCAGTGCTGCCACCACTTCTTTCTTCTAGCCTAGCAACTGCTGATGAGAGACAGGGAGGCGTGAGGAGAGGTTTGTTTGGACCTGATTCTCAGAGACTGTTGATGCAGTGGCTAGAGACAGCGGTCATGTGTGCATGAGTTCTGTCTGAATGATTGTTTGAATGTGTATGTGTTCTCATTTTCTGACAAAGTCTGTGGCGAAAAATTTAGTTGTGACAGTGTGATTGTCTTTTCCATGTGCCTGTCTGCAGCTCAGTGATAATCTTTACTGTGAGTTGCTACCTGAGCTGAATTTTGGAGTATTCATGCAAGTTATCTGTTGCATGGGTTGATCACTGCGGTCTCATTTTGTCAACATGGTGTCTGTGGTATATAAATAGCTGGACTTCCATGACAGGCCAAACTTGCAGGCCATTTCTCTGGGTACCTCTAACGGATCAGGCCTGCCAATCTGAAGCTCATTGTTTCCCACTAATGTGCAGGCCCTGCCTGTTGGATCTAGTCTCACTGATCTGCCTGCAAGCCAGGTCTGTTTGTGTGTGGTGTAATGCGGCAGATTTTTATGGCTTATCCATGGACTCAGGACGAATTGTAACTGTTTTACCACAAGAACATTGTACAGTGCAGCATTATTTATTTATTTATTCTAGTACATTTTGGGACTTTGAAAGTAGTTTACATACAAACATCAAAAAAAGTTTTGCATCATCCTGGTTCCCGGAACTCCTGAATGTAGATGTTAAGTGTGGATATTGTATCACAGACACAGTCTCTTTAACTGTTCAGAGATGTCATTAAAACCGCCCAAAGATGTAAACAACCATGCATGAGCAGTGCCTTTTCGATGGAGGGGGTCTGACAGCTGATCAGTTACAGTCATTCCACCAGGAAGGAGGTACACAGCTTGTGTTGTCTGTAGTTCAACCATGAACCATGCCTAGATAGTCAATGCCACAGTTCGATTGTGTCCGCATTGTTACTTTGTATCAGGAAGTGCTTTCAACAAGGGAAGTGTCCAGGCGTCTCGGAGTGAAGCAAAACGTCGTTGTTCGGACATAGAGGAGATACAGAGAGACAGGAACTGTCGATGACATGCCTCGCTCAGGTTGCCCAAGGACTACTACCGGAGTGGATGACGGCTACCTATGGATTATGGCTTGGAGGAACTCAACAGCAACGCCACCATGTTGAATAATGCTTTTCTTGCAGCCACAGGATGTCATGTTACGAGTCAAACTGTGCACAATAGGCTATATGATGTGCAACTTCACTCCCGACGTCCATGGTGAGGTCCATCTTTGCAACCATGACACCATGCAGCATAGTACAGATGGGCGTAACAACATGCTGAATGGACTGCTCAGGATTGGCATCAGATTCTCTTCACCGATAAGTGTCGCATGTGCCTTCAACCAGACAATTGTCAGGGATGTGTTTGGAGGCAAGCTGGTCGGGCTGAACACCTTGGACACACTATACAGCGAGTGCAGCAAGGTGGAGGTTGCCTGCTGTTTTGGGGTGGCATTAAGTGGGGCCGACATACAGTGTTGGCTGTCTTGGAAGGTGCCGTAATGGCTGTACAATACGTGAATGCCATCCTCCAACCGATAGTGCAACCATATTGGCAGCATATTGGCAAGGCATTCGCCTATATGGATTACAATTCGTGCCCCCTTCGTGCACATCTTGTGAATGACTTCCTTCAGGATAATGACATCGCTCAACTAGAGCGGACAGCGTGTTCTTCAGACAGGGACTCTATCGAACATGTCTGAGATAGACTGAAAAGGAGGGATCTACGCTCAATCGCCGTTGAGGAGTGGGACAATCTGTACCAACAGTGCCTTGCTGAACTTGTGGATAGTATGCCACGACGAATGCAGGCATGCAAGAGGATGTGCTACTGGGTATTAGTGGTACCAGTGTGTACAGCAATCTGAACCACCACCTCTGAAGTTCTTGTGTATTGTGGTACAACATACATTGTGTGGTTTTCATGATCAATAAAAAGGGTGGAAATGATGTTTGTGTTGATCTCTATTCCAATTTTCTGTACAGGTTCTGGAACTCTCAGAACCCAGGTGATTCAAAACTTTTTTGTTGTGTGTATTAGAAAGTATGGTTGATAAGAGGAAGAAAATAGTGGCAGTCACTGGCAGTTTGTGCATTATGTACTGACATATTTCATGAAAGCAAACCACACAATACCTGTAAAGTAATAGACATAACACAGTGGGCAATAACTGACAATAACAAACATAGTAGAACCAACATTTTATTGGCAGTTACCTATAGGTTTGGTTTACACAACCTTTCCCTGCCTTATACACGTCTTTCAAGAGGCCTACTTTTTTCTGAGGTTATTGCAGAAATCAATGAAGATATTTTAAATCTGTCTTGTGATTCCAATGAATTAACTTTTTGTAACCAAATGTGTTTTGTTTTATTAAAATAAAATAACATCTATGGTCTTAGTGAAACATATGTAATGTCTGACTTGCTTTCTCCATCTAAAAACAGTTCATTGCAAAAGATGTTATTGTTAGTACTGAAGATTTTTCTCACATGTTTAGAATATAGAAGTCCTTACATTTTTGTCAACTTATGTCTTTACTTACCGCTGAGATCTCAAAATTTATCCTCCCAGGTGGCCAACAGCTTTTTGGTGGGTACATGTGTGGCACGCATGGGTCCCTGAGCTATTACAGCCTTTATTCTTCTCTGGGCTGCTTTCCCTTCCCCTTCCTTGTCCTCGTTCCTTTCCCTTTCCCTCTTCCATTCCTTCTCTTGGTGTTCTTCTTTATGTCTCCCTGGCTATCCTCGGGACTTTGCTTTGTCTTACGGTTTTGGTTGGTTGCTTTCCCTCCTCCCTTTTTGGCTTTTCTTTTTCAGCCCCCCTCAGGCATTTAACCTCCATCTCTAAATTTTAAATCTGTAGTGCAAGCCAGAAGGGGAAGAACTCCTTCCATAGTGTCTTTGTCTCTCCCCCTCTTCCTCCTCCTCTACCTCTCCCTTTTCCCCCTTCCGCTCCTGCCCTCCCCCCCTTCCACTCGCCTCCTTGCTAGGTCACCAGCTCAGTAGCCAGTCCATGTGGTAAGGTTGTTATGTACCCATCTGGCTGAGCCCCCTGATATCACAGGGACCACACTGCTGGTACCTGTGCTGTGAACACCTTGTGCATGCTTAGGACTGGTTGCCCATCTTTTCAGTGCATCAGAACTCATGGCAATGACCGTCCTGCCGGCTTGGGGCGAGACCCTTCTCATGGTTCCAGGTCTGTACCATGACTGACAGGGAGACTTTTGCCGCCACCAAACCCTTTTCTTTGTGGAACATACTGAGGACAAGTTCGGTGAAGCTGAGTCATCAAGCAAGGCGATCTCTGGCTCCTCACAAGTCACTCAGTACGACACAGGATGTATATTTCCATAGGGACCTTCTCCTCAAGTTTGATGATGCTTATGGCTAATCTGGAAGGACATGGCGTTCATTTTGTCTGGTGTGTCCAGAAAGGCCCTAAGGACCATCATGTAGACACTGGCACTTTCATCATGGCATTAAAGGGGGAAAAGGGGGATACCCAGCCCGAGAAAGACAAAGTAATTGTGTATGGATGTGATGTGAAACTGTACATTCCACCTCCAATGTGTTGCTTCCACTGCCTCAAGTTCAGCCACATGTCCTGCAATGCGATGCCACTCCCATCTGTGGTGACTGTGACCGCCCTCCTTATGTGGGGAGCCCTTGCACACCACTGCCTAACTGTGTAAACTACTCTGGTCTCCATTCTCCCCACTGACTGGAGTGTCCAGTGTATATGAAGGAAAAAAGAGTTCAGGAAATATAGACTCTTGTCTGTCTCAGTTACTTTGAAGCCTGGAAGAAATTTGACAGACTTCATCCCGTAAATCTCTCCTCTACCTATGCCTCAGTTACACCTTCCCCTCCTCACCTCTCTCCCTTGTCCCCATCTTGACCCCTTCTGATTCCTCACCCTTGGCAGCTCCCATCCATTCCCCTCAAGGAACTTCTCCTCCTCCTCCTCCTCAACCAGGGAAAACATACTCTTCTCTAACTCCTGCTATGGATGGGGCTCCGTCTCAGAACACCCCTCCCTGGCATTCTCAGGACAGGGCTAGAGGAGAGACCCCTGCTCCAAGGACCCCAAAGCCACTCACTCTCTGTCTGATCCTTACTGATAACGCTTCCTCCCTCCCTCAAAGGGAGAAGAAGAAGCAGCACAAGTCAAACGACGAAGCTTCCCTGGCTTCCCAGAGGACTTCGCCCCTCCATCTCATCCCGAATCAGATCCAGTTTTTATGGTTGTCACCCCATCCGCATTGGTGAAGACCACCGACCAAGTGACTTGACCTCCACTCAGCTTCTTTATGTCTCACCTGGACTCTCACCACACGATAATCCAGTGGATTTGCAATGGATATTATCGCCACCTCCTGGAAATACAACACCTCATTTCCTCCTACTCTTCATTCTGTCTTGCTCTTCAAGAAACTCACTTTCGTGATGACCACTCTCTAAAGTTTCTTGTTATTGAATGTTCTGTCAGAACTGTGCTGGACCTGGCATAGCGTCTGGAGGAGTCTGCACTTTGATTTGCACCTATGTTATTAATGACTGGATCCCTGTTCATACAAACCTGGAAGTGATAGCAGTTAAGAGTGCAGACGACTGCAGCAATCACCATTTGCAATGTCTACCTCCCTCCAGGTAGGCCACTTCAGTATGTTGAACTATCTACCTTAATACAGCAACTCCCACCCGCTTGGGTACTTCAGTGCACACCACCCCCTGTGGGAGAGTCGCACTTCATTGGGTAGAAGTCTTCTACTTGACCAAATTACTACAGACTTTGATTTGTGTCTCCTCAATGATGGTTCCCCTACCCACTTCAGTGCTACTCATGGAACCTTTACTGCTCTCGATCTCACAATCTCCTCCCCTGCTCTTGTGGCTTGCCTACGTTGGTCAACCCTCTACGATCTTTGTCACATTGACCACTTTCCAGCGATTCTGTCATTCCGCTGCCGATGCCAGGCGGACAGGCCTCCATGTTGGGCATTCCACAGGGCCAATTGGCCTATATATATGTCTGCTGTGCACTCCGACACCTCTCTCTCGCACTGCATTGTGTAGTCATGCAGGGTATTGCTGTCACTATTCTTCATGCTGCTGGCACTGTTGTCCCCCTATCCACAGGTCCCCCTCATTGTCGACCAGTACCATGGTGGACCAAGGATGTAGCAGTCTCTGTCCAGGATCGCCGACGGGCGTTTCAATGATTTAAACGACACCCTTCAGAGACCAACCCCCTTGCTTTTAAACATCTCCTTGCTAAGGCTCGTTACCTTGTTAAGCAGAGTAAAAAGGAATGCTGGGAGCGCTAGTTTTCCTCCCTGGCAATGTACGGCTCTTCATCGCAGGTTTAGTCCAAGCTCTGTAGCCTTCTCGACCACCAGTGACAGTCAACTGTCCAGGAGCTTATTCTCCAAGGTGCTCGGTCTACTGATCCATTGGTCCTTGCAGAACACCTCACAACATACTTTGTGACAGCATTGGCATCCTCGTCCTATCCTGCCACCTTTCTCGAACAGAAACACAGCGTTGAACAGACTCCCCTTCTGTTTCAACCTTCACCAAGCGGAATCCTGTAATGAACCCTTCACTGAATGGGAATTCTTACAGGCTCTTACCTTTTCACATGATATGTCCCTGGCCCAGATTGCATCCACAACAAGATGATCCAACACTTGGACATTACACGGAACAATGTCTACTCAGGCTCTTCAACCACATTTGGCTCATGGGTGCCTTCCCGTCACAGTGGCGAGAAAGTATAATTGTCCCTGTCCTTAAGCTATACTGTAACTATCAGTTATAGTGTTGTCCGACAGATGGAATAGACTAGTAGTAATTAATGTACATGCACCAACTGAGGACACTGAAGAGGTCGTTAAAGACGGCTTTTATGAAGAACCAGATCAACTGTGGGATGAGTTCTCCTCATATGATACAAAATTAATCATAGGTGATTTTAATGCGAAGATAGGGAAGGAGGAAGCATTCCGGCCTACAATTGGGAAAGAAAGTTCGCATAACATTTCAAATGATAACGGCACAGGGGTGGTTAATTTTGCTGTTTCAAAAGACATGATTGTTGAGAGCACATATTTCAAAAGGAAAGACATTCATAGAGCAACTTGTGTCTCTCCGGATAGACACACCCGAAACCAAATTGATCATGTTCTTGTAGATCGGAGATGGCACACTAGTATAGAAAATGTTAGGACTTTCAGGGGAGCATACTGCGATTCTGATCATTTTATTGTAGTTGCCAAAGTTCACCAACGGCTATCTGCAGCAACATCAAGGTGTCACAATGCAGAACTTGTTAGGTTCGACACTGACAAGCTAAATGATGAAAACCTTAGAAGAAGGTACATGATAGAAATATCAAATAGGTTTGATGCTCTCAGGACACACGAAGATCAAGACGAGGATGTAAATAAACAGTGGATCACTGTGAGGAATAATATCTATGAGGCAGCGAAGATCACAATAGGTACAATTAAGAAGAACAGGAGGAAACCATGGTTTGATGAGGAATGCAAGAAATTGGTAGGGGAAAGGAGAAAAGCGCGATTAGATTGGGATAGAATGGGAGACAGAAAACGAGAGGAGTTCTTGAACTTGAGAAGGGAAGTTGGCCGTAGGCTATGGGCAAGAAGAGGGATTATTTGAACAACCAAATTACAAAAATGGAAACAAACAGTAAAACAAAAAACATTAGGGAACTTTACCTAGACATAAATGGGTATAGGAAGGGCTTCAAGGCTAGGACAAATGTACTTCGAGAGGATGCTGGGGGAATACTGACAGAGTCCAGTGCTATACTGAGTAAATGGAGGGCGTATTTTGAGCATCTATTAAATGTACACCAGGAAGCAGGAAATGAGCAGGCGTACGAAATACATACAGCAGAACCGCAGATACCTGAGCCGACATTAAAGGAAGTAAGAGATGTAATCAACAAATACGAGGGCTATCCACAAAGTACATTAAGTTTTGGAATTAAAAACAAATAAAGTACTGGAATTTTTTTTATTATATGCAGATGAAAGCCACACTTAAATACTACTTTTCTACATAGTTGCCATTTAAATTAAGGCACTTATCGTAGCGATGGACGAGCTTGGAAATTCCTTCGTCGTAAAATTCGATCGCCTGCGCCTTCAACCATGTGGTTACCTGTTCTTGAAGCTGTGCGTCGTCATCAAAACGCTGCATAGCCAACCACTTCTTCATTGCTGCGAATAAGTGTAAGTCGCTCGGTGCCAGGTCGGGACTGTACGGCGGATGAGGAAACAACTCCCACTTAAAAGATTCGAGAACTTCACGAGTGGCATTTGCCGTGTGGGCCCGAGCATTGTCGTGAATCAGCAAGATCTTTGAGCCAAAGTTTCCCCTGCGCTTGTTTTGTATTGCTCTTCTGAGGTTGTGCAGAGTTTGGCAATACCTTTGAGAGTTTATTGTAGTGCCTCTTTCCAGGAAATCCACAAAAATCACACTTTTTCTGTCCCAAAAGACAGTCGTCATCACCTTCCTTGCCGACATTGTCTGCATGCATTTTCTTGGGTTTTTGGGGGGAATTTGTGTGCCCCCACTGCATTGACTGCAATTTTGTCTTGCAGTTCACATGCTTAACCCATGTTTCGTCACCAGTAACGATGCGATCGAGTAATGAGTCGCCATCTTTCTCGTAAGCGTCCAAAAATGTTAACACTGCAGCCACTCGCTGATTTTTGTGAATCTTTGTCAAGATTTTTGGTATCCATCTTGCACAAAACTTGTGGTAACCAAGATTTCGGTAATGATTTCGTGCAACAAACTTCGTGAAATTTGTGGAAAACTCATAGAGAGTTCCGTTATTGTGAAATTACGGTTTTCACGGACCGCGGCATCGACTTTTTCGACAAGTTCGGCCGTCAGTATTCTGGGTCTTCCACTTCGCTCTTCGTCGTGAACATTAGTTCGGCCATTTTTAAATTTTGTGACCCATTGACGCACTCCACCTTCTGTGATATGTTGTCCCCATACACTTCACAAAGCTGCCGATAGATTTCTATCGGTGTACAGTTTTTTGCAGTCAGAAACCTTATTACAGCACGCATTTCACACTTCGCGGCATTTTCAATTAATGCTGACATTTCAAACTGTCACAGTAACTCAACGGAGTACAGCACGAACCTCTCACTAGCACGGCAGGATGCAGACTGAGCGGCGGAATGCCATGACACCAAGATGGCCGCGCTAGCCCCACCCCTAACGGACGCAAACCAAAACGTAATGTACTTTATAGATAGCCCTTGTAGAAAAACCATAAAGCACCAGGATCAGATTGCATAACTGCAGAATTAGTTGAAAATGGTAGACAGAAATTGGTGGAAGTAGTTCACAAAGTGATAACTAAAGTATGGAATTTAGAGATTATACCTGAAGAGTGGCAGGAGTCGATTCTGATCCAAATTTTTAAGAAAGGTGACAAAATGGATTGTAGTAATTATAGAGGGATATCACTATTACCAGTATGTTCCAAAATGTTCTCGAATGTTCTGCTAAGCAGGCTTACACCATATGCAGATGAAATTGTGGGGGATTACCAAGCTGGCTTTCGGAGGAACAGATCAACTACAGACCAAATATTCACCCTGCGTCAAATTTTGGAAAAGAAATGGGAATACAATAAATTAGTTCATAATCTTTTCATAGAGTTTACAAAAGCATATGATTCAGTATTGCAGTCAAAATTGTACAGAATTATTTTGGAACTTGGAATACCAAACAAGTATGTTAGACTTATAGAAGCGCATTTGAAAAACACAAAAGGTAGAGTACACGTGGGGAAATTGGAGTCAGAAGAATTTGTAATAAAGAACGGACTTAAGCAGGGAGATGCCCTGTCTCCGCTACTTTTTAATTTAGTCCTAGAATATACTGTACGAATGGCAGCAGATAATTCAGAGGGTGTGGAGTTAATTGGAAATATTAAGATATTAGGGTATGCAGATGATATAAACATCATTAGCGATAGGAAAGAATCTGTAACAGCAAATGCGAATGCGTTAATCAAGGCTAGTGAAGATGTAGGTCTAAGGATAAGTGAAGACAAAACTAAATACCTGGTTACTACTAGAATGCCAACAGCAGTAGATCAGGAAATGTTAAGAGTTGGAGACATGCAGTTTGAAAAAGTGAACACTTTTAAGTATCTAGGCGTGGACATCACTTTGAGAAATGAGATTGAATCCGAACTGAAGAAGAGATTATGGTCGGGAAATGCGTGCTACTTCTCACTGAATACATTACTTTCATCACGGATATTGTCTAGGAATTTAAAGATTAGAATATACAAAACTATTATTCTACCAGTTATGCTGTATGGGTGTGAGACTTGGTCTCTCACTGTGCAAAATGTTAAGCCGTTTCGAGTATTTGGAAACAAAATTTTGAGGAAAATTTTCGGAGCAAAAAGGGATGAAATTAGCGGAGAGTGGCGAAAACTGCATAACGAAGAGGTTCACGAACTTAACGAACTCTATTCAAGCCCTGACATAATCAGTATTATTAAATCAAGTAGGCTGTGATGGGCGGGTCACATAGCTCGAATGGTTGAGGGCAGGGCAGGGCGCAGAGTACTGGTAGGGCACCTAGAAGGAAGACGTCCTGTGGGGAGACAGAAGCGTAGATGGGAGGAAAATGTGAAGGCTGATTTGAGGAGCCTAGGTACTGAAGGTGAATGGAAGGAAATAGCCCAAGGCAGGGACAGATGGCGAAAATACGTTGCTGCGGTAAAGGCCTCTCGAGTCCGGTATGACCAGTGAGTAAGTAAGTAAGTCCTTAAACCTGGGAAGAACCCAACGTCTCTTGACAGCTACTGCCCAATTAGCCTGACGAACGTACTTTTTAAACTGCTTGAGAGGATGGTTAGCTTTCAATTATGCTGCGTTCTCGAATCTTAGGGCCTTTTGTCCCCATATCAGGGCGGCTTCTGGAAAGGACGATCTCCAACTGACCATTTACTCAGATTCGAAACTGCAATCTGACTGGCTTTGATTAACTGTTGGTACCCTGTCGCAGTCTTCTTTGACCTATGCAAAGCATACGACATGGTTTGGCGCCATCACATTTTAGTGAGCATGGGGCTTTCGCGGCCCCCTTCAGATTTTCGTTCGCGATTTTTTTATCCCACTGGCTCTTCTGGGTTCCAGTTGGCACTTCACTCAGCACCCTTCGATTTCAGGAGAATGGTATCCCACAGGCTTTCGTCACACTCTTCGTCATAGCCATCAATGGGCTTGTAACCTCTGTTGGCCCTCAGGTTATCCCAGCGTTGTATGTTGACGATTTTTGCATCTGGTGCAGCTCCCACTCGATAGCGTCTGCTGAGTGCCAGCTCCAAGGGGCCATCAGATGGGCCTCTGCATGGGCTGTCTCCCATGGCTTCCAATTTTCTCTCTCCAAAATGCAGGTTATGCATTTTTGTTGTCAATTCATAGTACACCCTGATCCAGAACTTTATTTAGGTGACCAGCTCCTAGATGTTACAGCACAGTCCTGTTCCTTGGGCCTTTTTTTAATGAAAAGCTGACGTGGCTGTCTACCTGCTCCATATTTGCCGCCTGAAGACTACATGCATGCGGAAGCTTAATACTCTCTGCCTCTGGACCCATACATCTTAGGGTGCAGACCATGCTACTCTTCTCCATCTTTACAGTGCTCTGGTCTTGTCCAGACTAGATTATGGAAGTCAGGTTTATGGCTCAGCAGCTCCTTCTGCTCACAAAATACTTGATCCTGTTCACTATTGTGGGGTGCTTCTGGCTATTGGTGCCTTTCGCACTAGTCCCATTAACAGTCTCCTCACAGAAGTGGAGATTCCCCCTCTACAAATACGATGCAGCCAACTCTCTGTTTCTTATGCAATCACCATTCACTGATTCATTGACCGTCCCGTGTAACCTGTCCTCTTTGCAAGTGAGGGATGTCTCCCTGCTGATCACTGCCCATGTGTGGGATTGCCGGTTGGAATGCGTTTCACTTCCCTCTGTCAGGACCTGACACTGAAATGCGCCCCATGTATTTCCTCCCACATGTCCCCTTGGATGGTGCCTAGACCATGGATTAGGACTGACCTATTCCAGAGTACTAAGGTCCCTGTCGCCCCTGTGGCCTTCTGGAGTCTTGTACATTCCATCCTTGCAGAGTTCGAGGGCGCTACCATCTTCTACACTGTTGGTTCTAAGACAATAGATAAAGTGGGATACGCTTTCACGTCTCCTGCTGGTTTAGAACACCATTTATTGTCGGAATCGTGTAGCATGTTCATAGCAGAGCTGCTAGACACTACCAGAACCCTCCATTTTGTTTCTCAGGCCTCCCTCCACAGCGTTTTAATATGTACAGACTCACTGAGCAGCCTGCTACTCTCGTCATCCTTTGGTCTCTGCTGTCCATGACCTTCTCTCCTTCCTTGGCCATTCCACCTGTTCAGCTGTCTTTCTCTGAGTCCCAGGTCATGTGGGTATCCCAGGCAATGGATGAGCTGACTGTTTGGCTAAATAAGGTGATACACTCCATTCCCTTTCGTGACTCCAGCTGCAGATATACAGATCTACGTCAAATCACACTTTGTCAAAAAGTGGAAAGACATCTGGTGTGCTACTGCTGTCATTAATAAACTCCACACAATCAAGGAGACTGCTACGCTTTCGTGCTCTGCCTGCTGCTCTTCTTGGAAGGTGTTCACTGCTGCGCTTTGGTTCTCTTCCTTCCACTCCTCTCAGAAGGAATCCGCTGCTTAATGCCGTCTATGCATTGGTCATACCAGGCTCATCCATTATGTCCTCCTGTATAACGAACCATCACCACAATATAGTTATGGAGCCAGACTGACGACATCTCACATATTGGTAGAATGTCCCCTTCGTGATAGGTATAGTTTTCCTTAATTTTAGTGTTAGCACACAATTCACCGATGGTTGAACTGGTCCTCAGTTTCCTCTGTGAAAGTGGTTAATTCCAGATACAGGGGTTTGCTTTACTCCTGGAGCAGAGGCAGGGTGGTGGTGGTTTGGGCCTCCCTTCACGTTTTCTCAGTCTGGGACCCTATGATAACTCCCACGTAATTTTAATGTTAGCACACAATTCACGGATGGTTGAACTGGTCCTCAGTTTCCTCTGTGAAAGTGGTTAATTCCAGATACAGGGGTTTGCTTTACTCCTGGAGCAGAGGCAGGGTGTTGGTGGTTTGGGCCTCCCTTCACGTTTTCTCAGTCTGGGACCCTATGATAACTCCCACGTGGAAAGATCAGTTTTTAGATTTGGTCTAACATTTTATGCCTTAACTTCCTTGTTTTACAGTTTGACTCACCTGACTGGATCCATCCACTTTTAGCTGACCCTCTTTCTTCTGTGAGTAACTTTGGAATCGTAAGCCTGATGATGTCACCGTTTGGCCCAATAAACCCTCTCAATCAATCAGTCTCAGTATTTCTCAGGGAAAAAAATGTTAAAACGTGTCTGAAAATCAGAGAAATAGCAGGGAATTTCACTTGGGGAAACTTGTGACAACCCTGATAATGTTGTATCAAGTAAATCAAGATGTTCCTCCCACGTAGCAGTAACAATTATAATTTTGTCTACATACAGCATTACCTTATGCAGCAGGTCACGTCCCAGAACTGTATCTACAGCAGCAATGAACATTCCAGAAATTACATCGAGTCCCAACAGCTTCTACCAAGATGAACAAAAGCTGTATAATTCCTAGAGTCTTTGAACAGTAAGTCTTGCCTATAGGATATCTGAGGTCAGCGCTAGTTAAAACTTTCACACCACGGAATTTCTGCAACAATTTGTCTAAACTTTTGGGTTGTGTGTGAACTGGTAAAATTATTTTGCTAATATCACATGCATTTAGGCCTATGCGAAACAGGCAATTATGTGTATCTATACTACAGTAAGGTGAATGAGATAATTCAGTGACATTCTAACAAACCATTCGTTTTATCTCTTGGTCAACAGCTGCAGAACGAACAGGATTTTTGGCAAAGTATGTCAGTGTGAGAACACATCCTTGTGGTACACATACATATTTATTACACTTAGATTCTCATCAAATCCATGTAACTATTTCCAAAGTATGTTTCTTAACTTTTATTGTTATTCTGAACTGAGATAAGCAGATTGCGTTATTTTATCATGGATGTTAGCTTTGTTACTCTCATTCTTACTACAGAGGCTCGAAGAATTGGTTACAGGTGCACTCTTTGCTTTCAGTAATTTTACCTTAATTCCCTGTTAAAATTTGCCATTTACCACGGGGTGTAATATCCACGACTATATTTTATTCAGAGCGATATTCACAACAGCGCTGTGTGTGAAATGTGAGTGAACATTCTCATGATATTAATAAAAATGGACTTCATCGATACTAAAATAATAAATAATTATTGTCAGTGACATAATTTAATTTTCTGTAAAAAATTATATCTCAGACAATACTCATGGAAAAAGATAATGTAAACCTCCATCTTTTGTTATCTATGATTCTTCTAGAAAAATCCTTCTTTTTCTTCTTGTTCGAACTGTTGTAATGATCGGACGTGATTGACATCTTGTAACACAGAGGTCGGTGAAAAACTGTATTTTGAGCTAATTTATTAATGAAAAATAGAGTTTAGCTGTCATTGAAAGCAGTCTTCTTGTTGGAGTTTTATTTAATTGTGATTTTCATCATATATAATTGTTAAGTTTACTGATCAGCTACAAAGGAGCGCCGCCATTAGCGTGGATTATTGTTAAATGCTGAATAATAAGTGATTAACAGGGAGAAATACTTTTAAATGTTAATGCATATAGCTAAGGTACAGAAAAGATTTAATATACACTCCTGGAAATGGAAAAAAGAACACATTGACACCGGTGTGTCAGACCCACCATACTTGCTCCAGACACTGCAAGAGGGCTGTACAAGCAATGATCACACGCACGGCACAGCAGACACACCAGGAACCACAGTGTTGGCCGTCGAATGGCGCTAGCTGCGCAGCATTTGTGCACCGCCGCCGTCAGTGTCAGCCAGTTTGCCGTGGCATACGGAGCTCCATCGCAGTCTTTAACACTGGTAGCATGCCGCGACAGCATGGACGTGAACCGTATGTGCAGTTGACGGACTTTGAGCGAGAGCGTATAGTGGGCATGCGGGAGGCCGGGTGGACGTACCGCCGAATTGCTCAACACGTGGGGCGTGAGGTCTCCACAGTACATCGATGTTGTCGCCAGTGGTCGGCGGAAGGTGCACGTGCCCGTCGACCTGGGACCGGACCGCAGCGACGCACGGATGCACGCCAAGACCATAGGATCCTACGCAGTGCCGTAGGGGACCGCACCGCCACTTCCCAGCAAATTAGGGACACTGTTGCTCCTGGGGTATCGGCGAGGACCATTCGCAACCGTCTCCATGAAGCTGGGCTACGGTCCCGCACACCGTTAGGCCGTCTTCCGCTCACGCCCCAACATCGTGCAGCCCGCCTCCAGTGGTGTCGCGACAGGCGTGAATGGAGGGACGAATGGAGACGTGTCGTCTTCAGCGATGAGAGTCGCTTCTGCCTTGGTGCCAATGATGGTTGTATGCGTGTTTGGCGCCGTGCAGGTGAGCGCCACAATCAGGACTGCATACGACCGAGGCACACAGGGCCAACACCCGGCATCATGGTGTGGGGAGCGATCTCCTACACTGGCCGTACACCACTGGTGATCGTCGAGGGGACACTGAATAGTGCACGGTACATCCAAACCGTCATCGAACCCATCGTTCTACCATTCCTAGACCGGCAAGGGAACTTGCTGTTCCAACAGGACAATGCACGTCCGCATGTATCCCGTGCCACCCAACGTGCTCTAGAAGGTGTAAGTCAACTACCCTGGCCAGCAAGATCTCCGGATCTGTCCCCCATTGAGCATGTTTGGGACTGGATGAAGCGTCGTCTCACGCGGTCTGCACGTCCAGCACGAACGCTGGTCCAACTGAGGCGCCAGGTGGAAATGGCATGGCAAGCCGTTCCACAGGACTACATCCAGCATCTCTACGATCGTCTCCATGGGAGAATAGCAGCCTGCATTGCTGCGAAAGGTGGATATACACTGTACTAGTGCCGACATTGTGCATGCTCTGTTGCCTGTGTCTATGTGCCTGTGGTTCTGTCAGTGTGTTCATGTGATGTATCTAACCCCAGGAATGTGTCAATAAAGTTTCCCCTTCCTGGGACAATGAATTCACGGTGTTCTTATTTCAATTTCCAGGAGTGTATATTATTTGTTGATAGTAAAACAATGCCTGAACCAGGTTCGATAAGTGACTGTCTTACGTTAGCCGCCATCTTATTGAAATATTGCAGCGGCAGTTTTAAATCAAACTACTATACAAACATGGGTCTTGATAGTCAATTTTTACGATAATAATTGTGTATTGGTGCTCCAGAACCTACTCAGAAGTAATAAATTCGACCTAGATTGTGAGTAATCTTTAAAGATAATGCAAACAGCATTTTACATGATAAAATTGTTCTCTGCTAATGTATGAATCCTGGTTATTTCGTAAGAACCTTTAGGAATATTTTGGACAGAAAAGAATACATTAGTTTTGTGCGCATGTGATTCTGCGTGTAAAAATAGTTCATTTTGGTTAAGGAAAAACGTTGCCCCCTTGAATAACAGTTCGGTAAAATACATGGGCTCACTCTTGTGCATGAAGTTAGTGCCATTTACACTGCTTCACAGACAACATTGGTACACGTTCCCGGATGGAGATATCTTTAACAGAATAACTATCTTTAGCCGGGACAGGCAGCGATTAAATGAAACCTCATGTTACGCCAATAATAAGTAATTTGTTTTGTTGTAGTCCTGCCCACGATTTGCAAAATACCGCAATCCTAACAGCACTCCACATTGGCGCCCGACGTGGGGCCACAATGCACAGCATTTATTATAATATTGTAATTCTTTACAGGTGTACTGTACCATAACAAAATATTAATATTTATGTTATTTTCTTTTCATGTATCATTGAGAATCCGACTCGGGAGAAATTACTTTATGTATGTGTGTGCCATCTGAAATGTTGCGAGAAACTACTAAAAACAATCAAGCTGTGCTATCAGTCGACGGCTGAGAAAATGTAGGAGCGAACGTTCGTATTTGTCGTTACTAGTACGGTGATAAAAAATTAGCAGCAGTTCAGGTACAGTGACAGCAGCGTTAAGTAGCAGTGCTTCAGTGCTGCGACTGTGAGTGTAATATTTTTAAGTATATTTGTCTTGTAGATATTTTGTGGACACATTTCTTCCATTTAACTAGTGTTATTTGTATATGTGTTAGCTGTAACGTATTTTGTGGGAAATATTGTTATTGTCAGTGATATATATATTTTTGTACAATATTAGTGTCAAGTGTCAAACATGGTTAGACCAAAGAAGGAAGTAAAGTCGAATGAGCATACTGATGCAGAAATTGCATCAGACCCTCCTTCGCACACTAAAGTGCAAGTACTTGAGAATGTACATATTGATGATTCCAAGTTATTACCTCATATTCCAAGCGAAAATGAAGCTGAGGAGTTGTCAACACAAACGGACATTCCTGCAGTAAAACCTTTAGAAGTAAATGATAATATTTCTACCGGGCAAGGGGCAGAAACTAGCAATTCTCAACATATGCCACTACCGGATGATAAAATGCTAGAATTATTATTTGAAAAGTTCAATATCATGGAACAGGAATGCGAGCATAGACAAGAAAAGGCTAAAAAAGAACAGCAACCCGAGCGAAGTGAGCAGGCTTGTGAACGGCAACGCGAGCCCAGGGAACAAGAGCGTGATAGGAAATTAATGGAATAAATAAACAATATTTTTATAGAACTACATAAGGAAATTGCCCAGAGGATTAATCAGGTATTAGCCGATCGTGATAAAGCAGTTACGACCCATTTCCACAAAAAAATCAGTGTGATAAAGACTAGTATTGAACCGTTGGCAAACATACCAACTCAAGTGAATAGCCTTCAAACCGAAGTAGATAAGTTAGAAACCCAGTTCAAAGCATTGACTACTACTGTGGAGTCAATACAGAATGACATCCCCCAAAAGTACAGAAACAAGTCTGAACAGAAGCAGCCAAGGCACTGAACATGGAAAAGCACAATTTTGAAACAATGTCAGCACACAGCAACGAGGACGCTGGTACTGACAAACAAGGGAGCAATGAAAATTTGCCGACAACCTCTATTGCAGTGCATAAAAGACCAAGCTTCCGTAATCAGTCCGTATTCCCTCAGCAATTTGTTTCACCAAGAAACCAGAATTATGATGCAGAGTGTACTTGTAATACAGTCAGTACACCGCCTGTAATGACAATTCCATGCACTCAAGTACCTTACAGCACGAAGAGAGCTTAATTAAACACCGTCAATTCCAAGTACTCAACGAGGAGAGTAAAATGAATATTCATCACGTAGTTTTTATTAGAAACCTTAGAAGTGTTCTTCCGAAGTTCTGGAGAGGAACAGAAAATTTAGTTTGTGGTTTCACACAGTTCCGGTGACGCATCGCTCTGGGCGTTGAACGCAGCAGAACCATGCAAGACATTTAACATGTTTGAGAAGGCGTTTCCCGATCAGTTCTGGTCAGCGTCGACTCAAGAAGATTGTATATACCGCAGAGGTATACAGGGCGGTCCATTGATAGTGATCGGGCCAAATATCTCAAGAAATAAGCATCAAACGAAAAAACTACAAACAACGAAACTCGTCTAGCTTGAAGGGAGAAACCAGATGGCGCTATTGTTGGCCCGCTAGATGGCACTGCCATAAGTCAAATGGATATCAACTGCGTTTTTATTAAAATGGGAACCCCCATTTTTTATTACATATACGTGTAGTACGCAAAGAAATATGAATGTTTTAGTTGGGCCACTCTTTTCGCTTTGTGATAGATGGCGCTGTAATAGTCACAAACGTATAAATACGTGGTATCACGTAACAGTCCGCCAGTGCGGACGGTATTTGCTTCGTGATACATTATTCGTGTTAAAATAAACCTTTTATCAATTGCGGAAAAGGTCAATATCGTGTTGATGTATGGCTATTGTGATAAATGCCCAACGGGCGTGTGCTATGTATGCTGTTCGGGATCCTGGACGACATCATCCAAGTGTCCGGACCATTCGCCGGATAGTTGCGTTATTTAAGGAAACAGGAAGTGTTCAGCCACGTGTGAAACGCCAACCACGACTTGCAACAAATGATGATGCCCACGTAGGTGTTTTAGCTGCTGTCGCGGCTAATCCGCACGTCAGTAGCAGACAATCTGCGCGAGAATCGCGAATCTCAAAAACGTCGGTGTTGAGAATGCTACATCAACATCGATTGCACCCGTACCATATTTCTATGCACTAGGAATTGCATGGCGACGACTTTGAACGTAGTGTACAGTTCTCCAACTGGGCACAAGAGAAATCACGGGATGATGA
Source organism: Schistocerca serialis cubense (assembly GCF_023864345.2). Taxonomy (NCBI): domain Eukaryota; kingdom Metazoa; phylum Arthropoda; class Insecta; order Orthoptera; family Acrididae; genus Schistocerca; species Schistocerca serialis. Next base: position 488,300,033 of record NC_064644.1, on the reverse strand, counting down.
CAGATTTTTTGCACGCGTTCTATTTAGCGACGAAGCGTCATTCACCAACAGCGGTAATGTAAACCGGCATAATATGCACTATTGGGTAACGAAAAATCCGTGATGGCTGTGACAAGTGGAATATCAGCGCGACCTTGGCGGGTTAATGTATGGTGCGGCATTATGGGAGGAAGGATAATTGACCCCCATTTTATCGATGGCAGTCTAAATGGTGCAATGTATGCTGATTTCCTACGTAATGTTCTACCGATGTTACTACAAGATGTTTCACTGCATGACAGAATGGCAATGTACTTCCAACATGATGTATGTCCGGTACATAGCTCGCATGCGGTTGAAGCGGTATTGAATAGCATATTTCATGACAGATGGATTGGTCGTCGAAGCACCATACCATTGATCGCACGTTCACCGGATTTCTTTCTGTGGGGAAGGTTGAAGGATATTTGCTATCGTGATCCACCGACAACGCCTGACAACATGCGTCAGCGCATTGTCAATGCATGTGCGAACATTACGGAAGGCGAACTACTCACTGTTGAGAGGAATGTCGTTACACGTATTGCCAAATGCATTGAGGTAGACGGACATCATTTTCAGCATTTATTGCATTAATGTGGTATTTACAGGTAATCACGCTGTAACGGTATGCGTTATCAGAAATGATAAGTTCACAAAGGTACATGTATCACACTGGAACATCCGAAATAAAATGTTCAAACGTACCTATGTTCTGTATTTTAATTTAAAAAACCTACCTGTTACCAACTGTTCGTGTATAATTGTGAGCTATGTGTTTGTGACTATTACAGCGCCATCTATCACAAAGCGAAAAAAGTGGCCCAACTAAAACATTCATATTTCTTTATGTACTACACGAATATGTAATAAAAAATGGGGGTTCTTGTTTTAAAAAAATGCAGTTGATATCCGTTTGACCTATGGCAGCGCCATCTAGGGGGCCAACTATAGGGCCATCTGGTTTCCCCCATCAAGCTAGACGAGTCTCGTTCTTTGTAGATTTTTCGTTTGACTCTTATTTCGTGAGATATTTGGCCCAGTCACAATCAATGGACCACCCTGTATAAACCGAAGACAGGCTCTTGGAGAATATATTTTGAAAAATACATTAATATGACACGGTACTGGGATGAACCAGTAACCACACGGAACTTGTTACGAGTATTGAAGGCTAGATTGCCAATATATATTAAGGAGAAACTGTTTAACGTCACAGATGCTGATCTTAAGGAATTTTTATGTGTTAGATTAGTTAGACTTAATCCAAGAAGACGCCAGAAAGAATTCTAACGCAACAAATAGTGTGAACTGTTCTAACGGCAAAGTTTCCTGAAGTGGGTGTAATGGAAATAGGGGCGAAGGCTGTCACAAGAAAAACAAAACCAAAACCCATGGCAATGAAAAGTATAGTAATGGTAAAAATCATTACAACCAAATACATGATTATTTCTGTAATAATAATAATTACCAGGAAACCAATGACTACCAGCATCCGAATGGTAATCAAAGGCAATATAGTAATGAAAATGTCAACAATAATATTAATAATAATTCTAATCGTAAAAGATGAAATGAAAATAAATCGGACAGTCCGTACAAAGATAAACCAAAAAACATGCGAGGTGATAATGAATATTGGCGACAACCAGGGCCAAGTCATTGGCAGCCGCAACAAAATTGTATGAATCCGGGTCAGCCAGTAAATTACGTACAGGCTATACCTATGTCGAATAACCAGTATCCACAATGGTGGGACCCGAGTAGACCATCTCCGACTGTAAAATCACAAAATAGTGGAGATATCTTCTGAGCCGAAACAAAATATACCTAAGTCAACAAACCAATCTCGGTTGCTGTAGGCCTTCACCTGGAGACCGAGACTAAGAATGAAGGCAATACGTCTCTGCAAAAGAACGTTAATATGATTCGCTATCAGGACGGTAAGAAAATCGAAGATCAACTCTATCAAGAATCTGCCGTCGCTGATAGGGAAGAAAAAGAAAATATTCAACAAGTGTCAATAGAACCATCAATGGTGTAGCAACCATTATCCTCCTCGACACAGGTGCGAGTGTATCGGTGATGAACCCACTATTTTTTAAGAAGGTAACGCAAATAAAAAGACTGCCGATTTTTCCAGTTAAGAATTGCAAAGTTATAGGGGCGCTGGGAAAGAAGGCACAAATTATAAAGTACCAGATGCAGGTTGACGTTTCCTTTGGAAATGATAGAGTTATGTGCACGTTCCTATTGATGGAAAACTTACCGGTGTTACTGGGTCTTGAGTTTTTACGGGACAGAGAGGCTATAATAGATCGCCTGGGGAACATGTGTACATAAGTACCGGCAGCGACCAATAATGTTGAAGCTAAATCGGGAGTTCGGTGCGAGCCATCCGCTGACAAGAGGATTAGATGTATCTGTCGGCAAACAAAAATTGTTGGTGTTAGAATATGTCACCCACAAAAGTGTCATATTAACCGAAACAATGATGCACCCAATATCGTGAGTGACACTGGTGCAACAGTAGAGGAGAAGGTGAAAGAGGCATTTTGCATTGACGCTTCACAGGCTGGACAATTAATAAAATTGTTATCCAGGTACCATGAAGTGTTTATTGATCGACCAGGTATCATAAAAGATTATGTTGATGATCTAAGGAATCTAGACACTATATTGTTTTTTGTTTGGAGGCCGAAGCTGCCAATTCTGTATTCTTCCCTGGACTTGAATATTAGTGCTGGTATGTTCATAGCAACCTTAGATAACGTGCTAGGGCCCCAGCTATTAGCTCAGGTCGCAGCATAGGTGGATGACCTTTTGCTAGCGACAGATACACCTTGAATTAATACAGAATGTGCTAGGTAAGTTTCTAGCAGGAGGGGTAACGGTGAATTAAAAAAAAAATTCAAGTTTACTCGACGAGAAATAAAATTCTTGGGTCACATAATATCGCCTCAAGAGATAAGACCAGATCCAAGCAAAATGGAAGCAATTACGAATTTTCCGTACCCACGGACGAAAAAACAACTCAAAAGATTCATTGGGTTTGCATCCTTTTTTCGAAGATTTCTGTCGACTCAGCAGCTTAACAGAGAAGCGTTACTGAGCCTATTAAAGAAAAATGCACAATGATGCTGGACATCGCAGTGCAGGGAAGACTTTGACAATATCAAGGAGGCACCCATTAATGCACCGATTCTCCATCAACCGGATATGTCAAAGGATTTCTTCATTGCGTCAGATGCCTCAAATTATGGAATGCCTGTTTCAAACTGAACAGATAAACGATAAACTGGAAGTCAAAATGATTGGATTTGCCAGTAGAATACTAACCAAATGTGAACGCTCCTACACAGTGACCGAACTTGAGGCACTCAATGTAGTATTTGCTTTTAAAAAATTCAGGTGCTATGTATGTGGGAAGCATGTTACTATCCTGTGTGGTCATCAGGCTTTGCTGGAGCAATGCCAAGAAAATGATCCGATGTAGAAGAACATCAAAGACATCTTGCGTCAGCAAAGTGACAGTGCTTTCCACCAGTATTTTCAGTGAAGCAACGATATTCTGTTTTACAAATCAGATACTCCTAACAGTAATTGGCGAATGTGTATTCTGTCAGACCAGCTTGAAGACCTAATTTGGTTAACACATCGTGCATGGGGGCATTTCGGCATTATCAAATGCACAATGAAGATTAATCAGTATTCTTACTATCCGAATTTAAAAAGGAAAATACAAGAACTTATAAGAACATGTAAGATATGCCAGAAAGTGAAACCGAGCAATGTATGCAGGGACACTGAAATATATCCCATTATTGCATGACGTCCGCAACAGATCGCAGTTATCGACATTGCAGGACCCCTATCAACTGATAGAGAGGGGTTGAAATATATCCTAGCAGTGTATGATTTGTTTACTAAATATATAAAAATGTACCCACTTCGAATGTTGACTGCCAGCAATATTAGGAAAAGCTTAACAAATGATTATATCAGGTTTGTTGGATACCCGTCCACTATAATAACTGATAATGCTACATATTTTACTGGAGAGACGTGGAAGGACCTTATGAAAGAACATAACATTAAACATATCTTGATTTCACGGTTTTCTCCCAGCAGTAATCCGGTCGAGGGAACTTTTAGAGACCTAAACCAGTTCATCCAAACTTACCTTCACATTAAGCGCACTAAGTGGGTAAAATACTTAAACAGTTTAATGGAAACTTACAATAATTTACCGCACACATCAACTGGTTTTACACCGTGTCAACTCATGAACAAACAGAAGAACGAAGTAAATGAATGGGCTAATCCCACACCGAAGATCCAAGAAGAAAAAATAACACATCAGGAGAAACTGCATATGGCATTACAGAATATAAATCGTCAAGCAGAACTCCGCAAGGCAAAATTTGATAAAAAAATTTACTAACAAACAGCAATACTGTGTCCATTAATTGGTATTGCTAAGAACGCATCCCAAGGTATCGCTAATCAGAAGGAAGAATAGAAAATGGCAATTACTATACAAAGGATCATTTAAAATAATATCAATTCTACATGACGGATGTTATGTGCTAGAAGATATCAGTACAGGGAATCTAAAAGGACTGTATTGTCACAGAGTCATTAAGAAATATTTGCAGTAGGAATCCATTTTTTTGCCTATATATAGAAAATAATATGTCCAGCACATATGCACAATTGCACAGATGTAAAAATGTAAATAGTAGCTATAATGAGAATGTTGTTATAAGTAATATCACTAATTTATATGTATCAGTGTGTAAGGTTACATGCCAGTAGTTACACAATAGTATTCATGAAGTATAAATCTCAAAAAGGGGAGAATGTTTTTAGGATAAGAAATTTAATAATTCTGAAAACTTTATTTACTCAATACAAGTTACTGTCAGTCCTATCTCAGTAAACATAATTTTTTTATGTTTTCCATGTATGTTATAGAAATTCTCAATATAATTATGTACATAGATACTGTGTTTATTCATGTACGAGGGTAAATGAGTCCTCAGCTACGTAAACGCACACACGTAACGACTGTTAATTATGTGTGAGTTGCATGTCTGTCTGTATCCGCATTCATTATTCATGGAACATTTTCCTGTTGTGTACCGTTTTGGGTACGTTTTTCCTTAAGCGGTTATATTTGCCGTTTGCTCTTATGAGCTTTTCTCTTGTTGGGTGATACGAACATGGGCATTTGTCCCATAATCTGGTAATAATCCTAACAAAAATATGACTGAATGAGTATAAATAAACAGAAATAAAATGTGTCTCATCAAATATGGAAATGTACTGGTATCTACACAGTTCAATGATGATCCTATGGTCAGAACAATGTAGAAGATCCTAGCAGTCATTTTGTCTCTTATTTTTTAACAGTATATGATCTTTGTTATCATTTTATTAAAATGTGCACATGAACAAAACATTCGTCATTTTGTAAAAGTGCCAATTGCATAGAAGATTCTCTGTTGTGTGGTTAATGAAACCCTAGCAGCAATCAGGCCAGTGAAGCGTGTCTCACAAGAACTATAAAATTCTAGTGAACGCGTGAAAAACTGTATTTTATTTTCTTTTTTTTTAAAAAAAAAGTGATGAACAGTGATTATAGAACATATGAACGCTCATGGAGTGTTAATGTTAATAGTAACGACATGGACGTTGAAAAACTGTTGATAATATTAAAATCGACGTAAAACTGTAGACCTCAAATAAAGGTGTCACGAGAGTCATCTTCGCGTGCGAAATGTCATGAGACAGACTGTACAGCCAGCCGCGCGGCAACAATATAATGCAACACTGGCTACGCAGCGCCTCGCGGAAATGTTTGCTTACTGCAAGAGATAAACAAAGCACACGATGGACTCCAGAATGAAAAACGGTGCAGTGTCTTACGTGTGCACAGTTAATTAAAAGTTGACAGTGAATCACTACATTCAAATAAACAGTGTCAAGATGCAGGGCATCGTCCGAAAACAAATTTCGTTTAGTTGTTCCTTGCCCTCTCTCCAGCAATTTAACTTAGCGTACCTCTTCATTATTGAACTAGCATTTCCGAAAAGTAGCATAAAGTTTAAGTTGTTGTTTCAGAAACTTTGCACTTTTTTTTTTTTGTTTACACACAGTTGCGTATAGGCCATATTTGTGTAACCATATTTTCGTGTTTATCTGTAATTTAACTGACTTATTCTTGATAAACTATTACGTTTATCATGAGTGAAAAGTGCTTGACTTGCCGTAGAATTGTTAGGTCTGGGCTTTGGTGTGACGGGTGCTGTAGTTTTTTCCATGTGGGTGACTGTAGTGGCGTGGGAATAGGGGAAGTAAATGAGACTCATCAGTGGTTTTGTAGGATTTGTAGTAGAAATAGGAAGATATTAGAACAGGAGGGGAAAATTGCCGCCCTTCAGGCTGAGTTAGACAAGGGCAGGGGAGATCTTGACAGAAAGGAGGGAGAAGGATAAAGAGAGGTGGGAAGTGGCAACAGGCAACAGGAGGAACAGGCCTAGAACTTTGTCTGACAGCTTCACGGTGAATGTGGAAAATAGATTTGACCTGTTGCTTCAGTTAGAAGCTGGTGAGCCTCAAGCAGTTGCAGGTGTAGACAGGGCACAACAAACTTTCAGCAGCAAATTGAAAAGTAAGAATGTAGGGAAATCAGTAAAGAGAAAGAAAGTGTTGTTGTTAGGTAGTTCCCATGGAAGAGGTGTTGGCCAACTTTTGCAGGATGAACTAGGATCAGAATACCAGGTCACCAATTTTTTTAAACCTAGTGCTGGTCTGGAGCAGGTGACAGAGGATTTAGGATCACTTTGCGAAGATTTCACTAAGGAAAACACCGTGGTGATAGTGGGTGGGGCAGGTAACAGTATTGACAGAGATCCTGGGTACAGTGTAGAGTGTGACCTGGCGAAGATTGCATCGGCATCCATGCATACTAGTGTTGGTTTGTATCTGCTCTTGGGCACTATGACCGACCTCATTTGAACTCTTCTGTCAAGAGAGTTAATTTGGAGTTGGAACAGCTGCTCATGTCGGGTGCGGGGTCACACATTGGTGTGGTTCATGTTGATTCTCTCAGTAGGTGGGATTATACTAGGCATGGCCTTCACCTCAACAGGAAGGGGAAGGGTAAATTGGCTGGGGAAATAGCAGGAAAATTAAAGGGGGAGGCACTGTCATCAGTGGTAAAATACCAGTGGTTATAGGGTTCAGAAAAGACCCTTTTTTAGGGTAGGGAGAACAGAAAGAAAGCAAATTTTAAGAGAGGTTAGGACTGAGACAAACCTTCAGTTTGAGAAAGAAATCAAAAAACATAATTCCAGCTTATTACATCAGCATAAACAGCCATTGGTTAAGAATTTTCAACAGTCAGCAGATGTTTTAACTCTACCCAATTTTAACTCAGTCAATGTGAAATGTCAGCTATCTTTATCGCATCAAAATATTCGAGGACTGAGAAATAAAATTAATGAATTAACTATCTGCATAGATGAACTAGAATCTTCAAACCCAGCTGACATAATCTGCCGCTCTGAACATCATGTGACCACTGGTATAGAACTTTTAAGTGTTACAGGGCTTAGGTTAGCATCTCACTTTCGTAGATCAGAAATGGAGAAAGGAGGAGTTGCCACATTCATCAGGAACTGTCATAAATTTAAGAACATAGACATTCATAAATTTTGCCTAGAACAGCATATGGAAGCATGTGCAACAGAATTAGAATTTCACAAAAAATCCTTCATAATATTAAGTGTATATCGAGCACCTGCAGGTAACTTTAATCCGTTTGTAAACCACCTTGAAGCTGTACTGGCCCATTTAACAACCAAAAACAAAGAAATAGTGGTTGCTGGTGATTTCAATGTAGATTTCCTTAAAGACTCTCCCAATAAGAACTTATTTGAGTTAGTAAAACTATCATTCAACTTAATTCCCACTGTAAAGTTTCCCACAAGGATAGCCACTTGCTCAAAAACAGCCATTGATAATATCTTTATAGAAAAGGCCAATGAACAAAATTATATTACAAAACCAATAGTGAATGGCCTCTCAGACCATGACATGCAGTTCCCTCTGTTAAATGTTAATACTGAACAGGATATAAAATCTGTTAAATCTGAGCTCAAGAGGGTAATCAGTAAGCCAAAAATTGATTGTTTTAGGACACTCCTCAGAGACATTCACTGGACTGATGTTGACAGTGCTCATGGCATGAATGAAAAATATAACACTTTTGTTAATAAAGTGCTTACCTTATTCGAACACTGCTTTCCCCCAAAACTTACCAAGGTTAGAGCAAAGCCTACAAAGAAGCCATGGATTACCCGAGGAATAGGGGTATCTTGTAAAACAAAAAGAAAACTGTATCTGTCAATCCGAAACATTTCCAATGTTGATGCTATAGCACATTATAAGAAATACTGCAAAATATTAAAGACTGTAATACGGATGTCAAAGCAAATACATCACAAGGAAAAGATAGTCATATCAGATAACAAAATAAAGACAATATGGGATATAGTGAAGGAGGAGACCGGTAGAACCAGACATGAAGAGGAACAAATAGCATTAAGAGTAAATGATACATTGGTGACAGGTGTGTATAGTGTTGCAGAACTTTTTAACAAACATTTTATAACTGTTACTGAAAAGATGGGGTTGTCAGGTTCGGTAGATGCTGCTATTGAATACCCCAGACCGTCGTTTATCAGTGGAATATTTCCTGAATGGCTGAAATATGCTGAAGTTAAGCCACTGTTTAAGAAGGGAGATAAAGAAATAGCATCAAATTTACGTCCAATTTCACTGTTGCCAGCATTCTCAAAAATTTTCGAAAAAGTAATGTACAGTCGGCTTTATAACCATCTTATCTCAAATAACATACTGTCAAAGTCACAGTTTGGATTTGTAAAAGGTTCTGATATTGAGAAGGCTATCTACACTTACAGTGAAAATGTGGTTTATTCATTAGACAAAAAATTGCAGGCAACTGGTATATTTTGTGATCTGTCAAAGGCATTTGACTGTGTAAATCACAATATCCTTTTAAGTAAATTAGAATATTATAGTGTAACACGAAATGCTGCAAAATGGTTCAAATCTTATATCTCTGGCAGGAAACAAAGGGTGTTATTAGGAAAGAGACATGTATCAAGCTATCAGGCATCATCCAACTGGGAACTAATTACATGTGGGGTCCCACAAGGTTTTTCTTGTGTATATCAATGACCTTTCATCAGTAACATTACCAGATGCCAAGTTCATTTTGTTTGCCGATGATACAAACATTGCAATAAATAGCAAATCAGGTGTAGTCTTAGAAAGATCAGCCAATAAAATATTTGTGGACATTAATCACTGGTTCCTAGCCCATTCTTTGTCATTAAACTTTGAAAAAACACACTACATGCAGTTTAGAACTTGTAAGGGGTGTCCCACGAGTATATGTCTAACATACGATGACAAGAAGATAGAAGAAGTGGACAGTGTTAAATTCTTGGGATTACAGCTTGATAATAAATTCAACTGGGAGGAGCACACCACAGAACTGCTGAAGCGTCTTAACAAATCTCTGTTTGCAATGCGAATTTTGTCAGACGTAGGGGATATAAAAATGAAAAAGCTGGCATACTATGCTTACTTTCATTCCATAATGTCATATGGGATTATTTTTTGGGGTAATTCATCAAGCCAAGCTAAAGTTTTCCGGGCACAAAAACGTGCAGTAAGAGTTATATGTGGTGTGAACTCAAGAACATCTTGCAGAAGCCTGTTTAGGGAACTTGGGATACTAACTACTGCTTCCCAATAAATTTATTCCTTAATGAAATTTGTCATTAAAAATATATCACTTTTTCAAACCGACAGCTCAATTCATGGAATCAGTACTAGAAATAAGAATAATCTTCACAAGGATTTAAAGTCACTTAGTCTTGTACAAAAAGGTGTGCATTATTCAGGAACACACATTTTCAATAACTTGCCAGCAGCCATAAAAAGCTTAACAACCAATGAAATTCAGTTTAAGAGAAGCCTAAAGGATTTATTGGTGGCGCAACTCCTTCTACTCCATTGATGAATTTCTCAGTAAAACCAACTGATTTGTACATAAGTACAATATAACTTCTGCAAATTTCAGTGCAGTAATGTGTTCATTGAAAATGTGTGTGTGTGTGTGTGTGTGTGTGTGTGTGTGTGTGTGTGTGTAAGTACAATCTAACTTCTGCACCATATCAGTGCAGTAATGCGTTCATTGTAAATAAGTATTATAGTAGTTCTATTACATGTTTATTACATTATAAATAAATAAAAAACTTTTTTATTTTAAATTCAGTGCATTAGTATTTGTAAAATGACTCATCCATATAGTGTTCAATAAAAAATGATGATCATTCCACTTGGGTACTGTGGAATGGTACATTAGCTTATTTGTTTTAGTTGTAAATATTTATCATCTATTGTTGTTTTTCTGACATGTTCCACATCCTGGAGGACCTCCTCACTATGGATCAATTGGAATGGAAGTAAATCTAATCTAAATCTAATCAAGCCGTATGAATCCGTGTGAATGACAGTGAATTAGAAAAAATGGCTCCAAGCACTATGGGACTTAACATCTGAGGTCATCTGTCCCCTAGACTTAGAACTACTGAAACCTAACTAACCTAAGGACATCACACACATCCATGCCTGAGGCAGGATTCGAACCTGCGACCGTAGCAGCTGCGCGGTTCCGGACTGAAGCGCCTAGAACCACTTGGCCACAGTGACCAGTTGTGAATTTGAAACTAATACTTCTTCCACAGGATAAATATAATAATTATCTTGTTACTGATACCCTGTTTCGACATTTCATCTACTCATCTTGTACGAGACGGACGTGTAAAGAGAAAAGCAGAACCTGCTGCAGTAATACTTCCAGACAGCAACAGATCCAGACCAGGGTGTGGCCGACGATCATCCACATGGTCGGGAGCATTTCAGCAGCGGTCTCCACCTGCCTGCGATCCAGCGGCTCGACGTGGCGGTGGCTGCATGACGTCATCGGTGAATCGTTATATGAAATTTGTTATCTGGGCTACACGAACTTTTACTTTTCATGGTAAACTTCCGTGAAAGACTCTCTTGACCTCTGATGCTACTAAACATAAATATAAATTGCGTTTTCAAAATATTATCTATTATGTTCATGTCAAGCCTGACAAATAAGAGCAGGTAACTGTATTTTCTTGAAGCCCCTTGGACGGTTTTGTTCCCGGTTTTCCGAATCCAGTGAATCCAGATGGGCGGGGGGGGGGGGGGGGGGGGGGGGGGGGGGGATAAGTTAATCCAGGAAATCTCCGCCGCATTTTCCAAGATTTTATAGTTACTTAACTCTTTGAGGGGCAGGTAAACACGACTAAAATTTACCCTAATGGGGCAAGAAAAATTATTTGCAAATTTCAAATTTCTTTTACTTGTAACACATTTGTTTTATTGTCTTGACATGTTTTATACATTGAGTTTGTAAAAATTCACTTGAACAACAACAAAATATTAACATTAAATGTGGTCACTACAGGTAACCACCACCCCATTACAGCATACAAATTCGATATTTGGTGGTTGAACTTTGAAATAACTAGTTTTTAATTTTCTTGGTATCTCTTGAAACAGTTCTTGCCTGCTCTCAGACACAAAGGTACTTTGCACACTGAACACATCCACACTGTTCACAAAGAATTTTTCTTTGAACTGCAAACTGCCTATCTTCTAGATGATGAGTGAATTGGTTGTTGTTTACTGCTTTTGTCTATGTATGGTTTGTGTGATTTGATTTGGGTTGCTGTACTACTTTGGGATACAGAAGCAAAATTAGCTGCCACTGAAACTGTTTTTGGAGCCAACAAGATTTTGTACACCTCTCGACGGAAGTCTTAATTGGAGAACTGCTCCATTTCGATTTCTTTGTGCATAATGAACGCGTTTGTCACACTGCAGTCTAAAAAGTGAAGAAACAATCTCAGCCACCATTTCTTGCTTTTTCTGTCAATAGCATAGTCTGACTTTAGTCGATCAAAATTATCCACATAGTTCATATTGGAATTGTAGTCTTTCAATACAATTGGACAAGTGATATTGGTTATTGTTCCATCTTTCATTTTTCGAGTTACTGTGGACACATCTGATGGTGAATGACATGTTGAAATCAAGTTGACTGCCCTGTTATCTTTCCATCTGTACAGTAGATTACTATGCCATCATTGCTTATTTTGTAATCGAATTCCCCTCTTTCCTGTTCCATTTCCTCCTTGAGTTTTGGTATGATTTTCCTTCTGGGATTTATTGTTCCACAAGCGTACACACCATTGGATTTTAGGTCCTTGAACAGATCATATGATGTAAAATAATTGTCCGGATTTTAGGTCCTTGAACAGATCATATGATGTAAAATAATTGTCCATGAAAATAATATGATGCTTCCCATGAAGACCACTGGTTAAATTTAGAACCACACGACTGCACACAAGACTAGAACTTAAACAGCTTGTCGTGAATGTGGGGTCATTTCCATCACTGTCAACACTGCTGTCACTATAAGATACTTCTTCAAATAAAATTCGGTAACATTCATCCTCAGTTATTCCTTTTCGGCTAGACATATTCGATGGAGATGAAGAAAATATACTGGGTGGAGCAGAAGGGCGGAGGTTAGCAGCACTAAGCACACCGAAATTTGTCTGTAAAACAAGGAAAATTCTATTTAAATTTAAAGTTACATTACACGTAGACTGAACAGTGCTAACAATGTAGTAGTATCAACTATTGTTCTGAATAAGCGGCAAAAATTCGCGTAGATGACCTGCACTGCCATCTAGTGGCATTTTAGGCAACAATTAGGTGATTGGCAAAGAGACTACTGGCCCCTGAGCGGTAAAGGGAGAAAATATTATATGGTTAGCCACAGTGACCACCGCCCATTGAAACTGTCTACGTATGTGGTTAGTTACAGTTGTGCTGCCCTTCAAAGAGTTAAGCCATTTACACAATCTCGTCAACGAACATTTGCATGATGATAACAATGTGTTAATCAAGTGAAAGTGAACAATAAGCAATGTGGATATGATGGTCTGATAAATACAATACAGAAACTAGCTTTTTTTCTCAGCCCAAGGGGCGATATTCATGAGAGCGTTGTGTGTGGAATGTGGGTGAACATTCTCATGAAATTAATAAAAATGGCCTTCAACAATACTAAAATAATAAATAATTATTGTCAGTGACATAATTTAATTTTCTGTAAAAAATTATATCTCAGACAATACTCATGGAAAAAGTTAATGGAAATCTCCATCTTTTGTTATCTATGAGTCTTCTAGAAAAATCCTTCTTCTTCTTCTTCCTGTTCAAACTGTTGTAATGATCGGACGTCATTGATGTCGTAACACTGAGGTCGGTGAGAAACTGTATTTTGTGCTAATTTAATATTGAAAAACAGAGTTTATCAGTCATTAAAATCAATCTTCTTGTTAGAGTTTTATTTAATTGTGATTTTCATCATATATAAATGTTAAGTTTACTGATCAGCTACAAAGCAGTGCAGCCATTAGCGTGGATTATTGGTGAATGCTGAATAATAAGTGATTAACAGGGAGGAATACTTTTAAATGTTAATGCTTATAGTTAAGGTACAGAAAAGATTTAATATATATTATTTGTTGATAGTAAAACAATGCCTGAACCTGATTCGATAAGTGATTGTCTTGTGTTAGCTGCCATCTTAGTGAAATATTGCAGCGGCAGTTTTAAATCAAACTACCAAGCAAACATGAATCTTGATGATCAGTTTTTACGATAATAATTGTATATTAGTGGCCCAGAACACACTCAGAAATAATAAATTCGACTTAGATTGTGAATAATCTTTAAATATACTGTAAACAGCATTTTACATTGATAAAATTGTTCTCTGCTAATGTATGAACCCTGATTATTTCATCGAGCGGGGTGGCGCAGTGGTTAGCACACTACACTCGCATTCGGGAGGACGACGGTTCAGTCCCGGCATCCGGCCATTCTGATTTACGTTTTCCATGATTTCCCTAAATCGCTCTAGGCAAATGCCGGGATGGTTCCTTTGAAAGGGCACGACCGACTTCCTTCCCTAATCTGATGAGCTCGCAGTTTGATGTCTTCCCCCAAACAACCCAACCCCTCATTATTTCGTAAGAACTTATACGAAATATTTTTGACAGGAAAGAATACATTAGTGTTATGCGCATGTGGTCTTGTGTGTAAAAACAGTTCATTTTGTTTAAGGAAAATTGTTGCCACCTGGAATAAGATTTCGGTAAATTATATGGAATCACTCTTTTGCATGAACTTAGTGCCATTTACACTGCTTGACAGACAACATTGGTACGCGTTCCCAGGTGGAGATTTCTTTAACAGAATAACTATCCTTAGCCGAGACAGGCAGCGATTAAATGAAACCTCATGTTACGCTAATAATAAGTAATTTGTTTTGTTGTAGTCCTGCCCACGATTTGTAAAATACCGCAATCCTAACTGCACGCCACATCGGGTTTGCATTAAGTCCACTACGATCTCTTTACCTTCAGTGCGCAAGTGACAGTTAACCGAAGAAAAGTCTGATTTACATGCTTTTTCCCAGAAAAACTCCATGCCAAGCAAGCATTCAACTAAGTGACTCTTCAAAATTAAAAACAGTATAACGTAACTCAATTTCCTGTTATGATGACTACTTGTGTCTCCCACTTGACAGGTTGTGACTTTACACCTAAAGCTCCAGTTACAAGGCAGTTTAGTACTGTGTAACTCGGCACTTTGTGTAGCTCCTTCATCTAGATAAATACATTCTGTGATATGACCTGCGTCTTGAACAACTGAAGCAGGAATTATCCCAACTATGGTCTTGATTGAAGATTGAATTAATATCTGTGGGTTATGTTTTTTAAAATCTATAGTCAATTCATCTCTTGTATCAGGGTTTGTTCTTCAGTCAACGTGATTATCTTGATGGCCTCCACCTGTGAAATAACCATCATTGAAGGGCTTAATGAGGATATGACATTAATAGAGGTACTTGTGTCTGTAACAACTGATGACCTTGATTATAGACAGAACTAATACTTGTGAGTTATTAGAACATATGTTTTGATCTCTAGTTAATTCAGTTCCTTCATTATACCTTAAGAACTTAACATCATTGTCTCGAATGCCCCCACCCATGTAATGACCATTATCGGAGGGCTTATTAAGGTCTGAATGACTTTGACAAATGTTGTTATTGTTCATGACCTATGACTTATTTGTCATTTCAGTTATACTTCCCAACAGGCTCTCTTTCTGCCAATTAGAGATAGGTGGATCATTAGGCATCTGATTATTTTTTGCAAGGGTAATGTTTACTTCTTCAGCTCTGGCTGGTGTTACACAAATTTCAGCAACTGCTATTGTTATTTCTATAGAAGTGTTCACAACCATTGTGTTGATAACCGGGATGATGCCGATTCCTGTACTTCCTTCTGTTCTTATTATTCTAGTTCGTTGGGTGCCTGTCAGCACATCTTGTGTCACACCTGGGTGATATCGGAGATGATGTCACATGTGCTATGTGTTAGCCATCCAACTGGTCTGGACTGGGATTCTGCTCTGTGACTTGATTACACCAGTCTGGCATAAAGACCTGGAACTGGCTGTGTTTAATTAAACTTTCTTCCACCAGAACAGAAGACTGTCTAGGCATTGCTGTGGCTTCATATGGTATACGGCTTGGGGATAAATCACCGGATCTCATTCCATTGCGTACCTCACGTGACATGTAGCAAGACTGCTGTGACTATCATACACTTTATCAGCAGATGACGGGATGCTCTTAACTATGCCCCCAATTGTCGAGATTTCCTGTTGCACTGTCATAAAGTGCAGTCACTTTGTCATGCCATTCCAGCAAAGTGACTATTATTTTTGACAATTTGGACATTACCAATTCACGAGAATTGTCTCTCTCACTTACAAGTAGTTCTAATTCTGAATTCAATCTATTATTAATTTCTACATCTTTGTCCAAAAACCATTCTGAAAAATCATCAGCAGTGTGCTTGTACTGGTCATTAAATTTCTTTCGTTCCTTAGCACCTTGCCCCTCTTCAAAAGTATCAGCTTTATTTTCTAACTTTAGTATAGTTGCTTTTAACTGTTTTCGTTCCTTAGGCCACAGAGACAGAGGTACGGTAATCTTTTCAAATCAGTACAGTATTACATGCACGGTTATGATATGGCCGATCTCCTCATTTGTATGGACAGATTTTGGACAACAATCGGTGAAATTCAAATGAGTTTGTTTTCTTTGGTGGACTGTGAGAAAATGATAAATTTAGACAAAGAAGGAGTTTGTGGCATTCTCAGGATGAGAAATATCATACTCAAGATGTACCGGGTGATCAAAAAGTCAGTATAAGTTTGAAAACTTAATAAATCACGGAATAATGTAGATAGAGAGGTAAAAATTGACACACATGGTGGAATGACATGGGGTTTTATAAAAAATTTCACAAAATGTTAGACAGATGGCGCTGGACAGCAAAACGTCAGTGACTGCGCATGATAATTGTTTATAAAAGGAGCTGAAATGAGAGAGAGAATCAGATGCGCCAGCAGTTGCGGCATGTTGACGTTACCTGAAAAGGTGCTTTTAGTGAAGCTGTATTATCAGAATGGGGAATGTGCTAGTTCAGTGTTATGATCCTATCGCCATAGGAAGGGAATTCGAATGGGTAAAGGTCCGTTGACAAATGCAGCTGTGGCGAGAATGATTTCGAAGTTAGAAGCCACGGGTTGTTTAGACAATAGACCCCATAGTGGCCGACTGAGCACAAGGCGTAATGCTGCTGAGACATTTGAGGAAGAAATGGAGACTGCAGCAGGTTCGTCTATGCACGGGGAAGTTAGCGCTCGTGCAGTCGCACCGGCATTCCATACACTACTGTTTGATTGGCACTTAGGCGTACCCTCCGATGCTATCCATACAAAGTCCATCAGCATCATGAACTGTTACCTGGCGATTTAGTGAAACGGAGGGCATTTGAGGTGTGGGCATTTCAAAAGATGGCGGAAGATGACGATTGGTTGAGTAACGTGTTGTGGACCGACGAAGCTCATTTCACGCTCTGAGGGTCTGTCAATGCCCACAACTGCAGAATTTGGGCTACCAAAAATCCTAGAACTGTTATGGAAACTCCATTGCACGACGAGAAAGTCGTGGTATGGGTTGGATTTACCACATGTACCGTTATTGGGCCTTTTTTCTTTGAGGAAATGCGTGATTCTAGTTTAGTAACTGCTACCGTGACGGGTGAGAGGTACACCAATATGTTACAGAATCCTATCATCCCCAGCCTGGCTGATAAACACCTGTTGGAATGTACGATGTTTATGCAGGGTTGCTCTACCCCATATTGCTAGATGCGTGAAAGATCTCTTGCGCGTGTTGTTTGGTGATGATCGTGTGCTAAGCCACCACTTTCGTCATGCTTGGCCTCCCAGGTCCCCAGACCTCAGTCCGTGCGATTATTGGCTTTGGGGTTACCTGAAGTTGCATGTGTATTGTGATTGACCGACATCTCTAGGGATGCTGAAAGACAACATGCAATGCCAATGCCTCACCATAACTCCGGACATGCTTTACAGTGCTGTTCACATTATTTCTCGACTACAGCTACTGTTCAGGAATGATGGTGGACATATTGAGCATTTCCTGTAAAGAACATCATCTTCGCTTTGTCTTACTTTGTTATGCTAATTATTGCTATTCTGATCAGATGAAGTGCCATCTGTCAGACATTTTTTTGGTTCTAATAAAACCCCATGTCATTCCAAGCATGTGTGTCAATTTGTACCTGTACATTATTCCATAATTTATTCAGTTTTCAAATTTATACTGAGTTTTTGATCACCTGGTAGTTTGGAATCTATGGGCTGGATGAAATCACAGATTGATTGGAAACCATGGAAACCATAAATAGACGGAATCTTTATTGGAAGTTTTAGGTGTTTTAGTAAATTATAACCTCAAAAAATAATTTATTCCAGTGGGATGGATGGCAAATCTCATGCTGAAAGTTATTGTACTGGATCTTTTTTGGATTGTGGTGGGTGGACATCAGTATTACTGCTTGCTGACTTTTATGTCAGTAGGGTGCTGATTTTGTTACATGAAGTGGTTTGCAAATGTGGTGTATGTGTTTACACTTTCAGCACTTTAGGTGTTCCGAGTATCTTATTCTAAATTTTATGCCTGTCCTTCACACGCATGTTGAATGACAATCACTGAACGTTAACTGATGTATGCACAGTTTCACATAAATTCAGCAAAACAGAGTGATTGTAATTTTCTTGAGTATCTAAAACCAAAGACACACCTGCGAAACACTTTTGAATAATGAGAGCTAATTTTGACTACTTCTGGAGGTGTCATTCGAGCTCTTTTAAAAAATCTGACACTCACATTAAAGATGCAGTTCTGGCTCAAGTAAAACTAGAACTGGTGATTATACCTTTTTAATATTTAGGCCTATACCACATTCTGAAAAGTATACAATTTCAAAGTTTTTTTGTGATATGTCGGATGCTATTTACGATGCCTTAAAGGCTAATTTAAAAGCTAATGCTTTCACTCTTGCACCCCAAACGCTGCGAAATATTAAACTTTTTCTGTACCAAATTTGGGAGCTATGCTTCATGGAAGTGCACCAACAGATGCTGTAATATAGTTGATTTCCTTTTTCTAAAAGTTACACTCAATCTGAAATAATACTGCCACCAGAAACCGTGTTACTTCCTTTCTCAAATCTGCTGGACAAGTGTTTAAAGGACATTGACCTTTCCAGTACTAGAATCTGGTTATCTGAATATACTGACATACAAATTTTTATCCGAGCATATACCTCACTAGCAAAACATTTATGTACGGAAGTCGCACATCCTACCACTGTAGCATAATAACCCATACACAGAATAATGTGTTTGAGAGAGATCCTTAATGCAGAGTATCATCAAAAATAAACAGTGGAAAATCCAGGATGGAATAGTCACAATATTATGAAATAGATAGATTGCTACTCACCATATAGTAGAGATATTGAGTTGCAGATGCAAACGCATCTCTCACATACATGACCACTGGCTCAGGCTGCCAAGGCCAGACTCTATCAGCAGCCAGAGACAGTTGTCATATGTGTGAGAGTTGTGTTTGAGCAAATGTGGGTGTGTGTATGTTGTCTAATTCAGAAGAAGGCCTATTGGCCGAAAGCTTACTTGTTTAGTGTCTTTTTGCTGTGTGTGTCTGTGACTCAGCATCTCCACTATATGGTCAATAGCATTCTATCCTTTTCATAATACTGTATCACTGAAACTGGTATAAATATGTAAAACATCAAATACAACATGTTACCTTCAAATGACACTAACTGGCGATGGGAGGAGGAAAGTGATACCGCAAAGTTAAAGTGTTTTTAACTTTTGTGGAATTGCATTTTTCCCTTCATCTCATATATTCGTAAAACTCATGTGGTAATTCCAATAACTGGAGACAGGGTATAAAGTATTCACAAAGTTCTTTTCAAGACAGATATAGCTCACTTACATGCATTTGGCATCTTTTTAATGGCAAATGCTGCATTGCAGCACTTGTCTCCAAGCACAGAGGCACTGCATTATCCATCCCACCCTTCAATGTTAAAATTTAATCTACTTCATACATGGAACTTAGCCTCCTTGACCCCATGAGAAACTGACAAAGGAGATCAGACACACTGTGACCAAGCCATCGGGCGATCGTGCTACTGGGAACACAGCCTTGGACAAAGTCTGCAATGTTTCTGGTAGACCACAATAAGCCTTCTTTAACTGTGTAACATCATCTGCACTGACAAAGTGTTAAACTTGACTGTCAGTTTCACTAAATCATTGGATTGCTTTCACAAATCATTCGATTGTTTTTGTAATTCTTATAATATTTTTTGTCGTGTAGCTGATTGCTTTTACAATTGCAGTGTTAATTCTCCATTGCTTTAAAATTTTGTAACAATGGTGTAATTGTATCAGTTGGCTGCTCACTTAAAGGTGACAGTTATGAACTATCTGAAGGAAAAAAAAAACATAAATTAGTTAAAAACTATGGCATGCACACACTTTATTCAACATTTAAACATCATTATAGATATTCGGATTTAGTTATGACATGTTCGATATGCCTGCCATCATTGGTGATGATGGGTCTCAGATGAATAACGAAATTCTGCATGACACACTGAAGTAGAGCACTTGCCCGCGAAAGGCAAAGGTCCCGAGTTCAAGTCTCGGTCCGGCACACAGTTTTAATCTGCCAGGAAGTTACATTTGGCCTGTTAATAACTACAAGGCCTAACTATTTCCATTGTGTGTGGGCTTTCAAACTAGTTACGCAAGACAGTTTTCGGAAAACATGTTCAAAAGAGCTTCGCAAGACTTTTTGTCTGTACCCGCTGCAGTAAATCTACAGACAACCCAGGCTATACTCAGTAAGTTAAAGTCACCTCCAACTAATACTGCATGATCCAGGTATTTCTGCACTACTGAATGTAGACTTTCTGTCAATGACTTGAAAACCATCACAGCAGAACCAGTTGGCCAGTAAAAACATCCTCTAGACCTGTTGTACGCAACCGGATAACTTCACTGTCACAATTCCGTAAGGTTAGAAAAAGCTGCTTCAGTTTTAGATCATATGTATAAATCTAAATTGTACAGTAGCATCATCATCTACTGTCTGTGCAGACAGATAAGGTGCCAAGAGACAAGTGATACAAAAGAAGTGAGTTGGACATATAAAATATTTTTTCAGACAGAAAATATCACAGAGATTATAATTTATACAACATTTCATACCTTGGGAGGCTGTGGATTCCTTATTTATTTCTAACTTGGTATTACATTAGAAATGCACTTTGAGCTTTTTAAGGCTAGGCAATTGTTTGAGATCATATGATGAACAATTGCCAATTGATATACAGAGTAAAATCTGATCACATACAAAGTAAAGACACTTTGAATGTCACAATTTTAACTGCTAAAGCATTTGTAACGAAGTTCCTGAATTGACCGCCATCCAGGAAAGCAGTCACACTCAAGTTATACTTGGAACCAAGAAACTTGAAGCAGAAAGTTCTGAAATATTTAATGAGGCATGGAACACATATCAAAAACAGCAGTTAGACACCATAGGAGGGCGAGTGTTCATTGCAATCAACATTATGTCAATAGCAGTCAAAACTGAGTCAGTCTGAAATTTCTCTTTGCAAGTAACAGGACTATGTGAACTCAAGTTAATCATCAGATGATATTACCGGCTACTCAATTCCACCATAACAGTAGTAGAATCATTCAAAGGAAGTATATGCTCAGTAGCCTGGAAGTTCCCTGAGCATGCAATATTAGTTGGAGGCAATCCACAAAGATGGCTAGTACAGTTTTTATGCTAGAAGGAGCAGATAAGCATGTGTTTTCTCCTTACTGAGGCAATGGATGGACATCATTTAGTTCCAGTATGATGGATACAGAGAAGTATGTGTCACATTAATGGATTAAGAATGGAAACAAACCCTCTGTGGTTTAATAACAAAATTCAGAAAATGCTGAGCAAACACAGATTGTAGTATACTCTGTTCAAAGAAGGTGGAAATGTTGACAAGCTAAAGTTAGTAGAAATTTCTGCATCTATAAAAGACTGATGCACGAAGCATACAACTTCTACCACCATATGTTAGCAAAAGAACTTACTGAGAAGCTAAAAAATTCTGAACCTACATTCAATCACTAAGCAAGTCTTAAGACTTCCGTTCAGTCACTTGTCAACCAGCTCAGTGACACAGTAGATGACAGCAAAAGGAAAGCTGAAATTTTAAATTTCATGTTTCTCAGACTGCTGTATGGAGGACATAGAAATAGGCAAACGTGGCATTGAGAATCAATTGGAAGAGTTGAAAACTAAGTTGTTAGGTCCAGATGGAATCCCAGTTCAGTTTTACGAAGAACACTCTTTGCCATTTTCCCTTACTTAGCTTGGATTTATCATGGATCTCTCATCCAGTACAAAGTTACAAGCGATTGGAAAAAAGTGCAAGTGACTCCTGTGTATAGTAAGGATAAAAAAGCGGACCTGCAAAATTACAGACTGGTGTCCTCAACACTGGATTGCCATAAAATTTTTGAGTGTCTTCTAAGTTTTAATAAAATAAATGTACTTTAAACAGAAAAACTTCTGTCCATGAATCAGCATGGATTTACAAGGGGCACTCAATAGTTAGTAATGCAACACATTTTTTTTCTTGCCCAGTTTTGGTGAGGAATAATATGGTGTATTCAAATCCTGAATAAAACCATCTTACTTTCAGAAAAAAAATGTGTTGCATTACTTATTGAATGTCCCTCGCAGAAAGCAACACTCGTGCTACACTCTGCTTGTCCTTTTCTCACACAATATGCTGCAAACTGTGGATGAACGGCAACATGCAGATTCTAGATCTCTGGAAGAAATTTGACATAGTGCCTCTCAGCGTGATTTGGAGTGCAGGTGTGCATCACACCCTGGCTGGCCCCTTCACTTATACACATGATCAATGCAGTCGTGTGTCCCTACAACAGCAGCCCCCCAGCCGATAGGGTGCCTCACAGGTAAGTGGGCACTCTCCAGCTCATGGATGAGTGGGAACAGTCTGCTCCAGATGGCCCACAAATAGAATGGCATAGGATGGGATCATGCAGGTGCCACTTGCTGTACCACAAATTTGTTTTGTAGGTGATGCTTTCAAAGGAGAAGTAAAAGTAGGTGAGGATACAGTTGGCCATGGAGACTTTCTCTGCTTCTCCTGATCATTACTGTGGTAACACTTTTTCGACACCAAGCCTATCAAATCAGACTAAATCCAAAAGCAACACTGAATTCTGCCTGACCAGTTCACTCTTACATCCAACTGCGATACACCCCCACTTCCACCTAATCCACCCGTTAACTTTCCAGGATTTGCTAACTTCTATCTTTGCTTTATATCCATCAACATGGGAACCCACCTTACATCTGCAGAAAGAACCGCAATTGACCACCTAAACTGATCCCAACTTTATAATCCTACCCGCTCTCACAGACAAACACCTTCATTTGATGTCCTGATTGTTACTGAGAATGCCACTTCTCTCTACACTAACATCCCTAATGCCTATGGCCTTGCTCCTATTGAATGCTATCTTTTCCATTGATTGACGTACACCAAACTTACAACCTCCTTCCTGTTCACTATTACAAACTACGCCCTCGACCCAACTAGCCGCCTTCCTCGATGTTGACCTCCACCTCAAGGATCAGTACTTCCGACAACATCAAACCTACTAACCACCAACAGTACCTCCACATCAACAGCTGCCACCCATTCCATACCAAGAAGTCACTTCCATACAGGCTGGTGACCCATGGTCGTCAGATCTATAGTGGTGAACAATCCCTCTCCAAATATCCCAGTGTTCCCACCGAGATCTTCACAGACTGAAATACCCTCCAAACTCGGTGAAATACATCTCCCATGCCTTTTATCTCCAGTGAGCTACCACCTCCCCCATAATCACTGTCTGGCCACAAAGGAGCACTCCTCTTGTGACGCAATACAAGACAGGACTGGAGCAACTGAATCACTCTCTCTGCCAGTGTATCGACTACCTCTCATCGTACCCTGAAATGAGGAATATTCTCCCCACCCCTCCCAGAGGTATTCTGCTATCCAACGATGCTACGCAACATTCTTGTCCATCTCTTGCCACATGATTCATCTCTCAGCAACAGACCTAGATGCAAAACTGACAACCACCTATTTCAGTCCTGTCAGGCATCACCTACCCCATCAAGGCAGGGCTACATGCAGAGGCAGCCATGTGGTCTACAAACTAAGCTGCAACCACTGTGCTCTTTCTACATGGGTGTGACAACTAATAAGATGTCTGTCTCTATGAATGCCCACCACCAAACTTTGGCCAAGAAACAACTGGACCACCCTGTTACTGAACTTGCTACCCAATACGATGTGCTTAACTTTAAAGACTGCTTCACAGCCTGCACTATCTGGATTCTTCCTTACCAACACCAGGTTTTCTGAATTGTGTGGGTGGGTACTCTCCCCATTAACATAGCCTTCGTTCCTGTAATCACCTGTCCCCAACATTCCCTAATCTCTGTCCTCCACCTACCACCTTGCCTGGTCTGTCTCCACCACTACACACACTTTCTACCCTGTCAACCGTCCTACTAGTCTTTTCCTCTTCTCTACTTCTCTCCTCTCCCTCCACCAGCACAGCCTCCTGACAGTGCATGTAGCAGCCCTACCCTGTCCACACAATATCCCTGCATGCTCCCACAGGCAGCACTGAATCTTCCCCCATCCATAACCTGCTGTTCCTACCCCTCTCCTGTCCTTATGCCACCTCCTTATCCTCACCACCCTCCCCAGCAGATTTCTGTTCACGTCAGACAGCTGCAGTCACGCTCAGTGCCCTATTTTAGCACTCTTTTTCACTGTGCGTGTCTGTGACTCAACATTTCTTCTATTTGGTGAGTATCAATCTATGCTTCCCACTCGGTCAATGATAGTAATCAGTGTTTGAAAATATAATTGGTTGGATTAAAAATCTACTAAGCGGCAGCAGGGGAAATCACACACAAAGGTTACAGGAATATGCAAGCTTTCAGAGCCAGTGGCTCCTTTTTCTGGCAAAAGAGCTGAAGGGGAAGGAAAAGGAGTGAAGGAAAAGTAAAGGTAAGGTTTAAGAAATGGGGAGAGTTATGGAAAGTTGCATACAGGTGGAGGGGGTGGAGAGGAAAAATAGACAGGTCAGAAAATAAAGTACGTAGAAAACTAAAGGAGAGGGAAGGAAGGAATTGTTACTGAAAGGAAAAGTTGAGACCAAAGAAATTATCATAAATTAATGTCAGAACCAAGGGCATACCGTAATGCCTGTTCCCACCTGCACAGTTTTGAGAAACTGGCGGGAGGGTGAGGAATCGAGAAAGTAAATGTGGTGAAACAGGCATCGAGGTCATGACCCATGTTGTGGAGCATGCTCTGCAACGTGACATTTTGTGTTGCCAGTATATACACTCTGCCTATGCCCATTCATCAAAACTGATGAATGTAAAAGGCTGAAGAGTGTTTACATAACAGCTGACACACGACATGTCATTCCACAGGTGGCCTTTGACAGTATATATTTCACCAGTTACAGGGCTGGTATAGGTCGTGATAGAAGGGTGCATTGAGCGAATCTTACAGCGAGGACTGCTGAAGGGGTAGGAGCCAGGGAAATGGGTGCCAAGGAGTGTAGGGTCTGACCGGGATATTGCTGAGATTGGGGCTTGGGTGGAGGGAGAGGTGATAAAAAGCTATTTAGATCTAGCAGGCAAAATGTCAGCTAGAATGGACCTTCGGGGCACAATTTTTGGAAGTCCTAGCTGTATCAAAGTAGCTCATTAATACATTCAAGACTAGGATAGTATTGAGTGACAAAGTGTATTCCTAAGTTGTCTTTTGGAAGGATCAAGGATTGGACATGATGGTCCAGGAAATCTGCTTTTGAACTAGGCTGGTAGGGTAATTATGTCCAGTTAAGACTGAGGTTAGAATAGTGGTGAATTAGTGTAAACTGTCTGAATCTGAACAAATACATTTACCTCGAATGCCAAGGGTATATGGGAGGGAACATCTGACGTAGAAAAGATGGCAACTGTCAAAATGTAAGTACTGTTGCTTGTTAGTGGGTTTAATGTGGACAGAAGTATGTAGCTGGCCCTCAGTGAAGATGAGGTCAACATTATGGAAAGTGACATGGCATTATGAATAGCACCATGTTGAAATTTAGGTATTAGGAATTTAGATATTCCAACAGGTCAGCCTCACCACAACTCTATATGGCAGACGTCATCAATGTATCTAAATCCAACTAGGCAAGAAGGCTAATGGACTCCAGGAGAGCCCCTCCAAGTGACTCATGAAAAGTTTGGTACAGGAACAAGACATTCTGTTTCTCATGTCCAAATCCCAGATCTATTTGTATGTCTGCCATTCAAAGGTAAAGTAGTTGTTCATAAGTATAAAGTTGATTAAGGTGAGCAAGAAGGTCGTTGTAGGTTTGGAGTCAGGTGGGTTGTGATTGAGGTAATGTTTACCAGCAGTCAGACTATGTACATGGGGGAATACTGGTATAGAGGGTTGGTAGCAATGGTGACAAGGAGACGTGTAGTGGGAGTGGGACTGACACCAATTTCATACAATCTAGGAAATGTTTGGTGTCTTGAATACAGAAGGGAGTCGTTGTACGGAAGAGTTGATTGTCGAGATAGACTTTTGCCTATGTGGTAACATTATGAAAATTCAAAAGATGTAAATAACGACCCTGAATAAAACTGAGGAGATCTCGTAGGAAATTACAGAATCTCTTAAAATAGCATAAGATTTATCAAAATATACACAAATGTGTTCATATCTATTTACATGTTTAGAAATATAAATTTTGTACCCTTTGTACTCTCAAACATTGACAATTGTGCAAAAGCATCACCAATTCTGTCGTACAATCTTTTCATAATCCCAGCCTATGGGGAAGGTTTGACAACTATCTAAATGATGCCTTGGTTGAGAAGTGACATTCAAGAACAGTAACTCATCTCCTGGATCCCATTCACTAAGTGGAACTGTGGGCCAGCCTCTGTCACCTCCTGTCATCCAACTTCCCTGGGCATGTGGCCTACATTTTCACCAATGTGATGAAACAGATTGTGTCAGTCAATCTAACATACTTAAATACAGTAATGAAAAACTATTTCAAAACAAAGAAAACGTTGTCCTATGTGTATGAACAGTTCCTACTATGTAAATTAAATGAGCATATTTGTTGGTCTGAGTCTGTGATAAAATGTACTAAGTATTATGCGAGTTCAGGAACAAAAGGAATGAATAGATGTTATGTTGTGTGTTGTTGAATGGCATTGTCAAATTCATAGTCAAAAATTGTGCCAATGCCATTCAAAGAGATTGTGTAATCCCACAATTTATTATTACCATCACAGTTTCCCAATCTCAGAGATATGTTCTACAATTTATTTTCATCTGGAGTTTCTTTTTATGGTAAATGCTAGTGTGCCTCATAACTGTCTTGTACTCTCTTCCATTGTAGCTGTCTTAGTAAATGGATGAAAAAAGATTGTCATGCACTGCTGATTTGGATTATCCGGATTACAATAATAAATTTATTCAATTCATTTGTATTGATTAATTTACTCCTTGTCCTCATCTAACAACTTTTAATGTTTCTCAGCAAATACTCATTTCAGGTCCGTCCTAAAACAGTGAATCAATGGACTGGCTGCCGATGTCGCAACCATAAGTGTTTACGGCACGTTCCAGAAAACGAACCTATCTCAATTCTATTGCACGATACTGAAGTCCAATGCTGATTTATAAGTGTCTTTTTATTACAATCATCTTCCCACAGTCATACCTCAGGCAACGGCCTTGCCACAGTGAATACACCAGTTCCCGTGAGATCACCGAATTTAAGTGCTATCGGCACTTGGATGGGTGACTCTCCAGGCCGCCATGCGCTGTTGCCGTTTTTCAGGGTGCACTCAGCCTCGTGATGCCAATAGAGGAGCTACTCGACCGATTAGTAGCGGCTTCGGTCAAGAATACCATCATAATGACCGGGAGAGCGGTGTGCTGACCCCACTCCCCTCCTATCCGCATCCTCCACTGAGGATAACGCGGCGGTCGGATGGCCCCGGTAGGCCACTCGTGGCCCGAAGACGGAATGCTCACAGTCGTACCTCACTGTGTTGAAGACAGGCTTCACTGATTTTTGTCATCACGTCATTATAACTGCCCTCTCTCCCTTCTGACTTTTATATTCATGCAACCAATATTAACAACTTACTAAACAGAAAGAGCAATAACTGATGCAATAGATTTCAGTTCTGGAAAGTTTTGAACAGCTATTGTCTTTTCAGAAGACATACCTAAGAAACTCAACTGTTCTCTTCAAGAAATGGCATTTTGCATAATTAATTTCCAAGCTCTATTCTACTGCAGTTTTTAATACTAAACAAAGCCACTGAAGTGTCTCATCATCAATAATTGTTAGTATTATGTCCATGTAAGTAAATGTGTTTCCAAACTAAACTTTCCTGAATTTAAACTGCTCTGAGTGTGTCACAAATGAGGTAGATTTTTGGCTACTCTTCAACAGCAATCTGAAACAACCCATCCTTGAAGTCTACTGTGGAAAACACACAAGTGTCTTGTAGTTTAACTAAAAGATCATCTATGATTCTCCTTTTTTACAACTCCAACTGGGTTAGCATATTCAGATGAAATTTGTTCTATTATTCCTTGATCATACAACTTCTGGACTTGGTTGTCAACAATTTCTCTCTCTCTCTCTCTCTCTCCTGGTAACAATCTTCTGTGTCTACTGTATATCAATTATCACACAATTATCTTCATCCTGACATCAGTGGACTTTTTAGAGTGTAGTCAGTCACAAAATCTTTGATGTGTTCCTTTGTTTCATCACTAACAGAGTTTCTGGTTTGTCTGCTATGTGGATACATATAAGATGAGCTTCTGCTTCTGGCTTTCCGATAGTAACTCCACCCTTGTTTATTAAAGCTTCAGTTTTATCTAGAAAGTTGTTACCGACAAACATTTCTAAATTCATAGTGTCTCTAGAAACCACAAAAATGTGTTTCTATTTTCACATCCTCAGTCTCAACAAAGCCTGTAAAATACCATCATGGAGACATCAAGTTTTTTCCAAATCCTGTCAGACTACATCTGTTTTTCGCAAACTGAGCATCCATATCTCAAAAACATACTGTTGTAATAAATTGACTGGCACAGTCAGTCGGCACCTTCACCTCTCAGATACTTTTTCATACTTTTAAGTTTACAAGTGCCAATACTCTGCACAGTGTTTGCATTCGTTGACACCTTTTAATCATTATTCTCCTCCACGCATCGATAAGGTATGGCCAAACTTATTCCAGTTTAAGCATATCTTTCCCTTGCTCTTGTGGTTGCAATCATTAGATATGTGACCCCAACTGAAACTGCCTCCCAAGCTGTGCTTTCAATATTTCTGTTACTCGAGTCTTTAGCCTCTTTCTTACTGAAGTTTAAATTTCCATTGCTAGAACTTACATTTTCTTTTCAGCGATGACTTCACAGATCAGATGTCTCATTCTTCTTTAAACTTTCACAATTCCTGCACCGTGAAGTACAAGTTTTGTACCTTAGTCTTCTTCTATCCTGTCAATCAATAATGAAATAGTGAGTTTTTAATGTCAGCACAGCTGGCTATTTCCTTCATTATGAGAAAATATTCTTGAAGAGACTCTTCTGTTTCTTCTTTTGTCGAGACAGCAATTGGTGCATCTTTAAGTGTTACAAGCAATTTAGGCAAACGACATTTCATACTCCTTGTGTATAATAAGGATGGAGTAAGTCGCAGAACATATACTAGACACAAGTGTTTTTGTATGTGCAGATAATACAGGGGAGGTGTGGAATACAAGAAAACACCAAGGTGTGATAACAAGTAAAATGCTTTTACCTGCTGTGGTCAGGGCCTTTCGCATTTTGGCGTCGCGGCTTGACCGTCAAGGAGCAATCACCTTTCCAGGAATGAAAAAAAAAAAAAAAAGACAAGAAGGCTTTACGACAAATAAAACATATTGTAATCTTTTATGACATGTTGAGCCTTTGAGGTGTGTCTTGTGTGAAAAGTTGTGGTGTTCTCCAATTCACGAGTCAATGATCTGTACACCCATTCAACGAAATGTACATTTGTAGAAGGAAAGTAGTGGATGTGCCTTTTCACGAGAAGAAGTTTTCTTCTTTTGCTCCAATACCAGCTGTAGAATGCTAAGTAGTCAAGCCTTTCCTCTGGTACTGATGCCAGTTCAGAGGCACTGGTTAGGCTCTTGGCTCTGAGCACTATGGGACTTAACATCTATGGTCATCATTCCCCTAGAACTCAGAACTACTTAAGCCTAACTAACCTAAGGACATCACACAACACCCAGTCATCACGAGGCAGAGAAAATCCCTGACCCCACCAGGAATCGAAACCGGGCGCGGGAAACGAGCACTGGTTAGGACCTCTACAACAAGAAAATAACTATGGTGTAAGAAAATGTAAGCCCTAAACCCACAAGAAAAACACTAATCTCCACAGCACTTGCTATCAGGTCAAATTATTCTTGGAAATCTTTCTTTGGTGCAGCCCATAATTTAAGGCTTTTCTCATCCCAAATAAAAGCATAACCAAACCATGTGTTTCTTTTGTTGTTGTTGTTACAAAAACAAGCATTTGCAATTGACTGCAACCCATTAAAAAAGTTGTTTCCTTGAAGTCTATGATCCACTTTTTAACTGGATATGTCATTGCCTCTAAATGACTGAAGAGCACCTTCAACATCACGAAATGACAAAATTTTCATTGATCTTGTGAATTTAGTGAGAATGACGTTTCACCTTATCACCTGTTTCTAAATCAGAATCTTTTTCTGTATTCCTTTCGAGTAAACTCAGTCTTTTGTGACTATCCATTTGGATTGGCTCATCCTCCTCCTGATCAGTAGCATTCTCTTCACTTTGTATCTCATCATTAATTTTTGCCACAAGTTTGTTGATGTTGGATAAACAAATATCTGTAGTCTCTTCATTTTTCATCCCACCATCTATACACAATATATTGCAGGTTGTTCCTGATGCCACCTTTGAAAACGATACTTCACTGAATGACTTCTTAGCTTCAAGTTCACCAGATAGCAATTGAAAAGCAAAACCAGAAAATTCTAAGTGTTTAATTTCTTCTGTCATTTGGAACTGTTCCCAAAATTAACTTATGCAGACTTAATGGCTTTAGCTGGCACAGAGGATTTTCTTATTAACTTTTTCAATTTCACCCATTTCCAGATCTTTGTTTGTTGGCTACTTCTCCTTTCATCACATTTAAAATTTCTCCTTGTGTCACTCTGCAACTGCTAATCATCATTAAATTGTGACTACTCACTTAGATAAAAAATCAACACAAATACACATTGCCAAGTGACCACAGGCAAAACAGCACTCAAAAAAGTTTGTCATATATTAGGTGGCGGAACTGCATCATCACTTGTTCAATTTATTTCAGACAGAGTCCATAAAATGTAGGAAAACTGTTCAGATTTTTACAAAAAACTTTTATTAATCTCCTTATTACAAACCTTAGTACTAACTAAAAAAAAAAAAAAAGAATTTAACCAATGGACTCATTTTTTCCATGATCATATCTGCAAATAAACCTCCTTTCGATATCTTGAATCATTTACGAGAAGACAATTGTATGACCATGATTTGCGATGTGCAAGGTTGTGAATGGCCACGTCTCACATGATTGTCCATTTGACAATCCTAATAACTCCAGAACGAAATATTGTTCAGATCTCAATGTAAAATAAAATTTTGATATCTTATCTACTTCTCATCACTAATGTATGAGCTAAATTCCACCATATGCAATGTGTTTTTACTTTTGCAAAATTTCACGTTTTACTCAATTTGATGCAGCACAGTAACTATGGCATATAACAAAGAGAAATTCAATCTTTTCTTGAGTGAAGATAGCCCGTAAAATATATAGGAATAATATTTTTTCATCTAATTGTTCTCCAAAATCAGATTATACGCGTTTCGTATCTGCCAGAATGCCATTTCTCAGTGTAGACACCAGCATTTGGTGAGCAGTACAGCCATAACAAAAGCTGCTCTCCGCACACAGTCCAGATAACACATCAGTAGCAGCAAGAGGGTCAACATTCCTCTACAGCCAGTCCATAAAACCTTCGGTGTTCCCTAGAACTTCACGAGACAAAAGGCTACTTGTTGCAGAGTAATTCTCACTATCAGACACAAAATAAAACTTACATAAGCACATGACAAATAAGTATGATTTACTGAAGGAATCTTTACGAAATATGGAATGTTTTTATTGCAGCCTAAATGGCAATGTGGTTTCTTAGAAGCTATATTTTCACTGAATTCTAAAACTTTACTGACAAACAGCGTACGCCAGAGACTATTACTTTACATAATCTGTATTGTTTACAAGGGAGTTGGCAGTTATTTATATTATAATTTTTTTGGTGTCAATAAGTATACTGTAGGTTACTATGAAAATTGTGACAGGGTGGAGTGTGTCAAAATGATACAAATTCCTCAAATTTTATTAAAAAAATTTATTCTGTGTTCAATGATCATGACAAAATATTTACAACACAGCACCTTCGCATGCACGACAAATCTTGCACCACAACTCTCATTTGAGCCATACACAATACTACTGGAATAACCAAATATCATATACAAAACTGTATGATACACAGGTTTCCCAGTGGCAGAAAGTCAAGTCAATGAGTCAATTATAATGAAGCATTCAAGGTGAACTAAAACCCAGCATCATTGCTTTAAAATCCAAGAACTGTCTTTTGCAGTTACAATGTCCCGCCGACATTTACCACAGTAAGGTTAATTTACATTTCTTAATTCCACTTCAAATACTAAAGCACTGTTCGGTGGAATAACTGGCGGTGAACCTTTGGCACCATACCTGAAAAATCCAGCAGTTTTATTAGAAGTTGAATTTATGCCAGTAGTACTTATTAAAGTCTAAAATTCCTTTATTTGCAATGAGAAAACATGAATATTAGTAATTTGAGTTCCAAACCATAAAAAATGCTTCAAGCTGGATCTGTACAGCTAATTTCTCAGCTTATAACCAAACATGAGGTGGTCTAAAAACTTGAGACTTTGTTCTACAAACAGCCTTATGGCAACACAATGACCACCTTACACAGTAACTGTTTTACACTTGTCTCCAGCTACGGTTCAGAAACGATGATTTTGATATAAGAAATGAACGTGGAAGACCACCAAAAAAGTTTGAATACGCCGAATTGCAAGCAATATTAGATGAACATGATACTTTGAGTCAGAAGCAAATGGCAGCAATACTAAATGTTGCACAACAAAATTTCTGACCATTTGAAAGCTATGGGAAAGATCCAAAAGTGTGGAAAATGGGTGCCACATAAATTGAATGAAAGACAGATGGAAAACCGAAACAACATTGTCAAATTTTGCTTCAAAGACATGAAAGAAAATCAATTTTTCATCGAATTGTTACTGGCGATGAAAAATGGATTTATTTTAAGAATCCTAAACAGGAAAAGTCGTGGGTTAATCCAGTACAACCATCAACATCAACTGCAAAATCAGATCGATTCCGCAAGAAAACAATGATCTGTGTTTGGTGGGATCAGAAACGTGTGGTGTATCATAAGCTTCTAAAACCCGGTGAAACTGAATACTAATCGCTACAGACAACAAATGATCAATTTGAACTCTGCATTGATCGAAAAAAGACCAGAATGGGCCAGAAGACATGGCAAAGTAATTTTTTTACACGACAATACACCTGCACACAAAGCAAAACTGGTTCAGGATACAATAAAAACACTTGGCTGGGAGCTGCTACCCCACCTGCCATATTCACCAAACTTGGCCCCTTCCGACTACCATTTGTTTTCATCAATGGGACACGCATTGGATGAGGAACACCGATTCTTACGAAGAAGTCGAAAAGTATAGAAAGCGATGGTTAGTACTTTGAATAAAATGTTTTTACTTTTCAATTTAAAATTAGTGTTTCACTGGGGGGAAAAAAAAAAAAAAAAAAAAAAAAAAAAAAAAAAAAACCACCGCTCATTTCATGCCGGTACACCCGGTAAATTTTGCATGAAACTCAAGAAAACCTTTATGGAGACACATCAAATTATGCACGAAGTCTATAGTGATGAGTGCTTAAGCTGTACTCGGTGTTACGAATGGTTCACACAGTTAAATGGCAGACAGAAGTTAAAGATGATCCTAGTTCAGGATTCCCTTTGACATTTACCAATGATAGTAACATCAGGAATGTTAAGGAAATTGTGTGTGCCAATCCAAGAGAGACTGTAGAAGAAATTGCAGATGGATGTAACACTTGTGTTGCATCATGTCATGAATTCTTTACACATCATCTTGGAATACATTATGTTGCTGCCAACATTCCATGGCTCATGAGTCAAGCCTAGAAAAACCTTTGCCTCAATCTGTGAAGAGCTTTTGGACTGCGCAAATGAGAACGAGGTGTTCTTTAAGAGAATCATAACTGGTGGTGGTGATGCTGAGACCAACGTTCAAGCTTCACAATTGGTTGGAAAATGTTCTCCAAGATAAAAAAATGCTCGTTGGGTCAAGTCAGAAGGAAACAGGCTGAAATGTGGCAAGACAATTCATGGGTCTTGCATTACGATAACACACCCTCACATTCATGCAAGTTGGTGTGCGACGAAAGCACAAAAAATGGAATCACTGTGCTGCCTCATCCTAAGTACTCTCCAGACCTCGCCTCTATAGACTTCAATTTTCAAAGTTGAAAAGACTGTTGAAAGGATGAAGATTTGCAATGATATACTATATAAAAAATTCGCAGATAGCACTTCCTGCCATATAACAAGAGGCATACCAAGACTGCTTCTGGGGCTATGTCGCACATGTAACACTGTTCATGTCAAACTGACATATAGCAACATTGTATGAGGTTACATGTTCATAAAATAGTTTTTGGAAGATATTGGTGGTAGTCGCCACTTTAGGGAATAGTTTTAAAAGTTCGTCACACATAAAACTGCACAAACACCTAACATTTTGTTGCAAAGCCATTTAAAAAAAAAAAAAAATTGCTGTATACATCTGGAAGTAAAACATACGAACCATTCACCAATCCACGAGGTGAGACATACAACCATGCGAGTATGAACTGTAGAAGGGTTGATAATGGTGCGATGTAAAACTGAACTTAACCATGTGGTTCTTACACCCTTCAATTCCTCACACTGTTTGACAATGTATAGATAATGAGACACCACTCCATATTACAGTAATAATGCTATCAAAAGTATTGCACAATATTCACGAATCGAACTAACAAAACTGAATTATAATCAAGGTGAAAACAAGGAACCCCTCCAGTGCAGGGTCGCAAAAGGCATTCGACACCCCACATGTTTATCCTGCAACCACAATATTGGATGCTAATGGTTTAGTCAACGAGTAACATACACAGCAGGGGGAGCAATGGCAACAACTTACAAAGCAAGCATTGCATTATACCTACAACAAAAGTTGCCAAAGTTGGCATTTCATGAGAAAGGAACCCCAAGGAATTTCAGAGTACGAAAGAAGTGGCAGATGAAATATTATCATTTCTGCAAGATGAGTCAGTGGAATGTGTGGCGTCATACACACTCGCCTGTGTGGACAATTTACATTAGGAGTACAATGACAATATGTGTTGAACAAGTGAAAATGATACGAACAGCAGCTGTCAGGCCACGTAGTTCATCATCCTTTTTGGACCTGGAGTCACAAATCCTCTCTTCAGTGAAAAGTAATAAAGGGCATTCACTGTCCAAGGAAAGGGCACTGAACACATGGAAGATCATCTGCAGCATAGTAGAAAACAATTATGAGGACAAAGTACATGTTTTACAAAACCTGGCGTTTGCGTGTTTCAAAGATGATCAATGGAATTTACAGGATATGCACGATAGTCATCTACTATATTATGCATATAGAATCATGTGCATCACAGATTACAGGTATTTTAAGGGAAGCAGCAGATGGTTGCATAGCTTCAAGCAGTGCTGCAGAATTGGAAGACTTAACATAACAAATTTACAAAGTGTTATCTTGACAATGCACAGCAAACTGCAAAATCGGCCCAAAAATTTGTAGATGAGGTAAACGTATCCCATTGTTCACTAAGTAATTTGTTTTCAACACCGACCAATCAGGATTTGAAAAGGAAATGCACATGAAAGGAACCTGGAAATTAGCAGTTTCAAGAGTTGTATCAAGATCAACTAACATCAATGGTGTAACCGTTTGCATACGACTATGCCAACTGTTAATCGGGATGGTAAATTGACTGGGAAGTTATTTATTTTACTGTATTGGAGGTTCTCTGCCCCTGCGATTCTTTCTAGTGCGAGAGATCTTGCAAGGACAGCAGGGAATATTTACATCACAGCAAGCAGAATGGGAAAAATGCGTGTAACAGAACTACAGCTGTAGTATGAGCACTACTTTTAGCCAACAGTTGGTCAAAATAACTTTTCTCTGTCTAGATTTCTGGTCTGCGTATAAAAATTAATTTTGAGCAAACTATCCCTCCTGAAAAGTGTGTGACATTGCAATCCGTATCACCTGGAACAACTGGACAAATTCAACATCTTGATATTTTCATTATTAATATCAATATTTATTTGTTGAATGTTCTCTCTCAATTTACTGCTAAAATTTCTCAGATCAGTCATTTCAAACAAATTTTAGGCAATACCTTCATTAAAATAAACACAAAGCAATAAATTACATTTACTTAACTGAATTAAAAAAAAAATAATTTCAGCTTTTGTTTAAAAATATGAAATAGCTTATATAAAAAATACTGGAAGTAGCTATTAAAAGTACATACGCCATATGAGGGGGAATAATAAGTTTCCTCTTTCCTCCAACTTTCATTCCTGTAACTCCAATGTCCCATCCTTTTATTACTTCACCTTTTCCTAACCTAAATTTGAATCCAGGTCCTTGTACGGTTTCATCAAACTTCTTGTTATTTTGCTTCAAACGACCTGTGTAATACACAGTAACCTGGAAAACAAAATATTCATTTCCTAAAGTACAGAACATGAACCTTGTAAAATCATCATTACCTAATCCTAAATTTCTGTTAAATAATGGTAAGTTTAAAACTAAAGACAAGTCTTGGACACAGCAACACATATTCTATCTGACAGCCGTAAAGCCATTTGGAGATGATCCCAGTTCTCCCAGTCTGCTTGGAAAGACGGTTTTCAATGATTTCATATCCACCCAATGTGTGTGTCAACTGCACAACATCCACATAAAAAATTACGTAGTTCTCATATCAATATATATTTGTAATTTATCACCACATCTTGTACTAGGAAACTTTACCAGCATTCATGTCACATACGCAAATTTAAAGAATGTGTGTGGTCTTCAAAGGGAGTAATGCAGAATTCAGGCCTTTAGAGTAGCACAGATAAGCAGCTTCGAGCTGTCTGTGCCTGTGGCTCCCAATTTTTGTGCAAACACAGACAGACATTGTGTGTTCTACCTGCTGCAGCAGACTGCTAGTAAGGGACACTTTCACACAACAGAAAGACAAGGTACAACACCAGCCATGAAGATAGATAGTGAAGGATGCACCACAATCAGTTCTATTTCTTCAGGATTTTAATATCCTCTAAAGGAAGAAACACATTTGTACTTTTAATAGGAACATCATCAATCCATTTTAACTGCAGTACATCCAAACTTTTCACACTAAAATTCTCCAAACTATAGGTTTAAATACCACCTGTCTACCTCAACACAACAAAAAGTACACTTTAATGTGTTTCAGCCTAAATGATTAGTTCTGGCTAAAACAGCACAAGAAATTATTTTTGAATAAAGGTGGTGGGGCTAAATGTGAATGAAGTGGTAGAATTAGTTGTCTATTTTACAGCAAATTATATCCAAATGAATAACTTTATGAAATGAGAAAGCTTATTACATTGATCACTAAAAGTGAAAGAACCCTCAAGGTGAGCTTCACGTAAGATTATGTATGGAGCTTTCAGTCAGTAAAATGGCTTAACATATGAGAAACACTAAGTTCATTCTGACAGACAGAAAGAGGCCAGTAATCTGTGTATATATGTTTATGCTCTACAAACCACTGTTAAGTGCATGGCAGATGGTGTATCCCATTGTACCAGTTATTAGGGTTTCTTCCCACTCCATTCACATATGAAGCATGGGAAGAGTGATTTCGAAGTGCCTCTGGGCAGGCTGTAATTAAGCTTATCTTCTCCTGACACTCCCTACATAAATGACAAATGGTGGTGGTGGTGGTGGTGGTGGTGAGGGTGGGGGGGGTTGTAGCATATCCACAGATCCTCATTTAAAGCTCGTTCTTGAAACTTGACAAGAAGGCTTTCTCGGGATACTTTACGTCTGCGTTCATGAATCTACCACTTCAATTTCTTCAGCATCTCTGTAAATCTCTCATGGGCCAAACAAACCTGTGACCATTCGTGCTGGCCTTCTCTGTACATATTCAATACTGCCATTTAGTCCTATTTGGTATGGGTCCCACATGCTTGAGCAATATTTTAGAATGAGTCAAGTGATTTGTAAGCAATCTCCTTTTTAGACTGATTGGTATTCCCCAGTACTCTACCAATGAACCAAAGTCTACCACCAACTTTACCACAACTGAGCCTGTGTGATCATACCATTTCATATACCTACAAATGTCACACCCAAGTATTTGTGTGAGTTGGCCAATTACAACTGTGACTCTTTGATATTACAGTCATATGATATCAAATTTGTTTTCTCAACACTTGAAGCACATTGCCAATCTTTGCACTACTTTAAAATCTTATCAAGGTCCGACTGAATATTATTTCAGACAATACTTCATTATAGATAACTGCATCGTCCACAAAAAGTCTTAAGACACTATGATTATTGTCCGCAAGGCCATTAATATACAACATCAACAGCAACGGAACCAATACATTTCCCTTGGACACACCAGCAGTTACTTCTACATCTGACAACGAAACTCCAAGAAAACATTCTGTGTCCTTCCTATCAAAAAATTCTTAGTCACTAATTCTGTTTTTGAACACTTTCACTGCCGTGGGCGTGTGTGTATGTTACTGTAAAAGTAAGATGATTGGTAAATCCTAAAATTAACTGGTGAAATCTAAGACTTACAATCACAGTGTGGTGAAAGTTCGAAATTTATTATTATATGCATAGATTTCGAACTTTTACCATGAGACGTTGATAAATCTTAGGATGTACTCATATCAACTGGTAAAACCATATTCATTAAAAAATCAGCTTAGCAATTCATTGAAATAACCTGTATTTATTGTAAATTTACGTATTTTAAACATTATTGCATTCCAATGTGATAATGAGCAATATTCCATATTAGTGAAGATTTTAGTAAAAATGTTACCTTGTGAATTAATTTCTGTTACAACAAGGCTGACTACTGTGGCATTTCAAATTACATTTGTTAACTGTCATCAAATCCTGTATCTCTAGTGCTTCCTCACCTGATGCAACTGCACCTTCCACCTATGTTCCTTCTGTTCCAGTGCTTGATTCACTGGCATCAATTCCTTGGCTGTCATTCTCAATTTCCAGCAAGTCCGTGGAAGTGGTGTTTTAGCATTGTTTCCAAGTATTCTTCAGTGTTTATATTTTTTATTAAATCATGTGGAACAACTGAGGTCGCAATGCCCATTTTCAATGGAACCCCAAACATGGCTTCATATGGTGAACATCTAACCCCTTCATGATAAGCCCTATTTTTCATTGCTTGCACAAACCTCAGTCCCTCAGACCATTTTGAAGTTTAATTTGTTTCCACCCCAGTTGATAACATATTTTCAATATCTTTATTTGCTCTTCCGACTGATCCCCGAGACTGACTGTGCCTCTGATTCCCATGGACTATCTTTGTATCACTCAACAACCCACATAAACTTTGAATGACTTGGTTACAAAACACTCCAGCATTATCAGAATGAAGGATACTTGGGGGCACCAAAGGTGGTAAAAATGTC
Organism: Schistocerca serialis cubense; assembly: GCF_023864345.2. NCBI lineage: Eukaryota > Metazoa > Arthropoda > Insecta > Orthoptera > Acrididae > Schistocerca > Schistocerca serialis. The sequence continues at coordinate 488,260,093 of NC_064644.1, read as the reverse complement.
CAAAAGATGATATGCTACTTCATCAGCCCTTTTCGAAGTTAGTGCGCGGAGGATAACAAATGTTGTTGAATGATCTTGGTATGCAAGTATGAACTTTGACTTACTGTCTGGGTTTGCTTTCATGTCGATATTTGGCATTGTGAATTCATTTCACTATGTGTGATAGATTTCACTACAACGCCCCTTTTCAATGGTTCGCATAATCTCAAATAAGGAACGATTGATTCAAGTCACGTTCTTGTACTTACGATCCTCCTTCCACAATCATCCAATCATCTGTGTTCGGCCCCCATGGCCTATAGAAATGTGGATTTCGTGTACTACGTCAAACAGTTCATCAAAACAAACGTAATAAAGAATTTCTTCTTTCCCAGCAGACATAGGTGTTACGAGTTTCTCTCCACCTCCACTGTTGAGATCATATCATTTCAAATGTCCATAGTGAACAGATTTATTGGAAATGATTTTTGCATTTTTCAGTTCATTTAACAGAAAATTATATTGCTCAGCAGTTACATAAAACTTATTGTCCTCTTTCTTATTAACTGATTCACTTAAAAGATGGTAAAATCTGTTCCGCATAACATCACTCATTCTTATGCAAACCTGCAGAAGAAACATCACTAAAACGAGTCACAAAGATGACCGCATACAGGACTCAATTCCTTCTGAAAATAAACTATGTAGTTAGGTATTCGCTTAATGCCGAATTAATGGTCCTTCCTCAATTTTCTTATTCCGTATTTGCAATTCCATACACATTAACTATTGAGCAAATATACCCCTCAAGAAAAATATAAAAACATAATTGAAATGTCAACATACAAATCTTCCGGGCTTTGCAACTTGACCAGAGCCAATTACGGAATCTTCTACAGCTACTCCACCTTCCAGGATTTTCTTCTGTGGTGTATGAGCAGGTGAACCAGTTTGAGCTTGCTTTGGAGTTTGCCCACTTTTGTCTCCAGGAGTTTCACCACCTTTCTTCTTATTTTTCTTTGCTGATTGTGTTTCTGGAGTGCCCTGTTAAAAAGTCATATGCCTGTTAGTATTACATGAACTATAATATTTGTTTATTTTAAATGTTCCCTCAACAATAAATATAAATGCTAATACTAAATAGCAAATTGCTCTTTAACCTGCCTAATATTTATTTCTAACAATTTAAGCAAATAAAAAATTTAAATCAGACATATTTCACTTCTACGACTAACAAATTGGCGAACCTATTTCAGTCAATTTTCACATTTCGACTTGCCTCTTATGGAACATACAATTTTTTTACAGCACAAAAAAACCACACTACAATTATTAAAAACTTAACCAGCACAAGCACTCACGTTTGCCTGAACTATTGGAGTGTTGGGAGTTACAGCATCAGGACCTTTACCCTTTTTCTTTTTCATTTCATTTGGAGTATTCACTTGTTTATTCTGTTTTTGCGCACTCTGTTGTTTCTCTTTGTTCTTTCCTTGAAGTTGCTGTTTCTGAGGAGTTTCTTCTTCAACTAAAAGAGAGAATTTTAGTCAAATTCGTGAAGCATCAAACATGAACAATCTTATGATAAAGGCTGAAATGTTATCCAAAAAAGCTGTATTGTTAGTGACTTTATTAATTTATTATCTCACAAAAATCATTGTATCAATTCTTATAAGACGCCAATTCAGAAATTAGCAGCAAACTATCAATACTGAATGCAGTTAACATGTCAGGCATTTGAAACTACTGGGAAAGAAAGCTGCATGTTTTGAGAAGGTTCTTGCATATAAGCCAACAACAGATGGTATGACAAGCTGATTGGGAAAGGCAGTTTAAACAAAGTGGCTGTGTTCATAGCTGTGTGCATCATAGAACAACGAGCAGCAATATGATTTTTGAGGTCAGATGGTGTAAAATCTTGACAAATCCATAGAAGGATGTTGGAAAGATGTGGAGATAACTGTATTAGTGAGAGAAGAGTGTAAGAATGGGTAAATGCCTTTAAAAGTGGACGTATGTCAGTCACAGATGACCAAAGCTTTGGTTGTCGCAGCATGTCCGTTACTGATGAGAACGTGGGACATTGTGACACCATTATTCATGAGAACCGGCAAATTTCTTTAGAAATTTTAGCCTAGGAACTGAGTACCAATTGCAGATCTGCTCTTACTGTTATTATGAGGTTCTCAAGTACCGTTTTTTGTGTGCCCAATGCATGCATAGGATGCTTGCTGGTGAACAAAATATGACATGTTCATGCTGCCACATGATTTCTTGCACAATATAATGCTGAAGGATACAACTTTTTGACCCGCATTGTCACAGGAGATGAAACCTGGGTCCATCACTATGAACCAGGAAGCTAAAGAATGTCTTCAGAATGGCGACATCTCCAGTCCTCTGCCAGAAAGGTCCTTTTCACCCTCTTCTGGGATATGAACAGGCTGATTTTGGCCCACTATTGGCAAAGGGGTAAAAAAGTGAACAGTGCCAAGTACAGCTCCATGTTCCAGAATGAGCTAAAGCTAGCAATATGGAGCCATCACACTAGAGGCGCTCTTACCCTTCACGACAATGCATGCCCTCACACCATGGCTGTAACTCTGTCATTTGGAGACAGACTTCAGGCTGTATTGCATTCCCCATATAGCCCTGATCTCACTCCTTCATATTACTACATGTTTGGACTCCTGAAGGACACTCTCAGAGGACAACAATTGTAAACTTATGATGAGGTTAAAAAAGTGGTGCACTCATTGCATTGGGCACAACCAAAAACCTTTTATTCAAATGGAATAGGAACGTCGGTGCAATGGTATGAGAAGTGTATCGTCAAGGAGGTAGTTATGTTGAAAAAATGACCTTGTCCATATGTGTGATATATATATGCTTCACAAAAAGTAGTTTGCTGATACTTTTTGAATCATTCTCGCATTTTAAAGATTGACTGTCTAGAGCTTAATTTTTAATACAACGTAATATAAATTTACTCTTCTTATTGTTATCGCACTGAATAAGTAAGATACTAGCCACATTCCAGCATTCACTACTTATGACTAATGTTAAGTTCACAGTTTGTTTTATTAACAACAACCTGGGTTTGGTGATTTTTGTTTTATGGTCATTGGGCCATAGCCCAAAGTATATTTTTCTTTCTAATGCATTGTCTACCACTACTGGAGACATCACTGGAAGTTAGGCAAAGAAATACACATACATCACAGTCTAATGCTCATAAAAATCACAAAGGCTGTGACAGCCCACACTTTATGAGCAACCTGACTTACCTTCGTCTGAGTCATCTTCTTCCTCTTCCCCATCATCGTCATCATCTTCATCCTCTTCACCACTTTCTACTTCCATTTCCTCATCACTGTCTCCCAAGCTCTCGAGATCACTGTCATCATCGTCATCACCATCGTCTTCATCTAAAACGAGACAATCTACTGTTTATCAATGCAAAACACTCAAAACGGTCTTCATATAATGCAACAGTAGCATCTCAATGCCAAAAGGAAAATCCAAAATAGAAAGTAAAAAATAGAAGCTAATTGAGACTAAAGTTCTGAGTAGAGACAATATGAAGTTCTGAGTAGATACAATATGCAATCACCTGTCACTGACAATATTTTTCATGAAACAGAAATTAGACATACTATTCATTCCTTCCAGCATACATATCACACTTCTATTTCATATAAACTAGACTCTCGCAAATTCGGCCATTCCTGGCACACATGGGTGCCAGATTAGCAGAAGTGCCATATTATTGAGTGTCTGAAATTTATTTTATTTTATTTATTTTGAAAACATACAGGATATAGTGTACTGTATTCCATCAAACCAAAGTATACATTTTTAAAACAGAGGATACACTTTACTAAATGCTAAAATATATTAATTTTCAAAGAAAACTTAGACCTTGAGTGTCTACTGTACATAATTATAGTCTTATGACTCAATATGAAACATGTCCCCAATTTTGAACTGTCGCAATAATGATACGTGATGGTGGCATGCTTTATCATGCAACCACTTTAGAAGCATTACATTGGTACTGCATGTATCTGGTTTTTGCATAATGTACTCCAGGAAGACCTCGGCAGCTTCAGCACCAGCAGTGTGAGAAATCTTCATGCTCTACTCCTGTGTCCTCTCCATCACTTTCAACATTACTTTCTTGCGCACTTTTGATTATTTCTTCATCTGTTGAAGTTTGGTCCGTATTACATTCCTCATTCAGCCACTTAGTAACATCTTCATCATCAATTTCTTTTCCTCCTGGAAGGTTGTGGAACATATCTGTACAAAGTAATTGATGATTCCAAATTGACTGCCTCATCACTGTCACTACTGGATCCAACTTGGCCACAATTTTCTCCAGCTGTTCATTATGGAAGCACTCTCCACTTTATCCCATGCTTTGGTTGCTTGGAAAACACTATCACTTATGTTAATTGCTTTCCACACCTTCAGCATAACCTTGATAATGTAGTTTTCACTTTCGTTCAGCAAGGAGATGAGAAGTGAATGTCAATAATGACCTACGAGAGACTATTTGTCTGTCCATCCACGCTTTCTTCTGAGCACAATACTGGACTGGTGGAGTCTATGTCAGTGCGTCGGAAACAAAATGGATGTTGGGATTTTCCAAACACCATAAGCAGTAGTTTATGCCTACCATTTACATTACAACACGCCATTAATGTTACATGCGGTTTCTGTTGCTTGTAACCATGAGCTTCCTTCTAGTTCTTAGCAGCTAATGTTTTTGAAGGATGCATCTTTTAAGTGTCCGTTTCATCAGCATTATACAAGGCATTGGCAGTTAAATCTTCTTCCTCTACTATCTTCCATATCTTGCTTACAAACTTATCAGCATTCTTATCGTTAGGTGACTGTCAGCTGCTGAATGCGATTGTTTTTTCCAGTTTGATAGTCGACCTTCGCTCGCTGCAACCAAGTTACTACTGCCAAGTGGTTCGTTAAATGGAGCTGCTTTTTCCTTTATAATCGGGCCACTAACTGGAATTCCTTTACTGAGTTGTATGAACCATCTGTAAACAGCTACATCCAGTTCTTCATTTTCACTCTTTCGCATAACCTTCCGTTTTCCAAACACACTATCCATTTGTGTTGAGTACCGTTGAATATCACTATCTTTTTTTTGTGTCACAAATAGTTGCTCATCCAACACTGAACTCCTCAGCAATGACTTTCTGCTAAGAACTTAGATTTAACTTACCTAAAATTTCGATTTTCTGCTCGAGGTCTAGCATAACTTGTTTCCTTTTAGAAAACATGATTCCGAACTGTAAACAAAGCTACAATTTCAAATACAGTATATAAAGCATTGTTTAACTACGCATTGTTGCACACGATAATTCACTGTGGCACGTGTTTTTGGATCTGCGCCTGACTATTGAGAGACCGGACTACTGGGGGCCGAATTTGCGTTGAGTCTAGTGTTTTACTTTCTTCTGGCCAACTACTACGAAGTTTTAAAATCAACACCTTAAAAACAGTGGCCTGATAGGAGAAAAAGTCACCCATAAGCTCTATGGAATTGTGTACCTTCACTTTCCATTTTGCTCTTCTTCAGTGCTGGTTTTCCTGGAGTATGCCCTACACTCTTCCGCTTTTCTTGTTTGGTGGCTTTAACATCATTTTTCTGGGGGGTTTCTGCAACAGAATAACAACTGATAAAAACAGACCAAATTTAAATATCAACAATACAAGGTGACAGTTACTGAACTATGTGAAAAAAATGTAAATTAGTTAACGAACTACAGCATGCACACACTTAAGTCAATATACACGCCTGGAAATTGAAATAAGAACACCGTGAATTCATTGTCCCAGGAAGGGGAAACTTTATTGACACATTCCTGGGGTCAGATACATCACATGATCACACTGACAGAACCACAGGCACATAGACACAGGCAACAGAGCATGCACAATGTCGGCACTAGTACAGTGTATATCCACCTTTCGCAGCAATGCAGGCTGCTATTCTCCCGTGGAGACGATCGTAGAGATGCTGGATGTAGTCCTGTGGAACGGCTTGCCATGCCATTTCCACCTGGCGCCTCAGTTGGACCAGCGTTCGTGCTGGACGTGCAGACCGCGTGAGACGACGCTTCATCCAGTCCCAAACATGCTCAATGGGGGACAGATCCGGAGATCTTGCTGGCCAGGGTAGTTGACATACACCTTCTAGAGCACATTGGGTGGCACGGGATACATGCGGACGTGCATTGTCCTGTTGGAACAGCAAGTTCCCTTGCCAGTCTAGGAATGGTAGAACGATGGGTTCGATGACGGTTTGGATGTACCGTGCACTATTCAGTGTCCCCTCGATGATCACCAGTGGTGTACGGCCAGTGTAGGAGATCGCTCCCCACACCATGATGCCGGGTGTTGGCCCTGTGTGCCTCGGTCGTATGCAGTCCTGATTGTGGCGCTCACCTGCACGGCGCCAAACACGCATACGACCATCATTGGCACCAAGGCAGAAGCGACTCTCATCGCTGAAGACGACACGTCTCCATTCGTCCCTCCATTCACGCCTGTCGCGACACCACTGGAGGCGGGCTGCACGATGTTGGGGCGTGAGCGGAAGACGGCCTAACGGTGTGCGGGACCGTAGCCCAGCTTCATGGAGACTGTTGCGAATGGTCCTCGCCGATACCCCAGGAGCAACAGTGTCCCTAATTTGCTGGGAAGTGGCGGTGCGGTCCCCTACGGCACTGCGTAGGATCCTACGGTCTTGGCGTGCATCCGTGCGTCGCTGCGGTCCGGTCCCAGGTCGACGGGCACGTGCACCTTCCGCCGACCACTGGCGACAACATCGATGTACTGTGGAGACCTCACGCCCCACATGTTGAGCAATTCGGCGGTACGTCCACCCGGCCTCCCGCATGCCCACTATACGCCCTCGCTCAAAGTCCGTCAACTGCACATACGGTTCACGTCCACGCTGTCGCAGCATGCTACCAGTGTTAAAGACTGCGATGGAGCTCCGTATGCCACGGCAAACTGGCTGACACTGACGGCGGCGGTGCACAAATGCTGCGCAGCTAGCGCCATTCGACGGCCAACACCGCGGTTCCTGGTGTGTCCGCTGTGCCGTGCGTGTGATCATTGCTTGTACAGCCCTCTCGCAGTGTCCGGAGCAAGTATGGTGGGTCTGACACACCGGTGTCAATGTGTTCTTTTTTCCATTTCCAGGAGTGTATAAACATCACTACGGCTATTCGGATTTATGTTACGATATGTTCGATAAGCCTGCCATCATTGGCAATGATGTGACTAGACGAATAGCGAAATTCTTTGTGATCTGCTGAAGTGTCTGAATAGAGATGCTTTTGATGACCTCCTTAATGGCTATTTTCAGCTTAGTTGTGGTTTTGAGATTATTGCTGTACACTTTGTCTTAATATAGCATCACAAAAAGGAGTCACACGTGTTCAGATCCAGAAAAAGGAGTCACACGTGTTCAGATCCAGAGAATATGGTGCCCTACTGAAGCCCATGCCAGTAGCATCTGGGTGCCCCAGAGCCGGAATGCGGTCCCCAAAGTGCTCCTCCAGAACATCAAACACACTCCTGCTTCGATGGGATTGAGCTCCATCTTGCATGAACAAGATTTTGTTGAAATCATGGTAACTTTGGATAATGAGGATGAAATCATCTTCCAAAACCTTTACATACCGTTCGGTAATCACTGTGCCATTAAGGAATATCATACAGATTATTCCATGGCTGGATACTGCACACCACACAGTCACCCATTCACTGAGGGTTAAGAGACTTCTCGATAGCGAAAAGCAGATTCTCAGTCCCCCAAAAACGCCAATTTTGCTTACTGACGAAACCATCCAAATGAAAGTGGGCTTCATTGCTAAACCAAACCATGCATGAGCATACTAATTCCCATTATGTCCCGCAGCCAACCGCGCAGTTTGAACGTCCTCACGCAAACTGATCAGAAGTTGATGACTATTTAATGTAGATCAATAATTGTCAACTGTACAGTGCAGATGAAAAACTGAAGCCTCTCATTAAGCACACATTCCAAATTGAATGTATCACTCAGGAACCTTCCCGTCATCAAAAAGGAACCCCTACATTTTAATCACATCACTCCATAAACATCAGTATCAATAAGAAATGTAAATTCATACAATGTGAAGTGTAAGAACTGTCATACTTCACAGTGCATTTTCTTCCTCCACAGAGCTAATTAGCAATTCTATATTACAGCCATTCTAAAATTGCAAGTTGATTAATTTGAAGATTATTCTCCTTTCATTCACAGCCTTTTGGTTGGTTGACAAATTTACACAAGGTGGAAATTCTCAAGATACAATTTTTTCCCTTCAACTGGACTATCATAATTGAGTGTTCAGTTGTTTGCAGGATTAAGAGACCGAACTAAGGGATCAGGCCTCCATCCACAAAACAAGTGCATAGAGAAAATGTTACTAACCAGAAGCAAAAGCCACTAAAATGTACCATAGTGCACAGAAAATAGTATAGACACGTCCAGACCATTTGATAATTCCCAGACTTACAAAGTAATTCCACAAAATATAAAAGAGGTGCAAATTGGGGCTTTGTAAACTAACAGTATGTCAGAAGCAGATAGGGGAGCTTTGAGCTGCAGCTGTGGTAACAGTTACCTCCTCCCATACCTAATCCTCAAGCAACAAGAGACATGCATAAAATAATGATGTAATTAACAACCTTCTACTCAGATAAAGGAGGGCTCACTCCACATAAAAAGGTCCATAATACTGAGGTTGTAGCAGACGAAGAACATGAAATGTAATAGAAACATAGTAAAAGGGAAACAACATTTGCTGCCAGCACGACAGGAACAGACGAGGCACAGCATGCAGCTTCTGGCATCCTTCCACCAACTGGTCTAACCCTGATCTGAGTGCTGATGTTAGAGAAAGAAAAATAATACACTAGAAGACATCCATTTGTATTTTCATAACCAGCCAACACTGAAGGTAAGGAGAGCTGAAGACACTGCACAGGTCAATTTGCTGTAAGGAGGGGACACTCCACGAGGGTGTGAGCTACTGTCAGCAAAGAATTGCCAACACATTTGGCGGGAGAGAGGAAGGTGGCTGATTATAGAGGATAAAGGCATGAATCAGACACACCTGACCAAAACAAAGACACTGTAAGGCAGTGAACTCTCAAGAAACTGAAGAAGAAACACCACACAATAATTATCTCCTTAATACTGCCCAGATTTTTGTTGGATGGTTGACTGGGGGTAAAGGATTAAACAATGAGGTCTTGAGTCCCTCAGCCAAGGGTTCCTTCATCCAAAAGTTGTGACATCCACCAGGAATGTGCTCACATACTCTCGCACGTAGACTGCAAATTTGCAGTGTGCATATGTGAGATGTGCTTTGCTTCCCACCAAAACTGGGCACATTTATTCGAATTATGAATAGAGATTAAAATAATGATTTATTATTTGTGAATAACAATGCTGCTACAATTCTTTGTCATTTATTAAACAAATGTACTTTTTGCTGATTTTAAGTTAGTGTTTAAAACTTTTTTTTAGAAACATCTGACTGAAAAGTTTGATTTGCGGTGATCTGCCATTATTGCACACTAAAGAAAAAAAGTGTTACATATGTGAAGAAAATATTGGTGTGTGATATTCCCTGAAATCTTTTTCAGGATGACGACACAGGACTTTCAAATCGCAATCGTCTTCTACAAAAACTGAGAAATCATCAATTCTGCTCTAGTTTTTTTGCAAGTAATTCACTGTGATCCCACATAAGCTTCGTCTCCCAAGTCTTGCTCAAAATAAAAATTTTTTGCTTATGCTATAACATCATTTGAAATTCCTGACCCAATTTCTTTAACATTTCTTTGGCTATTATTGTAGCTTGTAGTTTGCTGTAAGCCTACATTGGTCATTCACAGGAAAGCAGGTGAACTACTGGTTTTTAAATTATAGGTAAGACATTGCTACAGTAACTGCAGTTGGTGTGAAAAGGTGAAATACTTCGAATCACCCCCGACACTGCCTCAAAGTTACCAGTGTGCTGCAATGTTATGAACTTACACACTCAAACCTGGGTCTCTCTTCTCAAACAATGGAAAATCCAGAATGGAATGTAACAATATTATGAGAAGAAAAGTCGCTACTCACCATATAGCGGAGATGCTGAGTCGTGGTAGGCACAACAGAAAAACTTTCACAATTGAAGCTATTGGCCTTTGCCAACAACACACACACACACACACACACACACACACACACACACACACACAACTCTCATGCAACTGCAGTCTCAGGCAATGCATCTCCACGATATGGTGAGTAGCAAGTTTCCTTCTCATAATATCACTCTCTCTCCTAGACTTTTTCAATCTAAGTTCTATGTAGCTGCATAGACAAATTTAACATTGAAAAACTATTCCATCTTTTAATGGCAAGCTTACTCAGAGTCAATTCTAAAAGATTTTTGAATGACCATGTTAAGCAATATCCCAGGAATGTTTTAAACATTAAAAGTTTGACATTAGTCATTACTAACCATGGAGTTCTTGCATGGTTCACCCAATCTGTAACACTACAAACACAAAGTGTTTAATTATATTAAGGAGACACCCACATCCACTAGCGTTAGTAATCTAAGATGCTGCATATTAAGATTTTCTGTCACCCGCATTCTCATCTTTGGCTACTTACATTAAGTATTTGCACGTTTGTACAGGGTGCGAGGGAAGCACTGGCAGAGGCAGAAATAGATGAATTGGGCCGCATTGGTAGCGTAATTTCTAAGGCCGTCAGCCAGTATTTTCATGCTGCATTTGTTACACTGTAAAGTAAGTAAAGCTGCACTGAACTGGAAGGTTGCGCTGAACACTACAGTGCTTTACTAGGCACGATGACAACCCCTGACGTCCAACTCTGAACCGACATACAGCCAGTACTCCAACCAAGTGTCACTTGACTTGGCATTTTTGCCATTGTTAGAAGTGAAAGAAGTGATAAATAATCTTAGGAGAGCAACAGAGAAATTTATTGCAAAACCTTTTAACTGTTTAATCTGGAACTTTTTTAGTCCATTGAAAAGTTATTTATCACACAAACTGGACAGAGCCAAGGGAAAATGCTAGTTATAGAATTCAATAGAAGGAAACACACAAAACACAGTGGCATTCTATATTATTCATTATTTTAGTTACAAATAATTTACTTGCAAATAAATCTGTTTGAAAGACCCACTTATTTGAATAATTATGCAGCTAGATATTTATCCAAATAATGCCCATCACTACTTCTCCTTTGCCCTTCCTTCTCCTCTTCACTATCAATTGCTGTTTAATATTAACAGCTGTAACAAGTAATGTTAGTTTGCTTGCTTGATTTACTTGAGAGAACTTACAGTGTAGCTCAACTGAATTTTTTTGTTAATTATAAAGAACATAGACAACCACAGTCAGTTGTTAGCCTCATCAACAGATATAACAACGTAATTGCGATTTTAACTGCACATTGAACGCGAGTATTATTCCATCAGGTTTCATTTTCATGTAAATTTAGAGTTCCACTCAATATTAGATTATAACTTTACATTTTGTCATACATAATCATATTCAGTCACTGTGTTTAATACTTTATAAATCTCAGGCCCACAGCTTTCAGTTCCTCCACAGAAAACATGGAAAATCTATAGCTGCTAAGAAATTCAAATTCTAAATGGATTCCAACACTTGCCAGGGCTATTAGTGCCACTGCATTGCAATTAAGTTTTATAGATTTCATATTTCTTCAGTCGCATGGTCGGGCAACATGTCCATTGCCCCACACTCATTGAGAGCACACCATACGATGATACATAGTGATGAAACTACCAGCAACATGCTTCTGCATCGTGTGCAAGCGAGTGATGGGTAGTGAGTAATACTAATGTTTCCACCTGTGAATGCAATGGTCTATCTTCCACAGCCATCCCACCCCCATTTCATCACAAGTAAAGCATTGATGAGGAGGCAGCACCCACTAATCAATGGACTGCTGCTCCTGATATGGGAAACAGGCTGCAGCAGAAAAAGACGCAAACCACCTAAAAGCACTTAATACAGAAGAATGGAAGACGGAGGCAGCAGGCCAAGCAAATAGGGTAAAGAGTCACCCTGACCAAGTATGTGGCAAGAAACAGTTCCAACTCCCAACAAACCCAGCCAAAAGGTAGTTAAAATTTAATATATTGAGTATAAAAACCATTAGGAAAATAATTAGGAATGCTATGCCTTGCATGGGGAGCCAGCATTCCACCAGAATACGAGCAAATGTCAGTAAGGCTCTGCAACTACAATGTGAGTATGCTTGTTACATAAAATAAAACTATGGGTCATTCCAGTATGACCAAATGACCAATAAAGAATCAACATATGGGGCATTCCTTCTGGGAGGAACACTGGGACAAGTGCCATGCAGCAATAGTTTCCTTGATAGTGCAGAGTTTATAACAAGCAGCAGTACCCACCCAATGTTTCATCTCCAAGTGAGCAGAGGCCTTAGTTTCACCCGCAAATCCACCCTGGGATCATCAAAGTGAAGGCATAATCTTATCTCTATCCAAATGGTCAGCCAGTTCATTCCCTGGGTATCCACACAACTTGGGACCAGAGAAAAACAGAGCAGGCAGTATTATTAAGTTCACAGAGAAGATCATGAATAGCAGGTATCACAGGGTGACACGATAAACATCGGTCAACGGCTTGGAGATTGCTCAGAGTCACTACAAGTTAAAACACGACTGAGGGAGGTCTTTCATAAAATGGTGGGCTATATCAATGGCGAAGGGCTCTGTCAAAAAGTACATGTTCCTAGAAATTAATGGTGTTCCGACGGATGAGTCGGAAACACACAGCCTGTCCTACCCATAATTTTAGAACAATCTGTGTCAGAGACAGTAGTACCCTAAAATTAAACTGAAAGGAATAGACATCAGAAGGTCATGGGGGCAGACAGACGTTAGGTCCTTGAAATAGATTGGTCCTAACTCGTGACTCTTAGGTACCACCTAATGCAAGAAAAGGGGGGGGAGATGGAACATGAAGTATATACTAAGGAAGATGGGCAGGTCATACCAGAGAGCTATAAGGCACATTCCAAATGGTAATCCCACCCAAGAGCGGATGGTAGGTAGTCAACACTCCCTGTATGAAATAATAATAATAATAATAATAATAATAATAATAATAATAATAATAATAATAATAATAATAGGATATGTTGGTTTATCAGCAAACTGTCACATGTTAATTTCATAGGTAGGTTGGCTTAAAGGTGGGAGAAGGGCTCAAACTACAACGTCATCGGTACCTTGTTCCTAATGAAACAGTGCCACAAGTTTGAGAATAAAACGAAGGAAACACATAACACAAAATCGAAAGAAAGGAAAAGCCACAAGAACAAAGGGAAGGCAACGAACACTAAAAGGAACAAAAGAGGACAAGAAAACATATGCTAGAAAAAGAAGAGTGTAAAACATGAAAGCAGATTACAGTGGCTGGCCAACCATGAGATAAAAAGGGAAAGTCGGCCACTCTGCAACACATTAAAACCTCCACCCCAAAAGCACTAGGGTGGAAGAGACAGAGGGACAAAGGACATGCACTTAAACTTTCATAGAAGTATAAAACCCACTCTCACAGGTAAAATGGAGAACTAAAGCTGCTGTGGAGGCATTAGTGCCCAACACTGAAGGTAGGGTGCTGGGAAAGTTAAAAGTCTGCCGCAGAGAGGCCAAAAGTGGGCAGTCCAGCAAGAGGTGGACGACTATCATTTGGGAGCCACAGTGAAACTGAGGTGGGTCCTCGCAACGGAGTAGGTATCCGTGCGTTAGCCACATATGGCCAAAGCGAGCAGGCAGAGGGCAACTGATTCCCTGTGAGAGCTCCGCATGGAAGACTTCCACACATTCATAATCTCCTTAATGATACGCAGTTAGTTGTGCGTGCTGTTATGAAATTCCGTCTCCCAAAGGCGGAAAACCCTGAGGTGTAAGACAGAACGCAGGTCAGCTTCGGAGATGCCTGTCTCCAGAAGAGGTTTCCGCGTTGCCTCTTTGGCCAGCCTGTTGGCAAGTTCATTGCCGAGGATTCCGACGTGTCCTGCGGTCCACACAAACACCACGGAACGGCGGGACTGGTCCAGGGCATAGATGGACTCCTGAATGAACGCTACCAGAGGGTGGCGAGGGTAGCACTGGTCGATAGCTTGTACACTGCTCAATGAGTCAGTATACAGGAGAAATGACTCGCCAGGGCACGAGTGGATGTACTCAAGAGCACGAGCTATGGCCACCAGCTCTGCAGTGAAAATACTGCAGCCAACTGGCAAGGAGTGCTGCTCAAAATGTCCTCCATGAACAATGCGAAGCCTACGTGACCATCAGCCATTGAACCATCGGTGTAAACCACTTCAGAGCCCCAGAACACGTCAAGAATCGAGAGGAATCAGCAGCAGAGAGCGACGAGGTAAACGGAGTCCTTAGGCCCATGCAAAAGGTCCAACGAAGCTGCAGCCGAGGTGTACACCATGCAGGTGTATGCGAACGTGCTGCAAGCAGAGGTGGTAAAGGGAAAGACTAAAGTTCGGAGATAAGGGACCACACGCGAACAGCAATCATTAGCCCCGATCTGGTCCGCAGATGCGGGAGATGGACTGTCACGGGTGGGAAACGGAGACGGTTATTCGGATACGCAGGGGAACTATGAATGTGTGCTGCGTAACTGGTGAGCAGTTGTGCAAGTCTGATCTGCAGTGGAGGGACACCAGCTTCTACCAGTACGCTGGTCACTGGACTCGTCCTAAAAGCTCCTGTCGCCGAACCGGACCATACACCACACTCCCATAGTCAATTTGTGATTGGACAAGGGCTCTGTAGAGCTGCAGTAGCGTGCAGTGATCTGCACCCCAATTGGTACTGCTCAGGCAACGGAGGGCATTGAGGTGCTGCCAGTACTTCTGCTTAAGCTGACGAAGACTAGGGAGCGAAGTCAATCCAGTGTCAAAAACCAGTCCTAGGAATGTGTGTGTGTCCACTACAGAGAGTGGATCGTCATTAACCATTTTAGTGCCAGAAACGATCCGATTGTGAAGCCCTTCTCGTTCATTTTTTCTGTGCTTGAAGGCAAAGTTGTTAGTATTTCCTAGCCAAGACGCAGAAGGAAGGTCAAAGGCACAGCATATAGATCCTCTTTTCGATTGTCAGTGCGATATTTTGAGTAAAATAAACTTCTCTGGTGTTGTATATTTACTGAGTATTCCGCGGCAGCATGGCGGAAGTTGAGGTTCGATAAGAGTGATTTAGACAATAATACGATAAGCAGTGAAAGTGAAGATGAATTTGCAGAAAGTGAATCGGAGTATGAGATGTCTGTTGGAGAAGAGGACTCCTCCTTCTTCTTCTTCTTCTTCTTCTTCTTCAAGTCATGTTTTGTCTTTTGCAGCAGCTTCTTACTATTATGGTGACAGACTAACAGATACGCTCGCCAGGTGATTCAATCAACGCATTTATCCCCAAATTTGAGAATCAAACAGTGGCAACCAACAACTGTATCAGAAATGAGGGCTTTTATAGCAGTGATTTTGAATATGGGACTGATAAACCGAAAATTTTTAGTTATTGATCAACTGATGCAAACCTTCTGACACCGTGGTTTTTGCAAATGTTTTCACGCAACAGGTTTCAGTTGTTGTTGCGGTTCTTACATTTTGTAGACAATTCGTAACTTCACCCTCCTGGTCACCCATTATATGATCCAACAGCCAAATTTCAAGTGTTGGTGGATATTGCTGCTACACTCCACACCAGCAACTGAGTATTGATGAAAGTCGTGTTGGGACAAAGGCACACTCACAGCTAATCCAGTACCTCCCCAAAAAGCATCACAGATGGGGAGTCAAATTTTGGATGCTATGTGATTCATTAGTAAATTACTGCCTAGGGTTTTATGCATACCATGGTGCAAAAACTGATGAAGACAAAAACGAAATAAAAGATAATGGCCTGGGATATGTAGTCATCATTAAACTACTAGCTCTTGGGAGCTACATGCTTTAGGTTACCATGTGTTTTGCGATAACTTTTTTACTCCTATTCCTCTGGCAGAAAAGCTGTTTTCAGTCAGCACTTATCTAACGGGAACAATTAGAAGAAACAGAAAATTCCTGCCACGTGGTCTTCTGTCGAATTATGCTGTAGGTCAGTTAAAGTTTTTCAGGAAATCTTTTGTACTTCTCTGTGGCTTCAGGCAGAAGAAATCACAGAGAAACTCAGTCCTCCTTGTGAGTACATCATCCTCTGCTACATCATCAGAAAAGACAATTCGCAACAGACAGTCGGTCAAGAAACCAGATGTGATTTTTTAATATAATAAGTATATGGGTGGTATTGGCTCATCTGATATGATGGCATACTGCTATTTATATCAGAGGACTGTCAACATGTGGAAGAAGGTAGTGTTCAGCATAATTGCCAGGATGTTGTTGAATGCATATGTTCTGTATAAGGAAAGCCTAAACCCCAACAACAAACCATTTACACGGCTGAAGTTTAACAGCATAGTCATTTGCAAACTTTCTAAACAATGGTTTCAGGCAAGGACTGCAACCCCAAGTGCAATAGATATAAATGTACCTGCTCCAACAGTATACGGTGTAGAGACTCTTCCGGGGAGAAAGGAACACTACTGTAGTGTTTGTTCTACGAAGGATAAGAAACAGCGTTCACGAACAGTATGTGTTTGTTGCAAGAAAGGACTGCATCCTTCATGTGTTGGTCAGCATGTGTGCAAGTAGTTGTCATAACTGCAACCTCACGTTTGTCAGTGATTTATGACTGAAGAACTGAACCTGTTCAGAGCAAAACTTTTTTATGTTCTTTTTGATTTTTTCCTTAGTATAACAAAAAAATTTGTATTCCTCTATGATGTTTTTGTTAAGGAAACTACAGAGATTCCATATATACCTGAAATTTTTGAGTACATCATCATTTGATGGGTCTCAGAGTAAATTAAAATCAAAGTTTTAATTTTTTTCAATAAACCCCATCATGAAAATAATTTTTTTTATCTGAAAATATGTTCTTTGACAATGTGTAGTGCACATATTACTGTAGCCTGCAGCATTCCTTAAAAATAAAAAAAAAAATTATATTCCTTTATGCATTAGTTTAGATTTTATTGCAAGTATGGCAGAGGTCTGTATTTTACTGTAAAATCTCATGGCACTTTTAACATGATCTTTTGAGGAAACGTCTGGCACTAAAAGGGTTAAGATAAAGTGTGGGTTCCCGACGAATGGTACAACACTGACAGAAGAGCATGACACACGACTTTGCGACTCAAAACTGGAAGCTGTGGGCTAGAGCCCATGACTGCGCCTTGTGGATGGCTCCCTGCAGGCTCCGCTCAGCAACAACAGTACTGGCACAGCAGTACAAAATGCAGAAGTCATCTGCATACAGAAGTGAGATGGAGGGCCTGACTGCTGCTGCTGCTGCTGCTGCTAGACCGTTAATGGCCACTAAAAATAGAGACACTCAATACAGAGCCCTGCGGGACTCCATTCTCCTGGATATGGATGGAACTATGGGAGTCACCAACTTGAACGTGGAAAGTACAGAGCGACAGGAAGTTTTGTGTAAAAATCGAGAGTGGTCTCCGGAGACCCCGCTCATACAATGTGGCAAGGATATGATGTCGCCAAGTCATGTCTTATGCTTTACATAAGTCAAAAAAGACGGCAATCAGGTGTTGCTGTCTAGAAAACGCTGTTCGGATGGCAGACTCGATGGTCAAAAAATTATCAGTGGTAGAGCGACCCTGGTGAAAGTCACTCTGACATGGAGCCAGTATGCCGTGTGACTCCATGACCCAGCCCAACCGCTAACATACTATGTGTTCCAGCAGCTTACAAAGAACGTTGGTGAGGCTGACTGGCCGATAGCTATCCACATCAAATGAGTTTTTACCGGGTTTGAGCACCAGAATAATGATGTTCTTCTGCCATTGTGATGGAAATACGCCATCGGACCAGATCCGGTTGAAGATGACGAGAAGGTGTCGCTTGTACTAAGTTGAAAGATGTTTTATCATCTGGCTGTGGATGCGATCAGGCCCAGGAGCTGTGTACACTGTAAATGGGGCGTTATAGGATTCACTGCAGTGTGTAGTGAATGAGAGGACGTTCCGTTCCAGCCGCTGTTTGTGCGAAAGGCTGGGAGGTAATTCTCCGACGCAGAGGCTTGAGCAAAGTGCTCAGCAATTGTGTTTGCGTCAGTACATAACTCGCCATTTATGGTAACACCAGGGACAGCTGTTGGGGCCTGGTACCCGAAAAGACGTTTGCCCAGACTTGGGAAGGTAACGTGTGGCACCCAATGGTGGAGACATATCTCTCCCAACACTCCTCCTTCCGTTGTTTGATAAGGTAGCGAGCACGGGCACAGAGCCGTTTAAAAGTTATGGGGTGCTCCAGGGAAGGGTGCCACTTACGCCGCTGTAGAGCTCACCAACACTCGTTAATTGCTTCAGCGACTTCCAGTGACCACCAAGGGACTGTCTTATGCCTTGGGCACCCTAAAGAGAGGGATCGCATTTTCTGCAGCAGAAACAACTGTGCTAGTCACCTGCTCAACCATCACATCGATGTTACCGTATGGGGGAGATTCAGCGGTAATGGCAGAGGTGAGAGTTCCCCAATCCACCTAGTTCAAAGCCCATCTGAGCAGACGTCCGTGTGCCTGATGCTGGGGCAGTGACAGGAAGATGGGGAAGTGGTCACTACCACACAGGTCATCATGTGCTCTCAAGTGGATAGATGGGAAAAGTCCTGGGCTGCAAACTGATAAATGAATGGCGAAGTGACTACCATGAGTCACACTGAAATGTGTGGCAGCCTTAGTATTTAAGAGGCAGAGTCAGTAAAGTTTCGACATCTCTGCCTTGGCCAGTAAGCATGGTACCACCCCACAAGGGGTAATGGGCATTAAAATCTCCCGGAAGTAGGAAAGGTATAGGGAGTTGATCTATAAGAGCAGCTAATACATTCAGGGGTACTGCACCATCTGGAGGAAGATATAAATAGCAAACAGTTATCTCCTGCGTCGTCCTTATTCTGACAGCCACAGCTTCAAGAGGGGTTTGAAGGGGCACATGTTCACTACACACCGAGTTTAGGACATAAACACAAACTCCACCTGACAATTATAGTCGCTACAATTCCTGTAATATCCCTTATAGCTGTGGAGGGTAGGGGTCCGCATTGCTGGGAACCAGGTTTCCTGGAGCGCAATGCAGATAGCAGGTGTAAAGCTTAACAGTTGCCGCAGCTCAGCCAGGGGTGGAAAAAACCGCCGCAATTCCACTGGAGGATTACATCATGAGACTGGGAAGGCATGGAACATTCAATGAGGCAGTTTACGCCTCAGAGTCACCCGCTGCCACCGATTTATTGCCTGAGCAGTCTATATCCATTGTGTCTGAGGGTATGGCGAGATCTAGGATGCCAGCGGTCACCAAAATCTCCACCCCATCTTCAGACACAGAGCCTGTAGGTAGCAGTGGTGTGGGTGCCACTGCAATTTCCTTGGTCTTAGGGGTTTTCTTTATGGATTTCTCTCGCTGCTCTTTGTGTTTCTCTTGCTGGGAGGACTTCACAGGCTCAGTCTCTGGGACTGAGGAGAGCATGAAGCCGTACGACCAGCTGCTTTTCGGCTGTTCAGCCACTGGCGGGTGTCTTCTTTCCCACTAGAAGAAACCTGGGAAGGGAGTGACCCAAGGGACCCCTTCCTAGCGAGAGAAGCTGAAGAAGACCTACGCTTCTCCGGCTTAGAAGTTGAGATAGATGTCCCCAATGGTTGATGGGGTGTTGCTCCCGAAGTAGGTGGTGCAGCAGCAACAGGGAGGGAAATGCCCCCACCATCAAGAGGGCAGGTGTAGTCTTCCAGCTCTGAGAGGTGACCTGGGCTGGTGCCACAACTGTTGTAGCAGCAGCGTAAGATGATGTCATACGTACAGGATGCAAGAGTTCAAATTTTCTCTTAGCCTCAGTGTAGGTCAGTCTGCCCAGGGTCTTTTACTCCATTATTTTCCTTTCTTTCTAGAGAATCCTGCAGTAAGGCAAGCAAGGTGAATGGTGCTCTCCACAGCTGACACAGATGGCAGGTGGGGAACATGGTGTATTGGGATGTGATGGGTGTCCGCAATCTCAGCATGTGACACTGGAAGTACAGCAGGAAGACATATGGCTGAACTTCCAGCACCGCATCGGGGGAGGGATATAGGGCTTTACATCACACCGGCAGACCATCACCTTGACCTTCTCGGTCAATGTATCACCCTCAAAGGCCAATATGAAGGCACCGGTGGCAACCTGATTATCCTTCGGACCCCGTAGACACTCCGGACAAAATGTACACCTCGCCACTCTAAATTGGTGCACAGCTCATTGTCAGACTGCAAAAGGAGGTCTCTACGAAATATGATACCCTAGACCATATTTAAGCTCTTATGGAGCATGATGGTTACAGAAACATCCCCCAGCTTGTCACAAGCAAGTTAAGTCCCATGACTGGGCAGAGGATGCTGTTTTGATCAAGACTGACCCAGATCTCCTCAACCTCCCTGAACATTTCCTCTAAATGCTCAACAAAAAACTGTGGCTTCGTCATGAAAGATTCCCCATCAGCTCTCGAACATACAAGGTACTGGGGAGAATAAGATCTGCTGCCATCCTTAGCCTGACGTTCCTCCCAAGGTGTGGCCAGGGAGGGGAACGATTTGGGGTCTTACTTCTGTGCATTGAATTGAGCTCGAGATCGCTTAGAGACTGCTGGTGTTTCACCACCAGCAAGAGATGATGGACTATGCTTCATCGCGTGCCATCCGCCATGTTGGCACCCACTTTGACCAGGAGCCCTCCCCACGGCCGCCACCCAGCGGCAGCAAAGGCCATCTGGCAGGATGGCCTTTGCCGGGAGTCCCGATGCCCCAGGGGGATGGGCATCTACCCCTTGGCATATGTGGGGAATTAATGGCTCAAGCATCAGCAGAGTGATTCCTGTGTAGTCAGGGGACTACAACCAACAGGGTACATGGCGGCCCCAACACAACGGACTGGCTACCGTGCTGGATATCAGGTGCAAAGAAGTCCATGGTCATCATAGACGCAGAAATTGACACTGCATAGTGCATGTGCGAAAACACACCCAGGAAGGTGTCCTCGCCCAATAGTTGGAGAATGGATAGGACTGCAATGCGCGATGAGAAAGTGGGCTAAAGATCTCAATGCGCGATGGACACGATGCACCTTGTAAGGCGCCCTTCCCCAACTGGCTCACTCTTTGGGAAAATTTTGAAGAATGGAGATCAAACCCTACAGGGGACCATCACATAAAAGCTGAAACGTGTGAAACTCCTTTTAGTCACCTCGTACGACAGGCAGGAATACCTCGGGCCTATTCTAACCCCGGACCCACAGGTGCTAATTTCATAGGAAACCAAAAGTTGGAACTATCTGAACTGGAAAGGGAAGAGATTACAGGGCTAATCCAGAAGGTGCTAGCAGCCAGTTAAACTCCGCAACAGTGGACTGGGTTTAATGAGTTCAAAGTTGAAGGCACCACCAAGCCATAAACCTGCTAACTACGGACCAAGGGGGACTGGACCAGAGACTGGTATACACGAAGCAGAGTGGCACGAGCTGCACCCCAAGAGGTGTGGGCAATGAAGCACCTAACTTATCATACTGAGATAGTATATTTTTAAATCTTTATATCTCTTGAAATTTTAAACATTTTATTGGCTGTGATTCAGCAACCATACGGTATTTAACTACAAAAACTTATGTACAGCCGCTTCGGTTGCACAAAAATTTGTCAATTGACCATGGTTTCGACAGCACTAGGGTAATCTTCAGCAGAACAGAAGTTACATGGACTACATGTAATCATGCCACAGTTTACAGCATCTGAGCAAAAGTGCTCTCGTCAAACAGAAATGTCATAGGAATAAAAATTACAATGTAAAAATGAAAAGGTACTTCTATTGCATTCTGCTTACGGCAATATATGTAATTGTAGTTGAAATATACAAGACAAAGTTTCTAATTCAAATGAAACCTTTGGTCATTAACATTGAAGTAATAATTTCCATTATTCAGGGGACTTTAGCAAAACTAAAAACTATAGTGCATAATGCATTTAAGCTTCAATCTGCCACGTTAATTGAGACGCTATAAACTCATTTTTCTTATGGTGCGAAGTTGAGCCCACATTTTGTGATAATTTTCAGAGATTAAATTCAACTTTTGCTTATGATAAAATTTCATAGCACATAGCATCAGACAAAACAAGCAAATACAAGACCATTCATCCTGCTTGCCATATGCGAACTTCAAAGCTTTCACATAGAGTTAGTTTTTAGTTGGCGAATATGAGACAGCTAAGTCAGTTCCTTGTCAGAGAAGTCCCAAAATTCAGAACTACTAAACAATGTCCATACTGTGTAGCAAAGTATAGTTCTGGGTCAGAATCTGTACTTCGACCACTGTATATTTTTGCTACCCGAATAGCGAAACTCGGCCACTTTTAGAGTCTCATTTCTTAATCTAATCAGTTATTTTACTTTGATGTTTATCACCCAATCAATTCATTCCAACTCGTCTTTTGAGTCCTTTGCTGCCTGATAGATTTACAATGTTATCGGCAGAAAAGTTTTTATGCCTTTTCCAAATTTCTCTTTGGTATTCTTTACTGCCTGCTCAGGGATAGCTTACAATCCTGTGACTCCCTTCTCAATCATTGCTTCCCTTTCAGAAGCTGAATCCACATCAAAGAAACCATCATGGTTTGTGGGTCAGATGGGAAGCATAGACTGAAGGAAACATGGGGGGGGGGGGGGGGGAGATTGTGGGACTACAATGGCTCTGAACTTTCCACACACCTGCTATACTCTGATTAAAATTACTTTGTGACTAACACAGAGTGGCAAAGGGGAGGGCGGCAGTGTTGACAGCCATACTTCGGAAGGTGCTGGACGTACCTACAAAATGGGCAACACAGTGGGTCTGTGGCAATCAAGAAAGAGCTACGATTGGACAGCAGATAGCCCCAGCCACCTGACTCACTGAAATGCCAAATCACAAACTAATTTTAATGTAATTGTAGTGAAAGAATTGTCTCTCCTTATTCTTCCTTGGACTCAATATGGGTGGAAAAGTCAATAAATATAACATTAGCAAGAGATATCTATCGTGTTCCACACTCAAATTACTTTAAAGTGGGCCAGAAACACACAGTCTCCACGTAGTTGGAGAGAACATCCCTTGTGTTGTGAGCCATACAGGAAAATTTTAACACAGCTCAGTATTGTCTGTCTCTGCAGACAACATGTTACGTATCTTTGCTGTCACATAGACATTGCTCTTAGGAAGTATTACATAGCCTAATTTCGGTTATAATTACAGGAAACCAAGTGGCATTTCAGTCTATTTTTTTTTTCCTGCATCTCTAGACTTGTCTTTAAATTGGTGTTTAATTTTTTTGCTTGTGTTCTAGACATCAATATGGCAGCAGCCTTAGCGGTCAACCTGAGAACATTTTCTCCTAGAGATTCCTTTAAAATCTGCCACTATTTGTATGAGATATGAAGCTGAATTCTTTTGTGTTGACTAGCCTGGTAACACTTGGCTTCATGGGACTTTATGTTCGCCTGTTTCATTCTTTCTTTTTTTCTTTATTTCTTTCTGTACATTTGGACTTATACACATGGTTTCTGGTGATGTGTGATTACTGTGAGAAAGTTATTAATTTTTCTAATAATAGTAATGTTAATTATTCCAGAATGAAATTTTCACTCCGCAGCGGAGTGTGCACTGATAAGAAACTTCCTGGCAGATTAAAACTGTGTGCCGGACCGAGATTCGAACTCGGGACCTTTGCCTTTTGTGGGCAAGTGCTCTACCAAGCTGAGCTTGGGTAGCTCAGATGATAGAGCACTTGTCCATGAAAGGCAAAGGTCCCAAGTTCGAGTCTCGGTCCAGCACACAGTTTTAATCTGCCAGGAAGTTTCATGTTAATTATTAATGGCTTAGGCAAAATAAAAGTATTCAAATGTGTTGACTGGAGAAAAAAGTGAGAGAACAGTGAATTTACAAATTTATGTTTCACCAGTGCCTTCTAACCTCAACAGGCCTATTTCGAAGCACAAGAAACTGAACACTGTAAAGAATAAGTATAATACTGTAAAAAACGGCAGTGAAGAATTTGAAATAGCTGACATTTCTATTTTATCCGGTGTTTTGGAGAACTAGATAGAGTGCAAACAATGGAAGAGTTAAGGCATGAAATTGGAAATAAACATATAGAAATACCTACAGAGCTACAGGTAATTTATAAATGAAGTGTTAGCTTTTTCCTTCATGTGATACAACTGATAGTAATAGCCAATTCTACAGCTGCAATATTAGGCTGGTATACGGCCTACACTTCATTGGGGAGGGAAAAGCAGCCAGACATATGCTATGTGGGAGAATGAACCTGGTTCCTCCCCATCAAAATTTAGCAATTATAATTACATTTGGGGGTCTGCATCTGTAGATGTTGCCAACATATGTATGGAAGTTGCAGTAGAGGATGCCGTTTTGCAAAATGTGGATTGTGGCAATGAAAGGGATGCAAGTGCAGCATGTGACGGCACTTGGAGAAAGTGAGGCACACTTCAAAAAACGGTGTCATCACAGCCCCAAGTGTGGACAAAGGCAAAGTGACGTTCCTATTACATCCAAATTTTGTAGACTTCCAAAAAGAGAAAAGCAGCTTCATTTGCACAAGTTTACAGTAAATTTCAGTCATGCAAGTGGACCCATGGAAGCAGCAGGAGTGAAGAAACTTTCTCAACACTCATTTATGATGTACAGTACATTAGTTACTTTAGGCAATGGAGACTGCAGAGCCTATAATGAAGTTGTTGCATCCAAACCATAAGGGGATAGGGTAAAGATAAAGAAATTTGAGTGTGTGGGGCATGTGGAGAAGAGAATGGGGCCCATTTTCAAAAGCTGAACTCGTCATTAGGAGTAAACTTGCCTTAATGATTGGAAACCAATTAGTGCCAAGGATAGACTGACACTGCCAGCTATAAAGACACGCCAAGATCATTATGGCTTAGAAATTAGGCAGAATATTCACAGAGTAGATGCAATTGAGAAAGCTGTATGGGCAGTGTATTTTCATACACTTTCCAACAATGATGAACCTCAACTTTGACTGTACCTGACAGGTGTGGAGAGCTAGTGCAAATACAACCAGTGGAAAAATGCTATCATAGCACAAAAAATGTGAATATCTTCTTGTTTATTTAAAACACTGTAAAGTGGAGCACCCACTGCCTCATTCTACATTCCTCGGCACCTTTACAGAATTTCCCAAAAATTATGGCATGCAAACATATTCACTTTAAGATTCAACTCACCCAGATTCCACTAAATGTTAACTCACATACCGATCTACTCCCAGTTCCCTTTCTCATTCATTCAGCCCAATTCTTTGCCATTATCTTTGCGCCCCTTTGTCATTGTCTCCTGTATCACAGGCAGTCCCTTCGTTCTGTCTTAGTATTACAATCTCCTCTCACTGTCACTGTCTCCCTCTTCTCTCTTACTGCTAATAGCTAATATCTCATTCCTTACAAACCTCTCTCTCTCTCTCTCTCTCTCTCTCTCTCTCTCTCTCTCACTGTTCTGACACTGTCAACAATGTTACAATGCCACTGTCTTCCCCCATTCTTTCTCTGAAACAACCAGTTTACTATCTTCCAGTATTTATTGCTTTTTGTTTCTCTGCCACTGCCACTGTTGTCTCTCTCAGCATAAAAAAGAGACAAACATGTTCACATGCCAAAACTTATGGGAAAAATTTTAAAGGCATTGAGGAAGGTAGAATGAGGCAGCTGGTACTCCACTTTTCAACCAGACATATTCGCATTTTTTGTGCTCTAACAGGAGAATTTTCTGCTCATTACCTTTTCTTCCCTGGTGCAGAAGCGCATGTAACTCTCATGAAATGGAAATAATGCAAAACTAATTCTACACCTCTGACTGGATTTTACATGCACAAAATTTTGCATGTGCTTCAGTACAAGACATTGTGTTCCCAGAGGATAACGAAGACACTTTACAACATATTTCTCCATGCAACGTCACTTTATGAGCTACAGTTTTGCCTCAAACCGGATTTTACATGTACAAGTAGTGTAACTTTGAGCCTCTGTATTTTGGAAACAAAGATAGAGAAAATTTTCAAATTGTTCAACAATTCAGGTCTTCAGAATATACCATGAAATTTTCAGCCATTTGCTGTGCACAGACATCTTGAAATCCTCTGCTGGGTTTTGGTTTGCTGGAAACAGCAAAAAGCAGTAAAAAATCTTGTGGAGTTTTCCAAGGAACTGCCCATGAACTAATGGTGCCTCCATAAGTCCCATCAAGCCCACTGTAGACCACATCAAATGTAAAACGAGCGAACCAATTTGCTCCCATTTGTCTAAGGAGGAGGAAGTGTGTAATATTCATACTTTGTACTGTAGGACAGTGACACTATTACAATGTTGGGTATACAAATAGTCCCTAACCCGATTGCTATCAAATATTTGACCCTACCTTTTTATCATCAATAGAACCTGAGGTATGACTGAAAAATTCCATTTGTGTATGACATTTTGGACACACTAAGTATACATGGTGTCACAAGGATACTGATAAGGATTTAGTAACTGGCGAAAAAAATAATATCTATACTTGTCTATTGGTGTTACGGAGACAACAAAGTCAGAATTTAAAGACTTGGCAAGGCAAATACTAATCTACTTCTAACGTCTTTGTAGGCAGGACAATACAAAGAGTGAACAATGTCATTAGGATCAGCTTACTCAAAAATGTGTGTGGGGACATATGAACGTCACACTCAAACATTTGGATAGCAACACACTGAGGAATGCAGAAAACAAGCTAAAGATATACAATAGGGATGCACATGAAAAAAAAAAAAAAGTGCCAACAAGAAATTTGCATTGAGAGACGAAGACCCTGATGATCCATGTTGTGCAGCAAGAAAGTTTTGACATCTCAACTTTGGACTCTCAATTTCCCCAAGTTCATTTTTTCACTACAAAAGGTTCATTTTCTCAGTTTCTACTCAATACAGAAAGCTAAAATATTCAGGTTATACTCAAATATATATTTTGCAGCCCCTGAGGTTATTTTAAATATGAACAAAAATGTTTTCAGAATTTTATCAGGCAAATAAGGCTAAAATTTACAAGAAAAAGTTAAGCTTAAAGAAAAAAATATTTTCCCTTAAAAGATAATACACAATTCCTGTAACTTTACCAGTTATACAAGCAACCTATATGATACAAACAGATTTTAAAACTTTTGCTTGTACCATTTCTGAGATAATTTATCTTTTACAGAATCTAATTTTACAAAATCCAGATAGGGAATTCCATTTCCACTTCGGATAGCACAGAGGTGCACAACATCAACTAATTAATTATAAAGTCATCATTTAACCTGTTTAGGAGTACCCATTCTGTTCAACTGATCAACTCCTTGCAAGTGTTGCCAAACTGTAGTGTGAAGTTGTGCAATTCAGGTACTTAAACACTGATAACAGTATTCAAACATATTGTTGTTCAAGTGTTTGTGTAGTTGTAAAATGAGAATGCAACATATTTAAATTTTGTATTTATGTGTAATACTGTAGTTCTTATTCACAGTAATGATGAACACGAACCCAAATGTCAAGTAATCAACAACTTTATTCTCCAGTATCAAAAGGAATCTGAAAAACAGCCAAGAACTGAGAACATTTATGAATTATATGCTAGATGTCTGGTGGAAGCCAAAAGTGCCCACAGAGTACAGCTACCAGTACCCACAATGTCAGACAGCAAAAGCCAAACATGTACCTGGCAATAGTGGGAATTGGCTGTCAAGACTGTACAGCCATACTAATTAAAGCAGGGCCATTCCATGCAAAGTGATCTAATTTCAGAAGAGTTCCTACATCACCATCACAGATTTTGCTGAAATTTTTGGTGGACATTTGTCCATGTTCCCAATGAATATGGTGAAGTTTTACTTTCACCAGTATAATACTTCCAGAAATATAGTCATTTGTTTGACCCCAAAGCAGAGCTTATGTGCACCTAGAGTTTTCAGCAACTTTGAGACATAATATCTCTGGCAATATTTTCTTGAAAGAAACACAACTAGGCCATCTTGCATAACTTTTTGCACACTATTAAACAAAACACACTGAAGAGCCAAAGAAACTAATATACTTGCCTAATATCATCTAGGGCTCCCGTGAACACACAGAGTGAAAATCTCATTCGGGAAACATCCCCCAGGCTGTGACTAAGCCATATCTGCGCAATATCCTTTCTTTCAGGAGTGCTAGTACTGCAAGTTTCACAGGAGAGCTTCTGTAAAGTTTGGAAGGTAGGAGACAAGGTTCTGGCAGAAGTAAAGCTGTGAGGACGGGGAGTGAGTCGTGCTTGGGTAGCTCAGTTGGTAGAGCACTTGTCCGTGAAAGGCAAAGGTCCCTAGTTCGAGTCTCAGTCTGGCACACAGTTTTAATCTGCCAGGAAGTGTCATAATCGCACACTTCACTGCAGAGTGAAAATCTCATTCTGGACACAGAAGTGCCACAACATGATGTGGCATGGACTCGACTAAAGTGTGAAATAGTGCTAGACAGAATTGACACCATGAATCCTGCAGGGCTGTCCATAAATCCTTAAGAGTACAAGCATGTTGCAAGACGCCCCAGACACGCTCAATAATGTTCATGTCTGGGAAGTTTGGTGACCAGCAGAAGTGTTTAAACTCAGAAGTGTTCCTGGAACCACTCTGTAGCAATTTTGGACGTGTGGGACATTGCACTGTCGTGCTGGAATTGCCCGTTAGAACGCACAATGGACATGAATGGATGCAGGTGATCAGACAGGATGACAACATACATGTCACCTGTCAGTTGTATCTAGGGGTCCCACATCACTCCAACTGCACACACCTCACACTGTTACAGAGCCTCCGCCAGCTTGACAGTCTCCTGCTGACATGCAGGGTCCATGGATTCATGAGGTTGTCTCCATACTCAATACAATTTGAAGCGAGACTCATCTGATCTGGCAACATATTTCCAGTCATCAACAATCCCATGTCTGTGTTGACAGGCCCAGGCGACGTGTAAAGGCTTTGTGTCGTGCAGTCATCAAGGGTACATGAGTGGGCCTTCGGCTCCAAAAGCCCACATCGATGAAGTTTCATTGAATGGTTCGCACACTGACACTTGACAGCACAGCATTGAAATTGTCATGTTGAACGATTCTATTCAGTTGTTGTCAGACCTGTTCTTGCAGGCTCTATTTCCAGCTGCATCGATGTTCGAGATTTGATGTTTTACCGAATTCCCCCCACTTCATGGCTACCTCGAACAGGCTGTGTCCTTGGCTGACTTACCATTGTAGCAGCAGTAACCGATCTAACAACTGCACTAGACACTTGTCTTACATACGTGTTGTCGACCGCAGTGCTGTTCTTGGCTATTTACATATCTCTGTATTTGAATACACATGCCTATACCAGTGAAATATAAAAAGATTTCTTGAACAATTTTCAGATAAACTATTTGAAGCAAAGTCAGCCACTAGCAGCCACTTCAAAAAATGTGAAGTTTGGCTTTCTATATTTTCTGAAGTAATTGCAGTATAAATCTGAAACTTTGATCATGATAACTTACAAGGTTTTAGAATACCATACTCCAACGGTTTACACATAGAGGGCAAAGTTGTTGATATTTGTACATGCCAAAATTGACCACTTTTAAAAAAAGTCACCTGCAAACTCTTAAATCATTTTCATTAGACAGCCCATGTACTAAACCACCTAAAAAACTAGATTTGGTTGTGCAATATGAGCATATATGGCCCCCAAAAAATGGCGACCATATGGAGGTGCTTTTAAAATATGCCATGTTCCACTGGTCCTAAAATCTTGACATCTTATTAGACTCTACAATTTTTAACACTCTCTGGGGAAGGTAACAGCGAAACTCCTAATGTTCAGGAAGTGAGATCCAGTCAGAACAAGTATAACACTGAAGAAGGAATGTGTTTTGTCACAAGTTTGTCATGACATTTCAGCCCATTTTTCTGCTATGGTAACTTATGAATCAAAATAGTTATAAATTTCAAAATTTAAGTGTTCATTACCAAGGCATGGGACACAAGGATGGTAAAATTTTTGCATAACTGCAACACTCACTGTATAAATTGTCTTCAAGTTTTACACCACTGTCACATTGCATCAAGTTTTGGGGAGTTCATAACCATCTGCCTGACACTTTCTGGGAAGGACTCCTAGAGAATTTTGAATGTCTTTATTGTGCAATGTTACTGACGTGGTAGATCAAAGTATAGCATATTTTGTGCTTGCTGAGTTTTAGTTCTGTGAACCAATTTGAAATTGTGTAAATGTGTTGATTTGGTCTGTGATGGCTTAACCACTGCTGGTTTCTTTTAAAGTGCCCAAAAAAGCATCCTCACTGCCATAGGACCCACACTCAATAGCTTTGTAACAGTGGCCACCAGTGTGTTTCTTTATCACAGGTTCCCATGCCCAATACATTTCTTAAGGTACCAGACAATAAAGCTAGCCTGAGCTTATGTTTCCTTCACAATGCTTTCTTTTTTTCAGATTTCATTAATTTGCTATACCGTGTCACGAGGAAAACTATGCTGTCTGCCAAGCAATGTTACTGAGAGTGCTGAAGTAAATGCAATAATGTGTAGTTTTGGAATCCAGCACTTTTCAGTCCTTGACAGCAAATAAAATGAGTTTGCTGGGCTACGTGGGTAAATAAAGCTTATTAAAGAATACTTCTACTAAGATGAAGTCTCAAGTATTTCCAATCCAGCACTTTTTCATAAATGCATGCAGCATATTGTCCTGGCTGAAGGTCCAATGTTAATACATCTCTTTCACTATTGTCACTAACTTTGGCCAGAAAATATGCTGTGCACTTGAAAATCATCTGACCTGAATTATTGTTTCATCAACTGCCGAAAAATGATTTTCTGTAGTTCCCGCTAAAATTTGCCAGTTTAAACCACTATTTTAATGCTTTACTTTGTTAAATTTCTTCTCTGCTAATGAAAGCAAAATGTTCCCGAAGATAAAGCTGCAAGACGACAACCATAAGAGAAAGAAAAGACCTTAGAAGTGAAACATATAATCATTGAAAAAACACTAACGTGGTGCGAGCATTGCTGATTTAGCACACACATATAATCAGTCTAAATCAACTATTTGCACTATCCTCACAAACAAAGACAAGATCAAGGAGATAGATGCTTCTCAGGGAGTGATGTGAGTCTCTGGACAACGGTTTCATATTCTGGACAATTTCAAAAGGTTGCTACTTATATGGATAAATGAAAACCAACTGCAAGGTGCCACTATTAACAAGGACATCATTTGTGAAAAGGTGAGAACGATTTTCACCAACCTCGTTAAAAAGATGCTAGGATCATCAGAGACCGAAGAAGTGTTTCACAGAAGCCATGGGCGTTCGAGAAGTTTAAGAGAAGAATCGACGTCCACAGCATTGAGAGGCACGATGAAGCAGCCAGCTCTGACACAAAGGCAACAGAGAACGTCAGCAACTGCGGGATGCTTGTAGATTCTAATGGTTATCTGCCACAACATTTTTAATTGACAAGATGGGTCTATTCTGGAAAAATATGCCAAACCGCGTCTATATAATAGCAGAGGAGAATGTATTGCCCAGTTAGAAGCCAATGAAAGAGTGTCTCACACTACGATTCTGTGCCAATGCAAGCAGCAGTTTGAAAATTCAACTGCTGCTTGTTTACCATTCATGCCTTCAACACATGTAAAGTCCAGAAGAGGAGGTTAAATGTGTTGTGGAGATTCAACAAGGTTTGGGTGACAAATGATCTCTTTTGTGATTGGATCAACGAAGTGGTTGGTCCTTCAGTGAAAAAATATTTGCTCGAGATGAATCTGCCACTCAATGTCTTGCTGGTTATGGACAACTCTCCTGCCCATTCCCCACACCCACAAGACCTCCTCCTTGAAGAAATTCAATTAATCAAAATCCAATTTCTGCCTCCCAACACTACTATGTGACTCCAGCCTATGGACCAACAGATTATGTCTAACTTTAAGATGCTCTACACTAAAGCACTCTTCAAGCATTGCTTTAAGTTAACTGAAGCTACCAATCTCCAGTCAGAGTTCTGGAAATATCATTTCAACATCGTTGCCTGTGTCAAGATGATCAAAAAGACATGGGGAGGGGTTACCAAGAGAACTCTAACTTCTGCTTGGAAGAAGCTTTGGCCAGAATGCTTTGTCGAATGTGACCAAGGCATCTGAGTCAGTACCTGTGGCGCCTGTAATCAACGAAATTCTGTCTTTGGCCAAAAGCATGGGACTAGAAGTGGATAACAATGATATCAATGAGGTTGTGGAAGATCACACCCAAGAAATGACCACGGAAGAGCTTACAGAGTTGCAGTGTGTTTCACAGCATGAACTTGTGGAGAGGAGTTTTTCTGATGATGATGAAATAAGAGAAATGCCGAAAGCATGGGAATCGGCTGCATCAAACACTGAAAATAATCATCTCAATAAGGCAGTGGCTATGTGCACTACAAATCTGACAACAATGCTGTGCCGCATTTTCGCCAAGTGTTGAAGCGCTGACAGAAACAAATGACTGTACATAAAAAAGAATTAGTTATGTATCATGAATAACGAAGTACACAATACTGCATGTATAACTTTCTTTGAATAAATGGCGCGAATAAGATAAAACTTAGTATTTTTTCTGCATGTAACACATTATTGTATTTTACATTAATTTATGTGTGTGTTTCACTTAATGAGTGTTTTGCACTATGAGTAAGATTCTGAAATGAATTATGCTCGCTATGTGAGGTTCCACTGTCTATGATTTGCATTCCACCTAACCAAAGATAAGAGTGCCATTCTGATGCTACATATGCTCAGCTAACTTACCATTTTTAATACAGGTACTGTGAACAGACGCTAAGTTCACTGATCTCGTCCAGTTACTGAGGAGGATAACCTCCTGTCTGAAAACCAAACAGTGTGAATGGCCTTACCACAAGACAGCTGGCCCCTTAAACTACCTCACCATTCTGTCCGTTCTCCGATCCTCATACCCTTTCCTTGTGAATGAAATTTCTCTCTATTAATTGTTTTTAAAATATTTAAGTATAAGAGTTATGTACAAATGAGATGACAGCTTTGAAACAGGGAACAAACTTTAGATTTTTAGCAAGATACGAGGCAAAATGATTAAAGCAGGTAATAGTCTATTTAGAAGAAATCTTGACTCTTCCTGTTCTACAAACAAATGCTGGGAAAGTAGTGGTGTCTGAGAAGTATCCTCAAAAATCCAGTATGTATTTAAATGTTGTTCTACACAAGACAATGGCATACAGTATATGGCAGTGCTCCACTTTTAAGGGTACCAGAGTCCCCACCTGTGCCTTCTCTTCATCCTGTTTCTTGAGAGCAAATAAGCTGGCCTGGTTTCCAGTTCTGTTTGCTGGATAATATGTGATATTTCAGATGCTAAATGTCTATCAAGACACTTATACACAGTAGATTACTTGGAAACATTCAGTGTCACGAGCTGCTGTCTCCAATCTGATCTTCACTGCTGCAATGAGCTCATCCAGAAAGTGTAGAAAATTATCTTTCTTGTTGAGGTGTTTGAATAGTCTACAGCCATTCTCAAAATCCACGATAGAATCAAATTACTTTGTTCACAGATTAATAATCACCAGTAGTTAAAGAGCTCACTGCCACTGTTTCTATTAGTACTTTTCTGAATTGAGGATACTGGATTCAGAAATGAGGCATTAAAAATCCTGACATTAATGATTGCTTCACTGTAAAAATAATCAACACTTACAATTACTGCCCCCGTAGCCTAATGATTAGCACTGCTGCCTTTGGTGCAACAGGACCTGCGTTCGATTCCTGGTACGATCTCAGAGTAGAAAAGTCTGGAACAGTGTCTGCTCAGTCTCTTTTGTCCAAATAAGGAGCTGCTTGAACAAAGAAGCAGCAGAATCATCAGGATTCATCTACTGACAATAACGGCTAAAGGGTTTGGCGACATGCCTATCACATGTCCCATTGTCACAGATCACTCCTTGTATTGAACCAGGCTTACAGACTAATTCATGAGTGGTATTTACATTTATGTACAATTATTTTCGAGTACTTACCATCCTCTTCAGATTCCTCATCTTCAGCTTCAATACCCATGTCATCATCGTCATCTATCAAGTAACCTTTAAAACACAAACCAATGAGACATTGCTATAGTCGACGTTTGAACAATGAAGAAATCATCTCAAAGGAATAACATACCTGTCAGATGAACGCGACCCTTTCCTGAGGTGTAGAATGCAATCTTGTCTCCTGCCATGAAGTTTAAATCTAGGGGTGTCTGAAAAACTTTATTTTTCTGTAGGTTACACAGAATAAATTCTGCATTCTGGAAGTTAACATTCACTGACACCAAATCATTTTCAGAATGCATCACATCAAGACTAGCCATCGATATATGGAATGGTTTATCCACTGTCTGCGCATACCTCTTTCCTGGCTCCAACACAAGTCCTGAAAGGAAATATCTGTTTGTTCAAAACTTGCATTTTTAGATGCACAACAAAAAACTAAAAATAGTTGGCGACATTTCATGATGGCACTTTTCACTTCTGTCAAACTACCCACTACCCCACACAATGACCCATATCCAGGCAAACTCTTAATCTGGTTTTGCATGCATCATTACACAGTATGTCAAAACTTGTTAGAGGAAACCCATTTCCTCAGTATCCTAAAATATCAGTTGGACATTTGCCTTTCCAAAGTCAAGACATGTTCATCTTTTCTGCATCAATTTGAAACAATCACAAAAACCTATTTTGAAAGGCAACTGATAGCGATTTTTAAATATAAAGAAACTGCAACAGAGGCCAATTAAGTCTTGTGGACAACAGCAAGGCTCTTTTTCCTGTACACACTGCTACATTTGCTTCCAATCAGTCAATTTATAATTTAATCCAGTCCCACCATACACACTTTTGAGACAGCTAACTTCACATTCAGTCAAGCTGTAATCATTGTTCAATAGGATGAAAGTACACAAAAACCCTTCTGTAGCTGGCACCTCTTATAAGGATGAAATATATGAAGAAAGAAGCACAGAAAATATAATGTGACACTTGCTTCTATCTACAGGCTCTCTGTATCAGTAGAGGTGTCACTAAGCAACAAACTAGTTCATGCAAATGCATCAAGGATCCTCAATTTTCCTTCTATTTCAGTCACAGCATTATAGGAAAAATAGGGAGGGGGGCTGAGCATAATTTCCAAGCTTATATAATTATTGGGATCAATGAACAAACTGGACTTGTCAGACTATTCTCACAGCCAAATACTATTTCATTGCCAAATATTAGTACACTAAGCAACTGAATCAAATTCCCCACCGGGGTTTCGACTACCTCTTATTGAGCCCTGAAATGCGGAATGTCCTACCCACTATTCCCCCCGCCAAGTGGTATTCAATATGCTGCTTCAACTATACACAGCCCCTGCTCCCAATCCCTTGCCTCATGGCTCATATCCCTGCTACAGACCTGATGCAAGACCTGTCTCTTACTTCCTCCCACAATCACCACCTCCAGTCAAGACACATGCATCATCTATCCCATCAAAGACAGGGCTACCTGTCTAAGCAGTCATGTGAGCTACAAGCTAAGCTGTCTGTCCAAATGAATGGCCACCGACAAACAGTAGCCATGAAACAGCTGGATCACCCAGTAGCTGAGCCTGCTGTCTACCACAACCTTCATTTCGATGACTGCCCTTGACATCTGGACCCTTCCCTGCAATATATCCTATGTTCCTGCAACCGTCCTGGCCTCCGTCTTTGTTAGTCATTGTCCTTCATCCACCTTTACCCTTCTCTGTTCCCACCCTAGCACTACAAAACCTTCTTCTGCAACAGATACATCCACAGTCTTTCCATTTCCCTCCATTTCTGCCACCAACCTCCCCCCCCCCCCCCCCCAATCAAGATGGTCTAGTTTGATCCCCTGTCAGTCCTACAATCTATATCTATCCCTTTACACCTTTCACTTCTTGTAACATTCATTAATACTTAAAAATGCCATGCTGCATCACAGTTTGGAATCCATGCTAAACTGTAGGCCCCCTGTAAACAGCTGGGCAAAACCACCTCTAAAGACATATGAAGACAACAGCACACTACCTCTAAAAGGATCATGCTTAGATAAGCATGTGTGTTCAAATAAACCTTCAGATTGACAACAGGTTTACCTCATGTAAGGCATGTTACATATGGAGTGAACTCAAACCTGGGTCAACTCAATAGATCAACCTTTAGCCACAGCCTTTCTTATTCACATTTGTTGGCTTCCCCACTTCAAAACAAAGCTACTGACTTCTGGCCTACTTCTATCACATGCTACAACACATATCAGTATTTCACCACAACCAAGATTTTGGACTGAGTCAAGGCAGGGACCCAGTACTGTTGCGCATACCATAGAGTTCATGCCCACGATTACAGCTGAAGGCCTCAATGGCAGCAAAGGCAGAGATGATTCAGTACAGTGGAACTGGCAGACCATTCCTCTGATGATAGTGCACATAAATCCTACTGCTCAATGGAATGAGGAGGGATCTTCAAAGGCTAAGGGAGTAAACCCCAAAAGAAAATCCTCCCTGTTAGGTCTAAAAGCCAGTAGAAAAGAACTGTTTTGTTGTTTTCACTACAAAGACAAGCCTCCTATCTAGCACACTAAATGGAAACTCCACTTCTATCACTTCAGGAATACATGGTAACTACAGAGACCAATGCTCATCCAAAGAACCTAAGAACCAAACACCAGAACTGATCTTACCAGGAAACCAAAGTGACTAGGAACCCCACACATAATTATGAGGGAAAGTCAATTCTTATCTGCAAAGTAGTTATAAAATTTTATTGTAATCAAATAGGAAACTTACAAGAACACCATTTTTCGACATAAGTCTTCTTGCGTTTCAACGCACTTGGTCCATCGTTGTGCAAGTTTCCTGATGCCCTCATAAAAGAAGGTCCTCAGTTGAGCTGTGATCCAGAAATCTCAGTTGAGCTGCGAGCCAGGAATGAACTGCTTTTTTCACTACTTTGTCCGAGGCAAATCAACGGCCCCTTAATGCATGTTTGAGTGGACCAAACAAGTGATAGTAAGGAGGAGCCAGATTGGCACTACGGAGGATGATCCAGTACTTCAAATTTTAGTTTCTGGAGCATTTCACCAGTGTTGGCAGCAGTATGCTGACAGGCATTGTGGTGCCACGACAGAACACTTTTTGACAGCAATCTTCGGTGCTTGCTTCGAATTGCAGGCTTTAGCCTGGCATTGAGCATCTCACTGTAAGATACACTCTTTACTGTTCTGCCCCTTTCCCGATAATGTTCCAGTACTGGACCTTGTGCGTCCCAAAAAAACCATAAGCATAAGTTTTCCTGTGGATGGTTGGGTCTTGAACTTTCCCTTGCACGGTGAATTTGGATGTTTCCATTCCATACTCTGCCGTTTCCTCTCCAGCTCGTAATGATGGATCCATGTTTCATCACCAGTAATGATCAAATGGCTCTAAGCACTATGGGACTTAATATCTGAGGTCATCAGTCCTCTAAACTTAGAACTACTTAAACCTAACCAACCGAAGGACATCACACACATACATGCCCGAGGCAGGATTCGAACCTATGACCGTAGCAGCAGTGCGATTCCGGACTGAAGCATCTAGAACCTCACAGCCACAGAGGCCAGCCAGTAATGATCCTGTCTAAGAAGTTGTCCGCTTTGTTACCATAGCGATCCAAATGCTTTTTTGCAGATGTCCGAGTATGTTTGTTTATGCAACTGTATGAGTTGTTTTGGGACCCATCTTGCACAAACTTTATGAAACCCAAGTCTGTCGTGGATGACTTCGTAGGCAGAACCGTGACTAATTTGTAGATGATGTGCCACTTCGTCAATAGTTAATCGTCTAAGAGAATCAGTTCACGTGAACGCTCAATGGTTTCTTCATTTGTGGCGCTAAACAGTCGTCCGGCTCCTTCATCGTGTGTAACACTTGTGCAACTATTTTGGAATTTTCCAATCCATTGTGGCAAAACGCTGTTCCCATACTGTACTGAAAGTCTTCAACAAATTTCGGCTCATACGCCTTCCGAGCACAAAAAATGGATCACTGAACGTTGCTTTTCTTTGGTGCAAATAGACAGAGGAGCAGCCATGATTAACAGGATGGCAGTGATAACTAAACTTACCAAGCAGCTTGAAATTTGCAAAGATATAACACCACACCTCATCAACGTAAAACGAAAGTACTACAAAAATAAACAAAAATATAAGTAAACTGCGGATAGTAATTGACTTACCCTCGTAAACTGAAGGCGAAGTATATTGCTGAAGGGCAACTTTATGGAAAGGACAAAGGTACGTGTACTGTACTAGGAATAAGCAAGACAAAATGAAGGATGAAAACAGAGCAAAGATTACATGCTATACTAGCATGGTAATAAGAAAGCAAAGACCGGAGACGATTTTGTGCTGAATGAAGATATTCAAGCCACAACTGATACTGTGTTAACTATGTAGCTGAAATAACCATCAAAGCCAGGGTGAAATTAGGCAATAACAGTCTCTCAAACCAGGCATATTCCTCAGAGGATATAACAATGAGGATGGTGAGTTCCTTGGAAATATGGAAGACATAGTACACGGGGCCAACATTATAATATAGCAGATGACTAAACACCTAAGTTCAATTTCATAGATATGATGGGGCCTTCCAAATATGCAGAAAATACACCGAAGGTGAGAATGCTCTAGACTTCTGCGCCAGAAATAACATGACGCATAATACGTATCACTTCAGACAGGGGTGGGGTTACCTTCAAAGTCTATGATGTTATTGAATTTAAGCATATGTTAAAATTCTGGAGTAAGTAAGTAAGAAACACGTATTTTTGTTTTCTTCAAAAAATTCCTGCTCCAAGATACAGGTCTTCAAAGATGACACCGCAAACATCATTTTCAAGACGTGACTTTTGGAAATTTTTAAAAAATGCTGTATCTCTGTAACAGTTCCAGGTATTTTGTTAGAGTTTTTCTTATTTGAAAGATAACTGCTTTATGATTACAATAGTATCCTCTGTTTGGACATAAATGTCGAAGTTCTTTTACTGTCGCCTTTCGAATTTTTTTATAATTTACGAAACTCTCTTTCAAAAATGCCAATTCAGAAAAGTTAGATTTTTTCTGTTGATTATTACCATGTAGTACTATATTCTCTATAACGGAGAGCTTCCACTTTTAAGTTGGACAAATTTCATTTTAAAAAATCTTTTTTTTTAACTTACAAGGTTAATATATGTCTTCACTGAAGCTGTTTCTTACTAATTTCTTTGTTACAGTTGTTTATCACTTTCTTTGTTGCAGTTATTCTTTTTAACTTTCTTCTAAGAAACTGAGACCCTAAGTTCCGTGTTTTGTGAGGAATTTGCCAGTTGACACAGTTGCAGGGTGTTTTGTGACTGGGGCCACAGGAAAGAAATGTGCTGACTATGCATAGCCATAAAAGAGTGATATATAAGATAAACAAAAAACCAGACTCTCTTTTTTTTTTTTTTTTTTTTTTTTTTTTTTTTTTTTTTTTTTTTTTTGTGGTTTTAGGGCGCAAAACTTCTATGGTCATTAGCGCCCAGCCCGTGACGTAGAAAACAGGGAAAAAAAAAACGAAATTTAAAATCAGCAGCAATGGAAACAAAGTCAGAAAATTTGAAAAACTAAAGGCAGAAGGAATGCTTAAAAGTCCACTATAGAAAGGGGTTGGTTGTCCCCAAAAAAAGCTTCAAATGACTGACGTCATTTCACTGTCACTAATAAACTGTAGAACGCGGTCAGCTGAGCGCGTGTCATCTGCTAAAATCGACGATAGATCAGGCGATAGCTGTAGACGGGAGCGCAACGGATTAAAATAGGGGCATTCAATTAAAAGGTGTCTGACCGTCCACAGCTGAGAGCAGTGGGGACAGAGTGGGGGAGGATCACCGCTTAAAAGATGTCGATGACTAAAAAGACAGTGCCCTATCCGGAGTCGAGCTAAAATTACCTCCTCCCGACGACGCGTTCGGGAGGAAGAGGTCCAAGCGCAAGGAAGGGCTTTCACTTCCCGCAATTTATTGTGGGGAAGTGTTGACCAATGCGCATGCCATAAATGAGTAACTTGGCGACATAAACCGCTCCGTAGATCGGTAGACGGAAGAGACTGAAGAGCTGGCCGAGGAAGAGAGACTGCAGCCTTGGCCGCTATATCGGCCGCCTCATTTCCACAGATACCAGCATGTCCCGGGAGCCAGAGGAACGCCACTGAGACGCCCCCCAGGTGGAGCAAGCGCAGACAGTCCTGAATCCGGTGGACCAGAGGGTGCACAGGGTAAAGAGCTTGGAGACTTAGGAGAGAGCTGAGAGAATCTGAGCAGATTACGTACTGTATCCGCTGATGGCGGCGGATGTAGTGGACAGCCTGGAGAACAGCGTAAAGCTCCGCAGTATAAACCGAACACTGGTCGGGAAGCCGAAAGTTATTTGGGGTGTCGCCAACAATATAGGCACTCCCTACACCTAACGATGTTTTCGAACCATCGGTGTAAATAAATGTGGCTTCCGTCATTTGTGCACATAGAGCAGCAAATGCCCGACGGTAAACAAGTGTAGGGGTACCATCCTTGGGAAATTGACATAGGTCTCTGAGCAAGTCGATCCGGGGACGGAGCCAAGGCGGTGCTGTACCCCAAGTTGTCAAGAAGGTTTTAGGAAAGCGGAAGGAAAGAGAATGGAGCAGTTGACGGAAGCGGACTCCCGGGGGTAGTAGGGAGGAGGAGCGGCCTGCATACCAGACATCAAAGGAGGCGTCGAAAAAAAGGTTATGGGCTGGATTAGCAGGCATGGAAGACAGATGGCTAGCATAACGACTCAGAAGGACTGCCCGCCGATTGGACAGCGGAGGTTCAGCAGTCTCAGCATAAAGGCTTTCCACAGGGCTGGTGTAAAAAGCTCCAGACACTAAACGTAATCCACGGTGGTGGATAGAGTCGAGACGCCGAAGAATAGACGGCCGAGCAGAGGAGTAGACTATGCTTCCATAATCCAATTTCGAGCGCACTAAGGCGCGATAGAGGCGGAGAAGGACCACTCGGTCCGCTCCCCAAGAGGTACCATTCAGGACACGGAGGGTGTTAAGGGAACGCAGACAGCGAGCCGAAAGATAGGAAACGTGAGAGGACCAGCACAGTTTTCTGTCAAACATAAGACCCAAGAATTTAGCGACGTCGGAAAACGGAAGGGTGACAGGACCTAGATGTAAGGAGGGCGGAAGAAACTCCTTACGTCGCCAAAAATTAACACAAACGGTCTTACTGGGTGAGAAACGGAAGCCGGTTTCGATGCTCCACGAGTGGAGGCGATCGAGACATCCTTGAAGACGTCTTTCAAGAAGGCTGGTCCGTTGAGAGCTGTAGTAGATCGCAAAATCGTCCACAAAGAGGGAGCCCGAGACATCAGGAAGGAGACAATCCATAATTGGATTAATGGCGATGGCAAACAGTACAACACTCAGCACGGAGCCCTGGGGTACCCCGTTTTCTTGGGAGAAAGTACGGGAGAGAGTAGTGTTCACCCGCACCCTAAATGTGCGCTCTGCCATAAATTCGCGAAGAAAAAGGGGCAGCCGGCCTCTAAAGCCCCAAGAGAACAGTGTGCGGAGGATGCCTGTCCTCCAACAGGTATCGTACGCTCTCTCCAGATCAAAAAATATTGCTACCGTTTGGCGTTTCCGGAGAAAATTGTTCATGATATAAGTGGAGAGAGCAACAAGATGGTCAACGGCAGAACGATGCCTTCGAAATCCGCATTGGGCTGGTGTTAAAAGACTGCGGGACTCCAGCCACCAAGCTAAACGGTAATTCACCATACGCTCCAAAACCTTACAGACACTACTCGTGAGAGAAATGGGGCGATAGCTAGAGGGGAGATGTTTGTCCTTTCCAGGTTTCGGAACGGGAACGACAATAGCTTCCCGCCATCGCCTGGGAAAAGTACTGTCGGTCCAAATTCGATTATAAAGGCGAAGGAGGTAACGCAGGCTATGGGTTGATAAATGCAGCAACATTTGGACATGGATACCATCCGGTCCTGGGGCGGAGGAGCGAGAAGAAGAGAGTGCATGTTGGAGTTCACGCATGGAGAAAACAGTATTGTAGCTTTCGCGATTTTGAGAGGAGAAAGCAAGATGTCGCACTTCCGCTGCACGTTTCTTCGGGAGAAACGCTGGCGGGTAATTTGAAGAGCTCGAAATCTCAGCAAAGTGCTGACCCAATGAGTTAGAAATTGCGACGGGATCCACTAAGGTATCATGCGCGACAGTGAGCCCAGAGACCGGGGAGAAACTAGGCGCGCCTGAGAACCGTCGAAGCCGACTCCAAACTTCCGAGGAGGGAGTGAAGGTGTTAAATGAGCTAATAAAGAATTTCCAGCTTGCCTTCTTGCTATTGCGGATGACGCGACGGCATAGCGCACGGAGCTGCTTATATCGGATACAGTTGGCCAAAGTTGGATGGTGACGGAAAATGCGAAGAGCACGTCGCCGCTCACGTATTGCGTCACGGCATGCCTCGTTCCACCAAGGAACTGGAGGGCGCCGGGGCAATTCGGAGGTGCGTGGTATTGAACGTTCCGCAGCTGTGAGAATAACGTCGGTAAAATGTGTGACCTCATCGTCGACGCT
The DNA here is from genome assembly GCF_023864345.2 of Schistocerca serialis cubense. NCBI lineage: Eukaryota > Metazoa > Arthropoda > Insecta > Orthoptera > Acrididae > Schistocerca > Schistocerca serialis. The sequence goes on along the minus strand of NC_064644.1, from coordinate 488,217,033 downwards.
GGGAAAGCGACGGTCATCGAATGTCGCTAGGGACGAAAAAAGCGTCCAATCGGCTTGGGCAAACTTCCAGCGTCGCGAGCGCATATATGGCAGTTGAGGCTGCAGTCGAAGAACACATGGAAAGTGGTCACTCGAGTGTGTATCATCAATGGCGAACCATTCGAAGCGCCGAGCTAGCGGAACAGTACCAACCGCAAGGTCCAAATGGGATAAATTTGCCGTGGAGGCAGATAAAAATGTGGGGACCCCAGTGTTGAGGCAGACTAGATCCGCTTGGTGGAAGACGTCTAGCAATAGTGAGCCACGTGGACAAGGATGTGGAGATCCCCAAAGCGGGTGGTGGGCATTGAAGTCCCCAACCAACAAATAGGGGGGTGGAAGCTGATCAAGAAGATGAAGGAGATCAGCTCGTGCCATTGGTGTAGACGATGGAATGTATACCGTACAAAGAGAGAACGTGTACCCAGAAAGGGAAAGACGGACGGCGACAGCTTGGAAGGAAGTGTTTAAGGGGATTGGGTGATAATGGAGAGTATCATGGAGCAGAATCATGAGTCCTCCATGGGCTGGAGTGCCTTCAACAGAGGGGAGGTCATATCGGACGGACTGAAAATGAGGGAGAACAAAGCGGTCATGGGGACGCAGCTTTGTTTCCTGAAGACAGAAGATGACCGGCGAGTAGGATCGTAAGAGGATCGACAATTCCTCCCGATTGGCGCGAATGCCGCGGATATTCCAGTGGATAATGGACATTGGGTGAACAGAAAAGGAGGAACGTGACCAAGGGTGCTGTCAACTCAACGACTGCTCAGAGCTTGCGACCGACAGCATGGAATGGCATTCAGTCGAAGGCAGAAGATCCTGATCCATAGGTTGGTCAGGAGCAGCTCCTGCCACCAACGATCGGCCAGTTGACCGGCCACCAACAGTGCGCCTCGGCGACACAGAAGACGGCCGAGGGCGATTTCCGCCAGGAGGTGCTGTAGATGGGACACGCCTTGGCGGAGAAGGAGAGGAACTGTGTTTCTTCGTAGCCTTCTTGGAGGTATGTTTAGATGAAGGAGGAACCGATGGTTGTGAAGTTGTAGTACGTAAAAACTCTTCACGAGAATGCTCATTTTTTGAAGACTTGGCGTCTGACTTTTGGGCTCGAGATTTAGCAGAACCCGATGAAGGGTGAGCCATAGAGTGGGCAGGTGAAAGAGGTGAGGTTGAACGGGCGATCTTTGCGCTGGCCGATCTGACGACCGTGGTACTAAATGTGAGGTCGCAAGTCTGCGTGGCCGCCTCCTTTGTTGACCGAGGAGAAGCAAGGACAGCGCTGTATTTTCCTTTCTGAGGCACGGTGGGCTGGCGACTGGCGAGTAACTTTCGAGCAGCAAAGGTCGACACCTTTTCCTTCACTCTTATTTCCTGGATCAGCTTTTCGTCCTTGAAAACGGGGCAATCTCGAGAGGAAGCAGCGTGGTCACCCAAACAGTTGATGCAGTGAGGGGATGGAGGTGGACAAGCACCCTCATGGGCATCCTTGCCACACGTAACACATTTGGCCGGATTGGAACAGGACTGGCTGGTGTGATTGAACCGCTGACATCGATAGCAACGCGTAGGGTTTGGGACATAAGGGCGAACGGAAATGATCTCATAGCCTGCTTTGATTTTTGATGGGAGTTGAACTTTGTCAAATGTCAAGAAGACAGTGCGGGTCGGAATGATGTTCGAGTCAACCCTTTTCATAACCCGATGAACAGCGGTGACGCCCTGGTCAGACAGGTAGTGCTGAATTTCTTCGTCAGACAATCCATCGAGGGAGCGTGTATAAACGACTCCACGCGAGGAATTTAAGGTACGGTGCGGTTCCACCCGGACAGGGAAGGTGTGGAGCAGAGAAGTACGCAGCAATTTTTGAGCCTGGAGGGCACTGTGTGTTTCTAACAACAGGGTACCATTCCGTAATCTGGAACAAGACTTTACGGGACCCGCAATTGCGTCGACACCTTTCTGAATAATGAAAGGGTTGACCGTGGAAAAGTCGTGACCTTCGTCAGACCGAGAAACAACAAGGAACTGTGGTAACGATGGAAGAACCGTCTGTGGCTGAGACTCAGTGAACTTACGTTTGTGAGCAGACATAGTGGAAGGTGAGGAAACCATTGCGGAAGAATCCCCCATGATTACCGGCGTCTCCGATGGCGCGCTCCTCCCTTGTGGGGGCCCTCACCGAGGGCACACCCGCCTTAGGTGATTGTTCACACCTCAGGTCACACCTCCCGACAAACGGACGGAGGGACCAATCGGCACTTTCGGAAGGTATCAGCTCGGGTAATCACCCCTCCCTGGGCCTGGCCGTTACCAGGGGGTACGTACGTGTCCTACCTGTCTACCCGGGGCGGGGAATTACGCGTTACCCCGTCACCGGCTACGCATGGAAGTGCGTGGGTCGGCCTTCAGACACGCACAGGGAGGAAAAAAGAGAAAGGGAAAGGAAAGAAGAGGGGGTCTCAAACGCCGCAGCGGAGAAAATGACAAGGAGAAGAAGGAAGGAAAAGAGAAGGACAGAGGAAGGACAGGGGAAGGACGAGGACTTGTAAGTGAAGAAAGCAAGTAAGTTGGAAAAGTTTCGAGCGTCCGTCTCCGGACGTAGGCACAAACCATACTCCCAGAGGGGGAGAAAGGGAAGGAAATAGTCAGAGGTGAGGGGGGGGGGGGGCGAAGATGGGGGACGGGGAGGGATGCGGAAAGGGAAGGGAAGGTATGCAGCCCGGAAAGGAAGGAGGGCCACATTAGCTCGGGGTCCCGTGCTCGCTACGCACGTGTCCACAAAAGAGTTGTGGACCCCCTGGGGGGAAACCAGACTTTGTTCAGGTTGGGAATATGTTCTCATTTGAAGACTGTTTCAAAGTGAAGATGTTTCCAGTGACAGCTTTGTGTGTTCTAAATGTTTTGACAGAATAACAAAGATAGTATCTGAACAAGGTGAAACCTTCCATCGTGCAATGATGCAGATTTTGCATCAATAGACGAAGAATTAAATACCCTGAATCAGTCAACTACAGAGGCAGGTTTTAGTCCTGTTAAGAAACTGTTGATATGCATCAAGAAAGCCCAGAAAAATTACTCTAAAGCTATGGATGAATACTGACCACATTCTTCAAAGAAGACTTTTCATCTTCAGAAGAAAATGAACCAAAGCACTCTTGCACCTCTTGCCACGAATTTTTCACAAATATCAATTCGGCTGTTGAATATTGTACATTCTACAGTGAAAAGCGCAAGTGTTAACTTATTTTCCAGAGACATTTTCGAAGAAAACAATTTTGAACCACATTCCATCAGTATCAAAGCACATGGCAGACAAATCAAGAAATGTAAGATCTGTAAAAGGCGTCTTTGGAAGACCATATCCCTATTATGGTCATCCTGCAAAGCAGCTCAAGTTCAAAGAGTGCAGTCATTTTATCTGAAAGATATCATTGGAGTAATTACCAGGTTTCAATTTACACAGGAGTGACATTTTCAAAACACGACTACAAGTGTTGCAGTTATAAGTGATGACACAGGACATGGCTCAGCACATGCTTTGCTAGCAATGCACAAAATTCTTCAACTGCAAACAGGGGCAGAGAATCTAGTTACTTCTGATCATGTTGAATTCAGTAAATCATTTGTGACAACTGATTTACGTATACAGTGCTACTGGTCAGTCATAGGAAGGGGCCTTGTCATGGTGTAGGAGGCCTGCTGAAGCACCATGCTACAAAGCACAACCTTTCCAGAACAAATACAGCTGCGATTCAGAACGCTCAGGATTTTACGAGAGTCATGAAATCTTAAACATCCACAGCCCTCAGTCTTTTGTCCAAAGAGGAAATCAAAAGAAATCCATGAGCACAAAAAAGATTAACGGCCCAAGCATACTACTCCTGTGAAAGGAATTCAGGGGACATATTTGGACTCAAAGTGATGGGCGAACTCTTATTGCACGCACTTTAAGGAGCAAGAAAGAAGAAATTTCGTTCTTTCAGCCAACACCTTAACAACAGCAGAATAATATTCAGATTCACAACCTGCGAACAGTGATGTTTGTGGCGTGTGTGTATGACTGGTGAATTGCAGAGATTACAGACACCAGTTATGAGTTAAATGAAATTGTAGTGAACTTTATGCTACAACATGGACCAGCTGGATATAGGTTTCCAGCTGAAGGACAGCAACAATGCCATCAGTGCTCACTTCCTGTTCACAATGTTTTGAAGCTTGTAAGTGCTCCAATTCCTATTGGTTCAACGGGAAGGCATCACTATATCAAAGGAAGGTACTGAAGCAGTGGAACACATTTTTAGTTCACTGAGTGGCTAATTTCAGTACAAAACAAGTGCACAGAAGTTGCACAACCCTGTTATGTGATAATAAAACAGGTTTTACGTATGGCAAAAATTTCAATTGCTTATGGTTCGTTGGTTGGTTTAAAAGGGAGGGAGAGACCAAACTGCAAGGTCATCGGTCCCTCGTTCTGATTAAAGTAATTCCACAAGGGTGCGAGAAAAATAATTGATACATACAAAACACAGCTGGAAGAAAGGAGGAAACCACAAGAATGACAGAAGGGCAACAAACACGGTAACGGACAAAATCAGAGAAGAAAACCAGAGAGAAACGCAAGAAACATGAAGACATCGAAACAAGAAAGCAGATTACCATGGCTGGCTGGCAAAGAAAATAAAAAGGAGAAGCCAGTCACTTTTTTTTTGTTTTTTTTTTTTTTTGGTTTTAGGGCGCAAAACTGCTATGGTCATTAGCGCTCGGTCCGTGACTTAGGAAACAGTAAAAAACCGAAAATGGAAACCAGCAGCAATGGGAACGAAAGTCATAAAATTGGAGAAACTAAAAGCAGAAGGAAGGCTTAAAAATCCACTACAGAAAGGGGGTGGTTGTCCCCAAAAAAAGCTTCAAATGACCGACGTCATTTCACTGGCACTAATAAACTCGAAAACGCGATCGGCTGAGCACGTGTCATCTGCTAAAAATCGACGATGTATCAGGCGACAGTTGTAGACGGGAGTGTAACGGATTAAAATAGGGGCACTCAATTGAAAGGTGTCTTACCGTCCACAGCTGAGAGCAGTGGGGACAGAGTGGGGGAGGATCGCCGCTTAAAAGATGTCTATGGCTAAAAAGACAGTGCCCTATCCGGAGTCTAGTTAAAATTATCTCCTCCCGACGACGCGTTCGGGAGGAAGAGGTCCAAGCACAAGGAAGAGCTTTCACGTCCCGCAATTTATTATGGGGAAGTGTCGACCAATGTGCGTGCCATAAAAGAACAACACGAAGACATAAAACGCTGTGTAGATCGGCGAAGGGAATCGATTGAATAGCTGGCCGAAGAAGAGAGACTGCAGCCTTGGCTGCAATATCAGCCGCCTCATTTCCACAGATACCAACGTGTCCCAGGAGCCAGAGGAACGCCACCGAGACGCCCCCAGGTGGAGCAAGTGCAGACAGTCCTGAATCCGGTGGACCAGAGGGTACCCAGGGTAAAGAGCTTGAAGACTGAGGAGAGAGCTGAGAGAATCTGAGCAGATAACGTACTGTATCCCGCTGATGGCGGCGGACGTAGTGGACAGCCTGGAGAACAGCGTAAAGCTCCGCAGTATAAACCGAACACTGGTCGGGAAGCCGAAAGTGATCTGGGGTGTCGCCAACAATATAGGCACTCCCTACACCTAACGATGTTTTCGAGCCATCGGTGTAAATAAATGTGGCTTCCGTCATTTGTGCACATAGAGCAGCAAATGCCTGACGATAAACAAGTGAAGGGGTACCATCCTTGGGAAATCAACAAAGGTCACAGAGTAGGCAGATCCAGGGACGGAGCCAAGGCGGTGCTGTACCCCAAGTTGTCAAGAAGGTTTTAGGAAAGCGGAAGGAAAGAGAATGGAGCAGTTGACGGAAGCAGACTCCCGGTGGTGGTAGGTAGGAGGGGCGGCCCGCATACCCCCACATCAAAGGAGGCGTCGAAAAAAATGTCATGGGCTGGATTAGCAGGCATGGAAGACAGATGGCTAGCATAACGACTCAGAAGGACTGCTCGCCAATTGGACAGCGGAGGTTCAGCATAAAGGCTTTCCACAGGGCTTGTGTAAAAAGCTCCAGACACTAAACGTAATCCACGGTGGTGGATAGAGTCGAGACGTCGAAGAATAGACGGCCGAGCAGAGGAGTAGACTAGGCTTCCATAGTCCAATTTCGAGCGCACTAAGGCGCGATAGAGGCGGAGAAGGACCACTCGGTCCGCTCCCCAGGAGGTACCATTCAGGACACGGAGGGTGTTGAGGGATCGCAGACAGCGAGCCGAAAGATAGGAAACATGGGAGGACCAGCACAGTTTTCTTTCAAACATAAGACCCAAGAATTTAGCGACGTCTGAAAACAGAAGGTTGACAGGTCCTAGATGTAAGGAGGGTGGAAGAAACTCCTTACGTCGCCAAAAATTAACACAAACGGTTTTACTGGGAGAAAAACGGAAGCCGGTTTCGATGCTCCAAGAGTGGAGGCGATCGAGACATCCTTGAAGACGTCGTTCAAGAAGGCTGGTCCGTTGAGAGCTGTAGTAGATCGCAAAATCATCCACAAAGAGGGAGCCCGAGACATCAGGAAGGAGACAACCCATAATTGGATTTATGGCAATGGCAAACAGTACAACACTCAGCACGGAGCCCTGGGGTACCCCGTTTTCTTGGGAGAAAGTACGGGAGAGAGTAGTGTTCACCCACACCCTAAATGTGCGCTCTGCCATAAATTCGCGAAGAAAAAGGGGCAGCCGACCTCGAAAGCCCCAAGAGAACAGTGTGCGGAGGATGCCTGTCCTCCAACAGGTATCGTATGCTCTCTCCAGATTGAAAAATATTGCTACTGTTTGGCGTTTCTGGAGAAAATTGTTCATGATACAAGCGGAGAGAGCAACAAGATGGTCAACTGCAGAACGATGTTTTCGGAATCCGCATTGTGCAGGTGTTAAAAGACTGCGGGATTCCAGCCACCAAGCTAAACGGTAATTCACCATACGCTCCAAAACCTTACAGACACTACTCGTGAGAGAAATGGGGCGATAGCTAGAGGGGAGATGTTTGTCCTTTCCAGGTTTCGGAACAAGGATGACGATAGCTTCCCGCCATCGTCTGGGAAAAATACTGTCGGTCCAATTTCGATTATGAAGGCGAAGGAGGTAACGCAGACTACGGGTTGATAAATGCAGCAACATTTGGACGTGGATACCATCCGGTCCTGGGGCAGAGGAGCGAGACGAAGAGAGTGCATGCTGGAGTTCCCGCATGGAGAAAACAGTATTGTAGCTTTCGTGATTTTGAGAGGAGAAAGCAAGATGTCGCACTTCTGCTGCACGTTTCTTCAGTTGGTTGGTTGGTTGGTTGGTTGGTTGGTTGTTTGAGGTGTAAGGGACCAAACAGCAAGGTCATCAGTCCCTTGTTTCAAATATACTCCATTCTGCTAACGGGACATCTCAGAAAAGTCAGAACAATAAAACGGAAAAAGGGAAAAACGTAAAAGGGCAGTCACGCTGTCATTGGTAAAAAACAAATGAGGGAAGTTGGCAAGAGAAACGAACCCAACACTATGCTGAAGCAGCATAGGCAAGACCACCTGTGACGTAAAAGGTACAACTGCTATAATGCACAAAGTACGTATGGGAATAGAAAGACTAACCAAGCCTTAAAAAATGGGGGTAAAAACAGAGTAAAAGGGGAAGAAAAAAGAATTCTGGTCAGGGAGGTGAATCGGGGATCTCTGAACACTGCCTACAGTGGGAGACACCCAAACACTCACCAGAGAGAGATTAAAAACCTTAAAACTGAGAATAAAAACCACTCTCCCTGAGGAAACCGAGGACCAGAGAAACCATCCGGGAATCGTCAGCCAACATCAAAGATAAAGTGTGGGGGAGTCTGTACTTAACACGCAGAGCCAAAAGGAGGGGGGCATTCAACCAAAATGTGGGCCACTGACTGGAAGGCTCCACAACCACATAGCGGGGGTGGCTCATCACGCAAAAGAAAACCATGGGTCAGCCTGGTATGGCCAATGCGGAGAAGACACAGTGTGGTCGAGTCCTTTCGGGAGAGGTGAAAGGAAGAACGCCATGGGCCTGGTGTCACCTTAATTGCACGAAGTTTATTAGACAGTGGAGTAGCCTCCCAAGAATTGGCCCATGACTGTGCGAAGTGGGATTTGATGTGAAGCCGTAAATCTGCTGCAGGGGGGTTACAGAAAACGGGGGGGTAAGTAACTGCTCCCCCAGCCAAACGATCAGCGAGCTCATTACCCGGGATACCCACATGGCCACCCAAAGGAAGTCAATAGAACAAGCAGCACGGTGAATATCAGTGAGATGGTCACGGATGGCAGAGAACAAGGGATGGTGCGAAAAACACCGGTCAATAGCAAGAAGGCCACTCATCGAGTCCGTACATAACAAAACGCGGTTGTGTTGGGATTGTTTAATAAAGGTAAGGGCCCGGGAAATTGCCATCAATTCCGCAGTAAACACCCCACATGTAGGTGGCAGCAGATGATTTTCCGTTCCAACAGAGGACGTGAAGGCATACCCAACATGATCAGCAGATTTAGAGCCATCAGTGTAAAAAACAACAGCATCCCGAAACTCCCATAAAATTTGGCGGAAAAAGGTACGGGCCACCACCGGGGGGATGGAATCTTTCGAACCGCGGCGGAGATCCATCCGAATTCGAGGCCGAGGAACTAACCAAGGAGGGGTGGAGGGGAGGGAGCGAGGAAGACGGGACAAAGAAGGAAGCTGAAAATCACAGTAAAGAGACGCAAGGCGCAGCCCAACCGGTAAACCCACCCGAGGGCGGGAGTCGGGTGGGTGACGTCCATGGTCTGGGAACAGGATAGAATAGGAAGGATGAGTGGGAGAAGAACGGATAGTGAGAGCATAAGACACCAGAAGCTGGGACCGCCGAACAGAAAGGGGGGCGGGGGGATCCCAGCTTCAGCCAGGAGACTATCAACAGGGCTAGTAGGGAAGGCACCGGTGGCCAAACGGATACCACGATGGTGGACTGGATCCAGCACGTGCAGTGTGGAAGGAGCAGCTGAACCATAAACTTGACAACCATAGTCCAAACGAGACAGAGGAGGAGGAGGGAACGGTCCGCATCCCAAGAGGAGTGGGCAAGGAAGCGAAGGACATTGAGTTTACGGAAACATCCTACCTTCAGGAGTCTGATATGGGGCAGCCAAGTGAGCTTGTTGTCGAAAAGAAGACCCAGGAAACGCAACTGTGGAACCACAGGCAATCGTTGTGCAGCGAGATAGAGCTCTGGATCAGGGTGGACTGTAGTACGGCGACAGAAGTGGACCACCCGCGATTTTAAAGGAGAGAATCGAAACCCGTGTGAGTGGGTCCATGCAGAGGCACGCCGTATAGCCACCTGGAGCTGCCGTTCTGCAGATGCCATCGAGGAGGAACTAACCCAAATGCAGAAATCATCCACATACAGGGCAGGAGCGACCCAAAGGGACCGACAGAGGCCACAAGTCCATCGATAGCAATGAGGAAAAGGACACTCAAGACAGAACCCTGTGGGATGCCCATCTCCTGGGTCCATGGAGAACTAAAAGCAGTACCGACTCGAACTCTGAATGACCGATGGATCAGGAACTGGCGGATAAAAATCGGGAGTGGGCCCCGAAGACCCCACTGATGAAGGGTTAGTAAGATGTGATGGCACCAGGCCGTGTCATAGGCCTTGCGAAGGTCAAAAAACACTGCAACCAAATGGCGGCGCTGGGAAAAGGCCTGCCGAACTGCGGATTCCAAGCGAAGAAAATGATCGATTGGAGATCGTTCCTCTCGAAAGCCACACTGGTAAGGGGACAATAGATCCCGAGATTCGAGGACCTAAGTGAGCCGATGGGCTACCATCCGTTCAAGTAACTTACAAACAACATTGGTCAAACTAATTGGCCGATAGCTGTCAACAGATAGGGGGTTCTTACCAGGCTTAAGGACAGGAACCACAATGCTATCCCTCCACTGAGAAGGGAAGTCACCCTGGAGCCACATACGGTTAAACACCCGAAGATGATGTTGCCGTTGCGGAGCACTGAGATGTTGAAGCAGTTGGTTATGAATGGAATCTGGGCCAGGAGCCGTATCATGAGAAGAAGATAGAGCAAAAAGAAATTCCCATTCAGTAAAAGGTTCGTTGTAAGATTCTGGCTCACAAGTGGTGAAACATAAGGTGAGAGCTTCAGCCTGCTGTTTTTTATGAAGGAAAGCAGCTGGATAGGAGGCTGACGCTGATGCCACTGCAAAATGGGCCGCAAGATGTTCTGCGAGAACTAATGGGTCCATACAAATGCCATCTGGGAGGTGAAGGCCTGGGAGGGTGGACTGCCGATGGCAACGTTGGAGAGAGCGAAGTGTAGCCCATACCCGTGACAGAGGGACAGTGGAACCAAGGGAAGAAACGAATCGTTCCCAACATATCCGCTTGCTCTGTTTGATTAAATAACGGGCTTTAGCGCGAAGGTGTTTAAAGGTAGTAAGGCTGGCTACGGATGGGTGCCTCTTAAAGTGTTGCAAAGCTCGACGGCGATCACGGATGGCAATGGCAATGGCCGTACTCCACCACGGGACTTGCTGACGACGAAATGGTCCAGATGAGCGCGGGACAGCAAGGTTAGCAGCGCGAACAATCGCGTCAGACACGTCACGTAGGATGTCATCAATACAACCCGACAAAGAGGGAGAAAACTCGACCTGTGCAGTGTATAGAGGCCAATCGGCGCGGTGGAAAGACCAACGAGGTAACCTGTCCATCGGGGAGCGGGAAGGGAGCGTGATAATCAACGGGAAATGGTCACTATCACAAAGGTCGTCGTGTGGCGACCAGTGTAATGAAGGGAGGAGAGAGGTAGAAGAAAGAGAAAGATCAATGGCAGAAAAGGTACCATGACCGGCACTGAAATGAGTAGGGGAGCCATCATTATAAAGGCACAGGTCGTGGTCTGCAATAAACTGGTCTATAAGAAGACCTTGTTGAGATGGAAAAGCACTGCCCCACAAAGGATGATGAGCATTAAAATCCCTAAGGAGGAGGAAGTGAGGAGGAAGTTGCTGAAGAAGGGTGGTTAAGGCAGCAGGTGTAAGAGTCCTGTCAGGAGGGAGATAAAGATTGCAAACTGTGACTGCAGAGTCTAAGTGGACCCTAACAGCAACCGCTTCCAATGTAGTTTGGAGAGGAATCCACGTGCTAGCAATGTCTGCACGGACCAACGTACAAACGCCACCAGAAGCCCGCAAGGGTCCGACCCGATTTCGACAGAAAACACGGAACCCACGGAGGGTCGGTGAGTGAGCATCAGTAAAATGAGATTCCTGGAGAACCACACAAGCTGCAGAGTAGGACGAAAGAAGGGATTTCAATTCCGGAAGGTGACGATAGTAGCCATTACAATTCCATTGGAGAACCACAGAATGATGGTTTAAATGAGGGCTGAACACGCTAAATCCAGTCATACCGCCGGGTCCCCACCCGTCACCGACAACGAGGGGGCGACATCCATGAACGACAGGTCAGAATCCGGTTGTGAAGTCGGGGAAGGGACCTCCGGTGACACCAGAGGCTCTTTGTCCCGGGACTTATGTTTCTTCTTCTTTTCAGGCTGAGATCGAGGAGGGCTGTGTGGCATAAAGGAGCCAGCTGCAGTAAGATCAGGAACAGAAAGAGACCGGGTGACCTGGGGGCCGACAGCCCGCGGCTCTCGCGGTCGCCGCGTGGCAGCAGACCTTTGACCTGGAAGGGGCATCCCGGTAGAGGCGCCCTTGACCGGCAGACGCCGAAGGAGTGAGACACTTCTCCGGCTGGGGAGGGGGAGCAGCGCCCAGAGGAGAAGGTGTGGGAGCCGCAGGGGAGGGGGGGAGGAGAGGGGTCCGGGATGGGGGTAAGGAAGGGGGAGGAAGGGGTGAAGATTTTTTGTTTTTTTTTTTTTTTTTTTTTTTTTTTTTTTTGGGGGGGGGGGCGCAAAACTTCTATGGTCATTAGCGCCCAGCCCGTGACGTAGAAAACAGGAAAAAAACGAAATTTAAAATCAGCAGCAATGGGAACAAGGTCATAAAATTTGAGAAACTAAAGGCAGAAGGAATGCTTAAAAATCCACTATAGAAAGGGGTTGGTTGTCCCCCAAAAAAAGCTTCAAATGACTGACGTCATTTCACTGTCACTAATAAACTGTAGAACGCGGTCAGCTGAGCGCGTGTCATCTGCTAAAATCGACGATAGATCAGGCGATAGCTGTAGACGGGAGCGTAACGGATTAAAATAGGGGCATTCAATTAAAAGGTGTCTGACCGTCCACAGCTGAGAGCAGTGGGGACAGAGTGGGGGAGGATCACCGCTTAAAAGATGTCGATGACTAAAAAGACAGTGCCCTATCCGGAGTCTAGCTAAAATTACCTCCTCCCGACAACGCGTTCGGGAGGAAGAGGTCCAAGCGCAAAGAAGGGCTTTCACTTCCCGCAATTTATTATGGGGAAGTGTTGACCAATGCGCATGCCATAAATGAGCAACTTGGCGACATAAACCGCTCCGTAGATCGGTAAACGGAAGAGACTGAATAGCTGCCCGAGGAAGAGAGACTGCAGCCTTGGCCGCTATATCGGCCGCCTCATTTCCACAGATACCAGCGTGTCCCGGGAGCCAGAGGAACGCCACTGAGACGCCCCCCAGGTGGAGCAAGCGCAGACAGTCCTGAATCCGGTGGACCAGAGGATGCACAGGGTAAAGAGCTTGGAGACTTAGGAGAGAGCTGAGAGAATCTGAGCAGATTACGTACTGTATCCGCTGATGGCGGCGGATGTACTGGACAGCCTGGAGAATAGCGTAAAGCTCCGCAGTATAAACCGAACACCGGTCGGGAAGCCGAAAGTGATTTGGGGTGACGCCAACAATATAGGCACTCCCTACACCTAACGATGTTTTCGAGCCATCTGTGTAAATAAATGTGGCTTTCGTCATTTGTGCACATAGAGCAGCAAATGCCCGACGGTAAACAAGTGTAGGGGTACCATCCTTGGGAAATTGACATAGGTCTCTGAGCAAGTCGATCCGGGGACGGAGCCAAGGCGGTGCTGTACCCCAAGTTGTCTAGAAGGTTTTAGGAAAGCGGAAGGAAAGAGAATGGAGCAGTTGACGGAAGCGGACTCCCGGGGGTAGTAGGGAGGAGGAGCGGCCTGCATACCCGACATCAAAGGAGGCGTCGAAAAAAATGTCATGGGCTGGATTAGCAGGCATGGAAGACAGATGGCTAGCATAACGACTCAGAAGGACTGCCCGCCGATTGGACAGCGGAGGTTCAGCAGTCTCAGCATAAAGGCTTTCCACAGGGCTGGTGCAAAAAGCTCCAGACACTAAACGTAAACCACGGTGGTGGATAGAGTCGAGACGCCGAAGAATAGACAGCCGAGCAGAGGAGTAGACTATGCTTCCATAATCCAATTTCGAGCGCACTAAGGCGCGATAGAGGCGGAGAAGGACCACTCGGTCCGCTCCCCAAGAGGTACCATTCAGGACACGGAGGGTGTTAAGGGAACGCAGACAGCGAGCCGAAAGATAGGAAACGTGGGAGGACCAGCACAGTTTTCTGTCAAACATAAGACCCAAGAATTTAGCGACGTCGGAAAACGGAAGGTTGACAGGACCTAGATGTAAGGAGGGCGGAAGAAACTCCTTACGTCGCCAAAAATTAACACAAACGGTCTTACTGGGTGAGAAACGGAAGCCGGTTTCGATGCTCCACGAGTGGAGGCGATCGAGACATCCTTGAAGACGTCTTTCAAGAAGGCTGGTCCGTTGAGAGCTGTAGTAGATCGCAAAATCGTCCACAAAGAGGGAGCCCGAGACATCAGGAAGGAGACAATCCATAATCGGATTAATGGCGATGGCAAACAGTACAACACTCAGCACGAAGCCCAGGGGTACCCCGTTTTCTTGGGAGAAAGTACGGGAGAGAGTAGTGTTCACCCACACCCTAAATGTGCGCTCTGCCATAAATTCGCGAAGAAAAAGGGGCAGCCGGCCTCGAAAGCCCCAAGAGAACAGTGTGCGGAGGATGCCTGTCCTCCAACAGGTATCGTATGCTCTCTCCAGATCAAAAAATATTGCTACCGTTTGGCGTTTCCGGAGAAAATTGTTCATGATATAAGTGGAGAGAGCAACAAGATGGTCAACGGCAGAACGATGCTGTCGGAATCCGCATAGGGCTGGTGTTAAAAGACTGCGGGATTCCAGCCACCAAGCTAAACGGTAATTCACCATACGCTCCAAAATCTTACAGACACTACTCGTGAGAGAAATGGGGCGATAGCTAGAGGGGAGATGTTTGTCCTTTCCAGGTTTCGGAACGGGAACGACAATAGCTTCCCGCCATCGCCTGGGAAAGGTACTGTCGGTCCAAATTCGATTATAAAGGCGAAGGAGGAAACGCAGGCTATGGGTTGATAAATGCAGCAACATTTGGACATGGATACCATCCGGTCCTGGGGCGGAGGAGCGAGAAGAAGAGAGTGTATGTTGGAGTTCGCGCATGGAGAAAACAGTATTGTAGCTTTCGCGATTTTGAGAGGAGAAAGCAAGATGTCGCACTTCCGCTGCACGTTTCTTCGGGAGAAACGCTGGCGGGTAATTTGAAGAGCTCGAAATCTCAGCAAAGTGCTGACCCAATGAGTTAGAAATTGCGACGGGGTCCACTAAGGTATCATGCGCGACAGTGAGCCCAAAGACCGGGGAGAAACTAGGCGCGCCTGAGAACCGTCGAAGCCGACTCCAAACTTCCGAGGAGGGAGTGAAGGTGTTAAATGAGCTAATAAAGAATTTCCAGCTTGCCTTCTTGCTATCGCGGATGACGCGGCAGCATCGCGCACGGAGCTGCTTATATCGGATACAGTTGGCCAAAGTTGGATGGTGACGGAAAATGCGAAGAGCACGTCGCCGCTCACGTATTGCGTCACGGCATGCCTCGTTCCACCAAGGAACTGGGGGGCGCCGGGGCAATTCGGAGGTGCGTGGTATTGAACGTTCCGCAGCTGTGAGAATAACGTCGGTAAAATGTGTGACCTCATCGTCGACGCTGGGAAAGCGACGGTCATCGAATGTCGCTAGAGACGAAAAAAGTGTCCAATCGGCTTGGGCAAACTTCCAGCGTCGCGAGCGCATATATGGCAGTTGAGGCTGCAGTCTAAGAACACATGGAAAGTGGTCACTCGAGTGTGTATCATCAAGGGCGAACCATTCGAAGCGCCGAGCTAGCGGAACAGTACCAACCGCAAGGTCCAAATGAGATAAATTTGCCGTGGAGGCAGACAAAAATGTGGGGACCCCAGTGTTGAGGCAGACTAGATCCGCTTGGTGGAAGACGTCTAGCAATAGTGAGCCACGTGGACAAGGATGTGGAGATCCCCAAAGCGGGTGGTGGGCATTGAAGTCCCCAACCAGCAAATAGGGGGGTGGAAGCTGATCAAGAAGATGAAGGAGATCATCTCGTGCCAGTGGTGTAGACGATGGAATGTATACCGTACAAAGAGAGAACGTGTATCCAGAAAGGGAAAGACAGACGGCGACAGCTTGAAAGGAAGTGTTTAAGGGGATTGGGTGATAATGGAGAGTATCATGAGTCCTCCATGAGCGGGAGTGCCTTCAACAGAGGGGAGATCATATCGGACGGACTGAAAATGAGGGAGAACAAAGCGGTCATGGGGACGCAGCTTTGTTTCCTGAAGACAGAAGATGACCGGCGAGTAGGATCGTAAGAGGATTGAC
The DNA here is from genome assembly GCF_023864345.2 of Schistocerca serialis cubense. Classification (NCBI taxonomy): domain Eukaryota; kingdom Metazoa; phylum Arthropoda; class Insecta; order Orthoptera; family Acrididae; genus Schistocerca; species Schistocerca serialis. Next base: position 488,201,173 of record NC_064644.1, on the reverse strand, counting down.
AATTCATCCCGATTGGCTCGAATGCCGCGGATATTCCAGTGGATAATGGACATAGGGTGAACAGAAAATGGAGGAACGTGACCAAGGGTGCTGTCAACTCAACGACTGCTCAGAGCTTGCGACCGACAGCATGGAATGGCATTCAGTCGAAGGCAGAAGATCCTGATCCATAGGTTGGTCAGGAGCAGCTCCCGCCACCAACGATCGGCCAGTTGACCGGCCACCAGCAGTGCGCCTCGGCGACACAGAAGATGGCCGAGGGCGATTTCCGCCAGGTGGTGCTGTAGATGGGACACACCTTGGCGTAGAAGGAGAGGAACTGTGTTTCTTCATAGCCTTCTTGGAGGTATGATGTTTAGATGAAGGAGGAACCGATGGTTGTGAAGTTGCAGTACGTAAGAACTCTTCACGAGAATGCTCTTTTTTCGAAGACTTGGCGTCTGACTTTTGGGCTCGAGATTTAGCAGAACCCGACGAAGGGTGAGCCATAGAGTGGGCAGGCGAAAGTGGTGAGGTTGAACGGGCGATCTTTGCGCTGGCCGATCTGACGACCGTGGTACTAAATGTGAGGTCGCAAGTCTGCGTGGCCGCCTCCTTTGTTGACCGAGGAGAAGCAAGGACAGTGCTGTATTTTCCTTTCTGAGGCACGGTGGGCTGTCGACTGGCGAGTAACTTTCGAGCAGCAAAGGTCGACACCTTTTCCTTCACTCTTATTTCCTGGATCAGCTTTTCGCCCTTAAAAACGGGGCAATCTCGAGAGGAAGCAGCGTGGTCACCCATACAGTTGATGCAGTGAGGGGACGGAGGTGGACAAGCACCCTCATGGGCATCCTTGCCACACGTAACACATTTGGCCGGATTGGAACAGGACTGGCTGGTGTGATTGAACCGCTGACATCGATAGCAACGCGTAGGGTTTGGGACATAAGGGCGAACAGAAATTATCTCATAGCCTGCTTTGATTTTCGATGGGAGTTGAACTTCGTCAAATGTCAAGAAGACAGTGCGGGTCGGAATGATGTTCGAGTCAACCCTTTTCATAACCCGATGAACAGCGGTGACGCCCTGGTCAGACAGGTAGTGCTGAATTTCTTCGTCAGACAATCCATCGAGGGAGCGTGTATAAACGACTCCACGCGAGGAATTTAAGGTACGGTGCGGTTCCACCCTGACAGGGAAGGTGTGGAGCAGAGAAGTACGCAGCAATTTTTGAGCCTGGAGGGCACTGTGTGTTTCTAACAACAGGGTACCATTCCGTAATCTGGAACAAGACTTTACAGGACCTGCAATTGCGTCGACACCTTTCTGAATAATGAAAGGGTTGACCGTGGAAAAGTCGTGACCTTCGTCAGACCGAGAAACAACAAGGAACTGTGGTAACGATGGAAGAACCGTCTGTGGCTGAGACTCAGTGAACTTACGTTTGTGAGCAGACATAGTGGAAGGTGAGGAAACCATTGCGGAAGAATCCCCATGATTACCGGCGTCTCCGATGGCGCGCTCCTCCCTTGTGGGGGCCCTCACCGAGGGCACACCCGCCTTAGGTGATTGTTCACACCTCAGGTCACACCTCCCGACAAACGGACGGAGGGACCAATCGGCACTTTCGGAAGGTATCAGCTCGGGTAATCACCCCTCCCTGGGCCTGGCCGTTACCAGGGGGTACGTACGTGTCCTACCTGTCTACCCGGGGCGGGGAATTACGCGTTACCCCGTCACCAGCTACGCATGGAAGTGCGTGGGTCGGCCTTCAGACACGCACAGGGAGGAAAAAAGGGAAAGGGAAAGGAAAGAAGAGGGGGTCTCAAACGCCGCAGCGGAGAAAAAGGCAAGGAGAAGAGGGAAGGAAAAGAGAAGGACAGAGGAAGGACGAGGACTTGTAAGTGTAGAAAGCAAGTAAGTTGGAAAAGTTTCGAGCGTCCGTCTCCGGACGTAGGCACAAACCATACTCCCAGAGGGGGAGAAAGGGAAGGAAAGAGCCAGAGGTGAGGGGGGGGGGGGGGGCGAAGATGGGGGACGGGGAGGGATGCGGAAAGGGAAGGGAAGGTATGCAGCCCGGAAAGGAAGGAGGGCCACATTAGCTCGGGGTCCCGTGCTCGCTACGCACGTGTCCACAAAAGAGTTGTGGACCCCCTGGGGGGAGGGGTGAAGATGTAACCAAGGCGTAACTAGATGTCATGGACACAGGGTGCAGTCGTGCATATTTCTTACGGGCCTCTGTGCAGCTTAAACGATCGAGGGACTTATACTCCTGTATCTTTTTTTCTTCCTTATATACTGGGCAATCTGGTGAACGTGGAGAATGACTACCATGACAATTTACACATACAGGAGGGGGAACACAGGGACTCCCCTCATGGAGTGGACGTCCACAGTCACCACAGAGAGGGTCCTGAGAACAGCGAGAAGACATGTGGCCAAAACGCAAGCACTTAAAACACCGCACAGGAGGTGGGATGTACAGCTTCACATCACAGCGATAGACCATAATCTTAACTTTCTCAGGAAGGGTATCCCCTTCAAAGGCCAGGATAAAGGCACCAGTATCAATACGATTATCTTTAGGATCGTTCTGAACACGCCGAACAAAGTGAACAATCCGCCGTCCGAGATTGTCCCGAAGTTCCTCATCAGTTTGAAGGATGAGGTCCCTGTGAAAAATCACACCTTGTACCATATTTAGAGACTGGTGAGGGGTAATGGACACAGGAATTGTGCCAAGATGGGTACAGGCACGAAGGGCCGCAGAGCTGAAGCGGTTTTTATCAGCAACGAACCCGACCGCATCTTGCTCAGGAGTCCACTTCGCCGAACTTGTCTTCAATGTATTCCACAAAGAATAAAGGTTTGACACTGGTGAAAGTATCTCCCATCAGTCCTGGTGCAAACTAGATAACGGGGGAAAGGTTTTGTCCCTAGACGATGGGCCTGACCCTCTTCCCAGGGGGTAGCCATGGAAGGGAAGGCCGAAGGGGCAAGAGAAGCAGCGCTTGAGGAATCAGTACCACGCAGAGAGACGGCCGCAGAAGAACGGCCAGAGTTTTGGACCTGTATGCGTTTCATCTGCATAGCGTCCGCCCTGATACCACCCACTCCGATCAGGGGCTCTCCTCACAGGCGCCACCCAGCCACAGCAAGGGCCGTCTGGCACGGCGGCCATTGCCGGGAGTTCCGATGCAACCACTCCAAGGCATGCATGAGGTGGTCACAGCTCAGGTATCAGAAGTGTGATCCCTGTGTGTTCAGGGGGCTCAACCAAAAGGGTACATAGCGACCCCACCACATGGACTGGCTACCGTGCTGGCTATGCACCCTAGCATCAAACGACGACGTGAAAGAAAGGGTGGAATGTACTAGGAGGGCGCACGTCGGAGACACTAGGTAAGGCGCTCTTCCCCAAATGGCTCACACTACGGAGGAGAAATTTTGTAATGGAGGTCAAACCCCAGAGGGGGACCAAGGAATGCCAAAAGGAGGAGACGATAACGCAACAAAGCCGGAGTGTAAAACCAACACAACCATGAGGATAGCGGGAGCCAACATAAGCAAGGACACCAATAGAGGGAGAGGAGAGGGCGAGGGGAAAGGAGCATGGAGGGGAAAGGAGGGGAAGGGAAAGGAAATGCAGCCCGGGAGAGAAAGAAGGCTGCAATGGCTCGGGGCCCCGTACTCGCCACGCACGTATTCACAAAAGAGCTGCGGACTCCCTGAGGGGACGTTTCTTCGGGAGAAACGCTGGCGGGTAATTTGAAGAGCTCGAAATCTCAGCAAAGTGCTGACCCAATGAGTTAGAAATTGCGACGGGGTCCGCTAATGTATCATGCGCGACAGTGAGCACAGAGACCGGGGAGAAACTAGGCACGCCTGAGAACCGTCGAAGCCGACTCCAAACTTCCGAGGAGGGAGTGAAGGTGTTAAATGAGCTAATAAAAGAATTTCCAGCTTGCCTTCTTGCTATCGCGGATGACACGACGGCATCGCACACGGAACTGCTTATAGCGGATACAGTTGGCCAAAGTAGGATGGTGGAGGAAAACGCGACGAGCACGGCGCCGCTCATGTCTTGCGTCACGGCATGCCTCGTTCCACCAAGGAACTGGGGGGCGCCGGGGCAATTCGGAGGTGCGTAGTATTGAACGTTCCGCAGCTGTAAGAATAACGTCTGTAATATGTGTGACCTCATCGTCGACGCTGGGAAAGTGATGGTCATCGAATGATGCTAGAGACGAAAAAAGTGTCCCATCGGCTTGGGCAAACTTCCAGTGTCGCGGGCGCATATATGGCAGTTGAGGCTGCAGTCTAAGGACACATGGAAAGTGGTCACTCGAGTGTGTATCATCAAGGGCGAACCATTCGAAGTGCCGAGCTAGCGGAACAGTACCGACCGCAAGGGCCAAATGAGATAAATTTGTCGTGGAGGCAGACAAAAATGTAGGGACCCCAGTGTTGAGGCAAACTAGATCCGCTTGGTGGAAGACGTCTAGCAATAGTGAGCCACGTGGACAAGGATGTGGAGATCCCCAAAGCAGGTGGTGGGCATTGAAGTCCCCAACCAGTAAATAGGGGGAAGCTGACCAAGAAGATGAAGGAGATCAGCTCGTGCCATTGGTGTGGACGATGGAATGTATACAGTACAAAGAGAGAACGTGTATCCAGAAAGGGAAAGACGGTCGGCGACAGCTTGGAAGGAAGTGTTTAAGTGGATTGGGTGATAATGGAGAGTATCATGAGTCCTCCATGAGCGGGAGTGCCTTCAACAGAGGGGAGATCATATCGGACAGACTGAAATTGAGAGAGAACAAAGCGGTCATGGGGACGCAGCTTTGTTTCCTGAAGACAGAAGATGACCGGCGAGTAGGATCGTAAGAGGATCGACAATTCATCCTAATTGGCTCGAATGCCGCAGATACTCCAGTGGATAATGGACATAGGGTGAACAGAAAATGGAGGAATGTGACCAAGGTTGCTGTCAACTAAACGACTGCTCAGAGCTTGCGACCGACAGCATGGAATGGCATTCAGCCGAAGGCAGAAGATCCTGATCCATAGGTTGTTCAGAAGCAGCTCCTGCCACCAGCAATCGGCGCGTTGATCGGCTGCCAGCAGTGCGCCTCGGCGACACAGAAGATGGCCGAGGGCGATTTCCGCCAGGTGGTGCTGTAGATGGGACACGCCTTGGCGGAGAAGGAGATGAACTGGGTTTCTTTGTAGCCTTCTTGGAAATATGATGTTTAGATGAAGGAGGAACCGACGGTTGTGAAGTTGGGGTATGTAAAAAATCTTCACGAGTATGCTCTTTTTTTTTGAAGTCTTGGTGTCTGACTTTTGGGCTAGAGATTTAGCAGAACCCGATGAAGGGTGAGCCAGAGAGTGAGCAGGCGAAAGTGGTGAGGTTGAACGGGCGATCTTTGCGCTGGCCGATCTGACGACCGTGGCACTAAAGGTGAGGTCGCAAGTCTGCGTGGCCGCCTCCTTTGTTGGCCGAGGAGAAGCAAGGACAGTGCTGTATTTTCCTGTCTGAGGCACAGTGGGCTGTCGACTGGCGAATAATTTTCGAGCAGCAAAGGTCGACACCTTTTCCTTCACTCTGATTTCCTGGATGAGCTTTTCGTCCGTAAAAATGGGGCAATCTCAAGAGGAAGCAGCGTGGTCACCCATACAGTTGATGCAGCGAGGGGATGGATGTGGACAAGCACCCTCATGGGCATCCTTGCCACACGTAACACATTTGGCCGGATTGGAACAGGACTGGCTGGTGTGATTGAACCGCTGACACCGATAGCAACACATAGGGTTTGGGACGTAAGGGCGAACGAAAATTATCTCATAGCCTGCTTTGATTTTCGATGGGAGTTGAACTTTGTCAAATGTCAAGAAGACAGTGCGGGTTGGAATGATGTTCGTGTCAACCCTTTTCATAACTATGAACAGCCGTTACGCCATGGTCAGACAGGCAGTGCTGAATTTCTTCGTCAGAAAATCCATCGAGGGAGCGTGTATAAACGACTCCATGCGAGGAATTTAAAGTGCGGTGCGCTTCAACCCGGACAGGGAAGGTGTGGAGCAGTGAAGTACGCAGCAATTTTTGTGCCTGGAGGGCACTGACTGTTTCTAACAACAGGGTGCCATTCTGTAATCTGGAACAAGACTTTACAGGACCTGCAATTGCGTCGACACCTTTCTGAATAATGAAAGTGTTTACCATGGAGAAGTCGTGACCTTCGTCAGACCGAGAAACAACAAGGAACTGTGGCAACGATGGAAGAACTGTCTGTGGCTGAGACTCAGTGAACTTACGCTTGTGAGCAGACATAGTGGAAGATGAGGAAACCATTGCGGAAGAATCCCCCATGATTACCGGCGTCTCCGATGGCACGCTCCTCCCTTGTGGGGGCCCTCTCTGAGGGCACTCCCGCCTTAGGTGATTGTTCACATCTCAGGTCACACCTCCCGACAAACGGACAGAGGAACCAATCGGCACTTTCGGAAGGTATCCGCTCAGGTAATCACCCCTCCCTGGGCCTGGCCGTTACCAGGGGGTACGTACGTGTCCTACCTGTCTACCCGGGGCGGGGAATTACGTGTTACCCCGTCACCGGCTACGAACAAAAATGCGTGGGTCGGCCTTCAAAGACGCACAAGGAGGAAGAAAGAGAAAGGGAAAGGAAAGAGGAGAGGTCTCAAACGCCGCAGCGGAGAAAAGGGTAGAGAGAAGAGGTAAGGAAAAGAGAAGGACAAAGGAAGGATGAAGACATACAAACAGAGAAGGCGAAGAATGCAGTACATTTACGAGCGTCCGTCTCCGGACATAGGCACAAACCATACTCCCAGAGGCGGAGAAAGGGAAGGAAAGAGCCAGAGGTGAGGGGAGGAGGGGCGAAGATGGGGGAGAGGGAAGGATGCGGAAAAGGAAGGTATGCAGCCCGGAAAGGAAGGAGGGCCACATTAGCTCGGGGTCCCGTGCTCGCTACGCACGTATCCACAAAAGCGTTGTGGACCCCCTGGGGGGCCAGCCACTCTGCAACACATTAAAACCTCTACCCTAAAAGCAATAGGGTGGAGACAGATGGACGAAGGGCGTGCTCAAACTTAGATCAAACGATAAATCCCTACCTCACGAAGAGAACGGAAAACTAAAGCTGCTATTGAAGCATTGTCACCTAACACAGAAGGTAGGGTGTTGGGAAATTTAAAAGTCCGCTGCAGAGTGGCTAAAAGTGGGCAGTCCAGCAAGAGGTGGACAATCGTCATCTGTGAGTCACAGTGACACCAAGGTGGGTCCTCAGAGACTGAGGAGGTAACTATATGTTAGCCATGTATGGCCAATGCAGAGCCGGCAGAGGACAACTGATTCCCTGTGAGAGGACCCCACAGAAGACTTCGACACATTCCTAGTCTCCTTAATGACACACAGTTTGCTGTGTGTACTGTTAAGTCATTCCGCTTCCTAAAGCTGAAAAACCCTGCAGTTTAAGACAGAATGCAGCTCAGTTTCGGAGATGCCCATCTACAGAAGCAGTTTCCGCATAGCCTCTTTGGCCAGCCTGCCAGCAAGTTCCTGGGGGCCACACAAACACCACTAAACAACAGGATCGTTCCAGGGCATAGATGGGCTCCTGGATGGATGCTACCAAAGGATGGCAAGAGTAGCACAGGTCAATAACTTGTAGGCTGCTCAAGGAGTCAGTACACAGGAGAAATGACTCACCAGGACTCGAGTGGGTGTGCTCAAGTGCAAGAGATATGGCTCCCAGCTATGCAGTGGAAACACTGCAGCCATCTGGAAAGGAGTGCTGTTCAATATGTCCTCCGTGAAGATACGCAAAGCCTACATAACCATCAGCAATCGAGCCAGGGGTGTAAACCACTTCATGGCCCCAGTACACGTCAAGAATCAGAGGAAGTGGTATCAGAGAGCTGCAGGTTTAACAGAGTCCTTAGGGCCATACGAAAGTTCCAGAAGAATCTGCGGCCTATGTGTACACCATGGAGGTGTACGTGAATGGACCTTGAGGAGAGGTAACAGGACGGACTCCAGTTCGGACACAAGGAACCGGACGCAAAGCGCAATCATAAGCCCTGGCCTGAGCCGCTGATGCAGGAGATGAACCGTGGTGGTTGGGAAAAGGAGACTAATTCGTATGCGCAGGAGAACTACGAATGTGTGCAACATAACTGGCGAGCACTTGTGCACACCTAACCCTCAGTGGAGGGACCCCGGCCTCCACCAGGATGCCGGGGGAGTGACGTGACAGGAAGATGGGGAACTGGTCACTACCACACAGGTCACCTGTGTTATCCAGTGGATAGATGGGAGATGGCCAGGACTGCAAAACGAGAGATCAATGGTCGAGTATGTGCCATGTGCCACACTGAAATGTGTGGGAGCACCTGTATTTAAGAGGCCGAGGTCGAGTTGTGACAGTAAATTTTCGACCTCCCTACCTTGGCCAGTAAGCATGGCACCACCCCACAAGGGGTTATGTGCATTAAAATCTCCCAAAAGTAGGAAAGGTTTAGGGAGTTGATCAATCAGTGCAGCCCATATGTTCAAGGGTACTGCACCATCTGTAGGAAGATATAAATTGCAGACAGTTATTTCCTTCGTCGTCCTTATCCTGACAGCCACAGCTTAAAGAGGGGTTTGAAGGTGCACAGGTTCACTACATACTGAGTTCAGGACAGAGGTGCAAACTCCACCTGACATACTATTATAGTCGCTACAGTTCCTGTAGTACCCCTTACAGCCACAGAGAGCAGCAGTCCACATTGCCAGGAAGCAGGTTTCCTGGAGAGCAATGAGAAAGCTTGTGTAAAGCTTAACAGTTGCCATAGTTCAGCCAGGTGGTGGAAAACACTGCCACAATTCCACTGGAGGATTACGTGATCACAAGACTGGGAACATATAAAACAATGAGGCATTCTACACCTCTGGGCCACCTGCAGCCACTAGATGAGTACCTGTGTGATTGACATCCATTGTGTCTGAGGGCAAAGCGAGATCTAGGTTCTCAGCAGACGCCAGAATCTCCACCTTATCCTCAGACATAGAGCTTGTAGGTAGTGGTGATGTGGGTCCACCGCAGTGCCTTTGTTCTTGGCGGTCCTTTTCTTTTTAGGTTTCTGTCACTGCTCCTTACATTTGTCCGGCTGGGAGGGCTTCACTGATTCAGTCTCAGGGACTGAGGAGGACCGTGAAGCCCTACAACCAGTTACCTGTGGTTGCTTCAGCCACTCACGGGTCTCAACTTTGCCACTGGTAGGAACCTGGAAAGGGAGTGACCCAAGGGATCCATTCCTGACAAGAGGAGCTGAGGAAGACTTACACTTCTCCAGCTGAGAAGTGGGGACTGACATCCTCGATGGTTGGGGTGGGGAGGGCAGAGGGGGGGGGGGGGGGGGGGGGTGCGCTACTGACGTAGCCTCTCATTTTCTATTACCCTCAGTGTAGGTCAGTCAGTCCAGGGTCTTGTATTCCATTATTTTTCTTTCTTTCTGGAGAATCCTGCAGTCTGGCAAGCAAGGAAAATGGTGCTCTCCACAGTTGACACAGATGGGAGGTGGGGCACATGGAGTATTGGGATTTGATGGGCATCCGCAATCTCGACGTGTGATGCTGGGAGTACAGCGGGAAGACATTTGGCCAAACTTCCAGCACTTAAAGCACCGCATTGGGGGAGGGATATATGGCTTTATGTCCCAGAGGTAGACAATCAGCTTGACCTTCTCAGATAATGGGTCACCCTCAAAGGCCAAGATAAAGGCACCTGTGGCAACCTGATTATCCCTCTGACCACGGTGGACGCAATGGACGAAATGGACACCTCACCACTCTAAATTGGAGTGCAGCTCATTCTCAGACTGCCAAAGAAGGTCCCTGTGAAATATGATACCCTGGACCATATTTAAGCTCTTATGGGATGGGATGGAAACTAACATCCCACAGCTTGTCACAGGCGAGTAGTGCCTGTGACTGGGCAGAGGATGCCATTTTGATCAAGACCGACACTGACATTTTGGACAGCAAGAGATGACGTACTACACTTCATGGCTTGTCATCCACCCTGATGCCACCCACTCCAACCAGGGGCCCTCCCCCCAGGTGCCATCCAGCCACAGCAAAGGCCATCTGGCAGGATGGCCATTGCCGGGAGTCCCGATGCCCCAGGTAGATAGGCAACTCCTTGGCATATGCGGGGAGTTAACAGTGCAGGCATCAGCAAAGTGCTCCCTGTTCGGTCAGGGTGTTACAGCTATCAGGGTACATGGCGGCCCCACCACAGCGGACTGGCTACAGTGCTGTATATCAGGCGCTAATGGGCATGAAGTCCTTTATCGTCAACAGCACAGACAGAAATACTGCACAGAGAATGGAGGAAAACGCACCCAGGAGGGTGACCTCGCCCAACAGCTGGAGAATGAGCAGAAGTGCAGATACACATTGAAGAAGGATGCGAGAGGTCTCAGCACACGGACACTGCGCACCAGGGAAGGCGCCCTTCTCCAATTGGCTCGCTCTTTGGGAAAATTTTGAAAAATGAAGGTCAAACCCTGCAGGGGACCATCCCATGAAGGCTGAAATGTGTGAGACTCCTTTTAGTGGCCTCTTACGGCAGGCAGAAATACCTTAGGCCTATTCTAACCTCCATACCCGCAGGAGGGGAATTGTTTATAAAACCTGTTCAACCTGAAGTGGAAGCTCTCCTTTTCAGGGAATGTGTAACTATATGGTACTAATCAAGAGGAAAAAAAAAAAAAAAAAAAAATCAAGATTTTATGGATTGGCATTTTTAGATAAATTTTTTCATAACTTATAAAAAGTTCAGAACACTATAATAAAAGAACTGACAGGTAAGTCCAATTGGATGATTTCTTTGTAATCATAAAGCAATTATCTTTCACATAAAAAACCAACAAAATATGTAGACCCGTTCCAGACATACAGCATTTTAAAATTTTTTCCAAAATTCGCATCTTCAAAATGGTATGCACAGTGTTGTCTTTGGAGGCTGTATCTTTTTTTTTTTGAGAAAACAAAAAAAATTGTATTCCTTACTTAGTCCATTTTAACATATGCAAATTCAATAACATCCGACACTATGAAGGTGAGATTTTTTAGCCTGGATTGTCTTGATGATAAAAAACATCAGCTTCAAGAAACAAGACAGCCATTAAATCAGTAGATACAGGTGGCATGGACAGTATGAAATGGTTACCAACTGTCATACATCAACAAACTGAAGGAAATGTGAGATGCGAAAATCATTCCCAGTGAATTTTTAGATAGGAATCTCAGGTTACTAGCAGCTGCAAACTACATGGTCCAGTCACATTAATATGAATATATGTCAAAAGCCCGAATAACCACCTTTCTGCAGCAGACATACAGGAAGACCCAATGAGGTTTTGGAAAGAACTGACCATAATGCCTCCACCAGCCTGAGCCATACAATGATCGTTGCAGAACGTACATGCAAAAGGCCATCTGTCCCACGGAGAATAAAACTTTTATAATCTGTCACCACTCAGTAAATGTCACCCATACACAGCAGTCTTTCAGCCCTGTCATTTGTAGCCCGTGATGCACCAGTCGCCTCAGTGTTGGCTTTGGATAGCACCATTCTGCCGTGCATGGTATAGTTTATCCACAGCAGCATGAAAACAGTTTACAGACTTAACCCTTTTGGAATGCTTCTACCCTTGCCCTGAGCAACAGATATTGTGACTTTTATGAGTTCCTAACCAGGAGTGAATTTTATATCATCTGTGTCCTTTAATAGTTTAGTTTCTTGAGTTTCCGCATATAAACTTAATATCCAATAGCCACAGTTCTCACATTTTTGTTTGCATCACAAAATAATCTAATTTTGTGACATTTTACACGTTCTTAATCAGGGGCAAATTATTTAGTTTCACCTGAGAGCTTCGGTAGTTATGTTTTTGAATCTCTGCATATTAATCTAATTTATTACACACAGTTCCTGCATTTTCGCCAGGGTCTACAGTAGAGTTGCACAGCACGTACCAATAGTCCATTTATCTGCATAGTTTAGTTTTCCATGGTCTTTAGTATGGACAGGGACTGCGATTGTGTGCGGATGCAAGCTGAGTTCGTGACACTTTGCTCTCAGCTTCAGGCTGTGATTGTTTCGGTTACACAGCTTGAGCCTGCAGTGGACGTGCACCACTGTTGTAGGCCGGCTGTGGGGATCCAACGGATGTCCAGCACAGCCGAGTCCTTCAATTGGTCCTCACCAGTGGCCAGCCCAGTTATAGCTCGCACTGAGGTTGACGCCTCATCTGTAGTCGAGGAGGAGGTCACCGCGGGGTGCAGTAGGCAGCGAAAGACTTCCCAGGCGGCCGCATGTGAGGCCTCCCTGGTTTGTCTGACAAATAGGTCCAACATGCTGTCTGTGGCTGACACTGTCACTGAGCCAGATGCTGTTGCCTCTCCTGTTTCAGAGGAAGCCTCTCAGTTTGCAAGATCAGGACAATCTCAGAAGGTGAGATTATTGATAGTTGGGAGCTCCAACATTAGGCACTTGATGGGGTCCCTTAGGGACAAGGTTGCCAAGAAGGGAAAGAAAACCAATGTGTACTCCGTGTGCATACCAGGTGGAGTCATTCCAGATGCGGAACAGGTCCTTCTGGATGCCATGAAGAGCACAGGGTGCAGCCAACTGTAGGTGGTTGCTCACATCGGTACCAATGATGTGTGTCACTTTGGAGCAGAAGAGATTCTCTCTGGTTTCCAGCAGCTAACGGAAGTTGTAAAGGCTGCCAGTCTTGCTTGCAAGATGAAACCAGAGCTAACCATTTGCAGTATAGTCGACAGGACCGATTGTGGACCTTTGGTACATAGAGCCCAGTGGAGGGTCTGAATCAGAGGCTCAGACAGTTCTGCGACTGTAAGGGCTGCAGATTCCACAACTTGTGCCAAAGTGTGGTTGGGTTTCGGGTTCCACTGAATAGATCAGGTGTCCGCTACACACAAGAGGCAGCTACACAGGTAGCAGGGGCTGTATGGAATGGACTGGGCTGTTTTTAAGGTTAGAGGGCCTTGGGAAAACACAAAAAAGGCTTCCCACAAAGGGTGCATGCCACACACAGGAAGAACATAGACACAGGAACCACTGGTATAACATTTGTAAATTATGGCAGTTGTGTTGGGAAAGTACCAGAGCTCCAAGCGCTAATAGAAAGCACTGATGTTCAAATCATTATAGGCCCTGAAAGCTGTCTAAAGGCGGAAATAACCTCAGCCAAAATTTTTACAAAGAACCTAACTGTGTTCCAAAAGGACGGGCTAAAAACTGTTGGTGGTGGCATGTTTGTTGTTGTCAGAAGTAGTTTATCTTGTTGCGAAACTGAAGTAGATAGACCCTGTGAGTTGGTATAGGCCGAGGTCATTGTTGGCAACTGGAATAAAATAATAACTGGATCCTTTTATCAACCTCCCAATTCAGAAGATTCAGTTGCTGAAAGATTCAAAGAAAACTTGAGTTTGATTTCAAACACCTACCTGACTCATACGATTATAGTTGGTGATGACTTTAATTTACCCTCAATATGTTGGCTCTGAAAATTATTTTGAGCAGTTAGTTCATGAGCCCATGCAAATATTAAACAGTTGTGAAAACACACTTGACCTCTTAGCAAAAATAATCCTGAGTTAATAACAAGCGTTAAAGCAGATACAGGGGTTAGTGAACACAGAGTTGTTGTAGCGAGACTGAATACTGTAACCCTCAAGTCATCCAAAAATAAAAAAGAAACATACCTATTCAAAAAAGCAGATAAAAATTCACTTGATGCCTTCCTGAGAGAGAATCTCCACTCCTCCCAAATTAATTATATAAGTGTAGACCAGATGTGGCTTGAATTCAAAGAAATAGTATTGGCAGCAATTGAGAGATTTATACAAAATAAGTTAACAAATGGCGGAGCTGATCCCCCTTGGTACACAAAATGGGTTAGCACACTGTTGCAGAAACAACTAAACAAACATGCCAAATTTAAACAGACACAAAATCCTCAAGATCGGTGATCTTTTACAGAAGCTCGAAATTTAGCGTAGACTTCAATGCAAGATGCTTATAACAGTTTCCACAACGAAACTGTCTTGAAACCTGGCAGAAAATCCAAAGAGATTCTGGTCGTATATGAAGCATGTTAGCGGCAAGAAACAATGCCTTCTCTGCGCGATAGCAATAGAGATACTAGCACAGGCAGTGTTGCCAAAGCGTAGTTACTAAACACAGCCTTCCAAAATGCCTTCACAAAAGAGACACTTAAGTACATACTCCAGTATTCGAATCAAGAACAGCTGCCAACATGAGTAACATAGAAGTAAATATTCTCAGAGTAGTGAAGCAACTTAAATCACCTAATAAAAGCAAGCCTTCTGGTCCAGACTGTATGCCAATTAGGTTCCTTTCAGAGTACACTGATGCATTATCACTCACTCGACGAAAGATCCGTACCCAAAGACTAGAAAGTTGCACAAGTCACACCAATATTCAAGAAAGGTAGGAGTAATCCACTTAATTACAGGCCCATATCGTTAACATCAATATGCAGCAGGATTTTGGAACATATATTGTGTTCTAACATTATGAATTACCTCTAAGAAAACTGTCTATTGACACACAGTCAACACGGGTTTAGAAAACACCATTCTTGTGAAACCCAACTAGCTCTTTATTCTTGAAGTGTTGAGTGCTACTGACAAGGGGTTTCAGATACATTCTGTATTTCTGGTTTTTCCGGAAGGCTTTCGACACTGTGCCACACGAGCAGCTTGTAGTGTAATAGTGTGCTTGTGGAATATTGCCTCAGTTATGTGACTGGATTTGCAATTTCCTGTCAGGGAGGTCACAGTTTGAAGTAATTGACGGAAAGTCATTGCATGAAACAAATGATTTCTGGCGTTCCCCAAGGTAGTATTACAGGCCCTTTGCTGTTCCTTATCTATATGAACGATTTGGGAGAACATCCAAGCAGCCATCTTAGGTTGTTTGTAGATGACACTTATTTATTGACTAATAAAGTCCTCAGAAGATCAAAACAAATTGCAAAACAATTTAGAAAAGATATCTGAATGCTGCAAAAATTGGCAGTTGACCCTAAACAACGAAAAGTGTTGAGGTCATCCACACGACTGCTACAAGGAATTTGTAAAACTTTGTTTACATGACAATCAGTCAAATATGACGGCCATAAATAACTAAGTACCTACGAATTACAGTCACAAACAACTTAAATTGGAAGTAACACACAGAAAATGTTGCAGGGAAGACTAGGTTAAAGACTGTGTTTTATTGGCAGGACACTTAGAAAATGTAACAGACCTACTGAGGAGACTGCCCACACTACACTTGTCCGTCCTCCCTTAGAATACAGACGTGCGGTGTGGGATCCTTACCAGATAGGACTGACTGAGTACATCAAGTATTATCACAAAATATGGGGGAGAGTTATCACTGAAATGAGACAGGATTTGGGCTGGACCATCATTAAAAGAAAGGTGTTTTTCATTGTGACGGAATCTTCTCACGAAATTCCAATCACCAAATTTCTCCTCCAAAAGTGGAAATATTTTGTTGACACCGACCTACATAGGGAGAAATGATCACCATGATAAAATAAGGGAAACCAGAGCTTGTACGGAAAAATTAGGTGTTCATTCTTTTCACGCGCTATATGAGATTGGAATAATAGAAAATTGTGAAGGTGGTTTGATGAACCCTCTGCCAGGCACTTAAATGTGATTTGCAGAGTATCCATGTAGAGGTAGATGACTGCACTGTTTCTCTCCTCCTCCCCTCCCCCTCCCGAAACTTTATATACCCTGCACTGCTAGTGATGCCACTTGCTATCAGTGACTTGTTATTGCATGTTGACATCGAACATAGGCAATGGTCACAATGAGACTGGACCACGTATAAGGTTGCACACCAAGCACGCCAAGTATTGTTACAGTGACACCTCGACGCACAAAGCGTAGACAACTTCATACTCTCAATACATGTATGACACCAAGTTTTTGGCAATCAGGTCGCACTGCTGTAAAAAAACTTGTCATATCATTTCCCAACACAGCCCATTACGAATAACTTAATTTTTCGGCGTATTCTTTTTTTTAAGGCTATTACGTTTTGGTCCATAAACATACAATGCAAATCATATCTCACATAAACAGGGACATTTAACAACTCCACCCCCCTCTACAATAAATCAAAATATCTGCCAACACATCACTCTCTTCCAACAACACAAACATTCACCACATGAGTTTGCCACTTAATACAACAGGCCATCCACAAACATGACGCAGTTCAAAAACACAGCACCACAGTGACGTCAACACTTATCACAGGTCAAATCAAAGGGGGAATCAGACACTGTCTCTCCACCCAAATTCTAGAGTATGGCAACAAACCAATTTGTAGCATAGATGGAAATACTTTTTGGTCACTACTGGTATTCACTCCACATTTAAGTTGTGGATTTATAATTTCAGTGCAAATAGTGCATCTCTAATTACGAGCATAATTCCTTAGTGTCACAAAATGGTCCACATCCAATGCATGTTTGTTAAAAAATAGCTGAAACTGCCATACAAATTAGCTACATCTGATTATGAGTACATAACGAAAATCGTGAAGCATTTACATATAACATAATAAAACCAACTACGAAAAAAACTGGAGTAGGGTGGAGGTAATTCATGGCTTAGCAATTGCACAACGGTAACAAGGACACGAGATTTGCCAAGCAGATGATACCGAACTGGAATAAAAATTTTTCAGAATGAGATGCGTCATATCCACCGAGGATATCTGAAGGAATAAACTTGTGACTGCCGAAAGCATGTAAGAACTTAATCGCTCCCCGAAAACGTCCTTCTGAGCCAGCATAATGGGGAACATTTTATGTCCGACGAGAGAATGGTGGAAGAGGGAATCGACAGTGCAGTTTACGAAGGTACTATCCCATTACTTGCCAAAATGTTTCAATTATACCACGGAAAACAAATCTGGATGACCGGAAGAGTTTCCACGATCCTGCCGACTAAAGCTAATCCAGAACAATATGCCACATTGTCCGGTAAAACTGTTCAGCGTGTAATTTGTGGCCCGAATAAAACACTTTTAAAAGTATTGCTTAACCTGGGATCAGATGAAACGTTACATCGCTTGACGATTCTTTTGCATTAACACTATTTGGGCCGCAAACACGTGTCGTTCTCAAACCCACTCTGCCGCATGCCGGTACGTAATATACTCATCTCTCTTCATCCACTTCTACGGAATGTACTGATTTTTTTTTAAAGTATTATTTTATCATAGTTTCCGTAGTCTCTTCTCGCTAGCTAAGCATGTGTATCTTTTGACATCAATTTGAGCAATACCCGATTCCATGAGGTGCGTTACCCGAAAATTATAGTCAGAAAGTATTCAGAAGTGAAACTTTATTGGATGTGGTACTTTAAACTCTAAAATCGAATTAAAGTAGGATACACGCCACCACCACCAATTTTACACAGTAACTTCAGCGTACATCACTACACAGCCACATGGAGAGGCCATTAACCACCAGTAATTAACTAAATTAAACAAATCTACGAACACTGAGCACTTACCCCAAAACATTGTCTTCTAAATTGTATTACTTGCGCGAAGTTTAAAAAAATAGGCGGATAGCTTGTTAATCAGCTACCTTAATCAACACGGCAACAATACTTCACAACCACCTCACGTTACACAAATGGCTTTCCCTAGTCGTATACAAAGATCTTGGCGCGCTGAATATACCAGTGAATATAAAGCATAGATATAAACACTTTTAGACTAATGCGTTGTCCGTGGAAACGGAGGCTCCTATGGGTAGTACAACTAGATTTTGTAGACCTATTTGCCGGTACTTCTTCTGGCTTGTTGGTTATAGAAACATTTCAAAATTCATTCTGGAAATCCGGTTCTAGCTGCCGGTTTCCTACTTCCACAACCGATTTTCTCTCCCATGCAAAAGCACAACCGTTATTGAAAGTTGCGTGGGTGGTCAAATTACGTTGTGTTTTTAAACATTTTCGACAATATGATCGGAGTAACTTTTTCTACATTGAAGGAGAAGTGGAATTACTAGACTGAGCATGAAGTTGTCTAAACTTTTAACATTTAATTAAAGAGAAATAGTGACTGCACTGACTAAATCAGAAACTGGAACAGCCGTTTTCCAGACACCATATTTGACTGGGTTAGCAAGTTCGCTTCAGGCCTTGAAACAATGATGTACCGTCGGGAGTCTAGTAGGGCAGATGCCCCAGCGCAAAAACCTTAAGAGCGCAAAGAATTTTATGATACAATTTTTATCATAAATATGATATTTCAGGGCTTCTATATACTCTGTGTCCTTGTAATTGTAATTGACGTTTTATGTCCATGTTCTTTCAACAATTAATATCTTAAATGCTCAGTCGTAAGAGTGCGGGTTGTCCCCACCTTCAAAGCTCGAGTCTGGCCATCCTGATTTAGGTTTTCCCTAAATCGCTTCAGGCGAATAACAGGATGGTGAAAGGTCACGGTCGACATTCTTCCCCATTCTTTCCTGGGCCAGTGGGACAGGTGACTTCACTGTTTGGTCTCCTCCACCCTCAAAAGTTGTCTTGAGATCTCAGATCTATTGGAGTGGCTCAGTTTCACTTATGGTGCATGCACAAACCAAGTGCTGTTATTTGCTTCATGACTCCATTGTCTCCCTGTAGCCTTTAGATACAATGCGCAGGTAAATAATGTTTCTATATTATGGAATGGTGCATATGAAAATTTATTCATTGATAAATTGTATTTTGAATTGTGGGAACAGGAGCTTTCTAATAGCCAGTGCTTGACAATAAATAAGCTGCTGTTCACAAAAAAGTTTTAGTTAATTTCCCATAGGGAACAGTAGCTACTTAGAAGGGCACAGGAGTTGCTGCAAGCAAGTTTATTGCTTGTAGGTTATTAGTTTTTGCAAATAATGATCATAATTTTGTATTTGTCGATTGAACTGCCTGTTAAAAGACAAACTTCTTTTAAAAATTTAATGTACATTGGAAAAATAATCTAAAGAAACAAGTTATGGTAGTGTAAGTATCCCAACCAGTGTCCCCAGTAACAGTGATTTCTGGCTAGCTACAGGACTTGTTATGTACAGGGTTATTTGAAAAGTCTGTTCAAACTACTTGCGTGTTTGGGGTAAACCTTTTTTATTTTTCAGCATAGTCTCCTTTTAGACTTATAAACTTCGCCCAATGCTGTTCTAATTTGTTGATCCCTTCCAAATAATAGGAATTGTCCAAGTCTGCAAAACAGCTATTGGTTGCTGCAATCACCTCCTCGTTTCAATTAAATCTTTTCCCCGCCAGCCATTTCTTCAACTTGGGGGACAAATAGTAGTCTGAGGGAGCCAAATCTGGAGAATAGGGGGATGTGAAACAAGTTGGAATCCTATTTCCATTAATTTTTCGACCACAACTGCTGAGGTGTGTGCTGGTGCATTGTCGTGATGGAAAAGGACTTTTTTGTGATCCAAATGGTGGCGTTTTTCTTACACTTCGCTTTTCAAACGGTCCAATAACGATGCATAATATGCACCTGTAATAGTTTTACCCTTTTCCAGATAGGCTATGAGGATTATCCCATGTGAATCCCAAAAGACACTCTCCATTACCTTTCTGGCCGAAGGAATGGTCTTTGCCTTTTTTGGTGCAGATCCTCCCTTGGTAACCCATTGTTTAGATTGTTGTTTTGTATCAGGAGTACAGTAAAGTATCCATGTTTCATCCACAGTGATGAAACGATGCTTAAAGTCCTGCAGATTCTACCTAAACAGCTGCAAACTATCCTTGCAACACTTCACATGATACCGTTTTTGGTCAAGCGTGAGCAATTGCGGAACCCATCTTGTAGATAGCTTTCTCATGTCCAAATGTTTATGCAAAATATTATGTACCCATTCATTCGAATGCCCACAGCACTAGCAATCTCATCCACCTTAACTCTTCTGTCATCCATCACCATATCATGGATTTTATCAGAGATTTCTGGAGTCGTAACCGCCACAATGCGTCCAGAAAGGTTCAGCATCACTTGTGCACATATGACATCTCCGAAAATTTTGAAACCATTTATAAACTGTTCTAATCGAAGGTGCAGAATCATTGTAATATTTGTGAAGCTTCTCTTTAGTCTCCTGAGGCGTTCTGCCTTTCATAAAGTAATGTTTAATCACCACGCGAAACTATTTTCGTCCATTTTTTGACAATCATTCGACTTCCTTGATTCACACAAACGTCAAACCAACGAGTTAAAATTTCATAGAGTGGCTATAGGTCCACCATGTTTGAAGCAAATTGAAGTTCTGTCCGCCATGTTTTCTTTAGTCAAGGCATTCGTCTGCTGTGTCCCGCCCCTTGTAACTGCCTTTGACTTACTTGAAATAGCCCCTACTAGCTTTATTTTTTCTAAAACAAGCAATAGACAGCAGTGATTTCAGTGTACACTGACAGCAAAAAGGGATGTTTTTGTCAAAATATGCCTAAACTTTTTGGTGTAGATAACACTACAAGACAACTCAAATAAGTCTGTCCAACGTTACTTGTTGCCCATAAATTAATGAAATTAGAGCAGGTACCACCAGAATATTACGGTGAAACTCCTAAACACGCTGTGGTTAACTATTAGAAACAGTAACGGGCGCAGAAATGCGATATTTTTGTCGCTATTTCGAAGTAAACAGTCAAAGCCTCAAAAACCAGTACACTGTGAACGAGAATATTATTTGAAATATGTGTTACAAGTAGTTAACACAAGCATAGTAATTCAATAATAATAATAATCTACAAGAAAAGTAAAATAATTTATTTACATCTAATTTTTACAATTTTTTAACTGACATTCGTATTTTTTCGGTCTTTTCACTGACCTTTAAATAAAATAAGCTTCGTGTATAGTTGTCTCACAACTTTACCTCTCTGCTCAGATGATTTTGATTTGCATAAGTGATTTATTCGACATACAAAAAAATGTTTGAGCAGCAGTTTTATCAATTTAACATAATGGGTTTCTTCACCAAATTCAGTTTCTGTAAAAAGATGTTCATTGTTTATAAATAAGGAGCCTCTTACCAATTGCAACACTTCTGTCTGGAACCTCAACAAAACGTTTTTCTGACATTTCAGGATTATGTCCTCATTATTTCTGAAAACCTTCTCAGCAACATTACAAAGTTTAACAACATCATTAGCTGGATTGATTAAACTGGTTTTCACATCTTTCACTGCAATCAATCCAGTTCTTTTAGCCTCAATACAAGCAAAAATACCTTCTAAGCAGTCAGTACAGTTAATTTTATTAGTCACCTGTCTCACTATACACAGCCTCTTATTTTTTCCCCATCCCAAACAAGGTCCTTCTTAATAGCCATCTCATCAAACATCAATGTTGCAAAAATTTGGGTTGTGCTATTCTCAACTTCAGAGGCAATTTTAGTGAAACCATCCTCAGTAAAAACCTGGATGGCCACCCACTGACATTGCCCAACGGCGAAGCGTTCTTGGGTGGGGTAATTTCACAAATTTTCGTGAGTAACTGTATGCCTTGGCAGAATAAAAGTGTAGGGTCAGGGCAAATTTCCTTATTTGCTGAGAATAATGGCATACTTTAGCAATGCACTGAAGTTCCAATAGCTCCTTCAACAAACCAACTACATGTTCACTGTTTAACATATCAGAAACTGAACTACATAGCCTTCTTCTCAAACCAGCAACTAAAGTCTGTAACTGCACTATTCTTCTTTTGTGTCGTACACTAAGTTGCTTCATTTGCTTTATCCACTTCTTTAGTCGCACATTCTCTACTTGTACTCTGTTATATTGTGTTTTCAACTCCTTAGGGCTTGGTAGACAGTAATTGTGGTCAGCAGAAACAGATGTGGGTCCGACAGGCACTGAAAGAATGCATTTACATCATAAGTTTAAAACAGAGTTACACCATAAGATTATAATAGAAAGTATGTAATTCAAAGTAATACGAACACCGAGTAAAATTAAATTATTGACTTACTTTGTGCTAATGATGTCACCGTAACAGCACTATCTTGCAAATTGTCGAAAGATCGCTTTCTGGGTTGTGGTCGTAATACTTTATCTTGCTTTTGTAAATGTGATGGAAAGTTAAAGATAGTAGGTACTGCTTTTGACAAAAGGCGCCTCTGGACATTTGTGTGGTACATATATTTCTCTTCAAAATGAGCTGAACAGAGGTAACTGGCTGTAGTAGGAAACCAGTTTTCTCACTTCATATTTATAACCCATCTTTTTGTAATTACCTTATCTTTTAAAGGAAATCTGTAATCAACGATAAATAAATTACTTTCCTGCATTTGTCTTAAGCATAATTACAGTTCCAATGCAAATGACTCTTTAATAAACATTAAAAAACGTGTGTCGTATTTCGGTACTAATATACTTACTTATAATATGAAATATTTGTTGTTTTATCGCTGCGATTTGTGCGGTTGAACGCTGAACACACTGCAGGCATGTTGACTTTATATTTTGTAACAAAAAAGTCAACTATAAAAGTTAAATATTGCAGTAATATCACAACAGCTGACACACTTCCAACACAAACAACCAACGAGTTAAAATTTCATAGAGTGGCTATAGGTCCGCCATGTTTGAAGCAAATTGAAGTTCTGGCCGCCATGTTTTCTTTAGTCAAGGCATTCGTCTGCTGTGTCCCGCCCCCTTGTAACTGCGTTTGACTTACTTGAAATAGCCCATACTAGCTTTATTTTTTCTAAAACAAGCAATAGACAGCAGTGATTTCAGTGTACACTGACAGCAAAAAGGGATGTTTTTGTCGAAATATGGCTAAACTTTTCGATGTAGATAACACTACAAGACAACTCAAATAAGTCTGTCCATCCACTATAACGTTACTTGTTGCCCATAAATTAATGCAATTAGAGCAGGTACCACCAGAATATTATGGTGAAAGTTCTAAACATGCTGTGGTTAACTATTAGAAACAGTAAAGGGCGCAGAAATGCGATATTTTTGTCGCTCTTTCAAAGTAAACAGTCAAAGCCTCAAAAACCAGTACACTGTGAACGAGAATTTATTTGAAATATGTGTTACAAGTAGTTAACACAAGCATAGTAATTCAATAACAAAGTCGAAGCGTTCTTGGGTGGGGTAATTTCACAAATTTTCGTAAGTAGCTGTATGCCTTGGCAGAATAAAAGTGTAGGGTCAGGGCAAATTTCCTTATTTGCTGAGAATAATGGCATACTTTAGCACTGCACTGAAGTTCAAATAGCTCCTTCAACAAACCAACTACATGTTCACTGTTTAACATATCAGAAACTGAACTACATAGCCTTCTTCTCAAACCAGCAACTAAAGTCTGTAACTGCACTATTCTTCTTTTGTGTCGTACACTAAGTTGCTTCATTTGCATTATCCGCTTCTTTAGTCGCACATTCTCTGCTTGTACTCTGTTATATTGTGTTTTCAACTTCTTAGGGCTTGGTAGACAGAAACTGTGGTCAGCAGAAACAGATGTGGGTCCAACAGGCACTGAAAGAATGTAGTTACATCATAAGTTTATAACAGAGTTACACCATAAGATTATAATAGACAGTATGTAATTCAAAGTAATAAGAACACGGAGTAAAATTAAATTTTTGACTTACTTTGTGCTAATGATGTCACTGTAATAGCACTATCTTGCAAATTGTCGAAAGATCGCTTTCTGGGTTGTGGTCGTAATACTTTATCTTGCTTTTGTAAATGTGGTGGAAAGTTAAAGATAGTAGGTACCGGTTTTGACAAAAGGCGCCTCTGGACATTTGTGTGGTACATATATTTCTCTTCAAAATGAGCTGAACAGAGATAACTGGCTGTAGTAGGAAACCAGTTTTCTCGCTTCATATTTATAACCCATCTTTTTGTAATTTCCTTATCTGTAATCAACGATAACTAAATTACTTCCTGCATTTGTCTTAAGCATAATTACAGTTCCAATGCAAATGACTTTAATAAATATCAAAAAAACGTGTGTCGTATATCGGTACTAATATACTTACTTATAATATGAAATATTTGTTGTTTTATCGCTGCGATTTGTGCAGCTGAACGCTGAACACACTGCAGGCATGTTGACTTTATATTTTGTAACAAAAAAGTCAACTAGAAAAGTTAAATATTGCAGTAATATCACAACAGCTGACACACTTCCAACACAAACAACAGTAACGCTTTCCTAATGTTTTGACTAAGGAGAACATGGCGGCCGAGTTAGCGTTGGTTGCCGATAGGAGCGCTGTAACTAGTATCTCAGCCACTCTATGAAATTTTAACTCGTTGCAAACAACAGTAACGCTTTCCTAATGTTTTGACTAAGGAGAACATGGCGGCCAAGTTAGCGTTGGTTGCCGCTAGGAGCGCTGTAACTAGTATCTCAGCCACTCTATGAAATTTTAACTCGTTGCGTCAAACACAAAGAAATAGACCAATATGGCTGAAACTTGGTGTGCGTTCTTTTCAAAGATGCTACTAACTAATCATGACCTCGATACACGCCGGTGGTGCCATCTCTAGAACTTTGCACGGACTTTTCAAACGGCCCTCGTATGTCCTGTCCTGTTCGCTGTTCCTTTCCTGACTTGTACATATCGCCAGTAATTGTAGCCACAGTCGCCTTCTTGCCTTCTGGAGTGCCATTAAGTTGACTAAAATGCTTCTACACAGGTACACAGTGGCTGTGTTTATTTATTAGTTGTTTATATACAGTTTTTGCAATTATTTAATATTTTCTCTGAATTTATCTCATCCACAATACCTTTAAGTAATGGATTTGGTGCTGGTTGCAGGAAATAGCGAAATGCAGGACAGGGAAAGCTTGCTGAAGTAGCTGGAAGTCTTGACAGATTTGTTGAGAGAACTGCTGATATTACCTGTTCGGTTCATAAAAAGCTATCCACTCTGTACAGTAGAAGCAGAGACAACTTTGTCTGAAATTGTTTCAATGTCTCTGCAGAAAATCGCTCTCTGTGTACATATTGAATTGCATGTTTTCACTGATATCAGTTACGCACCAGAAAATGAAAGTGAGCTTTTGAAAAATGAATCTGTTGATGGACAAATGTGTGAACTACTGAATAAAAATGCATTTTTCCGCTCATAATACTAGAAGAACATTAAGGGTTGGTTTTGTATCAAGTTAGGAAATGGAGAGAGAGTTTTAAGGAAATGGCTGTTGTATTCCTCGGTTAAATGACTTGTGCAATCGTTTCTTTGCAAACTCTTTTTAAGAAAGAAGTTATTTTGTACAGCCACTTGGTTTTAAAACATTGAAAAAGCTTAGCTCCAGAGTATTACACCATGAAAAAGGTTATGGTGAATTATTATAAAACTGAAAAGAGCTTCAAATGCGACTACAGAAATGTCAAACAGTCATGATGGGGTTCAGTTAGAAGTGATAACTGTGAAAACTTCCTCAAAACTTTCAAGCTACTTGCCAGGTATATCCACTTGCAAATCATCATTTTCACAAAGTTCAGCAAAGTCTTATCTTGTTCCACGAAGGCAAAGCGAACTACTTGGTGATCACATCAGAAGAGACATATTTAAGTAAATTTTTAAGGCTAAGTATTGCTATATCACGTTTATAGTACACTATCCATATCACGTACCCACCAAACGTCAAGTAATTCTTTATATACATACTGTAGGTTCAGAAGGCACAGGAGAGGTATCCTTTATTGATTACATTCTATTACATGGGAGATCAGTTAATGAACTTACAGAAACAATTTGTGACAAGTTGCAAGGAGACGGTCTAAACCTGGGGTACTGCTATCGACAACGGTATAATAAAGATGGAACCGTGGCTGGATACATTAGTGGTATTCAGAGATGTATTCTGAATACAAATCCTAAAGCATTGTTTGTACCATATAACGATTATTCGATCTTGTTCGAGTAAATGCAGCAACTGTTCTAACAAAATTGGTGACTTTTTTGGCTCTGTGCAAAATATGTACACATTTTTCACAGGCTCTACACATAGGTGTGGTATTCTTAAACAGCATGTACCAATTAATGTGAGACTATTCTGTGACACAAGATGGAGGTCAAAGTACGAATCTGATATGGCTTACTGATCGTACTGAAAACATAATAGCAGCCTTGGAAGTCCTGA
This sequence comes from Schistocerca serialis cubense, assembly GCF_023864345.2. Classification (NCBI taxonomy): domain Eukaryota; kingdom Metazoa; phylum Arthropoda; class Insecta; order Orthoptera; family Acrididae; genus Schistocerca; species Schistocerca serialis. The sequence goes on along the minus strand of NC_064644.1, from coordinate 488,174,921 downwards.
GGGATATATCAAAAGAAATCCTAGGAAACAAAGGAGATGCAGACAATTTGTTGGTTTGCATGATGACTTATCCTTTCTTTGCATCCATTTATTTTTAGAGCCTAGTGCTTACTGAAGTGAATGATACTCAGATACACCTAAAATGAAAAGGACTTTCGTGTTCAAAAGCAGAAATCACTGACTGTTTAGCGAGCAAAAGTGCGATTCTGTAATTCTTTGGTCACAAAAGCAGCTGTAAGAGCTATGGAGAAGTGCAAAATATTTGATATTTCAACAAAAAGAACAACTGGAGGGTAAAGGAAAAATGGCTCTGAGCACTATGGGACTTAACTTCTAAGGTCATCAGTCCCCTAGAACTTAGAACTACTTAAACCTAACTAACCTAAGGACATCACAAACATCCATGCCCGAGGCAGGATTCGAACCTGCGACTGTAGCAGTCACGCGGTTCCGGACTGAGCGCCTAGAACCGCTAGACCACTGCGGCCGCCGTGAAGGAAAATGTCTGTTGAGAGAAGTATAGACTCTAGCTTAAATTTAATACAGGAAACTGTTTGGCAACCATTTGAGGCGATAAATAAGCTAACATCATAATTATACAAAAAAACGCCCATTACAAACGAATAAACTGGGTGGTTGTAATTAAAGTGCAGCCACTCATGAATGTCCAGTGTGGGCTGTAATTATCATATGGCAGAGAAACTTGGCAGATATTCTAATGCAGAGCTGATTAATGTGAAAAAAATTAGTTACAATTTTGGCCACCATGTGCAAACATGACACTGTGAATGCAAGGAAGATGTATAGAAATATTTCGATATGTAATGGAGTAGGAAATGGATGTGGATAAAAAAGGTGTTGATTTTATTATTAACCACTGCTTACATAATTTGTTCAGTTGAGCACCAGAATCGTCAACAAGATGCTACATCCATAAAACGACATGATCGACTGTTGCTCACAGCAGTTCTGGTGGAATTTGAGGAACGTGTTCCTGTATACTGGCCTTCAGGTCACATAGAGACTGAATCCATACCTGGTAAGATATCCTCAGAAACAAAAGTCACACGAATTCAGGTCTTGCAGGTCATATGTATGGAAAACCTCTGGAGGTAACACGTTCGTGGAAGGCTGCATTAAGCAGATCTTTCACTGGGTGAGCAACATGAAGTATTGCACATCTCACCGGAGAGCTGTGGTTTCCACACAGTTGCACTCTTCCAAAGGAGGAATCATATGCTGTACAAGCAGATCTCAATAATGTGCAGATATCTCGTTACACCTAAGAGGCCTTCAGGATGCACTGTATTCAAAGAAGAACGGACTGAGAATAAAAGTGCTTGTGAGTCTACACCACACAGTCACTTGTGGGAATTGCAGTGGCTCTTGGTACACAACACACGCTATAACAGTACCCCAAATTAGGCAGTTCTGTGTATTCACTCCACCCTGTATTGTAAAATGTGCCACATCACACCATAGAATATTGGCTAGCCACATGTCATCAATTTTGTTCTGTGCTAGAAACTGAAGAGCAAATTCAGAGCATTGCTACCAATAGTGAGATTTCAGTTGCAGCATCATCGGGGTCTTGTATGGGTACCATTAAAACAGACTGCAATAATTTCCGTACTGTCGACCATGGGATGGGCAATTTTCGTGACACTGCATGAGCATTTGTGCTACCTAGGGTGCGTGATGCATGACCAGTTACAGCAACAGCAACCTCGTCATTAATTTCCACTGGGATAGGACACCTTCCTCTTCCAGGTTTCACATCAAGCTCACAGTTCACTCACTTCATGGCTTGCCAGATGACAGAGTTGATGTCATACCATCATACAGTTAGTGTACAGCGCCAGATTAGCACCTGGAGGCCAAAACTGAAACCAAATTTTTTCCAGCATAAATCAGTTCCACATTAAAGCCTTAGTATATCTACCGAATTTCTTTACCATACGATAAAGTCCACATTGGACCTCCATGATGATCTGCACTTTATTGTAACCAGTCAGTACTTCATGAGCTATTTGCCTTCGTTCGAGTACAAATACTATTGGATGCAGCAACAGATGAATTCATTGTTCGAAACATCAAGCATTTTTGTGAACTAAATGCTTTAGTTATGATTGCTGTGGTACATCATACTACATACCACATTTCTTTATTTAAAGAAGTTCCTCTATAAGAAAACTTTTTGCAAGGACAAATTTAAAATTTTTAACTGGACAATTAAATGGAGGTTGCAAGAAAATTCAACATTGTTGTGGCACTAAGAATTTTTTAACAATCACTGTGTCAAATGCTACTTGGTAAAGAGCTTTTTCCAAATGAAAGCTAATAAGGACCTTTTAAACATCGATTTCAAGTCAGGAAAGGTAAGTAACCTCTCAATTTTATCAATTGTATGAAGAATAAATGTAAATTTTATCTATATATTTAAAAAAATTTGCATGAATAACATCCAAAAGGTCTTAAATAAATGTAATTTATATGCATATGTCTAATATATCACTTTTTTGTTTAAATATTTTGTTATTCTTGTGATGATACCTATAAACTGTTACAGTTCGAAGTAAACATTAATGAATTTAGAGAAGTAACTAGATTTAAAAAAAATATAATTGCGGGTTTAGAAAATAAATAGTTTTAAAACATGGATTGGTAATAGCTTATGAGGGGCACAATATTTTATATTGTCCTGGGTGCCCCAATTCCACAGTAAGCCACTGCATGTATGCACAACAGTGATAAACAGTTTCCAAAATCCGGTTTTGTCTTCTGGAAGTTCTGTCACATGAAAATATAGTCAGTACAAAACATTCCATAACATTACAAATTGCGCCATTCGAACAGGCTGTCAACAGGATGCGTCATCAAAGTCAAGATTTTTCAGAGAGAAACTTTGGGGTGAGTGGAAGACATGTCATCTTCTTTCAACAACAGAAGTTAACCTATTTTCACCGCTCTCACTCACGTTATAGTAATGGATTTCGTCCATTTTGTTTTCTTTGCCTTTATTTTATTATTCTGTTTTGTTTAGTGGCACAGTGGAAATGTTCCATGATGACTTGGATATTTTTCCATTGAGTGTTCTTCCCAAAAGGGACAAGATATCTGAAAGCGAAATATAATTTAGTTTTTACAATAGCAGGTGTAAATGGGCTGTTTAGGTTTTTATGATGCTATGTAAGTGGGTTGTTTACGTTTTTATGTTGGTAACGCCATGTAGCGCTCTGTATGAAAATCACTGACTGTGTTTTGTGCAGTCTGTGGCTGGTTGGCATTGTTGGAATATTCGCTATTGTAATGTTGGGCAGTTGGATGTGAACAGCGTGTAGTGTTGCACAGTTGGAGGTGAGCCACCAGCAGTGGAGGATGGGGGAAGAGAGATGGCAGAGTTTTGAGAGCGGACGATCTGGACGTGCGTCCGTCAGAAAAAGGAAATTTGCAAGACTGGATGTCATGAACTGATATATATATATTATGACTTTTGGACACTATTAAGGTAAATACATTGTTTGTTCTCTACCAAAATCTTTCATTTCCTAACTATGCCTATCAGTAGTTAGTGCCTTTTATTTAGCTTGCAGTATTGGCGCTCACTGTATTGCATTAGTTCGAGTAACGAAGATTTTTGTGAGGTAAGTGATTCATGAAAGGTATAGGTTATTGTTAGTCAGGGCCATTGTTTTGTAGGGGTTATTGAAAGTCAGATTGTGTTGCACTAAAAATATTGTGTGTCAGTTTAGTGATGATCAGAATAAGTAAAGAGAGAAATCTCTGAGTACGTTCAGTTTTGCTCAGCTGTTTGAAAATCAAACAACGTAAGAGGTTTACCAGCACTGTCACTTATGAATTTTTTTAAGGGGACATTAAAGAGGGCAAGGAAAGAGCCTACACTGTATGTAAATAAGAACACATATTGATTAAGCGTCTGTCATTAAATTACGTTTTATTAACAATAAAATGCTTAGAGACTATGAAGGAGGAAATATAGCCATTTTTGATGTAATTTGGTACACAGAAACAAAATAATGTGTAAGATAAAAATGCTCTGTCTGAGGTCTTATAAACAGCGTTTGAAGTATAAAATTGTTAAGTTTTTCGTAGCCACTTGTTGACAAATGGCCTGTTGGTTTCTGCGTCAGGTTCTTTGGCTGACATGTGTTTGATGATTTTTCTGACGTTTCAGCAGCATGAGGGCCTGACATTGTCTAATCTTCACCCCCCGTTACTGGTGGCAGACAGAGTCGGCCTCACGGTCACAGATTGTATACATCTGGCACGCCAACGTCTGAGGGCTTTTCTATGGTCACTATCGTTATGGTTCTCCTTTAGCTACCTGCAACGGTCGCTGCAGCACAGGTATATAGAATCTGTTCATCATGAGGCTTCCCTCTCTTTTGTTGAAGCTATTAATACTTTTATGGATTTTTGTAGCTGCTCTGAACATGCAGATGTGGTAGCTCTTTACTAAATTTCCTATCAGCAAATTTTATTATTTTGTTGGTCTATACCAGGGTGCCTGAACAGTCAGTCAATACCATGATCACCGAACATAACAGGAATTGCAAGCTGGGATAGGCGGAGAAATCAGCCATGTTTGGGCTGACCATGGAAAAGTCCTCAGACGTTGGGACGCCAGGCACATACAATACGCGGATGTGAGCTCAACTCCAGTCCAGCACCAGCGATGGAGGGTAAAGCTTTGACAATGCTAGCCACTCATGCTGGGGATTTGTCAGAAAAATCAACGAATATTGGCCAAAGAATTTGAGGCGGAAGACAATAGGCAATTTGATAGTGTTTGAAGAGTTTGAATGTATATGTTTCCCTGTTAAATAAATGTCAATGTTTTGAAACTATACCACCCTCTTTTCTCTCCATATTTGTAGACCACAATGAATATGCTCTCCTGTGCTACAAGGGTAATCCCAAAAGTAAGGTCTCCTATTTTTTTTATAAGTACAGAACTCTGTTTGTGTGGCAGTTGGTGACACTGTTATGAAGAGAGCTTCACACTCGGTGTGTAAACACGTGCACGCCGCGCTGAGGTGCTCAGTCTTGGCTTGGCAGTCATTGAGAATGGAACTCCCATTGGATGTTATCACCAAGTGCGAGTTGAGATTAGATTAGTTTAGATTAGATTAATACTTGTTCCATAGATCATGAATACGACACTTCGTAATGATGTGGAACGTGTCAGGTTAATAAAAGATGTCTGTACAAGATATTACATTACACAAAATATTGCATGACACTAATGTTTAAGGTTTTTTTTTTTTTCCTTAAGTTATATCTAAAAATTCAGCCAGTGAATAGAAGGAGTTGTCATCTAGAAATTCCTTTAATTTATTTTTTAATGTTAGTTGGCTATCTGTCAGGCTTTTGATGCTGTTTGGTAGGTGACCAAAGACTTTTGTGGCAGCATAATTTACCCCTTTCTGTGCCAAAGTCAGATTTAACCCTACATAGTGAAGATCATCCTTTCTCCTGGTGTTACAGCTATGCACACTGCTATTACTTTTGAACTGGGTTTGATTATTAGCAACAAATTTCATAAGTGAATATATATACTGTGAGATTACTGTGAGAATCCCTAGATCCTTAAATAGATGTCTGCAGGATGACTGTGGGTGGGCTCCAGCAATTATTCTGATTACACGTTTTTGAGCAATGAATACTTTTCTACTCAACGATGAATTACCCCAGAATATGATGCCATACGAAAGCAGTGAATGAAAGTAGGTATAGTAAGCTAATTTACTGAGATTCTTATCACCAAAATTTGCAATAACCCTAATAGCATACGTAGCTGAACCCAGACGTTTCAGCAGACCATCAATGTGTTGCTTCCAGTTTAACCTCTCATCAATGGACACAACTAAAAATTTTGAAATATATACTGTGTTTTATCAAAATTTAAAAAGAGTCCGTTTGCTGAGAACAATTTAATAATTTTATGAAAAACATCATTTACAATTACATCACTTAGTTCTTGGTTTTTGGATGTTATTACTATACTTGTATCATCAGCAAAAAGAACTAACTATGCATATTCATCAATGTGGAATGGTAAGTCATTAATGTATATCAAGAACAGTAAAGGACCTAAGACCGAACCCTGTGGGTCCTCGTACTTGATAGCCCCCCCCAGTTTGAGGAATCAGCTGTTATTTTAACATTACATGAACCACTTATTTCAACTTTCTGCATTCTACCAGTTAAGTATGAATTAAACCATTTGTGCACTGCCCCCTCAAACCATAATGATTTAGCCTTTCTAAAAGAATTCCATGATTTCCACAATCAAAGGCCTTTGAGAGATCACAAAAAGTACCAATGGGTGATGTCCAGTTATTCAGAGCATTTAATATTTGATCAGTGAAAGTGTATATAGCATTTGCTGTTGAAAAGCCTTTCTGAAAACCAAACTGACATTTTGTTAATACTTTATTTTTACAAATGTGGGAGGCTACTCATGAATACAATACTTTCTCAAAACTTTTTGATAGAGCTGTCAGAAGAGAGACTGGGCGGTAGTTGTTGACATACAACGTATCCCCCTTTTTATGCAATGGTTTTACAATGGCATATTTCAGTCTATCAGGGAAAACACCATGCTCCAAAGAGCTATTACACACATGGCTGAGAATCCTACTTATCTGTGGGGAACAAGCTTTAAGTACCTTACTGGAAATGCCATCAATTCTGTAAGAGCTTTTACTTTCCACTGAGTTTATTATTTTACTGATTTCAGAGGGAGAGGTTGGTGGAATTACAGTTGTTTCAAACTGCACAGGTATGGCTTCTTCTATTAGTAGCCTTGCCTCTTCTAGTGAAGATCTAGATCCTATTTTCTCCACAACATTTAAAAAATGATTATTGAAAATATTTTCAATTTCTGATTGTTTGTTAGTACAGTTGTCATTCAGTTTTATGGCACTAAAGTCTTCCTGTGCTCTTGGTTGCCCTGTTTCCCTTTCAATAATATTCCAAATCGCTTTAATTTTATTATCAGAGCTACTGATCTCAGACATGATACACATGCTTCTGGACTTTTTAATAACTTTTCTTAGTACGGCACAATAGTTTTTATAATATTGAACAATTTCGGAGTAGTTACTCCCTCTTGCTGTTAGATACAGTTCTCTTTTACGGTTGCAAGATATTCTTATTCCTTTAGTTAGCCAAAGTTTTTCTTATATGTTTCCTTGGAATTATGTTTAACTATTTTCTTGGGAAAACAATTTTCAAATACCCTTAAAAAAGTATCGTGAAATAAGTTATATTTCAAGTTTGCATTGGGTTCCTTATACACTTCGTCCCAGTCTAGCTGCTTTCCCTAAAGTTTGCAATATTTATATTGTTAATTGAATGCACTGCTTCGAAAGTCTGATTTGATATACTGCATGGAGCTATGTCGTGAACTGTAACTAGCTGTGCACCATGATCTGAAAGACCATTCTCAACAGGATAAGCATTTATGTCCTTAAACGTATCTAGGTCTATAAAAAAATTATCTATCAATGTACTGCTGTTCTTTGTTATCTGAGTAGGAAAATCAATGACGGAGCTCAAATTGAAAGAACTGAGTAATACTACAAAGTCATTCTTCCCATTACACTCTTTCAGGGAATCAATATTGAAATCCCCACAAATCATAATTTGCTTCCCCCTGTCTGACAGATAGCACAACAAAGCATCCAAGTTTTCTAGAAATAGATGGAAATTCTCTGAGGGGGACCTATACACTGTTACAATTATAAAAGTGCCATCATTTAGTTTAAGTTCAGTGGCACATGCTTCCATATGTTGCTCTACACAAAATATTTTAGTTTCTAAATTTTTTACACTGTGGAAGCTTTTGACATACTTGGAAACTCCTCCTCTCATCATATTATCTCTACTTGCATGTGCAGCTAATTTATACCCATTGATGCTAACCTTCTGCATATCAGTGACAATGTGATGCTCAGACAGGCATAGTACATCTATTACATTCTCAGTTTCTATATCTTCTAAACAACGCAGAAGCTCATCAATTTTATTCTTCAGTCCCCCAATATTTTGATGAAATATACTAACATTATTTTTCACTTTACTTTTGTGAGTATCTTGAACTTTTTTAACATCTTTAATACTTGCCTGGCTGAGTTTCCTACTGGACACTGATCTTACACTACAAAAGAGTTTCCACCATGAGATGTAGTTCCTCCCCCCTTTAAATTTCATGCTATCAGCCCAGCCAGTTTACCCTTCCCTTTCTTGTTGAGGTGTAGGCCATGTCTAGTATTGTCCCACCTACAGAGTGAATCAACAGGAACCACACCAATGTGTGACCCTGCATCAGATCCAAGTAGCTGTTCCAACTCCAAATTAACTCTCCTGACAGAAGAGCTCAAATGAGGTCGGTCGTGGCGCTCCAGAACCGACACTGGTATGACTCGATGTTGATGCAATCTTTGCCAGGTCACACTCTATGCTGTACCCCGGATCTCTATCAATACTGTTGCCCGGCCTACCCACAATAACCACAGTATCTTCCTTAGTAGAGCCTCTACATAGTGAACCTAAATCCTCTGTAACCTTCCCCAGTCCAGCACTAGGTTTGAAAAAAACTTGTGACCTGGTATTCTGACCCTAATTCATCCTGCAGAAGTTGGCCCACACCCCTAGCATGCGAACTACCTAGCAATAAGACTTTCTTTCCCTTTGCAGATTTTCCTACATTCTTATTCAGTTTGCTGCTGAAAGCTTGTTGAGCCCCGTCTACATCTACTTCTGTGAGAGGCTCATCAGCTTCTGACTGAGGCAACAGGTCAAACCTATTTTGTACATTGATAACAAAGCTGTCCGAAGTATTTCTTGGCCTGTTCCTTATGCCTGTTGCCACTCCCCACACCTGTTTACCCTTCTCCCCCCTTTACCTGCCCAGTTCTCGCCTAGCCTCATCTAACTCAGCCTGAAGGGCAGCAATTTTCCCCTCCTGTTCCACAATCTTTCTATCTCTACTGCGTAGCCTACAGAACCACTGATGAGTCTTGTCATTTTCCCAATTCCCACGCCACTACAATCGCCCCAATGAAAAAAGTTACTACATCCATCACACCAGACCCGGAGCTAACGATTCTACGGCACGTCAGGCACTTTGCACTCATGATACAAATCGATTTTAGTGACAGAGAGACAATTAAGTTACCGGAAAACAATGAAAATACGTGTACGAAAAATTAGGTCTACTCGCGACTATGTAAACAGTGGTTCAGAAGTTTTTTACTGGAAATTACTTAAGAGATGACAATACTCTACAGATATAAAGGGGCAGCAAACGTATTTAGCACACTAAACTATCAGTAAATACACTTAAAATTGCGGTATAAGTTTAATCTGAAAGCTCAAAAGTTCGGCCTGGCCGCGATATGTAAACAAAACGAACTTTACGTGATTACTGTGAAAATACGCGAGTAAGACAAAAACCTTTAATGGTAAGCTTGAAGAGCACTATAATTAACGTAATAAATTAGTTTAAAGTGTTAAAAACAGTTTATTACTACTTAAATTACTTATGTTGTACGAGAGCTGTGACTCAGACGTCCGTATAGCAGGCGAAGGGCTCAACATACGTGCAGTTATTCGGTTTTTGAACGCAAAGGGCACTGCGCCGATTGAAATCTATCGCCAATTGACGGAAGTGTATGGTGAGTCGCGCATGGATGTCAAAAATGTTCGTAAGTGATGTAGAGAGTTTGCAACTGGTCGGACCGAAATTCACGACGAACAAAGGAGCAGGAGACCATCAATTTCTGAGGAGGCAGTGTTGAAGGTTGAGCAAAGCATGCGTGAAGATTTGCGTATCATCCTGGATGATCTCTGCACGTTGGTTCCTGAGGTTTCCCGAAGCACCGTTCACAGAATTTTAACGGAAACATTGAACTATCGGAAGGTGTGCGCAACATGGGTGCCAAGCATGCTGACTGAGGACCACATGCGGCAACGAGTTGATGCTTCCCGCGCATTTCTTCACTGCCTTGCAGCCGAACAGGACAACTTTCTGGACTCAATTGTCACGGGTAATGAAACGTGGGCATATCACTTTACACCTGAGACCAAGCAACAATCATACCAGTGGCGGCATCCTTCTCCGCCAAAGCCACGGAGGTGGCGGCGAGCTGGTATGACATGGGAATACAAAAACTGTCACAGTGTCTACAAAAATGCACCGACAGAAATGGTGATTATGTCGAAAAATAGCTAAATGTTCAAGCCTTAAACTGATGTAAACCATTGTAGAAATAAACTGGTCTAAGTACTTATAAAAAAATAGGAGTCCCTACTTTTGGGATTACCCTTGTACATTGTGTTAATGGAGACTAAGATACATATCCTATAAAAGGTTTGGACGACACTTTTCCTGTTTTCCATTTTTCAGCAATTTACCATGCAACTTTATCATGAACATACGTTTTGAGGTTTGCTTTGCCGTTAACAAACTATATTATTTCACTTATCCTTAACAGACACATTCCGTTGTCATGCAAAATAACGACGTGAGATGCAGCCAATACATTAGGTATTACATTAACCAAACTTTTATTTTTGTGTCATTTGTAAAATCGAGAGCTGTAAATAATTCAGACGCTTCTTGACTGCAGTTGACAGTCTTTGCTCAAATATATTTCATGTGATAAATACAGGGGTCCCACAAAGGGGCGTACACTGTTTGAAATTTAGTAACTGGGGAGGTATTAGTTATAACCCGATCCGGATTTGATTATATGATGTTCTTATGATTGGTGCGTGTAGCCATTCATTTATTTATTTTCAGTTCCAAGTAACTACACATAACTAACAAGATGGCTGCAAATTTGTATTTGATACAAAAAAACTGATTTTAAAATGTTATTAGAAATGTGAAAACATGAAAGAAGAGCAGACACAATGGTGGACAGTGTTTGACTCTGTGCCGCTGTCACATGCAGCAATAACGAAATAACGCTACAAATTTGAGAGGGATGCGTGCATGATCTGAAGAAGGGACCGTTTGGCAAGAAGAAATAAGTAGCAGGGGCGAAAGAGGAATGGACACAGTGGTACGAGCTTTCACAGTATCCCAAAACAAGTCCACTTGGGATGCTGCACATTCAGGCGCAAGCAAATGAAATGTTCACCGCCATAGGACAGGCGCTCGTGACTGTGTGTGAATCCATTCCAGTGGCAACCATAATGCATGGGTGTCGATTTGTTCCACAGCACTGCAGACGCTACATTTCCGCCGATGGAGAACATTCGGAGCATCTTCAAAACGTCATTGGTAATTAAAATTATAAAGAATGTGGCAACCAGTCACGAAAACATAATTTATTTATCTTGTTGCAATTTTATATTCAGTGGTCGCTGCACAGAAAGGGAACCTTATGGAGCCCAACATTCAAAAGTCATTGGAACTGTCGGGACCATCTAAATGACTTAAAAATTATTAGCTTTCGTTATTTTTGTTTGCGTTATTTTCAAACAGTGTATACCTCTTTGTAGTGCACTCTGTATTAGACAAAAACAAACCTGACCTGATATTAGACCTGACCTGACCTAATATTAGAACGTCCAGGGGCTAAACTACATCTCAATCTAAAGTGAAATGCATTTTCACAAACTTGAAATCTGAAGTGACACATTATCTACTAGCATCTACAAGGGTCATTCACTAAATAACGAAATTCCTTGGCCAATTTAGGTTACATAAATACGGAATTTGTTATGGGACATCGTGGAATATTCCCACTTTTGTCCATATAGTTTCATGAAGTCTTGAGAAGTGACAGTGCTATACAGGGTGGTCCACTGATAGTGACTGGGCCAAATATCTCACGAAATAAGCATCAAACGAGAAAACTACAAAGAACGAAACTCATCTAGCTTGAAGGGGGAAACCAGATTGCGCTATGGTTGGCCCGCTAAAATGGCGCTGCCGTAAGTCAAACGGATATCAACTGCGTTTTTTTTAAATAGGAACCCCCATTTTTTGTATTACATACTCGTGTAGTACGTAAAGAAATGTGAATGTTTTAGTTGGACCACTTTTTTCGCTTTGTGGTAGATGCCGCTGTAATAGCCACAAACGCATAAGTAAGCATAAGTGGTATCACGTAACATTCCGCCAGTGCGGACGGTATTTGCTTCGTGTTGAAATGGTCCGTTTACCAATTGCGGAAAAGGTCGATATCGTGCTGATGTATGGCTATTGTGATCAAAATGCCCAACGGGCGTGTGCTATGTATGCTGTTCCGTATCCTGGACGACATCATCCAAGTTTCCGGACCGTTCGCCGGATAGTTACGTTATTTAAGGAAACAGGAAGTGTTCAGCCACACGTGAAATGTCAGCCACGACCTGCAACAAATGACGATGCTCAAGTAGGTGTTTTAGCTGCTGTCGCGGCTAATCCGCACATCAATAGCAGACAAACTGCGCGAGAATCGGGAATCTCAAAAACGCCGGTGTTGAGAATGCGACATCAACATCGATTGCACCTGTACCATATATCTATGCATCAAGAATTGCATGGCGACGACTTTGAACGTCGTGTACTGTTCTGCCACTGGGCACAAGAAAAATTACGGGACGATAACAGATTTTTTGCACGCGTTGTATTTAGCGACGAAGCGGCATTCACCAACAGTGGTAACGTAAACCGGCATAATATGCACTATTGGGCAATGGAAAATCCACGATGGCTGCGACAAGAGAAACTTCCGTGACCTTGGCGGGTTAATGTATGGTGCTGCGTTATGGGAGGATGGATAATTGGCCCCCATTTTATCGATGGCAATCTAATTGGTGCAATGTATGCTGATTTCCTACGTAAAGTTCTACCGATGTTACTACAAGATGTTTCACTGCATGACACAATGGCGATGTACTGCCAACATGATGGATGTTTGGTAAATAGCCTGCGTGAGGTTGAAGCGATTTTGAATAGCATATTTCATGACAGATGGATTGGTCTTCGAAGCACCATACTATTGCCCGCACGTTCGCTGGATCTGACGTCCTCGGATTTCTTTCTGTGGGGAAAGTTGAAGGATATTTGCTATGGTGATCCTCTGACAAAGCCTGACAAGATGCGTCAGCGCATTGTCAATGCATGTACGAACATTACGGAAGGCGAACTACTCGCTGTTGAGAGTAATGTCGTTATAAGTATTGCTAAATGCATTGAGGTTGACGGACATCATTCTGAGCAATTATGGCATTAATGTGGTATTTACAGGTAATCACGCTGTAACAGCATGCGTTCTCAGAAATGATAAGTTCACAAAGGTACATGTATCACATTGGAACTACCGAAATAAAATGTTGAAACGTACCTACGTTCTGTATTTTAATTTTAAAAACCTACCTGTTACCAACTGTTCGTCTAAAATTGTGTGCCATGTGTTTGTTTCTATTACAGCGCCATCTATCACAAAGCGAAAAAAGTGGTCAAACTAAAACATTCATATTTCTTTATGTACTACACAAATATGTAATAAAAATGTGGGTTCCTATTTAAAAAACGCAGTTGATATCCGTTTGACCTATGGCAGCACCATCTAACGAGCCAACCATAGCACCATCTGGTTTACCCCTTCAAGGTAGACAAGTTTCGTTCTTTGTAGTTTTTCCATTTGACGCGTATTTCGTGAGATATTTGGCCCGGTCACGATCAATGAACCACCCTGTATATAAGTAGTAGGATAATAGGGTTTCTGGCGCACTTTTGATAGCAAATCGATATAAAATTAATAATGCAAATTAATTAATTGATCAATTAATTACATCCCACTCATTGATGACATCACGAGTTTTCCCCAGCCAGCACGTGGGTCCCTTCCCCTTTCTCTTCCCATTGCCCTTCCTCTTCCCTTCCTATTGCCCTTCCCCTTCCCCTCACTATCACGTCCCTCCCACCCCTCTGGAAATGACGTTAAATTGAAATTTTGGTGGGAGATTCAGAAATGATGGGAAATTCAAATTTATTGGTGGGAAAATCAAATTTTGTATGGTCACCTTGAAGTTGACAGACCAATTGACCTAGTTCATAACACCACCACCAGAGGGCGTTATTGCCCCCCCCCCCTCTTCCCCTGCCTCCTCCACTTGTGAGAGAGTGCCAGTCTGTGCTGAGTTGCCAGATAATATGGACATAAGTCTTCATTTTGTACAAATTGTGGAGTATTGTTTATTTAAAGAATTTGAGTTGGCAGACGTAGTAGCCATTGATTGAGCATTAGACAGTAGCTGCATCTGGTTTTGCCAATAACTGCCACGTGTGAAGGGTATATTTTCGCTTTTAGTCTGTCACTAGAGAGTTGTTCCAGCCAGTCTAGCCAATAGCCCTGTATGGGAAGGATGGGTAGCAAAGATAGGACAGCAATTTGTCACTGAAGTACAGGGGAATAGTCTCCTGCCAGTCTACAAGTGCATAGCTTCCTGCCCTGATATACATAGCGCATGTAACATCATTTGGGAATGAAACACACTTATACTTACTTATGAGTCGTAAGTTGCATCCTAGCCAACAGACACATGTGAAATATATCGTAAAACAGTATCGTCACTTGTTGTGAATCCTGAACAACAGTATGGTGTAGGCTATATTTCCACTAAGTATTTTTCACATCAGGTAAAAAGTATATTTTCTTATCACCTTAACATCTGCTATTTCCAGCATCACAGGATTGCGTCTGGCCATCCTGATTTAGGTTTTCTGTGATTTCCCTAAATCACTTCAGGCAAATGCTGGGATGGTTCCTTAGAAAGGGCACGGCCGATTTCCTTCCTTAATCCGAGCTTGTGCTCCGTCTCTAATGACCTCATTGTCGACGGGACGTTAAACAGTAATCTCCTCCTCCTCCATCACAGGACTAGAACATTAAACTCATTTTTGGCTCATAATGGAACTCTAAGAGCATGCTCTACTTCTGTCACAGGACACCTTCTCACTTTCGAACTCTCTTAAAGTAAACAAATGTTTCATCACATATGAAGTCTCTCAAGGTAAGAGCACAGGAAAGTCGTAAATATCAGGTTTATAATATGCAGCATTTTATAAATTCAGTAATATAGCTGATTTTACCACTATGATCATCTCTACCTGTTAAGAGGTCTTGTCACAATGAAAAAACACTTGATTACTACTCCAACCCTTGAATCATATCTGTGGTACTCCTGTCATTGCTTCCACTCACCTGGTGGCTCATCATTGGTATCAAATAGGTAGGCTAGTTAATTAAATTGATCATGAGAGTCCATTTACATGGGAAGTAATTTTTTTCCCGCAGTCAGATTACATTCGCCAGGTAACTGTTACAGACACTTCTGTGACGTCTCTGGAGGCTTCTCCCAGGCTAGGTAGTCTCTTCCACTGATACCAAAATAGGTGGTGTAACGTTCCCTGGCAGACTCACGTTATTAAAGAACAAGAGTTTATTTGTACCATATACGCCGCTCTGGGCAAGTTGTATATATCGTAATTATTGAACGAAAATATTACTGAATGTGGTGTAAAAGACATTGTTATTCTCCTTATATTTTTTGTTGTAATATTTCTCTGTATTTAGGATAGGAATTTTTCTGTATTTATTATGTGATTGTAAAATGTGTCAGTATTTGCGATAGCAGAGATATAAAATGTTGCCAGAAGAGAATAATATCGTCAATTTGCAAAGAAATGTTAATAGTCAGCAATACTATTTAAGCACAATGCATTATGTATTCTTTGGTCTTCTCTGTTCAGAAGTCATTGCGGTAGGACACTGTGAAAGAGTTTTTTACGAATGTGTAGACTTCTTTTGTCTCTGTCTGGACTTAGCCGCCATTAGACGATGCGTTACGAATTAATGTGAGTTATACTACTGTTTGATCTAAATATATCAGAATTTATCAAATGTGTGAATTATTTATGTAAATTAGCTTGCCCACGTCATCTATAAAATTTCTTTAAGAATTTTTCAGCATTTTTTAGTGGTGTTGCTGGGCTGTGCCGCGACCAACAATAACAGCGGCGGCATATTTAAAAAAATTATCAAACCCGTAAATCGGGAACAGATGCATAAAAATCAATAGTGAATTAAGAAATTGTTCTTCTTTTTCAGAGATCCTGTGGCTGATAAAATTTGAATTAATTATACGTTTGTGCATTCGTAGGCGGATAGTTAATGTTAGTTAACATTGAAATTTAAACAGTTTGGTTCTTTCAAAATATCTTAAATGTGTAATGATGTAGGTTTGATCAGTGATAAATGTCGGCTTGGCAATAATTAAAACATTTTCTGCTAATAGAGGTAATCTTGTGTTCTATGGCTAGTGCCGGGATAAAATTCAGTAAAAATATTTAACAAAAAACCTACTGCATCTGGAAAGTGTATGCCAAGGCCGAATGATTTAAAGGACTCAATTCTCAACCTAATATTCTTAACCAGTTCATATGAGTTCACGTAAATATTATTTTTTCTTTAAATGTACGTAATTCTTAAGAAAGTAAAAATTTTTATTACCACACGAAAATAAGAGAGTGGTTCTACAACAAAGCTCGCACGAAAGAAAATTAACTTAAAAGCAAAAGATAAAATGTATTATTCTTCTTTAACGAAATTTCAAATCAATTCCATTCATTTCGACGATTTCATCAGGTTTATAATATGTAGCATTTTATAAATTCAGTAATATAGCTGATTTTACCACTATGATCATCTCTACCTGTTAAGAAGTCTTGTCACAATGAAAAAACACTTGATTACTACTCCAACCCTTGAATCATATCTGTGGTACTCCTGTCATTGCTTCCACTCACCTGGTGGCTCATCATTGCTATCAAATAGGTAGGCTAGTTAATTAAATTGATCATGAGAGTCCATTTACATGGGAAGTAATTTTTTTCCCGCAGTCAGATTACATTCGCCAGGTAACTGTTACAGACACTTCTGTGACGTCTCTGGAGGCTTCTCCCAGGCTAGGTAGTCTCTTCCACTGATACCAAAATAGGTGGTAACCATCGTCAAACAACTGACGGCATCCAACTCTAATTGCATTCTGTCTCTTGGTTGCATTGTCATGCTGGTAGAAGTAAAAATGGTTCAAACGGTTCTAAGCACTATGGGACTTAACATCTGAGGTCATCAGTCCGCTAGACTTAGAACTACGTAAACCTAACTAACCTAAGGACGTCATACACATCCATGCTCGAGGCAGGATTCGAACCTGCGACCATAGCAGCCACGTGGTTCCAGGATGAAGCGTCTAGAACTGCTTGGTGGAAGTAAGTCACTTAGAATGCTGGAACACTACTCCAAATCTAATCCTGCTGAGACATGTCTGTCTATGGGGGGTGTAGGATTTTTCATTCTCTTCTCCACTCCCACGATGTCGCTGCCACTGGGTCGCTTGTGAACAGCAGCCATCAACACCACTGGGTCATGAAACTCCACCCGTATGTCAAGGCTCCCAGCCAACAACCTACCGCTCGCCAAGTCGGACAGCTGCTAATGATTCCAGACTCACAAAAGTTGTCCCATCCTTCTCAGAAGGATTGGGTGCTTAAATGTCTCTGGGGTACTACATTTGCAATGTAGCATGTGCTGCTCAGAGAGTAGTTGAGGGATGGTTTAGCGATGATACAGAAATTGTGAAAGATGTTGCTTTGTCATAGGCTGGCGCTGAAAGTACAGAAAACCTGGTAAAACTGCTAAAAATGGTCGCACTATCAAATGCGGTGCTTATTACAGTACATTTCCCATATCACCATCGTCTTTTCCATCCCATCCATCCACTGGTATGCTGTTGATTACTACATAATTATTGACTGACACCACTTGGTTGAGATGGGGAGAGTCTTGGTGCGAGCAACATCTTCCTGGGCTAGGCAGCACCAAAACAGTGATTAAGCATGTGGTCGCAATATGAGGAATCAATGCTCTTGGTCTCTTCAAAATGGAACATTGAGACATGCTACCCCATCCCTGAGGAATAAGAGATAAAATTCTGTTTGGAAACGCTCCACAATGCCCAAACTCTCAGAGTTTCCACATGTTGCTATGTCTTCTGTATTTCTGTCAATAAGAAACACCACTTCTGGCTTTTATATCAACCATACCGTGCATTGTGGGAGCATCATAGTTTAAACAACGCGATGTCTAGCTTTCTGTGAGAGCCAATGAATTGAAACTTGCTACTGTCTGGTTAGGACCTGACACAGACCTCGAAGTCATGGTAGAAATACAAAATGTGTGGCGGTATACAAAGCTGTAGCCATATGCTGCTTGGATGTGTTACAGCAGAATAACAATGTATCAAACTGCTTATGATGGAACAACACAGGAACACAACACTCTCTTGTGACTGACAGCATGTGGAATACTGTCTTCCTCCAGTACAGGCGACAAAACTTTAAAACTTCAAAAAGGTCTGTGCAAGCGACTTCAGTCACTGGTCACCTGCTCCAACGAACCAACTCGTGTGTATGTAATATGGTTGACGTCAATATGCAGACGGTATTTGTTTCCTGATATACTGGAAGAGACAGAAGTGATAAATTCGTATTGAGTTCTCTACGAGGTGACATTTCGTGAAATTTTTATAGCTCGTAGTTTTAATCCGTTGGATTTTTCAAAAATAACAAGGAGTGAGAGAGAGATACTAGAGTACCAATCATATGAATACTGTAAAGGAGATCAGGTCATGAACAGGGTGATATTTGTAGACAGTCATTCAATATCGATGAATTGTAGGTGTTATGGTTCTGAATTTCTTTATGCTGTCTATGTATACTCTACATGAAATAATTAATGTGCCCCTGAAAATAGTCGGGGGGCATCTCTTACTCGTCGAAATCAGATGGATTCAAATGCTACATATCGAAGACGGGAGAATACAGCAGCTAAGCGATACTTTTACGAAAGGGGAGTTGAGAGGTGAGCTCTATACCGTTTCTTCTTTTAATTTTGGCAAGCAGACATATTATAACCTCCCACATATGTCTTGCAAAGTGACTGCAATGAGAAAATTATGGGCTAATGCGAAGGTTTTTATAGAGAAACATTCAGCAGCAGAAGTTCTGTCTTTGTTTTCTCGATAAATAAGAGACAACATTCTTCGGTGAGTTTTGTGTGCCTATAAATGGATGGACTGACAATTTAATTAGCAGACTAAATTTAAATTTACTTCTACATGCTTACTTCGCAAGCCACCGTGCGGTGTGTGGCGTAGGGTACCCTTCACCACTAACAGTCATTACTTTTCCTATTCCACTCTCAAATAGAGCCAGGGGAAGAAACTACCTATATGCCTCCCTATGAGCACCGATTTTTCATATCTTCGTGGTTCTTATGCAGAATGCATGTTGGTAGCAGTAGAATCCTTCTATGGTCAGCTTCAAGTGCCGGTTCTCAGTAGTGTTCCTCGAAAAGAACTTTCTTTCCTCCAAGGAAATTTTGTATCACTAACATGCCGCCAGGTGGATGGAAGCAATGAAAAGAATACCACAGGTATGATTCAAGAGTTGGAGCGGTAATCATGTGTTTTTTCGTCATGGTGAGATATTTTTACGGAATTTCGATCTCCCACATACACAGGGAGAGATGACTATCATAATAAAACTTTTCTGCGGCATTACCTCGAGAGACTTCACATGTGACAAGGCATTTGTTCACTTTAAGAGTGTTCGAAAGTGAGCAGGTACCCTGTGATAGAGGCAGAGCACGTTCTTAGCACTCCGTCATAGGTCAAAAATTTAAGGTGACAAGAAAAGGAAGGGAAAGTGGAAGGGATGTACATTCCAGCTAGGGAAACCCAATGGTGTCAGGAGGCAGAGATAATTAATTATTCAGTTAATTAATTTGCGTAATTAATCTGATATCAATTTTATATCAGAAGTGCGCGAGAAACCATGTTGCCCTACTATGTACATAGTCTACAAAATAACGTTTGTAATGGAGGTGCTTTCCAAGCAAGACAGCGGTCATTGAGTTTCTTTTGGCGGAAAACGAGAGTATCGCAGATATTCATAAGTGCTTGCAAAAAATCTACAGAGATCTGGCAGTCAACAAAAGCACAGCGAGTAGCTGGGCATGGTGTCTGTCATCTTTTCAACAAGGTTTTGCAAACGTGACCAATTTCCCGTGTACTGGCCAGGTGCACCCAGCTGTGACGCTTGCAGTGTTCGTACATGTGGACACTGTCATTCGAGGTGACCAACAGATTTTAAGTAAGTGCCTCAGTGCTCAACTGGATGCCTCTGTTGGTAGCGATGACACACTTTCCCACCCATTGGGGCACTCAAAAGTGTGTGCCTGCTGGGTTCCACACTGCCAAATAGAAGACCATAAAGAGTAATGAACGACCATCTGTATGTAATTCTTGCACGTTATGAGGCTGATCATGACAATTTTTTTGGAAGATTGTCACAGGTGTTGAAACATGAGCTCATCACTTCGAACTGGAAACAAAACGGCAGTTTATGGAATGGTGCCACACCAACTTTCCTCTGAAGTAAAAGTTCAAATCCGCATGCTCAGCACATAAAGTCATGGTGATGGTCTTCTGGGATTCGGAAGGGGCTGTTATGTTTGATGTCCTCTCCCATTATGCAACTACACAGTGTACTGTGTTACTCTCATGGAATTGAAGAAACGACTTCAGTGTGTCTGACACTACAAAAATATCTCCTCCTCTGTGACGATGCGAGGTCTTTCACAAATCTGTGCACCCAAGAGGAGCTCACAAAATTTCATTGGACTGTTCTTCCTCATCCACCCTACAGCCTGGATCTCGCACCTTCTATCTTCCATCTATTTGGCCCAACCAGGGATGTATTCCATGGGAAACACAGTTTGTGGACGATAGGGAGATTATTCATGCAGCTAGACATTGGACCTAGTGTCGATGGTTAGAGTGGTTACCTTGTTGGCATACAGGCCCTCACAGTAAGATGGCGTAAGGCCGTGGCATTTAAAGGAGATTATTTTGAAAAACAGAGTTTTGTAGCCAGAAAATCGAGGAGTGATATGATGTATAGGAGTCCTGAATAAGAAGAATCTGATTTCAGAAAAAAAATGTGTGGCATTACTTATTGAACCCCTCTCATATGTTGCCACTTCATGTCAAACAGACATATAGTGCAAATCTGACAACATATTTCCTTCAGTAGAGCATTAAATACTGAGTTAACAGAAAAATTACCAGGTCTTATGGGTGCTTTATTTGGTCTATTTTTGCAACAGAGATGCATGTACAAGGCAACAGATCATGGATTTCCAGATTAGTGTTTGCAAATACTTGTCAATTTTCTGCAGGATGCACATAGTAAACTTACAAATGCACAAAACATTACTGGAGCATATTTTCTTATAGCATTTGCAGGAGCAAAGCAACAGTAGAGGCAGTACAATTCTTAGCTCTCATGATGGATCCATTCTAGGTGACTTCAAATGTAGTATGGTAGTATCGTACCAACATTATTTCAAATTACAGTATCTGTTATAGTCCTTGACAAGAGGTTTATGATAGAAATGGTAAATAATCCTTATGTACAAATCGACTGAAGTGTTTTGTTTGACTACAATATGATGGTCAGTGTGGGTGATAGGAGTCTGCAGGCTAGTTAAGGATTCGTAGTCATGCAGAGATCATGGTTCTGTGTCCATATAGTACAGAGACCAATGGTCTGCGAACATCACATTTGCACAGAGAGTTTGTAGGATGTGGACAGAAAATTTGTGTAGTTACGAAATATGGATATAACTATAAGTTGGAGTTGGAGGCCTGAGCAAAACTGCTTAAAGCTGTGAGTGCAAATCACATTCCCACAAACAAACAGTAGCATCTAGACTGAAGACGACTGTAGATATAGCCCAAATACTGAAACGAGTTGAACCAGCTGTTTGTTCTGTGTAATGCTACTCGTCTTTGTCTTGACACTGAATACTAAATTGGTTGGTATGTATTAAGTATGTAGAGAGTTCATAGCTGAATTTACAACAGAATAAGTAACATATACACAAGTTTGCGGAAAGTTAAGAGCAAGATATACAGTGATCAGGATAAGAAGGCAGCTGCTTAAAATTTCTTAACAAAGGACATAAGAGAGGTTGACCCAGCGGTAAACAGCAAAATGGAGACAAAAAAGATTAATTGCGTACTGCTTATCGCCACCAGTTATGTGTAAGGGTCTAGGGGTTGCGTGTAGCCATACGGTACGTTAACACGTGCTCACCAGCTGACCTGTCTGGAGTGCTGACAATTTGCTTGGTCAGTAGACGCGCTTCTGGCCGCACAGCGACGAGGAGTACGCGACGGGCCGCCGTCCGCAGCGCGCAGAATTAACTAGTGCGGCCTCGCTTGCGAATACGTCTCTTTTCTTAGCTCACCATGGAGCCTTTCGGTACGACCGTAATTAGCCGGTGTTAGGATGTCAGACACAGTGATGATGGGTGCACGTAGCGTGCGTGTTTTATAACCCGCCTTCGTTAATAAACTGTTTACACTTACTTCTCATGCTTGCGTATTGCCATACCTCAAGGATCCACCGCTTACGAATCCTGACAAAATAATCGAGTAATCATCATCCAGGACAACAACACAAAATAACCCTTTTATATATGCAAAATAAGGCGATCTATTCGACCTGGTTCTGAGAACAACCTAATATAAGAGTTAAGTTTGTGGCATTTCGTCCTCCTGAGCTATCTGATCAATCAGAAAGTATCGGACCCGACAGGAACACGACTGAGGACAAAATTGGAGAGGTAGTGTCAGAGAAAATTGAATACACAGGGTTATTAATATCAATAAATATATTTAAGTCTCCAAGTGCCTTCGCAAATAATTTCGCCAGTCGTCATGGTCACCTAGTAGCTCATGATGCCAAACTTTCCACCGTTTTCTACGTACTTCAGTAGTCAGTATGCCGCAAAAATAAACCTGATGTTGCTAACACTGAATCACACGCAAGTTTCATGGGAAAAGATCCCATCGTGCCAAATCACACCACACACACAACACACTATGGATTTCAAGTTAAGTATTTAAGTGTGCTCGTAGGAAGACAGGCACATTTCAACCACAACCAAGATTTCAGTGATCCACTATAATACTCTAGCGCAATTATCCTTTGTAAAATTTATTTTTGCCCTTCAGCGTCATCTCTTGCGCCGCAGACGAATGTGACAGCAGCCATGGAAGTGGACAGTATGATACACATGAAAGAGTGAGCTGAAATCTTCGATACTAATATTTTATGCCTGTTAATCAAATTATAAAGACATAATGAAGGCAAATTCCAACAAAAGAGCTGAATTTATACAAAGTTTACTACTCTGTGTTGGTGTTGCTCTTGGTTTATTTGTCTGATTTCTCTTGCCCATTGTTATGATACAAATTCAGTATTTTGATTTCTTATTGACTTATTTCCAAAGCAGAACATGCAACCTAGGCCTGAGAAAGCAAATGTTGTTATAAAAACAAACAAATGAAGTGTTCTGTACCAGGATTGTGCAGAAAATGTTTTAAAGATACGTGCGGAAATGTTACCTAGTACAATATTTCATGTTTTCCACCTTTCATGGACTTCAAAGGTCTTTATTTCACAGATTTATCTTCTTATTTACTTTCTGTTTTCTGTACTGTGAAGAGCAGTAATTAAATGCCACCTTCTGCTCCACTGAGCCGCCCACCAAACACACATACAATTTTTCTTCTCTGTAGCCTGAAACATCCTCTCAGGAAAGAGTGAAATATTTTGCAAACATCTAGCTTTTCCATAAAACACCAAACTATTTCCTCACATTACAAACTACCATATGGTAAGCACATTCCACTTTGAAATAACAAAACTGTCCATAAAGAATGCAGATATGTGTGAACTGAAAAGTATCAAGAGGAAAATGTTTAAATTTTAGACACTCTTGTTTGAAGTTTCGCCACTGCCAAAAGAAAAGGGCATTTTTCAAGATGTGGATTTTCATTGCCTTTTGTGTGTGTGAAAAAATATGGAATTCATTATTAGGGATTAGTTTCATCAAAAATACTACATACCTCACCCATTTAATAATAGGATTAAAACATTTATTCAAAATGAAAGCAAAACAGTGTAACAGTAGTCATAAAACACACACAGTTTCTCTGTTCAGATATATCTCTTTGCATATAGTAGCAACAACAGTGATTTGCAATGATGTATGAATAAACAACAGGCAACAAATATGTTTGATGTAAAAGTTTCGACCATGTCAATCACAGTTTAATCACTTTATAGAGAAATAAAACAGCCTTTTGAGTCAAGTTACTACATGCCAACCACTTGGTGTGCTTGCATCGCTTCAGCTGTCAATGTGGCACTCGAAGCAGCTAGTGTGTAGTAACAGAAGAATGGAATGATGTAAATCGAGAACTTGCTGTTTTTAATGGTATCATCTCCAAATTACCCAATCAGTAAACATGGCGATGACTTTTCCAGAACGAAAAGGAAAATGTAATACAGGTAGTATCCCATCTCCTGTAAGTGTCAACATATAATAACGAAATTTCAGTGCAGTGTAATATATATGGTTCACATTAGCAGAGTCATAAATGTATCACTGAAAATCGTTTAAGCTGGGATATCTATTACAACGTGTGTTTAAGTTGATGCTTGACATGTATTTTCTGAATTCTGACGCCTTGCGTCGATTTCACTTCGTTTCACAAGTTTCTTTTCTTACTTTAGACATATTTTAATACATTTTAAAGATGTTCCCTTAAGTATCAATGTTACTAATATGAATTTTCAGGTATATCACTTCCATATGTAAATCACTTCATATGCAGTGTACATTGAGAACATGAAAGACAGGAATCTTCAGACATTATTAATTACTTACTTAACTTGCAGATGGCATCAGCATACAGGGTCAGCGATAGCTACATAGTCTTAATGCACCAAATTAGGTCATGCATGGGGGAAATGACATGGCTGGAGCATAATAAATTGTTTCTAGATTTTTATGTTTTGTTTCCTATCAGTATTAATTAACCACACAGTACAAACACTGTTAATTTCCACATGGAATCACAGATTGGTACAGAATAAATGTGCTCTGAAACTGTGCAGTATCTTCATAAACATAACACGCTGAAGACGTTCATGAATTGTTTGTTATCACAGCTACAGCACAAATGACGGATTTCACTCCATAAAGGGATAGCACATACCTTGTGTATTATTCCTGGAGCTTCCAGAAGGGACTATAGGTCATATTAGTATAAAGGTGATTTCCGTTTTTCAGTTTTACCAATATTTCATTGTAATGGATATATTTTACATGTGTAAATTCTTATGTTATGAAAATGGTGGGTAATGGCAGTATTGTAAAAATAGTGTAAATATTTCTAAAGTCATTGACTGTGTGTTATTTTGATACCTTAATCAGATATCGATTGTAAATCAAGAAATATATACTGACATTTGTCTTGAATAACTGTAAAAAGACTTCACAAGATAAGAATAAGTGATGATGTCCTGTTCATTACACTTTTACTGTCATTTATTGGAAAACTAATTTTAGTGCTTATACCACTAGCATATGCAACTAATGACGTATCAGCAAAAAATATATATGTGTGAAAGTTTTGTCTGTGTATTAGAAAACTTTATTAATATCCAAAATTATTAATTAAATACTTTACAAATGAAAATAAGTTCGAACACGGCAAAAAATCAAGTGGTTTCATACATACGTGTATTTCAGAGAATTTCTGTCAGGTCTTGATTTATTACAGTATCTGCCTCACACAACATCGTACATAGAATTTGTACAAGACAATGTGGCTTTATGCAATATATCGAAAATAAATAGTCCTATAATATATTTGTGAACTTTCTGGGTACCATTAGAATTTTGATGATCCTTTTATCCTGATATTGTTATGAAAATGGAAATATTTGATACTGAAATACCAATTTCTACATGAAAACATTAAAAAGATGTAAATAAAAAGAGTTTTAAGTAAATAGAATCTTCTTCTAATTCTTGAATAATGGTCACAACTGTAAGAAATGATATTGTAATCAAAATGTTGAATGCCTAAGGATAGTAAGATTTTTAATTAACTAACACATGAGTTTACATGAAATTCTTGTCTTCTACCAGAGAGATAACTGCAAAATAAAAACAACTTCAAATGCAAAAAGGCACATATCACATAAAAAGGGATTCCATTTTGTTACAATCTTTCAGTTAAACAGTCTGCTTTTTCACATGAAAATCCTTCTCTAAGAAACATTGAATGTCTGTTGACATCTGTTAATTGTCCATACAGCACGACAATCCATACAAGGTACTGTGAACCAGCAGACAAATAACTTAGCATTCATCATAAGTACTAACTTCTTTTTCTTTCTCAAGGAACATCTTTTATATTTAGGTCGCCATCGAGTTCTGCTACAGTTTTCATCTCACTCAATCTTTTAAATCTGAAGGAATGTGACATTTTTGTTTGTTTGTGGGAGGAGGCACAACTTTACATAAAATATACAAAATGCTTCCTACTGACTATCTGGGTGTGCATGTTCTTATCAGCTAGAACAGAAAATGTTAATTAATATGTCTATTAATAATTAGCTAAGCATATGGCTACATCTACAATTTCAAGCATGACGATCAACATAAATAATCACTTGTTATTTTCAGTCAAAGTCATAAATTTTAAATTTCACGTAACTACTTAAAAGTGCACTAAATCATAGTAAAATCAACAAAGTTGAATCCACAATATGTGTAATTAGGTGACGAAGGAGATTTGCATACTCAGATAATGAAACACTAATAAAAAGTTATACAGTAAATTATAGGGACATATGTATCTTTGAATCACTTTTTCACCGACAAATGACACAAGCACATTTCATAAAAACATAAAAATCATTATCGATTTCTCTCTATTTTCTGGGTCTCTTATTTTTGAGAGCATTGAAAAATAATTTTCATTACATATTGAGTCCAACATCTAATTTCTTTCAGTTAGGAACATAAACAGTCATATCAACAAGATTCATTAAATATTTACTTGATACTCCAGTCCATACAGAATGAAAATACTATAGGCACAGCGATGTTAAAGGTATTGTCACGAAATATCCTTATTATCACTTGGAATAGAACAATAAAATATTTCTTTATAACAGTAATACTTTCTCACTATCTTTAGCGCTGCATCTTTACCTACTAGCAATTTTTTTCTTTATGAACAAACGATTTATACATTTTGAATTTTTAGAAAACATCACTATGTAGACGGTTCTTTTTCACAGCTTTAAGAGAAAAGTTCAAAGTTGAATACATGACAATATAATATCAAGTTTTACAGAAAGATGTAATAACAATAAATTTCTAATAAGAATTTAAGAAGGCTACTGTTGGAGTCATGGTAATGGTGCCATACTGCAATTGAACATACAGAGTTGATGATGTTGATTTTACTAAAATACCAACAAGCAAAGATTCAAAGAAAACTTTAGAAGATATAACCTACAAATAATATTTCAAACAAAAATACAAGCAATAATACTGAAGGAAGCATTTGACAAGATATTTGAAAATAATCTTAGTACGAGACTATTTTGTTAATTTTCTTATAAGCCAAGGTGAGGACAATTAAAAATAAAAAAGTCACCTAGGAAAAGGAAAAATAAAATCACCCAGCTGGGGTAGGTATTATTCGCCAGATAGCATAATTGCAATAGAATAATGGTTCCCCTACCTAAATTAATGTAATGTGGGTCGTGTTATAACAGTTCTTTCATTTTCTGAACATCTTGTTTCTTCGCAAATGGATCAAGTATGTTCTAATAAAAACTTATTTTTTTTCTTTTCCATTCTAATGTATATTACAAATGTATGTTTTCGATTTTTGAGACAAAATTAAATAAACAAGTCATTTGCGAAAACCTAAAAAATATTTATATTTATTGTAAAATGTTATAGTTCTGAAAAATGTGAGAAAATTTTATGGTGGCATTACATGAGAATTAAATTCTTTTCTGTGGCATTAACATAATATTGTGTCCACAATTTACTGTAACAGCTGAGGTGTAGCCATAAGTATAATTGTCCAGATTACTATAACTTCAAATATGACCTTGTTCAGAGTTCAATGAGCACCTGAAAGTAAGATTGTATAACTACTGATTTTTAATTTATTTCCCAAGTTTTGCTTTATTAATTGACTTTTCAACAGTTGACAGAAAAGAGTATCAATGTATGGAATTTAGGTATGGTATATCTGACATGACAAACAATGTAGTAGTGATATTTTTTTTTTAATGTGATAAAGAATTTATACAAAATGTGATTTCAGATATTATGTTGATAAATCATTAATTTGGCGACATTATATAAGATAAATCTTTTTTAGAGTTAGGATAGATCAGTGTGTATGGATTTGGATGAGAATTCTTTAATAGTTCAGAAACAATGTAAGAGGTCCACGATTAAGGAATTTGTTGCTAGTGCATTCAAGCAGATGTAATTTAGATGGATTGCTCACGCGCTGCCTGTGATATGTAAGGTATAAGAGAATCTGAGACCAAAGAGCAGTGTTGACTGCAGTAGGAACTGTGTTGCAGTTATAGTAGTTGTTGCTAGTGAGCAGTCTGGTGTATCGTGTTGGCTGGGCTGGTCGTGGTGGAGCGATGGCGGAGCCTGAGCGTTGTAGTGTAAGGTAAAAGCAGCCTGGCGCATATGTAGTATTGTTATATCAAGTCCCATATAAATGTTTTTTAAAAAAATCTCTTGATAATAATCTTTCTCATAAAAAGTAACTTTTGACAATCATTCATTTCAGTTTAAAGAATTTACTAATTTCTCCCAATCCTTGGTTATTCCGATTATTGAAAAAGAAAAATCAGTTGTTTCTTTTTATACATGACAAATCTATCCGCCAGCATTGCACTTAGCTGTGCCAGAAAAATTTCTTATAGGAGCAGATATATACGCGTTATCCGGCGACCTAACTGAGGTAAGATTTTTCAGTTTATTCAGAATGATCTTTCAGGGCCATGACGCAGCACTGCTGATGTCTAAAATTTACCAGTTTAAATTAACACAGTCAATTACTGAACGGTTGTATGTTAGTCACATTTTTTATTGAGAGATTAGTCACATTTTATTATTGATATGTTATGCAATTTATTTTTTGGAAGGTTACACTAAATGTGAAAGATAATTACATATTTTTATAGTGGGGAGGTTACAACAATTTCCTTTTTTTATTTCAGAAACCAAGATTTTATATTTTTCTTGAGTTTAACTAACATTAGGTCTCCCATATTGACCATGATAACCTACATTTACGTTATGCCTTTTTTTCTCATTTCACCTTATTTTTTTAATGGTTCCTCTGAAAATGTCTTCCCCTTCATGTGATTACTTTATTTTATAGGAAGGGTATTCTGAGATAAAATTTTCTGAGATAAAATTAAGAGGCCTTTTACTGCACATAATTTCAAGTGGTGAAAATCCTGTTGGTGTGAGCTGAAAATCATTGACATTCTGTGTCCAAATAACAATAAATTCAGCAAAGTCACCAAAGCTTCTCTTGTGTATCTTCTAGCTGGATTACTTAATGCATGATAAACAGAGATTAAAATACAGTGTAACAAGAACAGGATTGCAGATGGAGTGGGTGGTGCTGGATTAAGAGGAGAATACATGCTCAAACCACTTTCATTTATTTTCTTTTGACAACCTTGCCTTCCAGGAAGGCGTGAGACACAGAATACACTACTACGCATCAAATGTGAAATAGCTGAGTAATTCAAAAATAAGAAAGAAGAAACGTAATGTCAGTGAACATACAGGGTAGCAATTAAATACCAGTTACTTGTTTTCTTTCTTATGACATCAAATTTGAAAAATTGCAATAATTTAAAAATAGGAAACAAAATACTTAATATCAATAAATATCCAAGATATCAATAAGATATTACTTACCTGTTAACTTCTCAGAAACCAATAGGCAATAGAATTTTTTAACATCAGGCATCAGTTGCCATAATATTATAACATGTCACACCGCCACAGTTCAATGCCTATACCATAATATTTGGTATCCAACAGCTTCAATATACCTTTAGAGCTCAACTCCACACATTTTTCTGAAGCCTGTTACAAATGGCTAATAACGCCAAAACAAAAATTTCGTTACAAATACACATTACACAGTTCAGATTTTCAATTCTTGCCCAGCCACCAAAACAAGCAGGAAAAAAGGCTCCAAATGACAAGCTAACGATAGTGATTTGGTCGGAATTTCATTCATCACCAACACAGTGACCTGAGCCAATGTTTCTAATTACACCATAAGCGCTGCTCGGATGAACTACAAACACATCAGACAAGCCCTTTCTGTCCAAACCAAGTCATGTGCTAGGAGCATGCAAAACCACAATTTACTTTGATCAGACTCCTCCGTCAGGCAAATTCTGCAATCTTAGTATCTCAGGTTAACATCTTCAACTCCACCCAAATACCAAGGTCAAAAAGACATGTGCAAGCATAACTTCTGATGTACCATATGCCAAGCGATAAACAACTATAAGTTTGTCACATGAGAAGACCACAATAGCTCAGTAACTCAACTACAAAGCTCAATTAGAATAACAACCTAACAAGTTAACACATTTTTGGACAATTTCAGTCCATCAAGTAACTGCTGCAGCATACCTGTGCACCTTGGTAGCGCAGCGGTAGAGTTACCACCTACCATACAAGGGGCCCACGGTTCGATTCCCGGCAGGAGACTGGGTGTTGTGTGTCCATTATTTTCATCATCATTGACACATTAGTCGCCGAAGTGGCGTCAACTAAAAACACTTGCAATATGGTGGCTGAACCCTAAAGGGAATATCCCAGCCAATAAATTCCATATGATCATTTCATTTTTTTTCAGCATACTTGACAAGTATCGTAAAGGCCGAACTTATATTTTCAATGCAGTGCAAGGTTCTATTTTCCACACATGTAGAAACAGATTTAATGCGC
Organism: Schistocerca serialis cubense; assembly: GCF_023864345.2. NCBI lineage: Eukaryota > Metazoa > Arthropoda > Insecta > Orthoptera > Acrididae > Schistocerca > Schistocerca serialis. The sequence continues at coordinate 488,143,866 of NC_064644.1, read as the reverse complement.
AAGACCATCGGAAAGAAAGTCCTACAAGCTCAGAACAGTAGAACTCACACAGCAGACAAGTTCGTCAATGCATACCGAGTTCAAAAACCCTCAGCACCTAGGACAAGATGTTTAGTCACAGTTAGAAATTTAGTACCCAAAGCAGAGTGCTTACAGAAGGCACAATATTTCATCCAAAGCAAGCAGAACACTGTTGCAGTAAATGATACTCTTCACTCCAACTAACTCCAACATCATTTTGCCCTATTCTCTGTACCAACGATTTGCCATTATATGTCCAAGACACAGACCTCTGCCAATGACTGCACGCATCAGCGTGCTGGGACTGATTATTCCTTCCTGGACGACGACCGAAATCTCAATCGACTCATCCTTGATAAGCATCAAACTGCCTTGTGTCATCCACCACAGCACCTTCTTTCACCTCTGGTAGACAACTACCATACTCCGCCTGTGTGCTTTTCTAAGCTGCTGTCCATGGCAGGCAGTTCAGACACTGACACTCGGTGTGACACCGTAACGTCACCCCCCGCCCCCCTTAAACTGATCGTCAGGAGGGGAAGGAGACGTAGGAGCCTCTGGTGGATACCGATTGGTCTCCTCTGTGGCGAATGGTCTCATCCAAAGCAAGCAGAACACTGTTGCAGTAAATGATACTCTTCACTCCAACTAACTCCAACATCATTTTGCCCTATTCTCTGTACCAACGATTTGCCATTATATGTCCAAGACACAGACCTCTGCCAATGACTGCACGCATCAGCGTGCTGGGACTGATTATTCCTTCCTGTGAAGAAAGGAAATTATAAATAGGTGAGGATATCACTACAAAATAACAGTTACAATTTTGCTTCTTAACTACCCACAGGGAAAGAAAGACATTCATTTAAGACAATCAAGAGAACAGCCACAACCATCATTTCCCAGTTTTAATGTCCTTTTGGCAGAAAGGGTTCTAACTATGCTTAATTAACAGATAGAGTTAATAACTCATTCACGACAATAAAATATACAATTAAAATCACAACAACTTGTTAGACTTAACTCTTTGGCATAAGGTTTACAATACTCTAGTAGTCCTCAAGATCCATCCCCTCCTTGAACAGCTTCACATGAGATAAATGGAGGCTCAGTATTCGTTGATTCAGTTTTTGGGTATACAGTTAGAGTTCTCCGTGTGTTATACTGATGTCACAGAATTCAGTCCAGCGCAAACACACCTTCATTTTCAATCTTCTCAATTTTCCACATTATCGCGAAAGCTGTCCAACACATACTAAGTATTAGTCCACTATTCTGCCATCTAGAGGACGACACAGTTAACTCAGCTACATTCGTGCATTCCAACAGACCTTTGCATTCAGACAGCTCCTGCCATTAGCTGGAACGTGAATCATTCCCACCACAGGCCATGCTTAGATGGAATCATCCTAGAAAACTGGGCACGTATATGTTTTATCATTGTACTTACAATTAAATGTTACAATTGCAGTTTCAGTTGAATGACATTTGACAATGAGCGAAGTATCGGAAATACATCCTGCTGATGGCCGTGGGTTTGGAAATAGAAATATCTCTACCATTCTTATCAATTGAGATACTCTTCCCTCTGCTTTCATAGTATTCCACTGTCATTTCCTCTGCATATGCCAAAACATAAACACATACTTTATAAGCCTGATGCTCAAGGTGAACCTATCATGCATCCCCTACTACTACTAAGTATAATACTTCGTCAATAACTGATTCCCTATGATACAAAATAATACTGTCCCAAAATCAACGATGGGTGCGCATGTCTCATACGTTTTTCTTGCAAGTGCTACTGCTGTGTCTTAGAAAAAGAGGTTTAATCGTGTTACAAACTGCCAGATGTTAAGAAACCCGATCCCAACAACTACTGTATGTTACTGTCACAAGCAGTCTTGGTTCTACATGTGCACACAAGTATCCATGTTAAAAGCTATACTGGGCTTATAACTCGAGGTATGGCATTACCTCCGAATGAATTTTTTTTTTTTTTTCTAGACAAATACCGAGACGGTGATCGTAGGAGCGTAAATTATCAGACCAGCACTTCTATTACATGTAACCCACAATGCAACATTGTGATAAATTCGCTGAATTTTGAAAATGATTCGGCTAAGGAAAGTGTTATGAAACTGCTATCTGCAACTCCCACATGCTGCCGCGGCTAGATATTTCTATAGTATGTGTAACATATCCTATCTTGATACCATGTCATAGGTTCTGCAATATTTCGACTGCATTATAAGCGATGACTGACTGAGAAGGATCACAAACAGTAGTAGATGGTGTGCTGACTGAGGCCATAAGAAATGTACACTAGCTCTTCAGATTTCTAGTGTTACGCAGTCTGCTAGAAATGATATCTATGATTTGGAATCAAGTCCTTCCATTCAACCACATACCTCCGTTGGATCACAGCCACAAGTGAATCGTATTTCTGACACTCTCATATCTCGAAACGAGTCACCTTTCTCGAACCCATCTGCTAGCATAAAATTGTAATATGGTTTTAGTCAGCCCCTATGCATCTTGCAACTGCGCCCATTTTTACAGCTTTGCACATGTGATCATTTCAATTTAAGTTGGAACTGGGAAGATGTTGGAGAACGCCATATTCACCACCTTCTGCATCCTGTATTGAAACAGAACGATGTTAGTTAGTGCAACAGGACTGTGTTTTGACCACTCGGTGGAAATGTGCGTATTGTGGTGGGTGTCCAAATCAGATACAGATACTACAGCCCGAAGCACATCTGTGACCATTCACATCTATCAGCCCAACATGCTATCATTGTTATTCTGTACCATCCAATAGAGAAAAATTACGAACTATAAGAACTCCTCTAACTTCATCCGATATAGAACTCACCTAGGCACCAATGCTGGCATGATGATGCATAGCTGTGGCAGGGTTCCAGTGTGGAGTGAGAGATGTCTCAGTGCTTCCCAGAATAGCACAGGGTGCATTCCTCCTAGCAATTCTAACAGGGCATCCTGTCCACCCATCAAACTGCTGCTGCTGTCGGAGTGGAACAATCCTATTAAATATACAGGTATTGATCCACTGCAGAGACCAGTTAAAAGTCCCATCACCTGTACTGTAGGAGGATGATGGTATTCCGTGGACTATACTGTAAATCACAAGAGATGCTCCCTGTGGCCCTGTCTCATTGTTTGAAACATAATTTGTTTCTGCTGTAGCATGCTTCGTACATCGCCATACATTTTGTTTTTCTGCCATGACTTCGAGGTCTGTGTCAGATTCTAAACTGACATTAAGACGTTCTGATCCACGGCCTTTCGCAGAAAACTAGACATTGCACCATGTAAATCATGTTATTACTGCTGCTGCCATAACACGACACACACACACACACACACACACACACACAAATACTGGACGATTTTAAATAAAAGAGAATTACAAGTTACAACATAAGCAAATTGGGGGGATTTTTGCGGTGTTGAGGAGAGTTTCCCAACTGCTGTCCGAAAGTGATTCATGAGCTCTATATTTAAACTCATCTGTCACAGTGATGGAATACCTGATGGCTCTGCATTCCGTTTTGACTGATTCCTCACACTGCGATCGCAGTTTCAGTGCTATCCATCCCCAGAAAGTGCTGTCCCTCCACCAAAACTCTCTCTCGTACTCAAACAAGCGATGTCAGTCAATCATTATGTAGTAACCAACAGCGCACCAGTTGACGGATGGGATGGAAAAGACACCATCATTGTACTCTAATGATGAGCATCACAGATGATAGTGCGAACAATTTTAGCAATTTTACAGCAATTTCAACACCGACAAATGCTGAAACAGCATGTTTCCCAATTTCACTATCATAGTTAAACCACCCCTTCTCCACTTTGCGAGTATCATTGCGAACGTGGATAGATGACAGTTCAGTACACCCATTCGTTGTTAATTCCTGAACACATACACCATCAAAGTATATCAGAGAGTGCTCTACATATTTCTAACACCTCAAGCATAGTGATTAATTTACGATCTATCTCTATGCGTATGGGAGTCACAGAACATTCTCGCTGTCTTAGGGTAAAATTAGAGGGTGAAAGGCCCTCCACACAATGTCATTGACCAACCCACCCTGCAGCACCATTACCGATTTAATCTGCAACCGACCAGAAGTAGGCCGCTACTTTCCACATCTCATGAATGAATGGAGCTTGCCGAGTCCTCACCCACTCAAGCTCACAAGATTTCTCAAGATACGCCCATATCGAGGAGGTTAGCACTCCTTACCGATGTATAGCAACAGATTTGAAAGTGTCATGATGTAATAGCAGACTGTTACGAAGATCAAAAAATGAATGATTTTTATGCATGATGGATCTCCAGATGGATGGAGTTCGAAGCATTTTTACGTAAATCAATCAAATTATCAATTTTAAAGTATTATTCCAGAGTCCAGGAGCAGTACCTGGAAGCCATTGGTAAAAGCGAACATAAATACATGCACTCCTAGGGCTACAGCGTTCTGCACTTAAAATGGGCTATAATGTTAGATCACTTGCGTTTCCAACCTATCAGTCGTATGGAATGTAGCGCTGTTATTATTCCATTGTAAGATATACTTTTCAAGCACATGACATACATCCTTCTTCCTGGTTTCTCTACGATAACCTATGTTATCGAACCATCAAACAAGAAAACAGCTTCTGTCAAACATTTGCTCTGCATGATACAAGCACAATATGGCTTTCCAGAGACGTCCACTGTTCACATCCTATCATGGTTCAGAAATTATACTATGCCTGCATCAGGCCTATATAATATGATCATTAGTAACCGGGGATACGTCTTACAAGGAAACAGACAAACCCATAGCAGCATCAGACGTGAAAATTACACGTCATTCTGCCACTAACCCTGTAAGCACCACATCTTTCAGGCAAATGTATACACGGGGAATGCAGTACCTCACAAGAACCTATCACTAACTTAGTTATGACGCTTAAGTCTCGATTTTACACCCAAGATGCGATAGGGGGGAGGGGGGATAAATGATAGTTCGTTTAGAGGAGTGTGTCACATTTCATCACACATGAGATGGAAGTCCTCTGATGACCGACAGGTTTACTGTTAACGATCGTAAGTACACAGTGCTTTAAACCACATGCACAACATGCAGATGTATATGAGTCGAACGCAGGCTATGTCACGTGACTGATGCATGCTGATAGAACAGTGGAAAAATTAACCTGCAGCAACTTCTCCCCCTCTAGAATGCATCATCAGTCTGCCATTAAATTGTACCTCATTACAGCTCCATCTCACTCGATCACCCAGTCCACTCTCTGTTATCCTTTAGCGCAGATGCAAGTAAGGTTAGAGATGGATGGTTCTCTGTTCCTGAAAAGCATCAAATACAGTAGTCAACTCGCGTACATCACTGGTACCTCAATAGACATACAATATAATGCTACCTCGACGGAAAAAAATTGACTGCTTCCCTGATTCCCTTCGCTTCCATGTCGACGTTTTCTCGGATTCCTCTTGCTGCCGCATACTTGTTTCCATGTAGAAATTGCTCTGCGCGAACCAGAAGATACATTTCCTCACATTTCAGTGTATATTAGGTCAGTTTACACCTATTCACCGTCATTTTTCACAATTCTATCGATTTTTTAATGTTAGTTCTATCCATGCGATCATGACATAACCTTTCGTTCTGTGTTCTAAAACTGATTGTAAATGTAGCACAGCTGCCAACACCTAGCCCAAATGCACTGATCGGGAGGCGCAGTATGGCACAGTACTCTACTGTATCCAGTCACCTCAACATTTGGAGAGTGCTTGCTCTGTTTTCTGTATGTGCGTGTATATGCATTTGTTGCGGAAGGCAACACAGGCATCGCTTTCGAAATGCTTACTGAATCATGTTGGGACTCCGTTTAGAAAACAAGACTGTTCGATGCGCGTTTGCGTACCGAAACGATCGGCAAAATGGCAGGAAGATGCAGACTAGGGCCCCTGGTAACCTCCTCCATGCACACAGAAGTCATTATCCGATGTTAGGTTGTACAGTCTGTTAGTAAACGAGAGAGAGAGAGAGAGAGAGAGAGAGAGAGAGAGAGAGAGAGAGAGAGAGCCCACTTTGCCTACCCAACTACGTCAGAAGGCGCTTCCACAGGCTGCTTCACAATGTAATACCAGCCCTGGAGCCCTATTCTATATCGTTCATACCGATCCGTGCAGTAGGTTAGTTGCGGTAGTGACATAATTTTTGGTTCTTTATCCGAATTTCCTATTCAGTAAGCTTCTGAAACCTGTTACCGAATGGTGTTCCCGCAGACTTTTTGACAACTGTGACAAGAGGTTTTGGATTTCAGTATAGCCCTGTCATTAAGTGACCTGTGGTTTATTTACACCTACAATTTATTATTTTAAACATACTGAGATGTTTCAGCTTTGGATTTAGTGATTTTGTTACTAAACAATCAACACATGACACGTCTGGTCGGAAAGTGTGTTCATAATAGACTATTTTCCTTTGTTAGAAATATGGTTAGGTTAGGTTGTTACTGCAAATGATTACAGTGTAGTGGCGACTTCTGCCACCGAATGTATCAGGATGACCAGATGTAGCGGGAAGACATCGAATGTAGTGGGTGGATGCCAGGAGATGCTGTATTAAAACTCAGTGAGAACTTTCCAAATGATCCATTGTTTCCACTACAGTGCTCCGTTCACCTCGGTCCATGTCACAGGGTCCCACAATGCTGAGGCCACTGCCCCAGTGACCCAGTACAACACATTGCTGTGTGTCGGCCTTGTAGGACCACGTCGTCAGGGCTATGCCGCCACTGGTTCAGCGGTCTTCTTCCCTGTTGACTCAGCGCTGCTCCACTGGGAGCCGCCGAGCAGCCCGCTGCTTCCTTCTTCGTTGGCATAGCTGAGATCGCGCCGGCAACGACCGCCCGCGATCCGGAGTCCGAATCTGCGGCCCTCGCCTTGGGAAGTCTCCGGCGTGTGTCGGAGACGCCTACCCGCGGTAGCGAGCTGAAGAGTGGCCTGCCCTGGCTGACTGCGGACCCCACGTTGGCCTCAGAGGGTCGAACCAACGACTCGCCATGCACTGGGATGCTGGCGCCCCAACTGTTGCTGCATGTAGCCCAGTGGTGTAACACATCCCGCCGTCCAGGAGAGCTGCCATACTTGAATGAATTTCGTTAGAAAACGGCACCTATTTATACTCTGTTGTGCACCTCTGTTTTGCTAATGCGCCACTCCGAGTCACGTACACACCACACCCCGGTTGCGCCAGTGGGTCCCTTCTTCCTGTAACTTGCGACATGCATACTGCTGCGTTTACTCTTTTCAGCAGTTCGACGGCCCTGTGGTCTCCATTCAACTTCGCAATCGCTGGTCAACGTAACTTACTGCAATACGGCCCGCACCTGGCTCTAACTTGTATGCTACAAAATATTGCACCAAATCTAACTTCCCTATCTTAAACTGTGGTGCCACTACATTATTCATTATTCCCCTCTTCAGAAAGACGCAGTCCCAGGGTCGACGCTTAACTTGTTTGGGTCGGCACCTATGGCATATTTCCTTACAACCAGCAAACTTAAATGTGGTCTAGTCCCCTCTTAAAACCATGACATGAACCTAAACGTAAAAATTCCTTACTGGACGACCACTGCTCGATCAACCCCTTACCTACTCATCTCACGCCCTCGGTATCCAATCCACTGGGACTTGGACTACCCTTGGTTCGCTTTTGGAATTAGCTCTCCGCCTGATCAGAAAGAAAACAACACTTAACAAAGTTAAGGCTGCCATGACCTGGCTGCACAGTTTGGTTTAACAAGGTCAGATTCTGCCTTGGCAAAACTCTAAAGTGGCTTTTGGCCAGTACAGCTGTGGCTGCGTACTATTCAATTGCGTGACTCCTGAAGTTGACGCTGGCAGATGGAAGATTGGTCCTGTTATGTTACACTTAGTTCCATTGATCAAAATTCCGCTCCCCTCGAGCTCTATATGTTTCGCTTCTGCAAATACTCCCTGCTCAAAATAACTTGCTACTACTACAATTTTGTATCCACGATGTCCCTTGGATAGTTTATTCCTTTCCTACTGGTTAAAGATAACTGCACCGTGCACGTATCCCATATTTGTTACTTCACAGATTTTCCTCCAACATTCACTATTTTTGATCCAAACCCAACACCGATTGTGTGAGCACTTTCATCCTTAAATTTGGATTATATGAACTGGTGCAATAAACACGACTTCCCTGACCCATCACTGTCGATAACTAAAAGTTTAAACAGGAAATTGTACTACTCTGACATCGTTCAACACTTATTTATTACGGCTTTGCCTCTAAATTTACTCTGACGCATTTATTTCTCCAGAACTGTGTTTGATTTCTCCTCCAAGAACACTCCACATATGTCAGACGCTACACTTCTCCTTTCAATGACCTGAGGACATGGATCACCATCACCCTTCCTCCCTCTCGAAAAGGGCTGCTGCCACTAGCAGGCCCACAATACTCGAAACACACATAAAATACAATGCCTAATTAATCTATGCAAACGCAATGATACATAACAAGAAAACAAAAAGCGCCACAAATACTCCTCTACTTTCTAGATCTCAAAGCATATGGTACTTCATGCTGTACTGTATCTTCCTGGTTTTCTCTGTGCTTAGCACCTCTCTTCACTCTCTCTTTCTTCCACTTTCCTTCCTGTGACAGGCCTGGAATCACATCCGGGCAACCCTTAAATGGCCGTAGCCGCCCAATGTGTACTATCGTTGTTCTAGTTGGCAGCTGAAGCTTAACATTAACGGGGGATGTGGTTTCAACAACTTGGTATGGCCCTTGATACTTCGTGAGGAACTTCTTTGTTTTCCCTTTTTGTGTATGGGGGCTGGACAGCATAACCCATTGCCGCAATCTATACTGCGGTAAACTTACTCCCCACTTTACTGCGTCTTACTGCCTTTCCAAAGCATTTGTATTCGCCTTTTGTACCCGTTTCCATACATACCGAATTGTCCTTGTGAATTGACGTACAGATTCACCAGTCCTTCCTTTCTGCAGCTTCACTAAATCAAACGGTGACGGCCTTTTTCGCCCATACACTACCTCATATGGAGACAAACAGGTATTTGTATGGACTTTTGCATTGTATGCGTATAAAATATGCTTCAAATACTCGTCCCACTGATGGTGATGAGAATCCACATAAAGCTCAGCACCTTCCCGATTGTTCTGTGTACCCGTCCTGTCCTTCCGTTGGCCTGTGGATGCAACGCGCTCGTCCTCAACTTCTTTACGTTCAACAACTTACACAGTTCCTTCATTAAATCCCACATGAAGTTGGTCACTTGGTCAGTAATTATTGTCTCTGGTATACCAAACTTCAAAATCCAGTTGTTTACTAATGCCTGCGCGACCATTGCTGCCTGTTGATTTGGCATAGCCACCACCTCCACGTACCTCGAAAAATGGTCTATTATTGTCAGAACGAATCCGTTACCCGATGGTGTTCACCTAAAAGATCCTAAGACATCAATCCCGAGCAGAGAGAATGGACATGTTGCTTCCAGTAATCGTTGCATCTGTATCTGTTTCCGACTCAAATCTGCTCTCTGTGCACATGGTATACAATTCCTGACATACTGATCCACAGCTCCTTTCCTACTTCTCTACCAATACCTTTCCGCCACTCCCCTATTCGTCGCTCTACACCGTCCATCACCAGATAACACATGATCATGTGCTTCCTTGAAAACCTCATCCCTCAACTTCGCTTGCACTACTACCCTTGGCCCTAACTTTGTTTCCCTGCACAGAAGACCGTCGCACATATTAAATTGTGGCTGTGTCCGATATAATTCACAATCGTTGTCCGCGTCATGTAATTCTTGCCAAACTGCTACGTCATAAGCTATCACTTCTACTTTTGCCACCTTCCTACTCAGTGCATCCGCATTACCGTGCTTCTTCCCAGGCTTGTGTACCACCTTGTAGTCGAATTCACTAAGCCTCACAGCCCATCGAGCAAGTCTAGTGGACAGATCCTTCAATCCCAACAACCGCTTCAACTGTCGCTACCAGAAATCTTCTCCCATATAAATAAAATTTAAAATATGTGATTCCATAGATTACGCTAAGCATCTCCCTCTCAGTTGTTGAGTAATTCCTCTCTGATGCATTCAACTGCCTAGACGCATAGGTTACAGGATGTTCTTTCCCATTAACTTCCTAACAAAGAACACACCCCAATGCTTGATTCGACACATCGCATGCTAGTATACTCCTTTTCAAAATCTGGAAACACTAGACCTGGACTTGATGTTAACACTTCTTTCAGTTTGTCAAATGCTTTCTGATACTCTTCTGTCCACTCAAATTTCACACCCTTCCATAACAATCGCATCAACAGCTGTGCTAAATCTGCAAAACCCTCCACGAACTTGATAGAAATTACAAATTCCGATGAATGATTGCACTTCCTTAACTGTTTTCGGTTCCCGAATATCCCGTACAGCCTGTACCAACCTCGGATCTGTTTGCACTCCATCCTTACTGATAATATGACCCAAATATTTTACTTCCTCTAATGCAAAATGACACTTCTCCAGGCTTAACGTCAAACGAGCTGCTCTTAACCTCATAAAGACTCCCCTTAACCTCTGTCTATGTTGCTCCACTATAGTGTCATCCAAATAGACCAGACACTGCTGTGGTTTCAAACCCCTGAAACATTGCCGGAGCGTTTTTCAAACCGAATGGCATTCTAATGTACTGGGAATAGCCTCCAGGTGTGGAGAAAGGAGTTTTTGGACGATCCTCTGGAGCCACCTCTAACTGATGAGAACCACTTGTCAAATCCATCTTACAAAAGTACTGGCACTGTCCTAATTGATCCAAAGTCTCCGATATGTTTGGATTGGGGTATGCATCAGTTACTGTCTTATCTTGAGGTATCGGTAGTCACAAAAGAACCTGTATTTCTTAGTTCCATCCGCAGATTTTTAGGCACAAAGGCAATGCCCGCTCCCCAGCAACTATTACTGTGCTCTATAATACGTCCACAAGCTGCTTATGAATGAAATCCTCCACAATCAGCTGCAAATACCTCGATATTCTGTATGGTTTACGGTAAACAGGTGCTTCTTTCCCTGTTTGTATCATATGTTGAACTAATGGAGTTGCTGGTAACGGCCCTTGTGGAAAAAACAAATCCTTAAATTCCCGCAATAATTCTTTCCTATGCTGTCTTTCTCCTCCTTTCAAATGGTTAATTTTGTAACGCAATGCAGTTCTATCGGCAGTTAGTGGTTGATCGCTTCGCCTGCCTCTCGAACACCAGTCTTCATCATCTGGCACATCCAAATTTGCTACTAAAACTCCTTTCCTCAAATTCGCGTCTGTAGCGCTAAAATTATCCACGTTCACGGGAACTACTGGCCCATCGTTTCTCTCCTGTAGGGTACAACACTACATTTCACAAAACAACCCAATGGACCCAAAACTTCATTATCCTCCAATGCTTCAGTAACACATACCATACCCACAGGTAGATTCGACTCCATTCTTACCCAAAGCGATTTCCCGGTGCCACTAGACATACACTCATGTGAATTAAGTCTTAATGTTTATGTATGTGGTTCAATTGGTTTCTTCATTATATCGAACGCCCCTCACGACAGCTCTGGGTTGACAACAGTTTCCCCTAGACGAAATAACATTCCACCAAGTTCTACAGTTAGTTGTCCAAGGTCAATTTTGGCATGATGCTGATGCAAGAAATCTACCTCTAGGATCATGTCGTAGCCCTCGCTTACCCATGGTACTACCTCCATGCATGCATTAAAACGGACTTTCTCTATTCGAAGTCAACTGTCACCGACCCCAAAGGCGTGACCTCTTTATCGCCCACTCCAAGCAACCTATAACGTGGTGGGTCTAACTTCCTTCGTCCCATTATATTCTTAGTAGCCACTGACATTTGCGCCCCTGTGTCCAACAAAATCTTAAACTTTTTAGTTCCTATGGAGCTTGCCACTGAACATTACACTTCTGCATACGTATTCGTAGCATTGAAATTAAATGCGAGCTCCTTTAGGTGTGCCTTGGGGCCCCTCTGCCGTTTGACGATTGTTCACCTCTCCTATCTCCACTTCTCCATCTTCCACGCAACCGAGTTCCTCCCCTTCCTGTATTCCTTCGTGACTGGGTACATCGCCTCTGCATACGTCCCATATGACCACACTTATAACATTTTATGCCTGCTGTAAACACTGTTTTTCTCTCGCATACCCCTGTTGCCAAACCTATTTCCTCACATTGAATTTTCAGCTGAATGGCCGAATACAAATCTTTCGTAGTCCCTTCACATACTTTCAGTGACATATGCGCCGGTAACCCTCTCAAAAATACGTCAAGTGCCCTTTGCTCGGCCTCCTGCAACAGAACACCATTCGCTTCATCACTCTGACCCAACTCGTAAGTGTACTCATTAATTTCCCTTATCCTGTCCACAAATTTCTCCATCGTCTCCCCCTGTCTCTTTGACATTGTACTTAACCTCTCTCTAAAGTACCGAGCGCTATTCTGCTTTTTGTACCTTTGTAAAAGCCCTTCCCTTAACTGCTTAAACTGTCCTGCCTTCCTTAAGGCCTCAGAACACCTTCATATGTCTTCGCTTCACCCGCCAATCCGATCTTGGCTACATGTTACAACTGTTCATCAGGCCAACCATTCATCACAGCTGAAATTTCCATGTCTTCCACAAACGAACTCACATCCTCAGATGCCTTGCAAGAAAATAGAATAATCAGACTCGTGGCAGCTGGATCGATCTCCTGCACCGTAGGCAACAACGACTGATCAAATGCGGTTTCCTGCTCACTCCTAGATGTTAATTCATTTCTCAGCTACGTATTGTCTGCTGTCAATTGCGAAATCTTTTCCAGCAAGATCCGCACCATTTCTGGTTCTGACACACCTTGCGTCCTTGACTCTGCCATTGTGCTGCTTTTGTTCCCAGTTACTCCCGAAACAAAATATTTAAGTACAAGAACAACCTGACTTCCTACAGCTCCATATCATCACATTCAGGAACATCATATTCAAACCAATACAAAAGTAATTAAATGTCACGAAAACACATACAAATAAAATACATCTTACTGCCTCAAATACACTAATACTTACTCTGACAACAAAAAATACTATGCCTACGCAAAACATCTACAATGTGGCTTGCCAGGAGCCATACACACAAAAAAGAAAGAAAACGTCCAATACTCAATAAGAACAATTTTGTCAGCACTCACCACATTTTGTGACTGTAATGCAGGCGATGGGCTTGAACATCGTACTGTACAGACGATGTCTGCCATTCTGACACCAAATGTAATGGGAGGATGCCAAGAGGTGCAGTATTAAAACTTGGCGCTAACTTTCCAAATGATTCATTGTTTCCACTACAGCGCTCCATTCACCTCAGACCACGTTGCAGAGTGCCACAATGCTGAGGCCACCGCCCCAGTGACCCAGTACAATGTACTGCTGTGTGTCGGCCTTGTAGGACCACATCGTCAGAGCTGCGCCACAGCCGGCTCAGCGGTCTTCTGCCCCATTGACTCAGCGGTGCTCTGCTGGGAGCTGCTGAGCGGCCCGCTGCTTCCTGCCTCGCTGGCATAGCTGAGATCGTGCTGGCAACGACTGCCCGCGATCCAGCATCCAAATCTGCGGCCCTCACCTCAGAAAGTCTCTGGCGTGTGTCGGGAGCCGAGACAATTGCCCACGGTAGCAAGCTGAAGAGTGGCCCGCCGCTGGCTGGCTGCAGACCCCGCGTCGGGCTCAGAGGGGCAAACCAACAACCCGCTGTGGACTGGGATGCTGGCGCGTCATCTGTTGCTGCGTGTAGCCCGGTGGTGTGACATACCCCACCATGAGCTGACACACTTGAATGAATCTTGTTAGAAAACGGCACCTATTTATATTTGGCTGTGTGCCTCTGTTTTGCTAACGCGCCGCTCCAAGTCATGTACACACCACACCCCAGTTGCGCCAGTGGGCCCCTTCTTCCTGTAACTTGCAACATGCATACCACTGTGTTTACTCTTTTCAGCGGTTCGACAGCCCTGTGGCCTCAATTCCACTTTGCAACCACTGGTCGATGTAACTTACTGCAAACCGGCCCACACCTTGCTGTAACTTGTGTGCTCCAAAATGTTGCACCAAATCTAACTTTCCTATCTTAAACTGTGGTGCCGGTACAACAATATAAAAAAAATGTTTTCGGTCAGTATTCTCGCAAAATACCTGCTATTTTTATGCTATAGAGAGTTCAAAGGTCGTTAAATATCAAGACATTGGCTCTGCTTACATATGTTACACGAGTGTTTGCTGAAATTACTAGTGATTTCACATACTCTTTTCCCCAAATGGTTTACTAATACATTAGAAAAATGCGTTTAAAACTGTTATGTAACAATGCAAAGGAATTTTGTGAAGTCTGGTAGAGGAAATCTTCCAAAAGTTCATGTATTTACGGCTTACGACCGCATCATTTGGCAACGAAGTCAGCCTTCATCTCTCTAGAATGGAATTACATGAAATAAAGCACCGACAGCATGCGAGTTGTAGTAGCGAAGCTCATAAGGCAACGAACTGTGGTGTGGTCACATACTGCTGGGCCAAATATGTTTTTTTCCCTCTTCGCGTTTGTAAAACATGCTGAGACTTTGTTAATCGTCGAAGTAAAGTATTTTTCTGAAATATTCATTGTTTCTTACACGTAAGAGCAGCGCACTTTCTCAGTAATTTTCTATGTGTGAAACAACTGACAGTGACATTTATATTTTCTCCTGTCACAAATAATTCACCATTTTTTCTGAATGCGTAACGATTTCTAAGGGTGTGGTCAGACAGAAATCTAAGAGGGCAATTTAAAATTGCTGTGAATGAAACTAGCAGCAGTCCTTTTTATATTTTAGCTTGTTCCAAGTATTTATCTGCAATCGAATCCTTAACAGCAGTAGACAGAGACGAAAGATTCCTGCCACAATATTTTTAGACTATACCACCATATATGAAACATTTTGATTCATCAGGTGCATGTTATAAACTACAGCGAACTTCTATAGCTGCACTTGCTACACACTCTTGGAAAGATGATTTTTTCAAATTTTGTTTTTATGAACCAAATCGTTGTTGTGTCATAAAGGGAAGTAGGCTACTTCATCATTTGGATCTCTAAGAGTTAGTTACAACCACATTCTACGCATCTTCTTATTCTTTGACACTAACAATGCTTCAGGTTCATGGAGATGTGTTACGGCTATGCGACTAATTGAAGGCAGTTTATTCTCATATGTGTTTCACTTCTTTTATTTGTGAAGCATCATCACGAATAAAGGAAGCGAAGCGCGTATGACAATAACGAAACTTTCCAGAATGAGATTTTCACTCCGCAGCGGAGTGTGCGCCGATATGAAACTTCCTGAGATCGAGTCTAGGTCTGGCACACAGTTTTAATATGCCAGGAAGTTTAATAACGAAACTGCCTCCAATTAGTTGCATAGTCGCAATGTACCTCCATGAATTTTGAAGGAACTAAGGTACGGCAGAAAACAGCAAAAATGACTAATTTTTCGGGTATTTCTATAGATGTATTTGTACAATGTGGTACTACACTCCATCCCTAACTCATATTCTGAAACGTAAAATCCAAAACAAGAGGTCGATGTGAATGAGAATAAAATGACATAATGTGACATTTACAACATTTTCCAGCAGACAGTCAATATTGTATCGTTATCATGCATTCATGGAAGCCCGTGGTCAGCAAAATTTGAACAGTATTACGTACTCTAACCACACTTTTCGGTAGTGTGAAGAATGGCATGCCTTTGTTGGCTGCTAGCTGCTTCAAGTTCGTGCCGCTGTAGTGTGCATGCGCGGATCTGAGGCAGCTTTCTTTTCATTGGTTGGCGCGAGGAGAACTGACAACAGTGTTTTGGTTCACTAGGACCAAGGTTATTTAATAGGGAGGTTGGGCCCGAAGCTAAATTGGCTGTGATTTGCTGGCGCAGTGACGTCACTGTAGGAGCAAAGCGATGCAGCGGCTAGCACAGCAAGCGACTCTTACTAAGGACAAAAAACTACTTATAGCAGCAATAAGTTGTCATGAAATTATTTAACAGTTGATTTACCTGTTTAGATGTTTGCAGTGGAAGAAGAGTGCCACTGTCTTGATTTCCGCATCTGTGCTGCTTTCTGCATTTTATGCTTCGTATTGAGGAACCGCATACAAATGAAAAGTCGTGTTCTGACATACAGTTTTATAACTTGTGAAGAAAATTCCGGATATTTAGTTTGGACAGCAGTGCATATTGTTTTCACTATATTTTTTCCCTTGGAAATACTATCCAATCCATTAAATTCATTAAAAATTAGTTCAAACTGAGACACCTTATGTAGCCACTCATCTGTTGGAACTGTAAGCCCACCACGAGTAGGGCTTCAATCCAACCATAATTTTCATTTGTTGGAGGACTTCAAATGTCAGCAGACGGCGTTCCCAGTGTCTTGTCACAGTACTTCGCATGATATGCAAAGTAGCCAGCCAGGTAATGGAATCCTTCCGCAGAGCAGTCACATCCCTCTTTGACAGCAGATTCTTCTGGTGCAGGTTGAAGAGGAAAGTTAATATCTCGTTGCTCTTTTTCACCATCTATCATTTGCAGTGCTTCGCTCATGTCAGGCAAAATTCCTGTGAACAAATGTGACGTCAAAAATCCGTCACACTCATCTGCCTCTACTGATGTGTCACTTGACAGATGAATGTCATGAGCATTGTGTCCCAGCAGTAACAGCCGTAATCGATATTTTACTTCTCTTGGAGAAGGGTTCAAATGGAAATGACCAATTCCTCTGATCTGTGAGAAAAATTTTTCCAGTGCATCCTGGTTCAATCTTACAGTTAAAATATATGTCATTTGTAGTGGCTGAAGGTCTGAAAACGTCCAAATAATGACCGAACAGTTGTCAAAATGCCTTTCTGGAATGGGAGCAGGTGATTTGCATTGCCTACGCGCATTTTTTTGGCATATGGATACAGTCCTCTCAATAATCTTTTTTTAACATCCTTATGTATCCCATAACCACATGATAACGCATTCTTAATGTACCTCTGAGCATTCAGAATGTCAAATGCGTCGTTTGCTAACTGAAAAAAATTTGCTGCTTCCTCTTCAGGCATTAGGTACTTTACAGCTGTAGCTGTGGTACTCGAAAAAAGTTGCATTGCCAAATAAAACCTTGGACGCTCTCTCCCCTTGACATTGAGATGAAGCTATGGCAGTTTAGGACACAACTTCATTTCACTCCTACCTAATGCGAGCAGTCTTTCTGAAATAGATTTATTAACAATTTTCCCACTTGGAAGCTTTAGTCCGTCATCCAGAAAGTGGTCCCTCATTAATTTAAACAAATGTGGAACATCTGAAAACACCCAGATTCGTTTCTTTTCATACTGCGGATTGGAAAAGCACGAATTTGTTTCTGTCACATTAAAATCTTTCCACACAGATCGATTTTTTGTTCCAAGGTCGCACACTACCGCAATAACATCGTAACAGGCATTTTAAGGCAAAACTTTTACAAAGCACCGCGACAGCACCACAAACTAAAGCGAAACAACAACACCGATAAAGAAGCTCTTTTCGCGCCTCGACACAACGTGCTCCTATGCTGATGTCATGCGCAGCATGACGAAATATTCGCTGATCTGCGCAGGTCATTTGGGTCCCCCCTGGCTAGTTTTTTTTTTTTTTTTGTGGTTTTAGGGCGCACAACTTCAATGGTCATTAGCGCCCTGACTACGTTAAGAATGCACCACGAGGCACAAGTTTAAAACAACAACTAAAAGGGAAAACACGATAAAAGACAGACTGACAGGCATAGGATTAAAAAACAGCATCATCAAATGTCCTTAGAGAGGTGTGTCAAATTGATAAAACGAAGAACACGAGCAGCTGCTCGTGGGTCATCCGCTAAAATGGCTTCTAAAGTACATGGTAGGTTAAGATCTAGACGCAGTGTGTTAAAATCAGGACAGAACATTAAAATGTGGCGAACCGTCAGCAATTGCCCACATGGGCAGAACGGCGCCGACGCAGCCGTCAGCAAATGGCGATGGCTGAACCGGCAGTGGCCAATGCGTAACCGGGCCAAAACGACCTCCTCCCGCCGAGAAGGGCGGGAGGAGGACGTCCAAGCCGCGGGAAGAGGTTTCAAGGCCCGAAGCTTGTTGTCTGTAAGTGCAGCACAATCGGCATGCCACAGCGATAAAATGCGCCGACAAATTACCCTGCTACAATCTGATGAAGGGACACAACAAGAAGCTGTCCGAGGCTGGAGGACCGCAGCCTTGGCCGCGGCATCTGCGGCTTCGTTCCCAGGGATACCGACATGACCAGGGACCCACATAAAGCTAACCGGAGAACCGACGTCCACCAGCTGCTGAAGAGAGCGTTGGATCCGGTGCACGAAAGGGTGAACCGGATACGAATCACTGAGGGTCTGGATGGCGCTCAGGGAATAGGAGCAGATGACATAAGCAGAATGTCGGTGGCGGCAGATGTAAAGAACAGCCTGGTAGAGGGCAAAGAGCTCAGCTGTGAAGACCGAACAATGGCCATGGATCCGGTATTTGAAACTTTGTGCCCCGACAATAAAAGAACACCCGACCCCGTCATTGGTCTTTGAGCCATCTGTATAAATGAAGGTCATATTGATGAACTTTGAACGAAGTTCAACAAAACGGGAGTGGTAGACCGAACCGGGGTAACCTCTTTTGGGAGCGAGCTGAGGTCAAGGTGAACGAGGACCTGAGCCTGGAGCCAAGGTGGCGTGTGGCTCTCGCCCACTCGAAAGGTTGCAGGGAGTGAAAAATTAAGGTGTTGAAGGAGGCGACGAAAGCGAACTCCAGGGGGTAGCAGGGAGAGACATACAACCCGTATTGACGGTCGAGAGAGTCGTCAAAAAAGGAACGATAAGACGGGTGGTCGGGCATTGACAGTAGCCGACAGGCATACCGACAAAGCAGTATATCGCGCCGGTAGGTGAGTGGCAATTCGCCAGCGTCAGCATGAAGACTCTCTACGGGACTAGTATAAAACGCTCCGATCGCAAGTCGTAAACCCCGATGTTGTATGGAGTTGAGGCGGCGTAAGATGGATGGCCGTGCAGAGGAGTATACGAAGCTCCCATAATCCAGCTTGGAGCGGACGATCGACCGATATAGACGAAGCAGGATGGTTCGATCCGCTCCCCACGACATACCACTGAGAACACGGAGAACATTTAAAGAACGGGTACAACGGGCAGCCAAATATGACACATGTGGAGACCAGCTAAGTTTCCTGTCAAATGTAAGACCTAAAAATTTTGTTGTCTCCACGATTGGGAGAGCAATTCTCCTTATATTTTTTGTTGTAATATTTCTCTGTATTTAGGATAGGAATTTTTCTGTATTTATTATGTGATTGTAAAATGTGTCAGTATTTGCAATAGCAGAGATATGTTGCCAGAAGAGAACAATATCGTCAATTTGCAAGGAAATGTTAATAGTCAGCAATACTATTTAAGCACAATGCATTATGTATTCTTTGGTCTTCTCTGTTCAGAAGTCATTGCGGTAGGACACTGTGAAAGAGTTTTTTACGAATGGGTAGACTTCTTTTGTCTCTGTCTGGACTTAGCCGCCATTAGACGATGCGTTACGAATTAATGTGAGTTGTATTGTTGTTTGATCTGAATATATTAGAGTTTATCAAAAGTGTGAATTATTTATGTAAATTAGCTTGCCCACGTCATCTATAAAATTTCTTTAAGAATTTTTCAGCATTTTTTAGCGGTGTTGCTGGGCTGTGCCGCGGCCAACAATAGCAAACCCGTAAATCGGGAACAGATGCATAAAAATCAATGGTGAATTAAGAAATTGTTCTTCTTTTTCAGTGATCCTGTGGCTGATAAAATTTGAATTAATTATACGTTTGTGCATTCGTAGGCGGATAGGTAATGTTAGTTAACATTGAAATTTAAACAGTTTGGTTCTTTCAAAATATCTTAAATGTGTAATGAAGTAGGTTTGATCAGTGATAAATGTCGGCTTGGCAATAATTAAAACATTTTCTGCTGATAGAGATAATCTTGTGTTCTATGGCTAGTGCCGGGATAAAATTCAGTAAAAATATTTAACAAAAAAAACCCACTGCATCTGGAAGGTGTATGCCAAGGCCGAATGATTTAAAGGACTCAATTCTCAACCTAATATTCTTAACCAGTTCATATGAGTTCACGTAAATATTTTTTCTTTAGATGTACGTAATTCTTAAGAAAGTAAAAATTTTTATTACCACACGAAAATAAGAGAGTGGTTCTACAACAAAGTTCGCACGAAAGAAAATTAACTTAAAAGCAAAAGATAAAATTTATTATTCTTCTTTAACGAAATTTCAAATCAATTCAATTCATTACGACGATTTCGTTAAATTGGCGCCCAACGTGGGGCACGAATATGCAGTGGCCACTAAATACCCGTGAGATAACTAGGGAATTAATATAGTCGAACTTTATTGCAGAACATTTAATAATTTTTCTATGTATTGTATGTATTGCATAACCAATATTGTGTGGTAATACCTGTGTATGATTTTTTGCATGAGAACACTATGTACCCAGAGGCAAGCTGAAGAAGAGAGCTCAATATTTCGAAAAATTAATTACCTACCACAATATCAGGGGGCAGCTGCACCCAAGATAGATCACCAAAAGGTAAAGCTACAGTGTAGTTGTCCTGTGGGTAGTAAAGTAGCCTCAGTGCAGTGTTCTCGGATCATTAGTGGTGTGCTTGTTGTTAGTACTTTGTTTTAAAATAACAGGACATTTAGGTAGTTAGTCATTGTAGTATATAGTAAGTGTGTATTAGTTAATGTCCATTTCTTGTGTGATTATGTCAGTGAAACCTGAGTGTTAGGATATTTAGTTCAGATTTTATTTCTTTTGTTTACTATGGTTAGATTGCGTAGTCAGAAAGATATCAACATGGATAATGAGCAACAGTCAGTAAGTAGTGATACCGAGTTGGAAAGTGGGACACAAAGTAATGTTAGTGACGTAGTTCAGGAAGTACAATGTGAGAATCTGGGGGCAGAAGGACAAGAAATGTTGCCACTGCCACCCAGTGATTCAGTTGATAGCGGAAATACTGTGCCATCCGCAAGCACTGGACACGGACCAGAGACTGGTGTGATGTCAGAAGTGCAATCATTAAGAGTTATGTTCGAGCGCATGCTCAATTTCCAAGCTGAATTTGTACATATGCAAGCCGAGCGTGACCAGAGATTGGTAGCTGAATTTGCATGCAAACAAGCAGAACGCGATAAAGAACGTGATGCTAAACAAGCAGAGCGTGATAAAGAACGTGATGCTAAACAAGCAGAGCGTGACCGACGCCTGCATGAGAGGGACTTGCAGTTGATGCAAACTTTAGAAGTTATGCAAAGTGAGCTTGTTAGTTTGAAACAAAAATATGAAACCATACCCAAAACAGTGCATGAATTAAGCGAAAGAGTAGACAGTATTCAAGTGGCAAACGCCAATATTGTAGAGGAAATTAGTGTCCTGACTAACAGAGTCGAGCAATTGGAAATTGACACAACTCAAGTAATTGAGGACAAAGTGATCGAGCAAGTGCACAAAGTAGAAAGTGAAGTCATAAAAGAAATAGATCAGAAAGTGCACGCCGCGATTGAGGCCAGAGATGTGGGCTCAAGTGCGGATGTGCAGGATCTAAGAAAGATAGTGCACAAAGACATTCCGCTGTGGCAGCGGAGTGTGGACCGTCGTCTTGCCGAGATGGAGCTTAGCTTGCGGCATGACGAGGCACGGGCGTATGTCACGCCAGCCAGGTCCAACAATGATAGGCATATAAATACGGCAGTAAAAAATTGCGACTGCGAGACAGAACAGGCAACCAATGTAAGCGAAACAAATAAATGTCTTTCCAAAGTAGTGATTGAAGAAAGCTTGATTAGGAACCGACAGTTTCAGATCTTTACAACGGAGAAGAGATCTGTTCACCCTGTAGTGTTTATCAAGGGATTTAGAAACATTTTGCCTAGCGTTTGGAGTCATACCCAGAAAATACAGTCCGTTATGTCTTACATACAAGGAGATGCTGCATTATGGGCAACCGAAGCAGCTGACAGTTGTGATACATATGAGCAATTTGAAAAAGCATTCTTGGCCAAATATTGGTCAACATGTATCCAGGAGAGATTACGGAAGGAGGTATATAATCCAGAGCCGTATTCTCCACGACTAGGCAATTTGCGAAAATATTTCGAGAAGTACATTAATAAGACCCGTTACTGGGACGAACAGATTTCATCCCGGGATTTGATCAGACTTTTGAAATCACACTTGCCGATACATGTAAAGGAAAAACTTATACACGTGCCTGAAAATGATATGGAACATTTCTTGTCTGTTCTGGACTCAATTGACCTGATTCAGGAGGATGTTAAGGCAGCCTCTGAACAGGCTAGAAGTAACGGAAACGGTTATAGAAATGGTCGAAATAACACGCCTCCACCAAGTAATGGAAACGGCGGAGGTAATAATAGGAGACAAGAGTATGCACAAAACGGAAATAGAGGTAGAGACCGGAACGGCAATAGTCCGCCGGTGAATAATGACCGGAAAAGGAGGTTCGATGACCGGTATGAGCCAGGCCCACCAAGCAATAATAGATGGAAAAATGCCAGGGGGCCGAGCAATACTAATACTTATAATGATGCAAACCGAACTTGGCCGCAGAACCAGAGGCCCAGTCCGGACCGGCAAAACAGTGATAGGTATGACAATAACCGACCGCCACCACAAAATGCGCCAATTGCGCAACCGTGGCGGCCGACGCAACACAACGTGCACATAGTGGAGGTTAGTGACACAGAGCAGCCACACCCATCCACTAGCAATAATTCAACAAACTAGATGCAGCCGAGATACGCTCTCCATCGTCGGCTGAGGTTTGGAGTGAGAGCAGCCCGACACAGAACAAAACACCGAACAAAATCTGTATCCTTAGGTATAATGACGGGGTACAGATGGGAGATGAATTAATAACTGAACCATCCACGTGCGTAAAGGAGCACAAAGACAAAGTACAAACGATAATAGAGATCAAAATTAACAATATTGATGTGCAAGCGGTCGTAGATACAGGTGCTACTGTCAGTGTTATGAGTATGGACTTATTCAAAGTACTGGGAAAGGAAAGGCGTATGCTGACTTTTCCCGTGAATAATTGTAAAGTCACTGGAGCCATAAGTGCACAGCGACAAATAATTAAACTCCAAGTGCGGGTAGAGATGTATTTAGGGGATGAAGCCATAGCGTGCTCATTCCTGGTAGTAAAGGGTTTAAAGGTAGCCTGCATTTTGGGGGTAGATTTTTTAAGAGAAAGGGACGCAATAATCGACCTTTCTCGGGGAAAATTAAGCTTGATGAATGCTGGTAGGAGAATAGAATTGTCCATGCTCAGATCTGAAGAGGTACCTGTACCTAATTGTAACGCTATTAATATAAAGTGTAGGAATCAGTCGATACTACATTTAGACAATCATGGTCTAGGACAGAATCTCTATCATCCTGACGTACAAGGTGATCAATTAAAAGCAAATGTGGACGTACTAGTGAACAATGTATCACAGTCCGAGAATTTGAACTCTATGCAACAGCAGGAGTTGGTACAGTTATTATTTAATTATGCAGATGTATTTTCTGAACGACCAGGAATTGTTAAGGGATATCAGTACAATATCGAGGTGAAGCCTCACAAAACTTACTGTCGAGCCTCATACTCCATTCCTTGGCCCAAGAAGGAAAAAGTTTAGTAGAGAGAACATTTGGAGAGTTAAATAAATTTTTCAGGTTATACATTGCATATAAACACACAAGATGGCCAGATCTGATACCTAAGTTTGTAGAAGTTCACAACGCAACCCCGCAGGCTTCTACGGGGTATCCACCAAACGAGATTATAATGAATAATAATAGAGTTTTGAATGAGTGGCTGGCACCTTTGCCTAAGGTCCCAGTCATTCCTGAGCCTAAGGAAGAGAAGATAAGAAAAGCAGGGTGCAACCTTACCAGGTGCGCTCAGAAAAGGAAAGAAAAATATAATCGACATGTGACGAATAACCAAAAATTTAGTGTTGGGGACTTGGTACTCTTACGCAATCATCCTAAGTCCTCGGCACCCTTGAAACAGAATAGCAAGTGGCAATTGGTGTACAATGGACCTTTTAGAGTAGTAAGTGTGCCACATGAGTGTAGCTATCTCTTAGCAGATCCCCACTCAGGGAGAGTACGGGGACTGTATCCGTGTAAGGATGTAAAAGCATTCCTACAGTAAAAGACTAATAGTCCTATGTGGACACCATTCTTTTGTAAATAATGAACATTAATGATGTGTGATCTTTAGAGATAATGTACTAGTGTAGAAGTGTTTAGTTATAAGAATATGATTGACTTTCTCATGTGTATGGATATTTGTGTTATCTAGAACATGCTCTAAATGTTTGCACAGATAATCTGATTAGTGCAATTATTTGTAGTGTTAAGCTGTGACAGAGTTCAATCAAAAAGAACATTTTAGTAATGATTAGTTAGTGTACTACATAATTTTCTATGTGCCCAAATTTGAAATATTTCTTGGCACAATCTTTTCTATTATGTGTATGTATGTAGATATGTGTAGCTGTCAGATTGACAGATTCGAACCCAGAATAATATCAATAATATGAGGCCCTGAGAACTTAATTATCTCACCAATGTTATTAGAGAAAATAATGCACCCAGTAGTGACCCGAGGGCACCACGGGAGGCAAACTTGTTGCAAATTTATGTAATGCAAAGTTACGCACAAAGAAGCTTCAATTGAAGCATGTGTAGATTCAAACAGTAAAAAAGAGCTAGCCAGATACAGTCCAAGTCAATTTTTGCCTACAGAGACTACACTGTAGTTACGTAGGACGTTGATAGTAAAGTGTGACATGAGTTCAAAGGAGTTATTGAACAATATGCCTGAATCCGGTGGAATGCACAAATAAAATCTACTCGAACACGAATATAGATGACTTTTGG
The DNA here is from genome assembly GCF_023864345.2 of Schistocerca serialis cubense. Lineage (NCBI taxonomy): Eukaryota > Metazoa > Arthropoda > Insecta > Orthoptera > Acrididae > Schistocerca > Schistocerca serialis. The sequence goes on along the minus strand of NC_064644.1, from coordinate 488,118,616 downwards.
GCAAACTAATACCAAATTTTAATATTTTGTTACCATGTACGCAAATATCACACCTTGGTAAAGAGTTACGAATGTGCTATTACAAAGAAAAAATTTGCACAGCGGACATTGTAAATAAAAATAAAGGAACTTAAACAAAAGTGCAGTATTGTGTGGCAGAGACAGACAGTGACTGTTAAACCTGCAGCAATACGTCACGGAGTAGTTGTGTATAAGTGATAAAAAACTGTATCATCGCCGTGTGTGCAAATGGACAAGGAACTAGCACGACACGAACAGTGAACCGATAACGGACGGTGGATCAAGCTAGTGTCAAACTTTAACTCTTTGTGTGTCAAGGGACGCTAGGAAAGCGCATTGACTACAGAGATACATTTTGTCCAAAGGTGAAAACTTGCGTGTGACTAATGACAAGTCATGACATGGTGAAAAATATTGTATGCCCATAAAACGTGTTACTGTGACAACGAAACATTGTGCAAACCAGACTAGTGAAGGCCTACTGAGTAATAACTGCCACTAACTGTGTGCGTTCTTTCCCACAGCAGGAAAAATGCCTATAAGGATAGTACACTGTTTCTGAACTTGTTGCATGTTTCCTGGAGCACTGCAAGAAGACGTCGCACGGGCGAGCGGATATCCAACGCGCATCCGGCTACATCAGCTATGCAGCGGCCGCAGCAGCCCGTAGCAGACCAGACAGACAGCCACGCCCCTCCGCGCCGTAGCTGTCAACGCCGGGGGCGGTGACCTACACGGAGTCAGCGCGCCGCGCCGAGCGCCGCTCAACAATCACTCCGCACCGCTCACCAAATACAGCATTATTGATTTTTTTTATGTTCACATAAACTGAATAACATGTCAATGACTTCATTTCGATAAACATTGAACATTTACTACGTAGGCCAAGTGACCTTGTAGTGTATCACACGAATAATAGTATCACACACAAAACACTTCAGTCGAACTGTATGTGACTGTGATATTGTGTAACCGTTTGTGACGAACTGCATTTAATTCAAATGACCATGAACCAACTGGGATGGCTGGGCTCCGGCACAGTTTTGCCCAGGTTTTCTGTTTGCCTACGCCCAAATGGGGGAGCCATGAACTTATATAACCCTGGGACTAAATAAAAGAGCCATTCCGTAAAATATACAAGTGTAAGGAACGTTACTGGCACCATTGTGTCAAAGTGTAAAAACTCTTTGCCAAATGCTGCCAGGGGGCAATGTAACGTTCCCTGGCAAACTCAAATTATTAAAGAACAAGAGTTTATTTGTACCATATACGCCGCTCTGGGCAAGTTGTATATATAGTAATTATTGAACAAAAATATTACTGAATGTGGTGCAAAAGACATTTGTTATTCTCCTTATATTTTTTGTTGTAATATTTCTCTGTATTTAGGATAGGAATTTTTCTGTATTTATTATGTGATTGTAAAATGTGTCAGTATTTGCGATAGCAGAGATATGTTGCCAGAAGAGAATAATATCGTCAATTTGCAAGGAAATGTTAATAGTCAGCAATACTATTTAAGCACAATGCATTATGTATTCTTTGGTCTTCTCTGTTCAGAAGTCATTGCGGTAGGACACTGTGAAAGAGTTTTTTACGAATGGGTAGACTTCTTTTGTCTCTGTCTGGACTTAGCCGCCATTAGACGATGCGTTACGAATTAATGTGAGTTGTATTGTTGTTTGATCTGAATATATTAGAGTTTATCAAAAGTGTGAATTATTTATGTAAATTAGCTTGCCCACGTCATCTATAAAATTTCTTTAAGAATTTTTCAGCATTTTTTAGCGGTGTTGCTGGGCTGTGCCGCGACCAACAATAGCAAACCCGTAAATCGGGAACAGATGCATAAAAATCAATGGTGAATTAAGAAATTGTTCTTCTTTTTCAGTGATCCTGTGGCTGATAAAATTTGAATTAATTATACGTTTGTGCATTCGTAGGCGGATAGGTAATGTTAGTTAACATTGAAATTTAAACAGTTTGGTTCTTTCAAAATATCTTAAATGTGTAATGAAGTAGGTTTGATCAGTGATAAATGTCGGCTTGGCAATAATTAAAACATTTTCTGCTGATAGAGATAATCTTGTGTTCTATGGCTAGTGCCGGGATAAAATTCAGTAAAAATATTTAACAAAAAAAACCCACTGCATCTGGAAGGTGTATGCCAAGGCCGAATGATTTAAAGGACTCAATTCTCAACCTAATATTCTTAACCAGTTCATATGAGTTCACGTAAATATTATTTTTTCTTTAGATGTACGTAATTCTTAAGAAAGTAAAAATTTTTATTACCACACGAAAATAAGAGAGTGGTTCTACAACAAAGCTCGCACGAAAGAAAATTAACTTAAAAGCAAAAGTTAAATTTATTATTCTTCTTTAACGAAATTTCAAATCAATTCAATTCATTACGACGATTTCGTTAAAGTACGAAGAAGGAAACCTTTACCCGCAGGAGAAAGGTTCTTCAGCATCTGAATATGAATAGAATCAGGCCCTGGAGCGGAGGACCGTGATCGGCCAAGTGCGTTTTCGAGTTCCCGCATGGTGAATGGGGCATTATAACTTTCACGATTCGAGGAGCGGAAGTTAGGTGGCCTAGCCTCCTCTGCCTGTTTGCGGGGGAGGAAGGCAGGGTGGTAATGAGCGGAGCTCGAAACCTCGGCGAAAAAGCGGCCGAAGGCATTGGAGACATCCTCAGGGGCCACAAGGACGTCATTCGCGACCGTCAAGCCAGAAACTGGTGAGTGGACCTTAGTGAAAGATAGCCGGCGCAGGCTACCCCAGACAACAGAAGAAGGAGTAAAACTGTTGAAGGTGCTTGTGAAAGCAGCCCAGCTGGCTTTCTTGCTTTCTTTAATAATACGACGACACTGAGCACGTAATCGTTTATAATTGATACAATTCGCCACTGTAGGGTGGCGTTTAAAGCTGCGTAAAGCACGTCGACGAGCACGTAAAGCGTCTCTACATGCTGCAGTCCACCAGGGGACCGGTACGCGACGTGGAGAAGAAGTAGGGTGAGGGATGGAATATTCAGCAGCAGCGAGAATGATTTCCGTGAGGTGTGCGACCTGACGATTGCAGCTTGTGAAGGTTTGATCCTGAAAGGTCGCCCTGGAAGAGAAGAGCCCCCAGTCTGCCTTGGAGATGGTCCAACTAGAGGAGCACGGAGAGGGGGTATGCTGCAGGAGATGGATAACACACGGGAAGTGGTCGCTCGAATATGTATCAGAAAGTGCATACCACTCAAACCGGCGTGCAAGTTGGGGAGTACATATAGAGAGGTCTAAATGGGAATAGGTGTGAGATGTGTCCGAAAGAAAAGTAGGGGCGCCAGTATTGAGGCAGACAAGATCGAGCTGGTTGAAAAGGTCTGCTAACAGGGAGCCCCTCGGGCAGGATGCTGGAGAGCCCCAAAGGGGATGGTGGGCATTGAAGTCTCCAGTTAACAAAAATGGTGCAGGTAGCTGAGCAATAAGTTGCATCATGTCTGCCCTGGTAACGGCAGATGACGATGGAGTGTAAACGGTACAAATGGAAAATGTAAAAGTGGGGAGAGTAATGCGGATGGCAACTGCCTGCAGGCCGGTGTGCAACGTGATGGGATCGTAGTAAATATCATCCCGGACCAGCAACATAACCCCTCCATGAGCCGGGATACCTACCACAGGGGGTAGGTCAAAACGCACAGAGGTGTAGTGTGCCAAAGCAATTTCATCGCATGGGCGTAGCTTCGTTTCCTGGAGGGCTATGACAAGCGGACGGTGCAAGCGGAGCAGCAACTTCAAGTCCTCTCGGTTGGAGCGAATGCTGCGAATATTCCAGTGAATAAGTGCCATCATAAGAAGAAAGGAAGATGAAAGAATGGGTCACCTCGAAGGCCGCTGAGGGCCTGGCTTCGAGCGAGCACTGCCGCCGCTATCACTAGGCGGACAGTCATCGTCCATTGGGTCTATAGGTTCATCGGCCATCTTGGGAAGATGGCCGGGAGGGGGAGCTTCCTCCGCCAGTGAACGGCCAGATGTTCGGCTACCAGCGGTGCGGCCAGGCGAAACGGATGACGGCCTGGGGCGGCAACCGCTGGGTGGCGCAGGAGAAGAAATGCGCCGTGGCGGAGAAGGAGAACTGTGCTTCCTATGAGCCTTCTTGGAAGGACGTTTGGTGGAAGTACTGGTCGAAGGCTGGGAGGTCGAGGTACGTAGGAAGTCTGCACGGGACGGTTCCTTCTTGAAGGCCCGTGCATCTGACTTCTGGTTCTTCGTCTTGGCAGAAGCTGATGAAGGTGCTTGTGTCTGAGGGGTGACGGGAGGAAGAGGAGACGTCGACCGGGCGATCTTAGCACTGGCCGAACGGACGACCGTGGTGCTAAAGGTCAGATCGCATGTCTGGGTTGCCACCTCCCTGGTAGTCTGAGGAGAGGCGAGGACAGTACTGTATTTCCCCGCTGGGAGCAGCGTGGGCTTCCTACTAGCCAATAGCTTGCGAGCAGCCGAGGTGGACACTTTCTCTTTGACCCGAATTTCTTGGATACAGCGTTCTTCCTTATAGACACGACAGTCGCGGGAGGATGCGGCATGGTCACCCTGACAGTTCACACAACGAGGAGACGGAGGTGGACAGTCACCCTCATGGGCATCCCTGCCACAAGTGACACATTTAGCCGCATTGGAACAAGACTGTCGAGTGTGATTAAAACGCTGACACTGGTAGCAGCGCGTAGGTGTCGGGACATAGAGGCGAACAGAAATAACCTCGTAGCCCGCCTTGATGCGCGATGGCAGCTTAACACTATCGAAGGTCAAGAAAAGTGTCCGGGTTGGTACAAGGTCATTGTTGACCTTTTTCATGACCCTATGGACAGGCGTCACACCCTGCTCAGCGAGGAATGATTGAATCTCCTCGTCAGTCAATCCGTCGAGGGAGCTAGTATAGACCACACCACGAGACGAATTCAAAGTTTGGTGAGCCTCCACCCGTACAGGGAACGTGTACAGGAGTGTGGCCCGAAGCAGTTTTTGTGCCTGAAAGGCGCTCTCAGTTTCTAGTAATAAGGTACCGTTACGCAACTGGGTACAAGATTTGACAGATCCGGCTATGGCATCTACACCCTTCTGGATAACGAAAGGGTTGACAGAGGAAAAATCCTTTCCGTCCTCAGTTCGAGAAACGACGAGGAACTGTGGGGCAGGCGGTAGTACTTTTGTCACTGGTGGCTGGTCACGTTTCCGTTTTTGGGCAGAAGTCGAGACAGATGGAGTGAAATCCCCCATGATTGCCAGCGTCTCCGATGGCGCGCTCCTTCCTTGTGGGGACCCTCTCAGAGGGCACTCCCGCCTTAGGTGAATGTTTACACCCCAGGTCACACCTCCCGAGAAACAGACGGAGGGACCAATCGGCATGGTCAGAAGGTATCAGTTTGGGCAATCACCCCTCCCTGGGCCTGGCCTTTACCAGGGGGTACGTGCGTGCCTTACATGTCTACCCAGGGCGGGGAATTACGCGTTACCCCGTCACCGGCTACGCGTGCGAACGCGTGGGTCGGCCTTCAGGCACGCACAGGGAGGAAGGAAGAAGAGGAAAAAGAAGAGAGAGAGGGAGAGAGAGGACAGACTGTCTCAAACGCCGAGGCGGAGACCAGAGAAGGCAAGGAGAAGAAGGTAATGAGAAGGCAAGGAGAAGAAGGCAAGGGAAAGAGTAAGGAAGACAGTGAGGTGGAAAAGAGCAAAGAAAGGAACCAACCAAAGGAAGGAAGAAACGAGAAGTGAAAAAGCAAAATGACCGCAAATAGAGGTCGTGGAACCGTCCGTCTCCAGACGCAGGCGCTAACGACCCCGTTGATGGGGTGGGACTCCTTTTAGTCGCCTCTTACGACAGGCAGGAATACCTCGGGCCTATTCTAATCCCCGGACCCGCAGGGGGGTCCCCTGGCTAGGACCGTTTGGCATCTCTTTCGAAATGGTTACTGAATAATGTTGGGGTTTTGTGTCGAAAACAAGACCGTTCGGCGCGCTCGCATACTGAATCGGTTGGCTAAATGACGCGGCGCTCGCTTTAAATCTGTGGCAGCGTTTATTTTTAGATAAATGCGTTAAGACCAGACGGCATACAAAAGAAGATGGCTTCTTCGGAAACACAACATTATAGTGTAAATAATATTAACATAGGCATGGAAATCAGGATTCTATTACAAACATAGAACTGAATGCCTGTTCATGTGAACATATGTTCCTCTACTGCCATTCGTAAAACAAACCCCACATAATGCAATCGATCACTGAACGAACGGTCGTAGGTTAGGTACTAACCTAGTGCCAAAATTTATTTTCTTTTTTGTACATCACATTGTGCGGAACAGAGTACAATTTCTTATTGTGAGCATCGTAAATACAAGTTTAAACCATTCTGTACTCTCAATCAGGTTTAATTTTTTACTAGTTATGATAACTTTGTACAGCACCACTCACTATTTTTCGTTTTGTGTGCTAAGAGTGGCAGTTAGATTTCTATTTTGTAATTAAATTACCATTAAACCGTCCTATTAGCTCTTCAGACTTTTTTTGCTGTTCAAATGGATTGGAAACTAAGTAATAGAAATGTAAAATGGAGACAAAAACCGCCAGAAATGAATACAGTTAACTGAGTGGTTAAGTCGAGTTCCTGCAACCTTTCCCATTGCGACCAATATTCTCCTCCTTGTTGCACCTCTCCCTTCGGAAGGAATTCTGTGCAGTTTTCCTCCCTTTTTGTCTTGAAACGAACAGCCAAAAAAAGCACAACACTGAGGCACTATTCTACTTCAACCTTCGAAAATATACAACACTGCTATGCTTCTCATGTAACACTTCAGCCCACAATGTCACGTGACGCGGTTTCAGCCAATCCTTAACTGCAGACAGTGGCAAACGCAGGGGAAAAGGATGGCCCTACTTTTCTTTATACAGTCACCTAGAAAATCAGATATTTGATAAGATAACCACAAATGAAAGTTTCAAAATCATATATTGGTACAGATACGTGGATGACATTATTTGTCTGGTAGATGAGCCAAGTGAAAAAATAGATGCACTCCATTCAGAAATAAACAAAGCTCATCAGAACATAAAATTCACACTTGAAAAAGAAAAACAAAATCAAATAAATTTTCTTGACATTACAATTAAAAAAGAAAATGGTAAACATACATTTAACATCTTTAGAAAACCAACAGCCACAGACACAATAATACATTCCACATCCAACCACCCCCACAGCCAGAAACTTGCAGCACTAAGACACATGTTACATAGATTAAACAGAATCCCACTCAGCAAGAGAAACTATGAACAAGAAATGAGTACAATCATACCAATACCTAGGAACAACGGGTATGACACACATGTGGTACACAAGCTCAATCAAAAAATAAAAACGCAAATAAAAAACAAACACAACAGTTCCACAATACAAAAGAACTCACAAGCTGAAAACTTACAAACACACTCAACAAACACACACAATGACAACACTACACAGAAAAGAACCAGATGGTACACCATGACCTACACACATAAACTAACACACAGAGTTGCAAACATCCTAAAGAGACAGGGCTTCAAAATAGCATATAAGCCTGGGCAAACTCTTCAATCACACCTAAGCTAGCCAGCTACCAAGAGAGACAAACTCCAACAATCAGGAATATATAAACTTGAATGTCAAAGTTGTGATGCATACATAGGCATGACATGCAGGAATTTTGAAACAAGATACAAAGAACATATCAGATGTTGGAAGTATGAAACAAACCATTCCACATTTGCAGAGCATTTAAAACACTACAACCATCATCCTACAAACATGGAACAAGAAATGAAAATAATGAGAATAAGCAACCATGACAAACATCTTATACAAATGCAAGAAAACTTCCACATCCAGAAAGCCATAGCAGAAAACAAACATGTGATAAATGAACAAACACACATCAGCACAGGCTCCCTACTACACTTAGTAAAGGAAATGATAACATAAAACAGAAAATATTTAAAAAAAAAAGAAAACTGTTCCCCACATCATCTGGAGAGAGTCATAAGTTTGGGAATAACATTCGATCTTTGGCAAAAACATTTGACAGTCGGCAACAGAAACCAAAACGTTGCTTTAAAACAAGCGTTCAGTGCATAGTGTTGTGGAATGGGGGGAAAAAAACGCAAATTGGCGTTCATAAGAAGAAGAACAACACCAAAAATGCAACAGGAACGTAATATGTAGGAAATTGTCAACGCAACCTGTAAGTACAGTTCAAAACATTACTACTTAATAGGAAATACAAACCACCAGAACTGTTTATAACCTATAGGCACAATGACAAAAATGTAAATAAAATAGCTAAAATATGTACATATTCCAGGCCACTGATGATGCCTTGCAGAAAATAATAAGTAAAAATTATTAATATACTGTATTATTAACGTTCAATGCCGTGTGCCATATGTTGGCAGAATTTCGCACTTCTCCTTGTGAACCTGTTGTCTAGCTGCGATTTCAGTGACAAGCAGCAAGTAGAAGTCGCAAGCAGCAACTATAAAGCACAGTTTACATTCAACGCCATGTGCCATGTGACGGCCTACGTACGTGCTACTGCTTTTCTTTGTGAGACACTATCGAATCTATCTGCGATTTCCGCAACATGTCAGCAGATAGAAGTCACAAGTAGCAACTAAAAAACGCAATTAACATTAGATGCCATCTGTTGTCCTACGTCTGTACTTCTTTCTAAGGAGTTTGTGTCTCACGATATGGATGTCGTATATGCTTGAGGTCGAAGAAACGAACCAAGAAGATAATTTTCTCTGAGAAAAATTTTATACTCAGTTGAGAATTGGTGCAGCCGAGGACGTGAATGTCGAATAAAGGTTGTGCTAATCGACAGACCTATAGCAGAGCTTGAAATTTCAAAAACAGATTATGGATAAGGTTCTGATGAGTATTGTGATGCTTATTACACATACATATCGTACATAAACCAGTAAAAATGCAATCTGCTGTCTACCATGTCACTTTTACCAAACATTTAACAACTGTATTCACAGGTCTGATATTTTCCTCCAACAGTACAATACACAGTTAAACTTTTGTCTGTATTTTCAAATATTGCATTAGTACTATTCCCAATGTCAACTTGTAACAAAAGATCACTTCTTTCCACTGTTTTCAATTGCACATCATCAACCTTAAAACACGTAACCTTCCAACCTAACCTTTAGCTACGCTACAGGTCAGTCTGTCACCATAACCAACATTCAAGCTGAGGTGTGTGAACGGATCAGTATCACAGGTTAGCAAGTCTTTATCACTACAAGGCAGAACATTTTGGGTATGGGATGAAAGGTCAAAATGGAATTATTATAATTCACTCACAATGTAGTTCATATTATCACCCCTTTCAAATCACATGATGATTTCAATGACACAGTACCAATACTCACTTTGCACACTTATGGTATCAATTATTGCTCTTTTACACTGCTAGTTCTTCTAGGGTCGTTTTGAATCTTCATGACTCTTTCTTCTAGATGTGAATGTATACATAGAGCAGTCAGTAACCGAAATGGGAACTGCATTTGGAAAACCATGAGGATTATTAAACTTTTATACTGTTGCTAATTACTAGCAATACAATTCACACTATACAAGTCCTAATACTTCTGGTAATGAATGCACTGGAATGGGGAGAGGTTTCCCACTTTGCATAAACGATGCCCTTGCGTTCATTCACAAACTTGGAACTGACGAAGACAGTATAAAGATGTTGTGGCATATTTCCCAGTTCTCATATTTTCAATTATTGCTATCTCGAGTGACTGGGCAATGTGGTTCAGATACTTGTGAAGCTGTTAGAATCTGTATTCTAAACATGGTACTGGGTGGTTTTTGTGTTATGATTCTCAACATCACACTATCAATATTTTCACACTTGTTCCATTACTATAAACCTAAAGCCAAAGGAAGAACATAAGTAAAACATACTTAATACTGACTGTTTTGTTGAGATGTAATTTTGTCTGTGGGCAAACCTATTTTTCGTATATCACGTAACAACCGAGGAAAAATAGTTGGAAATATTAATAAACGTTTTGTCACTTGGGTTACTGGAACGTTACATTACGCCTTCATAAATAATCGCTTATACAGGGAGAACTTATTTCTTGGTTGCATTTGACACAGTTACCGAAAAGTAGCATTCACAGAAATCACTGAAACCGGAAAATCGCGGTTTAGCCCATCCCTAATTAACTGGCCGAGGGAGGGAGGGGGAGAGACTAGATGATTGCAACTTGTTTCTAAAGATAATTTGAATAAAAATTTGAGATGTGATGCTCTGAGTGGCAAGTATTAAGTAAAAGCTATCCATCATATTACTATAAAGAATAGGATACCTTAAGTTTCGAAATATAAAAACGGGGAAAAATGAGCCAGAAATTTACGAAAAGTGCATGTGAAAACCGGAGAAGAATATTCTTGCTATGGTGACTAACAGCGCACCATCTCTGGGACCTGATATCCGAACAAAAGAAACAAATGTTTCATTTTACCTTGAGCATCTTTACACGCAATCGGTGTCGTCAAAATGACGGGGTATGTGCAACTCCTCAACAAACTACTAAAAATAGAAAACAAGGAAAATTATTCTGGAAAAAAAACTAGAAAACAATCTCCGTTCTAGAGTATTCTGGCGTCTATGAAATTTCCAATCTGTCGAGTCTGAGGATGTTAATCAACGTATAATCTTTCCCGATTACAGTTGTATAAATAACATTTTTTTTATATAAAATACAAATGAAGCATTGAAAGTTAATTAATCTTCATACAACGACTAAGGACATTCCTTTGAACCTCAGTTATTTATAGCTTCTTTACCTACAGGTACTTTTGTGTTTTCATTTTCTCTCCCCTTTTTATCACAATAAACTTAGCACAAGTTCCCAAACAAAGAGGAGCCATAGCAGACTGCTTGCGCAATGAGGCAACGTCTGGACACAAGGACGTCATTGCACAGATGCGTTCTTCCACAGATTTTTGTGCATGCCCTTTTATTTCCGTGTGTCTGAGACTGCGCGCGATGAAAGAGGCATCGTATGGGCATCTCTAGAACTTCATTGCGAAATCGCTACTGCACCGTCAATCTGCTCGTTGGCAGCGCTTGCAAACGGCACAGCTTACTGTAAACATTCTCAAACTCACATTTTGCTTCCTTCGAAGCATTTTATAAACTTCCCTGGATATTAATTGTTGCATACCGGTACTCTGAGGGCTCGTGACTGAGCACTATGGGACTTAACATCTGAGGTCATCAGTCCCCTAGAACTTAGAACTACTTAAACCTAACTAACCTAAGGACATCACACACATCCACGCCCGAGGCAGGATTCAAACCTGTGACTGTAGCAGCAGTGCGGTTCCGGACTGAAAGCGCATAGAACCGCTCGGCCACAACGGCCGGCGAGCGCTCTTGAAACTGCACTTATGAGGCATTAATCATTGGCGTGGCATACCGGGAAGTGTTAACAACGTTAAAGTATATATAAAAAAATATACCTGTAAACTATACTCGTACAAACTACGCAAGTTTGTCGCAGTGTAAACTAATACTTCCGGCGATGTTACATTATATTAATACATTGTATATTCACCAAGTGCTCTCGATAATGCCCTTTTTTTTAAAAAAATTATGGTTGTATAAAATCAAGAACTTACTTTGCCAATGTAAATCTAAACACTAACATCCGTACCATAACCAAATATTAAATAACTGTAGTAGCCCAGCACATTTCTTCACTGGGAACGAACAGAATGGTATGTTATGTTTACTTCTAAGTAAGTGATGCTCACAGAAGGAGGTACCTGAAGTCACAATTATATACCCCATCTTTCAGATCTCTACGAGACAGCAGCAAACACATTTTAAGCATCTACTCACTTTTTTTAACAATCAGAAAATTTTCCAGAGTTGTTAAAAATTCATTTCTACAACTTGGCACTACACATCATTTGTAGCTTTTTTTTCACAATATAAATTCCAAAACTGTGCTACTTGAAGCAACTTTACGACTATAGTGAGACTTAAAAAATGTTTTGTGCCTGTTGGAATTGTGTGAAAAATATATTTCGTGTGAAACGGCAGCAAAGTGCAACATGTGGAATATAATAGACCTCTCTGGTTCTATTGTACGTTATGTACCATGTTTCTTGGTTTTGTGTTCAACGTGTTTTACCGGGAAGTGCAAATATAGTTACTGGCACTAAATGTGTTTTACTCACTATTACTTATTCACCTGTGTCGACTCTAAACAGTGCCCTTTGGAATTACTTTAATTTCTGTTTTTTCTTGTAAATTATTAAGTTTATGAAGAATAAAAGCATATTATGAGCATGAAATAATATATAATTTACTCAAGACGAGTATCAGAAAACACTCAAATATCTTATTATGTGGGGAATCGGGAAATTTTTCTCTCCAAATTTGGGGAATTTTAGCTAGATTTTTGGGAATTTGAATACTGGCATTGGCAACACTGGATGCAAGGAGAGCTAAGCGGATACTTCCCGTCTATGGTTCACATCGATGACCTTCCTGTTCAGAGACAGATCACCTAGATGGGATCCTAAAACAGCCAATGATGTCGCGTGCACCTTGTCCTTGGATCCATCGCATCAGGTCGTCGCTTACCGCTACCTCCAACCTCTCCTACAACTTGCATCTAATGAACTGTAACGTCTGTTATTTGACAAACGACATCAACAGCAACATTCCTTTTGTTGCGACCACTTTATGTTTCATAACCAAGGGACTTTCTGTTATTTACAGAAACAGTCGCCCTAATAACAAAGCACAGGAAACACTTGCGGGAAAACTAAAGCTACAGCGCAATGGGCTATGTTATGTCAATAATTGTAAATTGCATATTACAGTAAATTGTGTTTGAAATGTATTAAAATTCCAGCTGTTCATACTAATCCCCAACACCTAATTTTCTATTAGCAAGATGTTAAGAAATCCATAATAATTAGCTTGTATAACCAAATTTAATTGTAAGTGAATTATATCTTCCATATTAATAGTTAACTATTTAAATGAGGAGGAAAACTGTTACTTTCCAGATACTTGTTGATAACATAATACTTGATTTAATGTAACTACGTGTACCAACAATTTAATAGAATGGCCCCTGAGAAATGCAGCTGAATGGCTCTGCGAAGATCTATAACATTGTTTTAGCCATTCAGGGGTGCATTGTAACAAATTAATGTATCTCCCTATGCCAGAGATCAAATGGTAATGTATCTGTATCACTGCAAATGATTAGCATCACGTCCATAATTCTGCGTTTCATATTTTTCAAAACAATTGACACATGACAAGTCTCCTTATTACCTTTTGTCTCCTGACAGTCTTCATGTAAGGACGCATTTCTTTGTTCTCCGAGATTTCACTGATTTGTCCTATTCCTTCAGTAATAATGTATACAGATTTAGTTAATCTTTCAGCTACCGTATTTAACTGCAATGGGAAGTCACTGGTTTAGTGCAATGGCAACTGCACACCATCAAATACACATTTGTGTTTTTACAAGTCAAACCTTGCAACCTAAATTTCTTATTATGAAGTTCAATAACTGTTTCTGTGCAATGAAAATCATTTTTGGATTATACTTCATACCACCACAGTCCTCCATCACCTAGCTTTCCCACTCCACAATGACAACTCTGCCCTGACTAAAAGAAATTCAGCCAAGTATGATTTTTAATACTAGTTAACATTAAAATCCACATTATCAGGGTTGTGTGTGTGTGTGTGTGTGTGTGTGTGTGTGTGTGTGTGACAAAGATGATGTGACTTACCATACGAAAGCGCTGGCAGGTCGATAAGAACACAAACAGACACATACATAGACACAAAATTCAAGCTTTTGCAACACTGTTGCCTCATCAGGAAAGAGGGAAGGAGAGGGAAAGACGAAAGGAAGTGGGTTTTAAGGGAGAGGGTAAGGAGTCATTCCAATCCCGGGAGCGGAAAGACTTACCTTAGGGGGAAAAAAAGGACGGGTATACACTTGCGCGCGCGCGCGCGCGCCACACACACACACACACACACACACATATATCCATCCACACATATACAGACACAAGCAGACATTATATAAGATGAGGTGACTTACCGAACAAAAGCGCTGGCAGGTCGATAGACACACAAACAAACACACAAAATTCAAGCTTTCGCAACAAACTGTTGCCTCATCAGGAAAGAGGGAAGGAGAGGGGAAGACGAAAGGAAGTGGGTTTTAAGGGAGAGGGTAAGGAGTCATTCCAATCCCGGGAGCGGAAAGACTTACCTTAGGGGGAAAAAAGGACAGGTATACACTTGCACACACGCACATATCCATCCACACGGATGAATTTTGTGTGTATGTTTGTGTGTCTATCAACCTGCCAGCGCTTTTGTTCGGTAAGTCACCTCATCTTTGTTTTTTATATATAATTTTTCCCACGTGGAATGTTTCCTTCCATTTTATATATATATATATATATATATATATATATATATATATATATATATATATATATATATATATATATATATATATATATATATGCTCCTGCTGTGGTCACTGTGGTGCATCCTACCTCTATACAATCAGTTTTTGGAGGATTTAAGTTCAGTCATTCTATTACATATTCATTCTCTGAGAGATACATTACCACAAATCCATACAACCAACATGTTCAAGATGCGGTCTTCCACTGAAACTGAGCCAGAGACACTCATTCCACCTGTTGGGAGATCTGTGGAGTCTCTTTCAAGGGAGAATAATAGTTCCACATAAAGAAATGCCAGGAATGGATTAGGAATAACTCCATGTGTATGCCTGGGGGTTCATTCACGGTGTTGAAGAGGCTATTATGGCAGCCAATGAGGGAACAGTGTGTAACCAACTGCAAATTGTGGTACACATTGGGATGAACGATGCTGGTCGCGTAGGTTGCTCATGGAGTTTGAACAAACCTCACAATGTACAGGATTGTCCCCATAACTGATTGTGGCACCACAGGTCTGAATTGTGTGGAAGGACTGAACCAGGGACAACAAAGCTTCTGTAACAAGCTAGGCTGCGACAACTCTCCATCCTGTCCAGATTACAACAGCTGTAGCAGACCCAGAAGTAAGAGTGTGTGTGTGTGTGTGTGTGTGTGTGTGTGTGTGTGTGTGTGTGTGTGGGGGGGGGGGGGGGGGGGGGGGGGGGGGGGGGGGGGGGGGGGGGGGGGGGGGGGGAGGTGATCTGAGACAGATGAGAATATAAACTGTCACCGAGAGGGCCACCTGAGAGTGAGAAAGCCGGCCGGAGTGGCCATGCGGTTCTAGGCGCTACAGTCTGGAACCGAGCGGCCACTACGGTCACAGGTTCGAATCCTGGCCTCGGGCATGGATGTGGTGTGATGTCCTTAGGTTAGTTAGGTTTAATTAGTTCTAAGTTCTAGGCGACTGATGACCTCAGAAGTCGCATAGTGCTCAGAGCCATTTGAACCATTTGAGCCAAGAGTGAGGAAACCAACACAGAATCTGTGAGTTTTTTTTTAAATGAGCAGCATAGATGTAATTATAAAAACAATAATTATTCTCTGACATTGCAATGTAAAAAGTAGTAACACTCTTGCATCTTGGCTGGAGTAAAGGAAGTGTGCTGTCTGCTTCTGGAATGGTGATGAAAATGATCTGTGAGATCATGGACACAAAAAAGGATTTTGTTGTGGGACTTTAAAGAGGGAAAAGCATTGAGAAACTTTTCAGAAGATTGTAAATAACAAATGTATGTTAATTAATTGGATGATGGAACATCATGAAGATAACATATCTTACCTTTCATTAATCAGATTGCACGCTGTTTCCTTACTTTCAAAAATTGAATTTCAGCTTTTAGGTGAAAGAAAATCAGTACAAGAGAGTTTTGCTGTTGATGGAAGTAACCTATAACTAATCAGACCACATTGCACATACATGGAACCAGTTACATCTTTATTTTCAGAAAGAAGTGTAGCACGGCATTTATTCTCCGAGTAAGTAAACTAAAAAGCCATTTCGGGACAGTAACTCACATCGTGGCAGTTGGTGTATGTCTTCTTGTTAGATTATAGCAATGAGAGAGTATGCTAGATAGATGACTGACTGACGTGTCTCTCTCTCTCTCTCTCTCTCTCTCTCTCTCTCTCACACACACACACACACACACACACACACACACACACACACACACACACACAATGGCAATCAATTTACTGCTCCTCCCATCATCCAATATCTATAATATTCATGAACACCTGAAACTGAATGGTTCGATACTGCTTGGGGATGCCCACGTATGAATAAGTGTCACCAAATTTCTGGTGAATGCTGGCCAAATATTCTGTGAACAAGGTACACTGCTCCGACCTAATTGTACACTATTTAAAAATCTTCACACGTCACATATGATGATACAAATTTTTTTTTTACAGAAAATGTGGCACAGAACACGTGTTGGCAATGCATGTCTGTATAGAGTTAGAGGAAACCAGTGGGGGCAACAGAATGCCAACGAATGGCTATTAACTAGCTAATGCTGTTAATGCCCAATTGAATTATTTTTTGTGGGTGGCCACCCCTTCACATCAAGTTTTTGGTGTATATTGACATCTGTCCCCCCCCATGAACCATGGACCTTGCCGTTGGTGGGGAGGCTTGCGTGCCTCAGCGATACAGATAGCCGTACTGTAGGTGCAACCACAACGGAGGGGTATCTGTTGAGAGGCCAGACAAACGTGTGGTTCCTGAAGAGGGGCAGCAGCCTTTTCAGTAGTTGCAAGGGCAACAGTCTGGATGATTGACTGATCTGGCCTTGTAACAATAACCAAAACGGCCTTGCTGTGCTGGTACTGCGAACGGCTGAAAGAAAGGGGAAACTACAGCCGTAATTTTTCCCGAGGGCATGCAGCTTTACTTTATGATTAAATGATGATGGCGTCCTCTTGGGTAAAATATTCCGGAGGTAAAATAGTCCCCCATTCGGATCTCCGGGCGGGGACTACTCAAGAGGATGTCGTTATCAGGAGAAAGAAAACTGGCGTTCTACGGATCGGAGCGTGGACTGTCAGATCCCTTAATCAGGCAGGTAGGTTAGAAAATTTAAAAAGGGAAATGGATAGGTTGAAGTTAGATATAGTGGGAATTAGTGAAGTTCGGTGGCAGGAGGAACAAGACTTCTGGTCAGGTGACTACAGGGTTATAAACACAAAATCAAATAGGGGTAATGCAGGAGTAGGTTTAATAATGAATAGGAAAATAGGAATGCGGGTAAGCTACTACAAACACCATAGTGAACGCATTATTGTGGCCAAGATAGATACGAAGCCCACACCTACTACAGTAGTACAAGTTTATATGCCAACTGGCTCTGCAGATGACGAAGAAATTGAAGAAATGTATGATGAAATAAAAGAAATTATTCAGATTGTGAAGGGAGACGAAAATTTAATAGTCATGGGTGACTGGAATTCGAGTGTAGGAAACGGGAGAGAAGGAAACGTAGTAGGTGAATATGGATTGGGGCTAAGAAATGAAAGAGGAATCCGTCTGGTAGAATTTTGCACAGAGCACAACTTAATCATAGCTAACACTTGGTTTAAGAATCATGAAAGAAGGTTGTATACATGGAAGAACCCTGGAGATACTAAAATGTATGAGATAGATTATATAATGGTAAGACAGAGATTTAGGAACCAGGTTTTAAATTGTAAGACATTTCCAGGGGCAGATGTGGACTGACCACAATATAATGGTTATGACCTGTAGATTAAAACTGAAGAAACTGCAAAAAGGTGGGAATTTAAGGAGATGGGACCTGGATAAACTGAAAGAACCAGAAGTTGTACAGAGTTTCAGGGAGAGCATAAGGGAACAATTGACAGGAATGGGGGAAAGAAATACAGTAGAAGAAGAATGGGTAGCTTTGAGGGATGAAGTAGCGAAGGCAGCAGAGGATCAAGTAGGTAAAAAGATGAGGGCTAGTAGAAATCCTTGGGTAACAGAAGAAATATTGAATTTAATTGATGAAAGGAGAAAATATAAAAATGCAGTAAGTGAAACAGGCAAAAAGGAATACAAACGTCTCAAAAATGAGATCAACAGGAAGTGCAAAATGGCTAAGCAGGGATGGCTAGAGGACAAATGTAAGGATGTAGAGGCCTATCTCACTAGGGGTAAGATAGATACCGACTACAGGAAAATTAAAGAGACCTTTGGAGATAAGAGAACGACTTGTATGAATATCAAGAGCTCAGATGGAAACCCAGTTCTAAGCAAAGAAGGGAAAGCAGAAAGGTGGAAGGAGTATATAGAGGGTCTATACAAGGGCGATGTACTTGAGGACAATATTATGGAAATGGAAGAGGATGTAGATGAAGATGAAATGGGAGATATGATACCGCAAGAAGAGTTTGACAGAGCACTGAAAGACCTGAGTCGAAACAAGGCCCCCAGAGTAGACAACATTCCATTGGAACTACTGACGGCCTTGGGAGAGCCAGTCCTGACAAAACTCTACCATCTGGTGAGCAAGATGTATGAAACAGGCAAAATAACCTCAGACTTCAAGAAGAATATAATAATTCCAATCCCAAAGAAAGCAGGTGTTGACAGATGTGAAAATAACCGAACTATCAGTTTAATAAGTCACAGCTGCAAAATACTAACACGAATTCTTTACAGACGAATGGAAAAACTAGTAGAAGCCAACCTCGGGGAGTTTGGATTCCGTAGAAACACTGGAACACGTGAGGCATTACTGACCTTACGACTTATCTTAGAAGAAAGATTAAGGAAAGGCAAACCTACATTTCAAGCATTTGTAGACTTAGAGAAAGCTTTTGACAATGTTGACTGGACTACTCTCTTTCAAATTCTAAAGGTGGCAGGGGTAAAATACAGGGAACGAAAGGCTATTTACAATTTGTACAGAAACCAGATGGCAGTTATAAGAGTCGAGGGACATGAAAGGGAAACAGTGGTTGGGAAGGGAGTAAGACAGGGTTGTAGCCTCTCCCCGATGTTGTTCAATCTGTATATTGAGCAAGCAGTAAAGGAAACAAAAGAAAAATTCAGAGTAGGTATTAAAATTTATGGAGAAGAAATAAAAACTTTGAGGTTCGCCGATGACATTGCAATTCTGTCAGAGACAGCAAAGGACTTGGAAGAGCAGTTGAATGGAATGGACAGTGTCTTGAAAGGAGGATATAAGATGAACATCAACAAAAGCAAAACAAGGATAATGGAATGTAGTCTAATTAAGTCAGGTGATGCTGAGGGAATTAGATTAGGAAATGAGGCACTTAAAGTAGTAAAGGAGTTTTGATAAAATGGCTCTGAGCACTATGGGACTAAACATCTATGGTCATCAGTCCCCTAGAACTTAGAACTACTTAAACCTAACTAACCTAAGGACATCACACAACACCCAGCCATCACGAGGCAGAGAAAATCCCTGACCCCGCCGGGAATCGAACCCGGGAACCCGGGCGTGGGAAGCGAGAACGCTACCGCACGACCACGAGTTGCGGGCGGAGTTTTGATATTTGGGGAGCAAAATAACTGATGATGGTCGAAGTAGAGAGGATATAAAATGTAGGCTGGCAATGGCAGGGAAAGCGTTTCTGAAGAAGAGAAATTTGTTAACATCCAGTATTGATTTAAGTGTCGGGAAGCCATTTCTGGAAGTATTTGTATGGAGTGTAGCCATGTATGGAAGTGAAACATGGACGATAAATAGTTTGGACAAGAAGAGAATAGAAGCTTTCGAAATGTGGTGCTACAGAAGAATGCTGAAGATTAGATGGGTAGATCACATAACTAATGAAGTATTGAATAGGATTGGGGAGAAGAGAAGTTTGTGGCACAACTTGACCAGAAGAAGGGATCGGTTGGTAGGACATGTTCTGAGGCATCAAGGGATCACCAATTTAGTATTGGAGGGCAGCGTGGAGGGTAAAAATCGTAGAGGGAGACCAAGAGATGAATACACTAAGCAGATTCAGAAGGATGTAGGTTGCAGTAGGTACTGGGAGATGAAAAAGCTTGCACAGGATAGAGTAGCATGGAGAGCTGCATCAAACCAGTCTCAGGACTGAAGACCACAACAACAAACAACATTGACATCTGTTACTACTTTAGGAGTATCTGCCAAAATAGGACTCGTCAAATGAAATATGACACCCCCTCCCCTCCAGGGTACTATTTGTATTAACACTTATTTTAAAACTAATAATCTATCAAAGATCTAAAGTAAATATTAAAAATAAATATTTAAACTTCGTCTTTTGTTGAGTATATTACTCTTGGAGAGATGTCTATTACCCATATCCCAGTAATGCTTTAAATAATAGCATAAATGGAAAGTTTCCTCGCCCCAATATTCTGCTAAGTGGCCGGTCTCCAAAGCATTAATACTTTTTTATGTAGTAGAGAAAACATTCCGCATTACGTCTGTAGCAGAAATACTGTTCTGTCTATCTCATAGTGGTAGTGATCTTGTGATATGTTGCTTATTTTTTCACTGGTTCGAATGTGTTGACTTTTCCTGGTTATAAATTTTTGCACCTGAAATATATGTGTCAGCTGTGATTATGCCGATTTATTGGACTCATCAGCTGTCAAAAGTAATATTACAATTAAGAGTCTTCAACATAATATTGAAAACTCCTTGGAACACTTATAGTGTTGTTACATTGAGGATATTTACCTTGGGCTTGCTACACTCCTCTGACAGAGCATATAAAAATACCAAAGAAGCTACTTCATCTCATGGAATTACTGAGACCACCAGCCCACCTTGAAGACACGTGGTGTCCCTCAGCATACCTGCTTTATGAGGGGTGGTGGTGGTGGTGGTGGTGGTGGTGGTGGTGGTAGTGGTGGTGGAAAGAGCACTCTACTAGAGTGATGTATACCACCACAATATATTCTGTAGACACCTCAGCACTGTCACACCAAATTTACGTTTTCTTAGTGGAAATGTACAGTCAACAAGCCAAGTACGTTTATGAGTAGCAAAACTGTCTCTCACCTATCATTCATACCTTACAATTGTACAAGTAGGCTTTACTACAACTCACTTCCAGCACGCTACTCTTTTTCTGAAGCTATGTCTCACTTGCCACAAATAAAAGGGCTAACTACGTATCAACTACAGCAAACTGATTATGTTTACTAAAAAAGTAACTGCTGATTACTCAGTTATAGTAAATGGCTACTGTGTATCATGTTACCAATTTATAAATCAAATGAGCACATCAATATTTAACAAAGCATAATAGTTACCTGCATATCATAAGAAAATCAGCATTGGTACTTGGCATTCTGGTGATAGGAATCTTCATTCTTGAACTAGCATAACCATGTAACACATCACTATGGAACTGGCCATCATGCTATTTTTATTTAAATATGAAAATTTAGTTTGTGGTAAATTCCTAGTGGTTGACATAACTTTGTCATTTGCACTAAAGTCATATGAATGCAATTTCTCAGTGCTTTACACACTGTATTTGTATTTCTAATTTTGTTCCCCTCAGTTATCTTTGAGAAACCAATTTTGTTCTGTGTACAGTCATACTTAGATTTTGAGAAAAATTTCTTGGGCAAATTTTGCTCAGAAATTGAAAGAAAGCCAGGATTATTAGTGAAATTTGAAGTTGTCCAAATTATAGGGAAAGACATGGTAGTATGAAAGAATTTAGCAAAAATCAGATACACAAATTAGCCCATTTGGATGACTTTTTGATGAGCTTTCACAGATGATGCACTGTAAACGTTACTTGTAGAGATGCAATGAGATTTAGTTTATGGTCTAGATGACACCTCTGATCAGTTTTTGAGATATCTTCACACACTAGACAATTATGAAAAAGGTGAATAGACATAATCATAAGTTTTGATGATTTTGAGCAAAGCAAAGGAACAAAAAATTGGAGGAATACTGACCACAAGGTGTGACACATAAGCCTTCAGGAAGGTTTACATGCTTTGTAAACTGTGTTTGCAGCCACAGGATTCCTGCTACGCAGTGCAATTTTTCATTTCTTCGGGAGTTGTATTTGTAACATTGTTTAGAAACAAGTATACAATAGCAATGCCAATGTTACAAAGTTAGTCTGTGGAAGTTCTGTCTTGCTTTATTCACTTATGAGACATCCATACTCACCTCTTAATCATATCGTGGAAGAGTATTATCTGGAAGGTAGGATAAGTCAAGACAGATACTTGTTTAAAACACAAAACTTACACATTAGTAGAGCCTTGAGTGCTCATGCATATGAGGACTGTTTACACCCTGTGATACTGATATATTTTACACTTACAATTGACTTAAAACTCAGGTGATGTCAACCAAAATGCTTTGTTTTATTTACTATACTGTTTATGCACTGTTGCTAGTAAGTAACTCTCTTAGTTTTTTTATTTCACTGTCACATTTTCTATAAACACACAAATAATTACTTACCCTAATGATAGCACAACATGTGAAATAAGTAAATGACAACTTTAAATTAGACAAAATGTTTTCAAGTTTCACTATTACATAATGGATTTTTATAGGAATGGAATCCCTCATTTATTGATAAATTCAAGTTATCATCATGCATGTTTGTATAAAAGTGAAAGTACTCCAGGAGGAATCATCAGTAAATAAGCGGTGTTTCAATGGACTTTTATTCCATTAAAGTTTGTCCTCTGAAAACGTGTATAGGATGTCACATCATAGCACATCAAAATTACCTCCACATATCCAATGGCAATACTAACATAATGGAAAACACGGAAAAGTAACTAGATATGAATCCTGCTGGAACCTGCAGTTTGTAAAAACTTAACATTAGGTAAGTTCATAGGTTGTGGCAATTTTAGGTAGGTCAGGCAGTATATAGCCAATTGTTAATTTAATCCATTATGGAGGTACAGTACATCACCAAAGGCTACTATAATAAACCTAATTTGGTCCATGTTTTTATGAGCATGTTAAGCCTTAAACTTAATTCTGAGGAAACACCGTGAGAAAAAGAACTACTCCAAATCAAAAAGAAGTTGTTGGGTTCTCTTGACATTTCAGTCCATAGACAATGGATGAAGTCTAGAGCTTAATATCTCTTGGCCTCTGTCCCCAAACTGAAAAACAAAGCGGAAACCTGATAATTCTTCTGAATGAGATCTGCGAAATTTTTCTTTATTTATGGTCACCACTACTGTTACTACTATCATGTGGTTTGCACTGACTAGTTAATAGCAACAGGAGATTTTACCAAGTACTCATGGGGGGGGACGGGACCTTGGAAGCCCTTAACAATCAAGTATTCAGCTTATTAAATTTAAGGGCACTCCATAACCCTGGAGATAAATGACTGGTTTGAAAAACAAATGACCAACAAATATTGTTGTACAAATCTGTTATCTTCTTAATAAGAAATGTCTGTGATTTCATAACAGTTATTCTCAACAAAATTACCAACAACAGCAAAAGGCATATGCACTTTTACTACATAAGCTAAATGCTTTATTACTCTTCTTTCTAGATGAACACTATATGTAACAATTAAATGAATGGATGAATGGCAACAGGCAAAGTCTACAATACATTTAATATAAATCAGCAAAACACACACACACACACACACACACACACACACACACACACACACACACACACACACTTATTACACAATCAAATAATTACCAGGTTCATTATTCATTAAATGAGTGGAAATTGGGATGAGATCAGAAATTTTGTGTAATATTAAATTATGCATTTACATATTCTTGAATTCACCAGTTTTATTTAACATTAAAATATTTGGATTTTCACGTTCAAAGTCTGTCATTTCTCGCTCTCGTTCATCCTGACCCCATTCTCCCAATGTCTTCATCACGTCTGGCTGGTTCCTCCGCCACTCTTCCTCTTTCTGCAATCAACAGATTACTTCACAAACTCACTAAAGAATATAGTTCTCCACAGACCAGGCACATTATTCTAAGCGTACTGTAAATAATAAATTATCATAACACAGACAAAAACATTTTGTTAAAAGTAAAACTCAATCTCTATACATACAATTTTGTAATGAGTAAGTTAGAAGATACTAACTGAAAGAATAATTATAGAACAGCTGTACACATGACAAACAGCCACAACATACACTGTAACAGGTGTCAACATTTCACACCTGGCTCTCTACTAATGTCTGGCTCTAGCCCATGATCTTCTTTGATATTTGAGGCTTGAGAGGATGTGTCCTTAGAAACAGAATCTTTAGCATCTATTTCTTCAGATTTATCCTTTTTTATATCTGATGATGGACCTTTTGAATCATTACCACCTTTGGCGACCGCTTTCTTAAGAGGCGTTAGCGATTTCTTAGGAGGCGGTGGCGGAGCGAGTTCATCATCCTTTTCCACTATAACTTTTCCCCCATCCCACCAGCCATATGGCAAGTCACTTGGAACCTAATAGCAGAAGAACATGAGAAACAATACACAAGAAAAACACAGCAACTGTAGGTGTGGAACTCAGGAATTGTATTGTTTCTTCATCATGCTACATTTAAACTGTTTAGAATGGGGAAGGGGTGGTACTTCTGGGAATTATTAATTTTAGTATAACTGGCTTCCAAAACAGTTACTCTCTATTAATCCCAAAATTTACATTAATATCTGATGAGGAAACAGAAACCACATGCACAATGCAAATGAAATGCAATTTGTGTTAACAGTTACTAAAATAGATTTTTATTTCACAATGTGACAAATGATAAAAAATTGATGATTTACTAACATTTTTTCAGCAATCTAACTGCATGCTCTCCACCCACATACTCAATATGAATACAGCTTCACTCTATTATTTGATACACTGCGTACTGAATATAATTTTCCAAGACATGCTTCAGCTACTGATCACTTTGGGTTCTGAAGTGCAGAGGACTAAACTGACAGCTTCATTTTATGACACCCTAACTTAAGTGGAATTAACCAGGTATGATAGTCTGTTACCTCTGTACAACAACAGGAAGACAACATGAAAGCAATGGTGTTTGCAGACGACTTGATGTGGGGAAACAATGCATGCTTGTGAAGAAACTGGGTGACAGTATGGGATGAAATTATGTGAGATTCTTGTTACTTCTAGGGGGGGGGGGGGGCGGGGGGAATATATATATACTTGGGAAGTGTGATACAGGAAAACAGAAGAATGAGAGAGAATGTGCTGGCAGAAAGGCAAAATCATTCATACGAAGTTTTAGGAGCCTGGTTTGGAACAAAGGCATCCCACAAATAAGCAAAGAAGTGATATACATAAGCTACTACATCCTAATTTTGACCTATGTACCTGAAATATGGGTAATAATAAAGAGATGCAAGCAGATTACAGGCATTTGAAATAAAGTTTCCCCGGAAGTAGGAGAGAAGTAACAAGGGGAAACAAGATTAAGAATGAAAGGGTAAGGGAAATAGTGAAAGTGGAATCCTTGCAGAGCAGGATAGAAACATCTAGGCTAGGATGGTAAAGGCACTAAAAGAGAATGGAAATCATGAGGATTCCCAAGAAGATACATAAGACCTGAATGAACCCAGAAAGATGGTAGGAAAACAGGATTAGATGGCGAGGCTTATGTTCCAAATAGATCCAGCCTGAAGCTGGGAACTGCTGAAGATGATAATGATTAAAGATGATAATGATTACAATGCCTTAATTTAACATATTTAGAAAAACATTATTGTAAAGATTTTTCAAATTCATGTGTGCTCTTTTAATTTTTTCAGTCCTGATTGTAGCTCTTTTCCTCTTTTCACTTTTTACATTTATATTTTCACCCAGATATTTCAAATTTTCTGTTTTCTAGATGTTGCCATACTTGGTTTTTAAAATTCTTGGTGAGTTACTTTCATTAGTCATGTATTCTGTCTTCTCAAATGATATTTGTTAACATGCCTCCTCAGCTATTTCCTTCAGGAGTTCTGGTCTATTCTTTGTATTCTATGAGGCTCCATCTAATCATAACGAGATCGTCTGCAAAAGCCAAGCAATTTATTGCTTCTTTTGATCAACCCAACTTTATTAAGTTATTAACCTTTTGTTTTTCTTCTTATAACTTTCTCCAGCATATAGTTGAATAATAATGGCGACAAATCTTCTCCTTTTCTGATTCCTGATACAATTTGAAAAGGAATAGAACTTCTTCCAAAAAAGTTTAATTTTACATTTTGTTTTTGTAAGAGTATGTTTAGTTATTTCCAGAGTTTTCCTATCTACTGCAAATTCCTTGACAGTTTTAGGGTGGGAGCCTGTCTACTGAATCATTTTTTTAAATCAACAACATTAGCACTATCTTATTATTTGATATTCTCATATAACTAATTATTTATTTAGATATGTGTATCACACACAGCCATGCTGAGAGCAACTGTTAGCCATACCCAAAAATATACTGAAGATGCACTTTCATATGACCAACAAGTAACTCTGGACAGTCTTTATGCAGAACATGTCCATTTGTCTGAGGCAGCTTCATATTTATTCCAGTCTCTTCATGACCTCTAGACCCTCTGCCAACTTATTTCAGAAACTATTTCTATTTCACATTGCTTCTTTTTACAACAACGAAAACTCCTGGAGTGAGGACTTAAAAGTAGATAAACAGTACTAGCTTGAAAGCCAGTAGGGTATGTGCTGTTTCCTGCCTGTGTGTATTACATGTCAATCAGCTAAGTTGACATCATCTTGAATTTACTGCAGGATCCTAAAATCAAGATGACATCATATGCTTCAGTGGGACTCAGCAGCATCAGCGTCTCCCTTGAAGATGGCAGAGTGATGGATCACCGAAATATGGAGTTATGTTGCTTTTAGGATCCTGCAGCAAACCCAAGACAGGACTACCAAGAATCAGTTAAGTTACAGGTAAATTATTATTTTCTTAATTTTTATTTATTTCTCACTTTGATTACTAATTGTAGACTTATCTACTGGACAGAAGAGCCTTGTACATTTACCATTCTGTTCATTTCCCAATAAGTAATGTATTTGTCACCTCAGATCCCATCATTCATTACCATGCAGTTTAGCTTTATTAAAAATTCTTGCCATTTGGCCATATGATTTTTTAACAAAGGTGGAATAGCACATGGCCAATGCTCAACAGGTTGCCTGTTTTATCATTGCAAGCCTGGGCAGAAGCTTTTCCTGTCTCCAGCAGCTATTCAACCGTTTTCCAAAACATTTGCATCTCTTTGTAAGTATTCATGGACATCTCTATTACATCTTGTTGTTTGACAAGACCCAAGTTTTCTGTCAGAAAATATTCTGATAATCGTTATACCATACATCAAGGCACGGTCTGATTTGTTCAGCAATTAGCAGAGTACAAACGATCATTTGTCCTATCACTAAAATCTGGATTGTAGGTCATTCAATAGAAGTTGACATCTTCACAGTATTATAATTTAAAGTTGTGGAAACTCTCGCGAGACTGGCATTCAAAAATAGCCTCCTACCAGAAATGAGGCAATAGGCTACAAGTTGTGCTGTCTGTTGGGTATTTGGTTTCACTTTTTTGTTACTAATAAGCTATGTGTGGTATGTGTTTCTAATTGTGATTTTCAAAAATTCTAGAGATGGAATCAATGTGTATATTAAGGCACATGCTTGACATAACAAACCCCCTGCAAACTGACAAATTTAATAGAAGTGCCTAGGAAAAATGTGAATGATCTTTTTCTCCTCATCCAGACGCAGTCTGAAAATATTTACCAAGATCTTTTACTTTCCTATCACAATTATGCATGCTCTATGTGAGGGAATTAACCAGCAGATTTTGTCAGTTAGGCCTGAACTGTTAATGTAAAAGTAATATTTAGTAACTGGCGAGATTCAAACATCAGGCTGAAGTAGTGGCTAGGTCCAACATGTGAAAAGAACAGGACAGATTAATCTGTATGGATTAAGTTCTCAACATGCTTTCATTTAACCGGAAATGAAAAATAGAAGAGCCAATACCAGTATTTATTAGTAGAAACCTCATCAACATTACATGAAGGGCCAGGGAAAAAAAGAGCAGGCAACCTTTTTTTTTTCTTTTTTTAAAGATTTGTTGTTATAGCTCTATTCAGACTGATCATACGCACCTGTTGAGAGGCTAAAATTGAAGGTGGGGAGCCTCAGGTGAGTCCAGAGATATTAGCATATGAAGTTTTACCATAAAGGGAAAGAACCAGGTAAGCCAATTTGTCAGGGGAAGGAAGGAGGCAAATCAGTGGTGACACGAGAGGCCAAAGTAAACGTAAGGTCACCAAAAATATGCAGATATATTCAGAAAAGTCTAGAAACACGTGGATGTACGCACTTGGAAAAAAGAGGAAAGCATCCTACATTCTTCAACTGAGAATCATCATAGCTCGAAGAGCCACTGCAGCCTCAGATTCCGAGAAAACCAACTTGCCTGAAAATCTAAATATAAAGAACATGTACAATACTTTTAATCAAATTCATCCTGGCACGTTTGTATTATATGACATTTCAAAATGCTTTTCAAGCACAAAATCCAATGCTTTGTTTGGATAGCCTTGTGCTGAGTGTGAGGTATTCACAACAAAAATGAAAACTTTAACAATGGAGAAATGTATGGCACAAATTCTTCAGTTAACAACACACATTCCTCACTTGAAAAAAAGCTGAAGTGTTTGATGATTTGAAAATGAGGTCCAAACTGGAGGCAAAGAAAATCAACAAGAAGATGGCTATCTGAACATACTGCAAAAAAAAAAAAAAAGTGTCCCTTCAAAATATAGCATATGATTAATTCACTTTACATGGCAAATTTTAATGTGCTCATTCAAAACCCATTTTCTTGTAACAGGTGAATCCTTTTTTATCTTTATCCTGAATTCACTGTGAAAAAGAGGGTATGTGAAGTGATGTCATTCTTTTTTCACTTCATCATTCATGACTTGAATGAGGCCTCTAAAGAGACCTGTATAATCTGTGGTTCTGCTGGTAATCAAAATAAATACTTAGTCTTCTGCTTCATTCACTAGGCAACTCTCAAATTAGCAATCTGAAGAAGATCAAAATTACATTCCCTGTGTGTGGCCATCCATACTTCGAATGTTGGATTGTGGAACACACAGGCACTGATTTTCAAATGCCTGAAGATTTCAAGGAAATGATCGAAGTATGCAGATATAAGCCATCCTCTTGGATTCCAGTCAGTGTAAATCGAGAAACTGTGTTAGACTGGAAAACACTGCAAAATTCCATTTCAAAATGCAGCCTATTAAGATAATATTATCTGAATCCAGCCACTACTGTGTGCTGAAATATCAAAGGACTTATGGTGGAATGCAAACTGGCATAATAAGAACACCATTATGACAACCAAATCCGGGGTGTTTTAACTGCGCACAACTGTTTATAATGGTGTGCTTGATTTCGGAATTCCTTTCTTGTCTAATGTACAATAGCTTTGCAGTTACCTTCTGTTCACTGTAATATAACAATTGCATTCTTTATGCTGCATTTCCAGGCTAGAATGTAACATTTGCAAACTCTGGCAACCTTCACAGCAGCAAGATGGCAAAACTTCAGCTACCTCATTCCTAATTATGTTAAGTGAGAACTATTGCTGATCTATCATGACCAGAAATTCCTTTAGCCGTGTTTACTATGGAATTGCTGCCTTTTTTGCTTGAGTTACCTGTTTCTTTCCCTTTACAGAGTGACGTTTGATTGCATTTTTGGAAATTATCTCATTCTGGGAACACAATGGATGCCAATAAAACAATTTTCACATGCACCCAACCAAGAAGTTTTAATTGTGACATGAAAATTGTATATGTACTCATATACTGATGTTACCACAATTCAAACATTAAAAGATTGCTTTTTCTGGAGCTTAATAACAATTTATTTACCTGGTTTTCTCCCCTGCCCCTTCATATGTTCAACACTGAACAAAATATGAATAAAATGACCAAGCACAACAAGAACTGAGTGAAATTAATTAAGATTATTTGAACTATTTAAAAATATTATGTAACTGCTGTGCTTAACATTTTATAATTTAACTTTTTCCCTTTTTAATTCAAGATTGAATTTATTAACACAAAGCAAGGAACATTGAGATGTAATGCGGAAACTGTAAAAGGACCACAGCCAGATTTCCTTTTTCCTAACACAATGACAGCATCTATATGAATTGCACATTTGTCAGATTCCCTTTGGAGTTATTATTACAGAATAAATTCTGATGACTTGTCACTAGTAATGAAATGTTATGTGAGAAATGCATAACAAAGGCCGTGTAATTTATTGGCAACTGGCAACTAACAACTAATATTATACATAGGAAATCATAATTTATGGGAAAAAGCTGATGTAAGTGTAAATAAATGACAACACATGCAATAATATTCCAGAAAACATGGGTCCCCAAATGACCCATCTGCCATATAATTGTGACTGTGCTGCCACTGATTTCAGAGTTACATGTTGCCCTAGTTAGTATAAATGTATCCGGATATAAAAATTATGATGAAGTCCCCATCTAGTTGGGCTCAAATTTCACCCGTGTTTTACCTTAACAAGAAATTTACTGCAAATTTGTACCTGTAAGTGATGTTCCACGTGTCATCCTCACATTTGGATGCAATAACGCATTCAACTCTGCAGACTTACTAATTCTTTCAACTACTCCCTAACTGTCTTATAAATCTTGAAAAGTTTGTACAATTCGGGGTTTCTGTTCTACAATCATATCAATGGGTGTGCTGTACACTTATCTTTTGGGATGACCCCACACCCAAAATCCGCAGAGAGCAAGGTCCATGCCCTGTACAAACTATTCCTCTCTGCCCATAATGGTGTGTTAGGTGTCATCTTACATTGGCAGCAATATTTGTCAGTGCCTCATCATGTGTCCCAACAATGGGCCAAGTGCAGAAGTGAAGCATAATTAGTTATAAAGTTGTGTAAGTGGGTAAGCATAAAATTCAGCTAAATAACTGTGAAAGTTTTTGAACAGGGGCTGAAGGGAGGAGGGGGTGAGTCAAATACCACTTATTTTAAAGCATCAGTTACACATAGTAAATTTGTCGAGCAGAAAGTGATATCCACAATTTCAGAGTTTTCACAGTGGCTACCAAGTATACAATTTTCTGTGTTCAAGCCAAGTCATATTTCAGTTAAAACTTGAGTTCTTACGATACTCATTCACCATTTTCCTTATATGGAGGTAACAGTCAGGCTAATGTTATTTTCTTGTATTGTGCTCGTATAGCTTAATGCTGATGGAGTGATTTCACATGAGGTGTGATTTTTATGCAAATGTGGAAAAAAATGAAAAGACTGCAGCCCCTTGCCAACTCAAAGTTATGTGATGGATATCAAATTTCAATCTGGGAACACTCTATTTTTGAAGTACAACCCCAGAGTACAACACGATGATAGCCAATGCCTCTGTCAAATTTAATGGTTCATAGCTAAATTTCTACCACAATCACTATTACGAAGCCCCAGTAAGGTGAAGAATGAGGTAAGATCTTTGTATAAGATCTGATCAAAAAGTAAAGGATATTTTTTATTTCAGGGGCTTTATAATCTGATTTTCAACTTTTTACTATCATTGTCTTGTCGGTACACTTGTTCCTGATTTATGTCTGGATTTTCAGCTGTTATATTCATGTATTTTATTGCTCACAGTCTAAAGGCTGCACATGTTTTCAAAAGTTTGGCAAATTTTTACATTAGAAAAATATGGATCAAGGAATTTGCATTAAATTTTGCTAGAAAAATGTAATATAGTGCAGCATCACATTCAAAATGTCGACTCTAGCTTTTGGTGAATTTACCATGAGTAGGACAACAGTTTAGGAGAGGTATAAATTTTTCAAAGAGGGTTGAGAAGACATTAAAGACGACAATTGCTCTGGATGCCTTAGTGCATAAATTACTGACAATGATGAGGAAGAAGTAAAGAAAATAGTTCTGATAATGTCACCATATCCTTTTGCTGATGATGTTGGTATATCCTTTGGCTCATGACAAGCAATTTCTTTCAGATGTTTTGGGCATGACGTGTAGCAGCGAAGTTTCTTTCTGACATCATCGAATTTCAACAAAAAGCGAAGTTGCTCAGCAATTGTTGAATGAAGTCAACAATAATCCATAATTTCTAAAGAGGGTTACAAAAAGTGATGAAACGCGGGTATATGGGTATGACATTGCAACCAAGGCCCAATCAACCCATGGAAAGAGCCTGAAGACAAATTTGATCACATGTGAAGGTTCTTCTGACTGTTTTCTTTGATTACCATGCGACAGTGCACCAAGAGTTCCTATCTCATGGTCATACGATCAATAACGAATACTACCTGAAGTTACATGCTGTTCCTTTGAAGCAATCCGAAGGAAACTACCAGAATTGTGGCAAAAGCAACTGTAGAAACTGCATCGTGATAATGCTCCCACTAATACCTCAACACTTGCCCGCAATTTTTTGGCAAAAAACAAAACTTTTATGTTGCCTCGGCCATTATACTTGCTGGACATGGCCCCCTGCAACTTCTTTTTATTTCTGAGGCTGAAGAGAACCATGCAAGGAGGTCATTTTGCACCACTGACAAGATAAAAGCAGAATCACTGAAAGAGCTGAACACCATAACTGAAAGTGAGTTCCAGAAGTGCTTGCAAGATGGCAAAAACTGCTAGCACGAGCGTATTATATCTGAGGGGGATTATTTTGAAGGGGACAAAATCACTGACGATAAATGAATAACGCTTCTTTAAGAAAAACAATAATTCCCATTACTTTTTGATCACGCCTCATAACATCAAGAGAGGTACGTTATTTCATAGGCTACATTTTGTTACCACTGACGCTTCCCAATTTTTGAATCTGATACGACATTTACAGTTATCACAGTATACAGAGAGGGTGTGGGTTGTCCAACCTATAAATTTTGACATATTCATAAGACCCATTATAAACACCAGGTACTCTAAATCCAAGGAAGTCCTTTGACAAGCACAGCATACTTCAGTTTTCCGCAGTCATGCGGCTCTGATACCACTTTATTTAGCAGGTCTTCAATTTTGTTTCAGGTAGTACCACAGAATGGAGGCAGTGGCATCAGACAATGTTCGCATGATGGCCTAATAGGTTTAAGGTTTTGAGTTAAGACAAACACATCAGCTTCCTACGTACGCAACAATCCACCAGCTGCCCTCCTCCTGTTCAACTGCCAAGTGCAAAAATGGCAGGTAGTACTGCTCCTTTATCGGCAGTTTCCAACATGATTTTGTTCTCCTGATTTACCAGCAGGTTTGTATGTTATTTTTCTATGAGTAATTTAACGTGTCACTTCCAGCACGTTAGTTTTTCACTGTTCCTTATTATACAAAATCAAGAAATGAATAATGTGTCCATAATTACATGAATATTTCTTGTGCTCCTCAGAGGATACTCTTCAACAGAGTCGAAATTTTTTTTTTTTTTTTTTTTTTTTTGGTAGAGTCAGAGGACAATTCAGTTGAGAAATGTAATAAATATGCAACCGAATTTTTGTTCAGTACTTAAATTTTGTTCAGTACTTACATTCAGGAGCAAATCATTTGTACGGCTGATACACATATAGTTGAATATGACATTATCCTGGCTTTCAGGAGTATTAGTTCCTATGACCACAGAAGTTAACAGGCAATGCCCACGTATATTGCCTGTCGATTAACCAGGTTTCCACACTTACGCCATTCTCTATAACCTGTATCACTCGAGCCGATGGTTGATCCACCAATAGAAATAATCCGAACTACATACTGATGAGGCAGTCACCTCAGATGTATACAGGGAACTGAGGATGACATACATCTCAAAACCTGCCTACTGACAAACAACATATGTGAGCGTCACCTGTTGACCTCTATAGTCCATTTAGTGTGCTTAATGATGCTCTACGCCAATAATATGGCAGATGTGTCACACTAGCTCCTTCCCTTGGGAAGAGAAGGCTGAAAAGAAAAGGCAGTTTACTCAGATCCTTGGCTGCATGGATTCCGAAAATATCTTTCTTGTGAAACAGGCTCAGTATTTTATTCACATGAATTATACTGACAGGGAATCTCAAGTGGATTTCATATTTCTAAATTTCCAGAATGCTTTTGAGACCATTCTCACAAGTAGCCTGAAAACAAATAGTGTTCCTATGGAGTCTAATTTGTGCAAATGGATTTGAGATTTCTTGTCAGAAAGCTCACAGTTCATAGTACTTGATGGAAAGACACCAAGTAAAAGAGAACTGATATCTGGCGTGAACCAAGGAAGTGTTGTAGACTATCTGCTGTTACTAATCTATATAAATGATTTAGGAGACAACCTGAGCAGTCCTCGTAACTGTCTGCAGATGATTATGTCAATTATTATCTAGTGATGTCATGAAGATCTAAACCAGGTGCAAAGTCATTTAGACAAGTTATCCTCCGTACAGTGCAAAAAATGGCAACTGATCCTAAATAATGAAAAGTGTAAGGTCATCCAGAAAGTAATAGAAGAAAAAATGTTAAATTTCAGTGACATGATAAAATCACACAAATATAAAGGCTGTCAATTAAGCTAAATACTTAAGGATTACAATTACAAACAGTTTAAACTGGATCAACCACAGAAAAAAACCTTGTGGGGGAGGTATATCAAAGATGGTATTTTAGTGGCAGGAAATTTACAAGATGCAACAGATATACTATAGAGTCTGCCTACACCACGTTTGTCCATCCTCTTCCGTAGTATTGCTGTGCGGAATAAGATTCTCACTAGATACGACTCACGAAATCGAGAAAGTTCAAAGAAGGGAAGCTCATTATGTATAAGATTGGTAAATAAAATACCCTTATTCTTATTAATTGAAGCCAAAAAGAGGCTTATTACTGTTAATAAAAAACAGGGGAGAGAGTGTTTCACAGATACAATAGGCAAGTTGGGGTTGCAATAAAAAAAAATTAATGCAAGATCTTTTGACAAAATTTCGATCACCAACTC
Organism: Schistocerca serialis cubense; assembly: GCF_023864345.2. Lineage (NCBI taxonomy): Eukaryota > Metazoa > Arthropoda > Insecta > Orthoptera > Acrididae > Schistocerca > Schistocerca serialis. The sequence continues at coordinate 488,083,450 of NC_064644.1, read as the reverse complement.
TCTCCCCCGAATGCAAGAATATTTTGTTGACTCTCACCCACATAGGGAGAAACAACCATAGTAATAAAATATGAAAAAGCAGAGCTCACACAGCAAAATTTAAGTGTTTGTTTTCTCATGCACTGGTCGAGAGAGGAGCTGTACAGAAATAGTCTGAAGGCGGTTCGATGAATCCTCTGATAGGCACGTAAGTGAGGACTGGGATCTGTGGCCCCTTTTTAACCATCCCTGCTCCATCACTCTTTCCTCCTAAAAATTATGTTAATTGTAAGATATACAGACTTCTTGTGATACTGCTCTATCAGATGAACTTCCATCAGTGTCCACAAGAATAACTTTTATCACTTCATTTCTGTTGAATGAAACCAGTTTCATGGTGTCTAATATAATTCATTCTTTGAAATAGCTTTATACAAGACGAGAAAGTGTTCGACGATGAGAAGCCTGTATAGTTTCGTGATGTCATGACATGGAATTTCACATTCCACAGTATTCTGCAGAGGGAATAACTACATAAGAGGAGTCAGAATTTTGTTTGGCGGAAAGGACTGTGGCTGACAAGATGCAAGATTGTGTCTTACATTGTAAGCAGAACTCAGGAGACACCTTATAAGATTTTGTAATTTTCAGTTAAAACCCATATTTGGTAGGTTTTACGATGTGATAACTAAATGTTCTATGAACATATGCTGTTCCAAAGCACCTGTATATTGATGGTATCTCAAAACATACATTACTATTGGTACAATTTGATGTAATAAAATGAATGGAAATGTCAAACAGGTGGTTTTAAGAATCTTGCTATTTGGTTGTTTTTGTGTTATAATTTGGGTGTTATGAAGACATGCCATCTCAAGGCAACAGTCCACTGAAGATTTATGAAAATAGCACTGTTCTCAGTATGATATTCACTGTAACTAAATGTCAGTTAATAATACACTGGTGCTTAGAGCCTTAACGAGCTTGTAACATAAAAGACGTATGTTCTACAAGTTTACCACAGTGTAATGGATAGATGCATGGGTTTGTGAAGTCACATGTGATCGGTTCATGACCCAAGCATGAACTGTTAGCGAAATCGGCTCCGGGGAGCGAAATCGGCTCCGGGGAGCGAACATAGCAATTTTATCCCATCCATCTGTAAGCAATCTGTTTGATTTGCAGTCTTAAAAAACATGTTGTCATAGTAGTTGTCTTCAGTCTGACCGTAAATTTATTCTCACTAATTTGATTCAATACTACTTCATTAGTTATCCAGCCTACTCATCTTTCTTATGCTTTCCAAAATCTCTGCTGTACAAGGCTACATTCCAGAAAAATAACTTCATTGAAGATTTTTTAACACTTAAATTAGTATTTCATCTTAATAACTATCTCTTTTTCAGAACACTATTTTTGCTATTGCCAGTCTACATTTTATATCATACCTACTTCCTCCTCTTTCCTTTCTACACAACAGTCTAGAAATTACTTTTTTTTGTCATAGCACTTTTATATATTCCTACCCCCTTTCGCCGTTCCATTCTTTGCTTGTTACTGGCTTGCCATCTGAGCTCTCGATATTCATACACACGCTTCTCTTTCCTCCTATGGGTGGCACCTATCTTATTCACAGTAATGCATGTTTCTACAGCTTTGCTTTTCTCCTCTAGCCATGCCTGCTTCCCCAATTTTCACTTCCTCTCAATTTTTAGACAAAGAGGCAGAAGCAGAGGAGTGAATAACAGACTGTCGATGGACAACTGTGGTAGGTGTCCTATGCACTGAGCTCGAGTAAATGACAAGAGGTATTAAGTTGTGTTTATTGGTAGTTGTTTAGGGTAAGGGTTGTAATACACTGAAGGTAAGGAGTAAGTTGTCTCAGAATAAGTGTTCTTTTAATGCTTATTTTGTCAGAGTATTGGCTGCTGGCAATATCACAGTACTGGCTGCGGCAGCAGTCCTCAGGTTGAAGGGAGGATGATGCTAGTCCGTGTCCTCAAGTTGCTGTACACCGAAGGTAAGGATGGGATTCTAACTGTGCCATTGCTGTAACTCTTCACCTGGAGCAGAGCTCTGGACACTGTGGAATCAGCAACTGGAGAGAGCAGTTCTTGTCACCAAACAAGATAATATGGTGGTCACCGGTCATCAAGTCACTAAGTTAATGCATGGGAGTTAAGGAATGAAGTGAGGAGGATGGACGTGTTTTCTGGGCTTCAATGGGGAGCCATGAGTAGGAGTGTGCTTAGAGAAGTTTCTGGGGAAAGTGAGAAGTTGTGCAAATCTTATGAACATTATGGTAACAGGAGCAGCAAGCACTGGAAGTTGTGCCGCATTCACTATGTCGACTGAAGAGAGTTGAATAGATGCTGAGGGGAAAATTTTGAAGACTGTATTCCAGCCACTGACATCATAGAGTGAAATAGGACTGTAGCAGTGGTGAGTAAGTTGGCACAGGGTAGCAAATCTACAGTGGAGTGGCATATCACACAGATAACAGGCTTGGCGAACGAAGTTTAGAACAATATGCATATGCTACGGAAGCTGACTAGCAAGGTGATGGAATGTGCAAAGACATCGGAGGACGACATAATTTGGCAGCTGCATGTGTTGGATGTAAGACTCACTACAACACAGCTGTTACAATCATTAACAAACAGCATGTGGGACACACAGATGGCAATGATGAGTTTGCAGGAAGCTATTCACCATGCATTACAAGGGCAGCTGACTCCAGTCCTATTATTACCAGAGCAATACTTGCTGGGATCACAAAGGATGCGAGGGAATTACCATCAAAGTTGGGGCTGATTACAGAGCCCAGTAAGCAGAGTTTACCTCCGTTACCATGTTCAGTTGATACAGGTGGGGACTGACCGGCTATGGTACTGGTTTGATTCCTTGTAGCAGGTAGTTTTGAACAGTTTATATGTTACACTATTCACCCCAATCAGTGAGAGTGGGGACCTTAGGGAAATTTGTACAGGTAAGGACTAGTTACTTACTGATCTCAGAAGGAGGTATAGACATGTAGTGGTGACAGAGGAGGGAGGAGGTTACGTGTGTCTGGCCAGAGTGATTCAAACTGGTGCAGATGCATGTATAGTGCAGCTGATTTTGGGCAAAACGAAAGTTGATGAATTTGTACAGGTAAGGACTAGTTACTTACTGATCTCAGAAGGAGGTATATACATGTAGTGGTGACAGAGGAGGGAGGAGGTTACTGTGTGTCTGGCCAGAGTGATTCAAACTGGTGCAGATGCATGTATAGTGCAGCTGATTTTGGGCAAAATGAAAGGATATGATTGTCCAAGGTATACTGTGGAACCTAAACCGTATTTCCAGTAAGCTGGATACCCCGGATTTATTACATATAGAAAACATGGCAGCAGTGGCAAGCTGCTACGACCATAGAAGGCTGTCACAGATAAAGTAAGTGGAGCTGGGGGGGCAGTGGGTCATTAATCAGTGGGATAGCATGTGACTAACAGGGTCACCCTCTCATCTACCAACCACAGTTGCATGAACTACCAAGTTGAACATAACAAAGCCACAGTTGTTCTCACGGATGGACCACTAAGAGGCACTCCCAATGCAGAATTTAACCTTCCTAAATAATACACTGAAACTGAACCTAATCCATTCCCTGAACCAACTGACAGCTCTGCACAACAGATAGATTTCAGCAAACCAGTTGATGAAGCATGTGCAGTGGTATTGGGAAGACAATGACGAGTGACTGGCCTTGAAAGTTATCACATGCAGTGCTATAATGGCAGTACCTCCGTTGTGTGTACCCTTAATCTGTCTTAGGCAGAGAGCCGCCAGTCAACCCAATCCACCTGAAGTGCAAATTCCGTGAGATTGGATCCCTAGAACATGATAATGACTATACATGGAACATTGTAGTGTGAATGTTGGTGAGACATGTATTCCTTAGAGTTTAAGAGGTCACAGAACAAGCCATTAGAGTAAGGGGGGAGATAAATGCCAAGGATACATTACAGCAGGACGAAAAAGTATAAAGGCAAGGTGTGACGTGTGTTCGAAGTCAACTAATGGACTATTAAGTGGAGTAGTAATAAGAAATTTATTAGCCTTTGAGGACATTTAGTGAAGAAGCTTTGTAGTTTAATTGCTGTCTCTGAACCTCGTGGGTTAAGCTCCCAGATAGTTTTGTGATGGAAACTTGTTATGAAAACTTGGGAATCTTAGGTGCAAATCAGTCTCAACTGGGGACCTGAGGGGTGAGGGGCAAATTTGAATACGATAGTGCAGTATCGCAGCAGCCGAAGGCCACCAGCAGGCCCTAGGTGTTGGCATTCCGATTATGGTAAGTGCTTTTGATGTAGTGCAAGACAGGCCCAGCTTGGCTGGGCCAGCATAGCATTAAACACTCTTCTTGCAGTACAGACAAGGAGATTTCTCTGCTTATGGATTTCAGCAGTGTTGTTGAAACCATAACTAGAAGCAGTGCATTGGAACAGGTGTGCTGCAAAATCATCATTTTGGTAGCAAATTCATTAATGACCTAGCAGTTCTACCAGGACATAGGGCCACATCAGGCAAGGTGCAACATGGAGCCACCAGCAGCAGTCATGAGTTCGGGTCTCCCGTCGCGATACCTGGTTCCTCCATTACAGCCACTTTCCAGAGTCAGAGCAAGGCTCATACCATAAGCAAGCAGAACTCCTGCCCAGAGACATGGGAGGGGGCAGGTGGAAGGGGGGTAGTGCAGGTCATATCCCAGGCATGGACGCCACATCCTGTCATCACTTTGTGGATTGTCACCCTTGGTAGAGTTGACTTCCACTGCAAGAATCCTGGTCGTCTTTGAGAACCGCTGACGCCGACTGCTCGTGGTGTGACTCGAGTAATGTGTGCTTGTGCCACCTACTGAGCACAGTCTTCAGCAAATGTTTGAAAATTGTTTCCCACTAAATAGAAAGACATCACAGCATCAAAACATCTTCCTCTGTCAACTTTCCTCTGTTTGGTTTTCGAAAGTTCTCTAACCAGAGAGGAATGAAGTCTACTACTGACACATTTCAACCTGTTACAACGCTGTGTCGTATATGAGAAATTAAAATGTGCAGGCTCAGAACATTTCTATATTATTTTGCACACCTACACACTGAACAGACTGAGCAAAACACACGGGGATGCCAACTGTCCTGTTTTATTCACAAAAATTTCAGTTCTCAGATTTGTATCTTAACTAGTCTTCCTGTCATTGTTTCTCATCTCTGCCACATGTACAGTCTCTCTTGTCACACAGCTCAATTGTTGACCAATGAACAGACAGTGATACACTTGCAGTGAGGGAAAGGACAGACAACATTGTACATGCCTCATCTTTGCCTCTATTCATCCTCATAACAGGAGTGTCCTAGTCCTCAGGTCAGAGTGACTGACATTTTCCCCCCATCTTTTTCACCGCGACACCTGAGAACTCACTGATTTTTCACATTTTCCTCTGTGTATGAATGGATTGGTTTCATTTACTGTAAACAGTGTCTGGTCTTACTGATCCCTTTGTCTGGCCTCATCCTCACAGCAGGTGCCCCCTCTCATCTTGAAGCCTGAGTGACCTACCCCTCCTCTCTGAAATTCCTTGACCTATAATGCTTTCCTCACTGAGGAAGGAACTCTTAGTTCCACAATCTAGGAAAAACATTATCATATGGATATACAATACTGCTCGCCACGTAGAGGAGATGTTCAGTGACAGACAGGCATAAAGAAGAGTGATCAATATATTCACCTTATCGAAGTTCTTCATGGAACATAGAAAACTCTCTCTCTCTCTCTCTCTCTCTCTCTCTCTCTCTCTCTCACACACACACACACACACACACAGATGAACAGCCGGCCAGTCAGCTCTCTGTGTGCTGCAGCCCGACTACAGCTGCATCTGACGTGAGTAGCAAACAAACTGGCTGTTGGCACTTGTCTTGGGTTCTTCCGCCGACGTTTGTCTGATGATTTGCCAGCATGAGTGGCTGGCATTGTCAAAGCTTCACCCTCCATTGCTGTTGGTTGACTAAAGCCGAGCTCACAGCCGCAGACTGTATGTACCTGGCGCGCCAACATCCGAGGGCTTTTCCATTGTCATTTCTGGGGCGGTTCTCCTCTTGCCACCTGTCACATATGTTCGCTGCAGCACGGGAAGCCAGAATCCATTTACCTTGAGGCTTTCCTCTTTCTTCTTGAAGCTGTTCCTGTGTTTGTGTATTTCAACAGCTTCTCTGAACAAGCAGGTGTTGTAGTCATTCTTACAGACAGAACTTCCGTGTCGGCGAACTTCACCACATGGTCAGTCTCAAACAGCGCATGCTCTGCCACAGCAGATTTCTCCACCTGTTTATATTCTGTAATCCTGGTGTTGATGGATCATCCAGTTATTTTAACATGAACTTTTCCGCATGTGCATGGTATGCGGTATATTCCTAGCATTGCATGTGGGACCCTTTTCTCCTTTGCCAATCTGAGACACTGATTTTCTTTGTTGGTTTGTAAATAACCTTTACACTGTTCTTGCACAATATATGGCCGATTCTGTCTGTCACTCTGGGAATGTATGGCAGAAAGGCCGTACCCGTCATTTCTTTTTCTACTTTCTCACTTCGCTGAGTGTTTGGCTCTTTTTTATACTTCTAATATTACTTGTGGAGTACCCACTGCTCCTCAGAACACTCTCCAAGTGTTATATTTCGCATCCAAGGTGCTATGGCTGACTTATTCGTCTTTCCCATGTTATGAGTGTCTTAATCATGCCTCTTTTCTGGCTCGGGTGGCAATTTGACAGTTTGTGCAGGTATTGGTCCGTGTGTGTCGGTTTTCGATACACGCTGTGACCCAGGTTTTCACCATCCCTTGTGACCAGCACATCTACCAATGGAAGTTTTTTGTCCTTCTCTACTTCCATAATAAATTTTATGTTGCCATGGAGACTGTTCAAGTGTCTTAGGAAGTCACCAAGCTGTTTCTCACCATGGCTGCACACAATGAAGATATCATTTATGTATCTGTACCACACTTGAGGTTTACAAGGTGCCAAGACCAGTGCCTGTGCTTCGAAGTGTTCCATGAAGAAGTTGGCCACCGTTGGACTAAGAGGAATACCCATGGTGATGCCTTCCAGCTGTTCATAGAAGTTTTCATTCCACATGAAATAGCTTGTGGTGAAACATGTATGGAAGAGCTTTGTGCTCCAGAGAGTCACTGAGTGGCACTTTTGTAAACAAACAAACAATATCAAAGCTGACCAGGGTGTCGTTTGGTGCAAGTTTTAGTTTCTACAGCTTCTCAATGAAATGTCCTGAGTCCTTAATGTATGTGTCAGTCTTCCCCACGTTTTGCTGGAGCAGAGAGGCCAAGTGTTTTGCAAGTTTATATGTCAGTGAGCCAGGAGCGCTAACAATCAGTCTTCTTAGGTAATCCATACAGCCGAGTTGGCAGGGTTTCTGGGTCTGTATGTCCATCGGCACAGAAAACGTCTTGATTAACCAATTCGTATTCAGTGTGATACGCTGTGTTGGATTTGGGATTGGAGTAGCAAACTTTGCTGAGGTGGGTAGTGAGTATAGTTGAGGTGCTGGGAGAAGAGAGTGAGGATAGGGGTGGGGTAAGATGCTATTAGCAGTTGTTTACGTCAAGAATATCACTTTGGGTGTCACATTCAGCAACTGCATGGTCTAGCTGTCTCTCAGCCACACTTTAGCAGTGGCGACTGGTGCAGACTGACCATTAGTTATCGCGTCCATGTAGAATGCAATACAGCGGTTGCAGGCACATTGGTAGATCACATGGATGCCTTCATCAGTGGCCTTGCCTTTGACGGTGCAGGAGATGCCAGTGGCAGGACTGGAGTAGGTGGTAGTGAGAGAATATATGCAAGTCTCCTATCTACAACTGTCTAGTACTACCCAAGACTGGAGCAACAGAACCACATTTTCTGCCAGGGTTTCAACTAACTCTAGGCATGTCCTGAAACAAGAGAAATCTTCACCACTATTCTCCTGCAGCGGTGCTCCACTGTCCACTCAACCTACACAATATCCTTGTCTGCCCCTATTCCACCCCTGCTCCCAACTCACTTCCTCATGGCTAGTATCTCAAAAATAGACCTAGATGAGAGACCTAAATACATCCTTCCTCTACCACCTGCTCCAGTCCTATATCAAGCCATCCCCTACATCATCAAAAGTATGACCATCTGTAAAATCAGCCATGTAATCTACCAGCGTAGCTGCAATCAATTGTGCCACATTTTACTTGGACGTGACAACTAACATCATATCTATTCACAGGAATGGCCGGCAACTGCCAAACGGTTGTAAGGAGATAGCTGCATCATCCAGCTGCTGAACATGATGCCCAATGCTAAGTGCCTGAGTTCAACGAGTGCTTTGCAGCCTTTGCCATCTGGTTTTTCCCACCAACACCAGCTGTTTTGATTTGCGCATGTGGGAACTTTCCCTACAACACATCCTTCGGTTCATGTAATTCCTATGGCCTCAACCTTTGCTTCCTTATCCATCTGTCTACCCTCTTTCCAGCCCGACATTCATCCTCTACCCAACCTATGAACCTGAATAGTCTTCACCTTCTCTACTGTCCCATCTGAAAATTCCCCCACCCCCCTCTCCCCCTGACTCCCGCGCACAGAATCCCTATGCTGGACCTAGCACCCCACCCCCCCTCATCCTGTTCCCACCATGTCCCTACACAATGACACCGGCAGCACCAGCATCTTCTCCCACCCCTATCCTACTATTCCTCCCCTTCCCACACCTCGTCTGCACCCCCAATACCCACGTTAGCAAGTTTGCGGCTCACTTCAGACACAATATTAGCTGGACCTTAGTGCCAGGAGATGACAATGGCCATATGTGTGCAAGTCATACTCATGGGCATGTGAGCCAGTTTTATTTTATTTACTTATTTATTTATTTATTATTATTATTATTTTTTTACATCAGATGAAGGACTTAACAGTCCTCTTCACTGTGCCTGTCTGCCACTCAATGCCTCCTCTATGTGGGGAATAACCATGTACCTTTTTTTATTATTGCTGTCAATCCATCTTAAAATCGAGGATTAATCCTCCCCCCACCCCCTCACCATTTTTAAATACGGCTTTCACCAGTATGATGGGAATACTCTTTGAAATTCTGAAGGTAGCAGGTACAAAATTTAGGTGGTAAAAGATTATATACAACTCTTACAGAAACACACTACAAGTGTAAGAGTCTAAGACATGGTAGGAGAAACAGTAATTGAGAAGGGCGTGAGACAGATCTGTAGTGTAGATGTTATTTAATCTGTTAACTGAGCAATCATCAGTAAAGGAAACTGAGCAGATTTTGGAAAGAAATAAAAATTTTGAGATTTGTTGATAGCATTGTAATTCTACAGAAATGGGAAAGGACCTGGAAGAGCTGTTTAATGGAATGGAGAGTGTCTATAAAATAAGTAAAATAAATAAATAACTAAAAAAAAAAAAAAAACAACTGAGTTTGAAGTGAAATACAGAAGACAAAAAAGCAGCTCAAACGAGAAGAGAATGGGAACATTCGAAATGTGATGCTACAAAAGAATGCTGAAGATTAGACATGTAGATCGAATAACTAAAAGAATTTATCAGTTGATAGGACACATCCACAGACGACCATTATCTGAACAAAATTCTATCTCAAAAATTATTTGAATAAATATATAATTCAAACATTTTTGATCACAGGTATAGGCTTTATTCATCTCTGTGAGTACAAATAATTATCTTTATTTCTTACTCGTCACTTCAGTAACAAGTAACAGACTGTTACTGCAATTTTTGTCTTTTTTTTCAACTGGCACTCTGTTGCCAACAACTAGTGTTTGTTATTCCAGTACAGCAAGGACTTATTTAATGGCAGTGTGATTTGGCAGCTCAGCAAATGAGTACCAGGCTACATCTCTAAAGGTTTGGGGTTCAGTCCCAAGCACATCCTATGAGTTCTCTGACACTTTTCAATTACTTCTCCTCTGTCAATGATTCATAAATGTGAAAAAAGCAATTTTCACTACAATTCTGAATGCATGTTAAACTACACATCTCCTTATAATGTGGCTAGTAAAGTATTGTGGTATTCAAATGAACCTTTGGTTTGTGGACAATTTTATTTTCTTTAAAGCTCAATAAATATAAAATAGGCAAATGGCCGAAGCAGTTACATTAACAACACAGCCCTTGCACTCGGCAGTACTTCCTCCCCTAGACGACATGTGGAAGCATTAATTTGGAATACCTTCTTCAGTTGTATCAATGTTTCTAAAACTAATGGTTGTGGATCCACTTTATGAGATGGTACAATTCTCTCTTATTTGGTGCTCTACAAAATAAGTGTGTAAAGGACTCTGTGATTGGTAATAGTAAACATTGGCAGACTTTAAACCTGCCACATCCTAAAACAGCAACATCAAGAGGCTCGTATGAAAACTGAATGTCACCACCAACCCTACCAAATTGTTGAGTTTTTCAGACTTCTAATTGAAAGATCAAGCAGAGAAGTATTGTGGCGATATGTTTGAGTTGCTCTGCTAGGATTGTTCAAATTAAGAGAAGAGCTAAGTCATCATCAAAAAACTGGAACCACTTAAAGTGAAACACAGTGATCGAGCTATTTAAGAATACTGCATTTACGTTGTTGTTGTTGATGATGATGATGTGATCTTCAGTCTGAAGACTGGTTTGATGCAGCTCTCCACGCTACTCTATCTTGCTCGAGCCTCTTCATCTCCGAATAACCACTGCAACTGACATCTTTCTGAATATGCTTACTTATTCACCCCTTTGTCTCCCTCTACAATTTTACCCCACCCCCCACTTCCCTCCATACTAAATTGGCGATCCCTTGATGTCTCGGAATGTATGCTATCAACTGATCCCTTCTTTTGGTCAAGTTGTGCCACAAATTCCTTGTCTCTTCAGTTCTATTCAGTAAATCTTCATTAGTTATGCGATTGAACCATCTAATCTTCAGCATTCTTCTGCAGCACCACATTTCGAAAGCTTCTATCCTCTTTTTATCTAAAGTGTTTATTGTTCATGTTTAACTTCCATATATGGCTACACTCCAGTCAAATATCTTCAGAAAAGACTTCCTAACACTTAGATCTTTATTTGATGTTAACAAATTTCTCTTCTTCAGAAATGCTTTTCTTGCCACTTCCAGTCCACATTTTATATACTCTCTACTTCTGCCATAATCACTTATTTTGCTGCCCAAACAGCAAAACTCATCTACTACTTTTAGTATCTCATTTCCTAATCTAATTGCCTTAGCATCACCTAATTAATTCAACTGCATTTCATTATCATTGTTTTGCTTTCTTTGACACTCATCTTATATCCTCCTGCCCATTCTGTTCAACTGCTCTTCCAAGTCCTTTGCTGTTTCTGACAGAATTAAGTCATCGCCAAACCTCAAAGTTCTTACTACTTCTCCCTGAACTTTCATTCCTTCTCTACATTTTCCTTTGGTTTCCTTTACTGCTTATTCAATGTGCATAATGAATAATATTGGAATAGGCTACAACCCTGTCTCACTCCCTTTTCAACCACGGTCTTCCTTTCATGCCCCTTGACTCTCATAACTGCCATCTGGTTTCTATACAACAGTGTTTCACTCCCTAATTTTATCCCTGCTACCTTCAGAATTTCTAAGAGAGCATCCCAGTAAACACTGTCAAAAGCTTTCTCAAAGTCCACAAATGCCACAAATGTAGGCTGGTCTTTCCTTAACACATCTTCTAAGATAAGTCGCAGGGTCAGTATCGCCTATCGCCTCGCGTGTTCCTACATATCTCCTGAAATCCAAAATGATTTCTACCAGTATTTCCATTGTCCTGTAAAGAATGTGTGTTAGTATTTTGCAACCAAAACTGACTGTTTTCTAATTTTCACACCTGTCAGCTACAGCTTTCTTTGGAATTGGAACTACTATATTCTTCTTGGAATCTGAGGTATTTCGCCTGTCTCAGACATCTTGCACACCAAACGGAAGAGTTCTGTAACGGCTGACTCTCTGAAGGCTATCAGTAGTTCTGATGGAATGTTTTCTACTCTCAAGGCCTTGTTTCAACTTTGATCTTTCAGATCTCTGTCCAATTCTTCTTGCAGTATCATATGTCTCATCTCATCTTCATCTCTACCTCTATTTCCCTTTCTATAATATTGCTTTGAAGTAAATCTCCCTTGTATAGACCCTCTATATACTTCTGCCAAATTTTGGCTTTCCCTTCTTTGCTTAAGATTTTTTTTTCACCAATTGAGCTCCTGATATTCATACAGCTTCTCTTTTGCCCAAGGCCCCTTTAAATTTCCTTTGGCGGCATGTATCTTTTCTCTAGTGAAATATGCTTCAAAATCCTGACATTTGTCTTCTAGCAACTCAATTTGCAAATTTGAACTTCCTGTCAATCTCATTTTTTAAAAATTCGTATTCCCTTTCACCTGCTTCATTTGCTGCATTTTTTAAATTTTCTCCTTTAATCAATTAGAATGAATACTCTTGTGCTATCCAACATTCCTACCAGGCCTTGTCTTTTTACCTATTTGATCCTCTGCTGCCTTCACTATTTCATCTCTTAAAGCTACCCTTTCATCTCTTAAAGCTACCCATTCATCTTCTGCAGTATTCCTTTCTGCTGTTCTAGTCAACCATTGAATAATGCTCTCCCTGAAGCTCTCAACAACCTCTGGTTCTTTGAACTTATCCCATCTCCTTAATATCCTACTTTTTTTCAATTTCTTCAATTTTAATCTTCTTCCTATTCTTCTTCTTCATGGACGGATCACTTAGGACCACATGTAATCAACATTTGTTGACCTTCTTTTTCGCCCAGTATTCCTTCATCAGCAACGAATGGGCTAGCTTTCATGGCTTAGACCACGTATGTCTGCTAGTTTTTTTTCTTCCTCAAAACCCCGTTTGTGTGGGATTTTTCTGATTCATTTCTGTCATGTAGATTTGGAGACCCTAATTTTCTCAGGTCTTCTTCCATCTGTTTGTATCGCTTCGGTCTTGTGGTTTTGTTCTTTAAAAATGTATGGATTTTGTGCATTAACCTGTTAAAGTCCATTCTTTCTAAATGCTTCATGAATTGGATTATTCTCATACGCATTGTGTCTGTTATTTTGGATATATTTTTATATATTTCTGCATTGGGTTTTGGATAATGCACACCATCTTCAGTTTTTGGTCCTAGGACTTTCCTCATCATTTTACATTCTTTCACTTCTAATTCCCCTTTTAGTGTTCTGTGTTGAAGGTTTAGTGTCTCAGATGTGTAGAGCGCTTCAGGTTTAATTACTGTTGTGTAGTGTCGTATTTTGCAGTTCTACGAGAGACTCTGTTGTAAACATTTTTGAACTGGACTCTTGATCTGACAGATTTCTTTTCATTACAATTTTCTGCAATCCATTCACCTAAATATTTAAATTCTTTTACTCGAGAGATGTAGTTATTACCAATTTTTAGATCAAAAGGTGCATCTTTGATGTCAGTCATCAATTTTTTTTTTTTTTCAAATTAAATTTGCAATCCTATTTTTGCTGCCTACTCTTGTAATAATTCTAGCTGTTTCTGTGCATCGGTAATGTCTTGGGCGATCAGTGCCATGTCATCAGAAATTTTGATCTACAGTTCATAATCAATCAATTTTGGTCAGAGTCCACATCTGGCCGTGGAAATGTCTTACTATTTTAAATTTGGTCCCTAAATCTCTGTCTAACCACAAACCGTGGACCTTTCCATCAGTGGGGTGGCTTTTGCGCCTCAGCGATAGAGATAGCCATACTGTAGGTACAACCACAGTGGAGGGATATCTGTTCAGAGGGGATATCTGTTCAGAGGGGATATCTGTTCAGAGGGGATATCTGTTCAGAGGGGATATCTGTTCAGAGGGGATATCTGTTCAGAGGGGATATCTGTTCAGAGGGGATATCTGTTCAGAGGGGATATCTGTTGAGAGGCCAGACAAACGTGTATGCCTGAAGAGGGGCAGCAGCAGCCTTTTCAGTAATTGCAGGGGCAACAGTCTGGATGGCTGACTGAACTGGTCTTGTAACATCAACCAAAATGGCCTTGCTGCACTGGTACTGCAAACGGTTGAAAACAAGGGGACACTACAGCCATAATTTTTCCTAAGGAAAGGCAGCTCTACTGTATGGTTAAATCATGATGGCGTTCTCTCGGGTAAAATATCCCACAAGTAAAACAGTCCCCCACTAGGATCTATGAGCGGAGACTATTCAGGAGGATGTTGCCATCAGGGGGAAACAAATCTGACATTCTATGGATTGGAACATAGAATGTTAGATCCCTTAATTGGGCAGGTAGGTTAGAAAATTTTAAAAGGGAAAGGGATACATTGAAGTTAGACATAGTGGGAATTGTGAAGTTTGGTGGCAGGAGTACCAGGAGTTCTGGTCAGGTGAATACAGGGTAATAAGAAGAAAAACAAATAGGGGTAATGCAGGAGTAGATTTAATAAAGAATAAGAAAACAGGAATGCAGGTAAGCTACTACGAACAGCATAGCGATGCTTTATTGTAGCCAAGGTAAGACATGAAGCCTTCACTTCCCACAGCAGTACAAGTTTACATGCCAATTAGCCATGCAGATGAAGAGGTTGAAGAAATGTATTATGAAATAAAAGAAATTATTCAGATTGCTAAAGTATACAAAAATTTAATCATGATGGGGGAATGGAATTCAATAGTAGGAAGAGAAGAAAAAAATAGTAGTTGATTATGGACCGGGGGAAAGGAACGGAAGAGGAAGCCGCCTGGAAGAATTTTGAACAGAACACGATTTAATCATCACTAACATTTGCTTTCAAAATCATAAAAGAAGGTTGTCTATGTGGAAGACACCAAAAGGTTTCAGATTGATTATATAATTGTGTTTATGCTCCCCCAAATGAAATGAGGACAAAACTGACACTGTCAAAGATAGCGATGAATCATCCGAGTATGTTTCACGAGATACATTTGACAGTAATTTTATTTTTTTTCATCCATTCTGTGATCCATCTGAATGCTGTTGAAGACCCATCTTTTTATTAAAATGGTAGACAATCTAAACATTTCAGATTACAGTATAAATGTAATTAGCCAAAGGAACAAAAATAAACCCGAAATTTAATGATTTCCTTAAGGAAAAAATTTCAGAAATAAAATTATTATTGAAGGACACGGGACACGAATGTACAGGAAGTTTTCATATGGTCAAGCTGAAGCACTGGACTGATGATAACCTCAAAATACAGTCTGGAACATCAGCACATCAGAGATTTCTTCAAGCTGATGAACGTGTAGCCATGATGCCAGATGAAATTTACAGAGAAAGTGTAGTTACTACTGTAAATGATGATGGAAGCAACTTTGTGAAAGTTTTCACCACCTAGCAAACAATGGAAAATCCATGATGGAATGTAACAATATTACAAGAAAGAAAGTTGCTACTCATCATATAATGAAGATGCCGAGCGCATATAGGCACAACAAAAAGACTTTTAAACTTAAAGCTTTCAGCCACACATGGTTTCAGTTGCCCGAGACTGCAGGGGTGTGTGTGTGTGTGTGTGTGTGTGATTTAGGATAAACATAGTGTAGGGCTGGCATTACAAGGTGGAATAGTTTGTACAGTACAATCAAACAATTACAGTAACTGTAGATCCAATTACATAGCACTTTGAGTTTGAAAAATGTTATGAGACACACTGAATTTGAGTACATAAAAGAATTTATAACATGTTCACGTCCTATTGCTAAAATTCAGGATATACTATAGGGCACAAAATAAGGAATTACAGACTTTTAGTTCCTGTTTGATGGCTCTATGTAAAAGGACGCGAAAACTGGAGGTTAAATATTGGAGCACACTGGCAACTTGCTATCGAGAAAGTGTTGAGAGACAATTAGCAGATTTTCTTTGCCTTCTACAACAAAGAGAGACCATGCAGGTATTGCAGTAACATCTTAACCACAATTTAAAAAGAAATGGTTCACCTTCATCACTGTCCACAATCAAGAAAGGCTTACAAGAAACTTCACACTTATAGTACCCACTGAATTGTTGCAGAAATCGGGTGATGAGACAGAAAATGACGTTCTGTCAGAAAAAGAAAAATGGCTTTATGATTTTGAATCAGATTCATTATGTTAGACCAAAGGCAAATTTAATTTTTTGCTCAATAAGATCACAATTTAACGTTCTCTGATTGTTACCCTGAAATGAAGACACTCTTCAGAGGATGTAACAGGCTGCTAATTCCCTTATGCACCTGTAAAATCTTCCAAAATAAAATGAACTATCTGATGAAATATTTGAAAAAGAAAAGTAAATCAAAAGCAACAAAATGCACACCTGTATTATAAATGACAAATAAGTGGAGCAGTAAATGTTTCTGGATTTGAAAATTATCTTTTTGTTTGTGAACCATTTTCTTCACAAATGGCATGTAAATATTTGTAATTCGTGTTAAGTAAATAACCATTTCAATAAATATTTTTATTTGTTATTCATGAACAATAATTTGTATCTTACTCATTATCAGTCATCTGAATAAATTTTGCCCAACTCTGGATACATCCTTAAATACCAAGGAATCATCAATTTAGTACTCAAGGGAAGTATGGGGGACAAAAACTGTAGAGGAAGATCAAGAGATGAATACAGTAAGTAGGTTCAAATGTATGTAGGTTGCAGTACTTATTCAGAGATGAAGAGGCTTGCAGAGGGTAGACTAGTGTGGATGACAATGATGACAACATGGGCAGCACTAGAATGTTGCCTCTGGCAGACAAATTTTCGCCAAGTATTTTGACGGTTTGTAAATTTATGGTTTTCTTAAGTGACATTTCTTTTCGATACAATTAAAGAATGAAATTTTACCAGATAGAAAAAGGAAGTTTATGCTAATAAACGTTTAGTTCAGGAGTGTGATGGAATGAGAGGCTACACTGGAGATAAAGTTCCCACCTTTGAATTAGAGAAAAAAACTAATGCTGGTTGGGAGGAACCAAGTGGTCTGTCTGATATAGCAGTGATTTAAGTGCCTTGAATCATGCTGGAGAACATGCTCAGCAACTAGGCACTGACTGGATGTTTGGAGGGGGACAGCTCCGTGCCCATTCACTGGTTCGGCAAATTATTGATGTATTCCATGAGGTTTTGGGATTATGGCCAGAGGATGTCTACATCTTGCTGTGATATTTTGGCTGAGGGTTTTATACCATAGACTGATGGTCCACATCACTAAGTTTACGAAAAAAAACTGGTACACAGGTGAATCAGCACAAACATGTTGTGCCAGGTAAAACAAAGCTTTGCAACTGCAATCTCAGTCTCTGGTAACCCGTCAAGAAAGATGGCACTGCAGCCGGACACAAAGTACTTGAATAATGATAACAAAACCAGCAGTTGTATTTGAATTTTTGTTGTTTAATTTTTTGAACACTGATACTAGTTTTGACACCATTTATCTTCAGGCCCCAAGCCTGAACAATTTTATGTGCAATGAACAGAATCATATGCAGTGGGCCAAAATTAACTGGATTCCATAACTCCCGTGGCAATAACATGACCAGCAGGGTCAGCCAACAACTTGTCTTTCACAACCCAATAAGTCAGCCACAGCCGAAAAAAGAATACATTCTATGGCTTGTGACAATTAGTTTTATTATGTCAAAACCTGAATTTTAGCTATGTGGCTCTCAATCCAACAGAGGGTGTGCACACACAGATGCGCCTGTGTGCCACAGATGGAGCCATATTTGAAGGAAGTGGTGAATTCAACAGAGTGTGCCCAAGCAACAGTAACTTTTGCACATGCACCTCAGGGCCAATTTTCAGTATAAACCTAGTGACATGAACAAGCAACTCCAATATAAAGCACACATATGACGACTGACTGAATGTTGTTAGACTAAATATTCTGGCAAATGACAACATCACCCAGCTGCTATCCTGAAACCTCACTGAATACTCATTACACTGGGGAAACCTCAAAAAATCACAAGTTGATGATCGTCTTAAAAAGCTATGAAACCACTGACGTTATATGCTGACTGACATGTTCACTGCACATGTCTGTCTACCTTCGACATTGTAGAAATTATCAATGGTGGCGATCGAGTAACTGGTAATGGTAGGGTGCTTGGGGCGCAAGTTTTACAGTGAGAACAATTTTAGCATCAGGAATCTTGGGGTAAAGATTGTGGCCTCTAAATATGATATGGTCAGCCAAGGATTTTGTCAAAGTCAAAATGGAGATGAAAGGGAATACTGGGTGGTTTGACAAGAATATCATGGAAAGATATTTCAGAGGTGACAACAGGAAGTGTTAGTCCAGACAGGGTAATCTGTCGACACATTTAGGGCAGGGAGATAAAGAGTGACAAGAAGAGCTGCTTCTGACACTTTTTGTAATTTTTAGATAGGTATAGAAGTTAAAAACCATCTTGTGTGAACAAGACAAATCATGGTAACATGGCAAATAATGAAATGCTCATTGCTTTCAATCAAGCAATGAAAAGTTGACGTGTCAACCTGAGAACTAATGGCAATGACAAAAAATTCCTTTTGTCAACGAGTGTGTCAAAGGCACTTCTCAGTGAACAATAAATTCTATTACCAAATGCATCGCTTTGCCTTCCCTTACACTACTCCACAACCAATCATTTTCCAAACAAAAATCTTGCTGAGTTGTTTGTAACAGAACGATTCAACATGCCTGTTCCACTCGGTGAACTGTTGAAATTCCCCACCAATTCTTTCACAATTTCCTGACTTTT
Source organism: Schistocerca serialis cubense (assembly GCF_023864345.2). NCBI lineage: Eukaryota > Metazoa > Arthropoda > Insecta > Orthoptera > Acrididae > Schistocerca > Schistocerca serialis. Next base: position 488,064,621 of record NC_064644.1, on the reverse strand, counting down.
ATAAGCAAAATAATTTCCTGAGAATTTCACATTTTCTGACGTATCTCCACTAGAAATAATAAAGCCCATGTGTTTCGGAAATATAACAATGTTGAAGATTCATGTGCAATTTATCAGTTACAGATAAAAGCAAATAACTCGCAAATAGTACATTCATACTCTTAACAACAAAAGAATGACAACAAAGCTTTTACATACACTTACCTCTTTATCTCTCTGAGCAAACTTCTCAAACATGTTGGCATAGATCTTCTTCTCTCGACTCCTCTGCTCCTTTATCTTTACATTACAAATAACAATATTATTTGCTGCAGCTTTGTTTTCTGGTTCCAGTTTTAGAACTGCTTCAAAATCTGTTTTTGCCAATTCTGGTTCACCCATTCCCAAGTATGCCTGTTGACAACAATACAAAAAATTATGAACATATCCTAATGTATGATCAATATTTAGCACTGCTACACAATGCACATTAAAGCAGTGTCTGTGAGTGCCGTTTTGTTTCCTCTCAATTTTACTGCAGCTTAGTTTTATTTGTGGTTCTTCTGGATTCTATACTATAACTTCTTGTGTAATTATTCAGCACAATGTTTGAAACTCTATTGCATACATCTTCATGCATTTCACTAAAAGTATCAAAAGAAGTTGAGAGTTGTGTCTGAACTTACAGTACAACTTCTAAGTTCCGAGAACATTACTCTATGTGTATGCATATTTTACATACAAATAACAAATTCAGGTCACATACAGGACTAGGAATCTTATCAATCCAACTACCAAACATCCATTTTCGGAATCCAATGGGAATGTCAATGCCCTTATTACTGCAGTAATGTATTTATAACTAGTCTTCTGCACATAAGAGAAAAATAATAACTGTAGTTCTCCATATGAGGGTGTCCAACACCAGTTCTTACCACTCACTAGTATCACAATAGAAGATGTTACATTGTTATGCATGATAAGGCCCATAGATCTTAAGAGCCATGGAGTACATATTATTGCATCATTGTGCACAACGAACCAACCTTGAATGTTTCTAACTGTGTGAGGTTAGCCATTTTTAAAGATGTAAGTCCACCTGTGAATAATGCTTGTGCCACCGAACAAGTATTATCATCTAAACACATTACTAATCATCCTTCATTTTTGTGTGACCACACGATTCTCTGAAAACAGTATGATTACCTTAGCCACCAATAAACGTTAACAGCTATTGTTCACCACACACAAAAACAGACTGCTGAGTAGCAAAGGCAAACAATACCTCCATTTATCCCGACACTTAATGGAAGTGGATTCTATGTGACCTCCTTCCCCCTTTTTACAATTTCCCCAGTAAGAAGATTATCTGTGTTATCTGTAATTTATTTCAGCTCATCAGGTTCCCTGAGATCATGTAAGCTACAGCCACTTGATCAAGGAATAACTCAATTGTTTGATCATGAAATGATTCACTACTTAATTCACAGAAAGCTGATAAAAATATGTAAAAATAAAAATCAAAGACTACAATACAAAAGATTTGCAGCAGTATATACAATGTTTATCACCCTGTAAATAACCATAACATATTACGTGTTCATTTTTTCACACAATGTTATCCAACAATATAACAGTGAAAAGCTCTGAATTATTGCAAGAAACTGCTGTACAGGAGAAAATGAGGGCATTATAAGAAAAATACCAATTTAGATTTGAGATCACTAGAAGTATTCCACTCTGCTGGAAAGCTTTTGAGGATGAAACATCTAGAATAGAACACAACTTTTACTACAGTGGTTAAAGAAGTGTGAAGTTATTGTGACAATGAGGAAGAAGAGGAGAGTAGCAGTGGATGTAAGTGGTAGAGGGCAAGTAATAAAGACAATGAAAAGTTTCATGTGCCTGGAAAGCATTATAGGTGAAAGAGAAACGCAGGCCCATGGTTTTCTGCAGGGTGTAACAAGGCTAGCCTGGAGCAAATAGGTGCCACCAAAAAATAAGCAAAAGTTATAAATGAATGTTCTATGCTCCAAATACTCTCATATCCATTAGAAACATGGGAAGCGAAGAAAAAAAAAGGTGATCAAATTTCAAAGTAACAGAATAGGATTTACTAGAAAGGTTAGAGAAAGGAGTGTGTTGATGAGAGAAACATTGGAAGAGAAGCTCATGTAAGAGATTGCACGAGAGACAAGAGTAAGAGAGTATGGACATGTTAAAAGATTGCTATCGGGGGACACTCAAAATGGCTATATGAGGCAATAGATCTAGATGAAGACAGACACACACATGGACTGTGTGATGAAAAGAGGACAAAACTGGGCCAGAGTGGAGATGGAACCATGGTGGATAGCCACCAAAAAGGGGTCTGCAACCTGTACAAAATGGTAATGATGATGGTTAAAAAAGTTTCATCCAAATTCCTTTTTTGTTTGGTGTTCACTTACTGAATAGGGCAGTTCCTTTTGTTTCAATGAATCCATATTACAAACCACAAATCTCTAGAGGCAGTGAAACTACAGGGATGCTTGAGATACAATTCTGAGATGCCTGAACAATGCCCTTCATGAATTTCACTAACTAACACAATGGAGCACTCTGATTGTGTTTTTATGGGCTAAGAACATAATGCGTGAATGTCATGAATTGTTCCAAAATACAATACTGTATGATACAGTCATGAAAAAGAATGCAAAGTAAACAAATTTTTGCTTTTCGGATTATTCTTACAGTAAAGATAGCAGCATTTTGTTTCTGCACAAGATCCTGATTGTGATTGTGATAATGCTAACAGAGTTTTTAATCTGTCTTTAGTATTCAAAAGTTAAAATGATATCTCTCAATGTTTATTTGGTCACTTTTTGATATTAAAATTTCCCTTTTAGAATATCACTGTGATAGAGACAGTACGCACTGTGTTTTGTTTCAGTCGACCTATTTCCTGTGAAACAAGACCTAACGTTATTCACTACCCAATTGGCTCAATTATTTAAATTACATTTTGCGTCTATCATCATGACATAGTGTCGGTGAAAATAGAAAAAAATTCAAATCCTCTGGCATGTTTAGTGTCAGTTCACTGGCATAAGTTTAAGAAAACCTATGGATCCAGAATGGAAGCCTGTGGCATCCTCCCTTTACAAATTTCTAGTTAGATTTAAGTTTGTTTCCTAACTGTTGAAACAAGATTGCTGCCCTCAACTTTCGCAGGGGTAAATGAAATGTCACACACACACACACACACACACACACACACACACACACACACACACACACACACAATTTTTTTTTTATGATGGTGCGACCCTCTTTAACACCAAACTGAAAGTTTGATGACTTACACACATTACATTACTTTACAAAGAAATACGTTGATGAACTGACACAATGTAGGTGCTCAGGTTGTGTGTGTGCGCGTATGTGTGTGCGTGCGTGCACGCACACGGTTTCCCCCTTCTTCGTCCACTTGTATGCATAGCTAGCCAAAGGGTTTCCTGAAAGCTAGTGAAGTTTTCATTCCTTTTTTGTTTGTGCTTGTTGACAACTCAAGTTTATGTTTCAAGCAAAACTCTTCATTTTTACAGACGTTTCCTAACTACACAAGTTACATGTTTGTTTATATGTAGATGAAAGTTATCCATTATGGATGTTTAAAAACCGGTGACTATATTAAACAAATAGTCACTTTTTTTGAAATACTTGTTTATTCCATAAACCAGTTTTCTAACTTTTTCAGGCTAATCTTCAGATAGTGCAAAAGGAAGTTACATGACTATTTATAATTTGCTGCACTTTCCCTAGTGTTTTTTATTGCATTTATGGAAGTGATTATAAAGGAAATCAAAGAAACAGGAAATGGTGATCTCAATGCTTTAGTCTTTGGCTGATGCCGTGTGCATTTACAGAGAAACAAACAGGGAAGATTACGTGAATAGAACTCCAAGTTTAAAGACAGCGTAGAGGAGCAAAACAGTAGCAATAATTATGAGCAAGACACCTGTTAGGGCAACCTGGATTTAGACAGAAAGAAAATTGAATGTGTGGAAGCTTTCAATTACCTGGTATATTAAAGAACGGAATTGCCGAACTAAAAGTACATAACAGAGTAATAGCTGTATCTACATTTCCTCATGAAGTGCAGAACATTGTGTGGGACAAGAGAGTTCCTGTGAGAGCCAAACAGACCATGTTTAAAAGTTATCTCCTGCTGATCATTAAACACAGTGTGAAGTACTGCGTAATTAACAAGGCAGATTTGTGCAAGTTCAGGCAAGTAAAATGAATTTTCTATGATTAGCCTTGCAGAAGACTAGAAGAGAGAAAATTGGTAACAGAGATAAGAGGAGAGATATGCAAGTAGAAGTCAATGACAGAGACTGAGTAGAGCATGGTTTAAGTCATGGTTTGGACATGTGAAGATGATGATGGGCAACTGCCTGACAAAACAATACTTGATAGAAATGTGCAGTAGGAAAGACCAATACGACGACCCAGAAAAAGATGCCTGGATCAGATAAAGGAAGATATGGACACTATAGGAGAAAACTGGGGACAATATCAAGACAAGAAATAAAACAAGCAGAGCAAAAAGGAGGCCAATTGTTCATAAACAGTCTACCCAGCTTGCTGGCAGAATACAAAGATGATGGCGATGACGATGGGTATTGGCTCTTGATGCTGTGGTTGGCTTTGTAATTAGTATCCACTCAGCAGCTTCCACTGAGATGCCCATCACATAGGAAGCTGCTAGGTGGAGACTAATTACAAAGCCACATATCCGGTTGTAAATCAATCTTCAGCATCAAATTATGGAATAGTCAGGTAACTTCCACATGCACCATCTGAAGATGAGCCTGAAAAAGTTTGAAAACCTATTTACAGAATAAACGAGTATTTCCAAAAAAAGTGACTGGTTGCAGTTTTGTGTACTTATAATGTTTGTACATAGTTTGCAGTTTTATTGTTATATGCAATACTTTGATGCTTTAGATACAATTAAAATGAAGAAGACAAGAATTCATACTAGGAGGCACCACACAAATCCTCTGTTAACAGTACCTATAGCCTCAGTAATGGCTGTAACTTCGAAAGGAAAAAGGTTCACAAGTTTCTTCAGGTGTACCATATCCCAGCTGAAGCCGCTCTGTGGATCATTAGATCCCATAGAGCTACAAAGTTGCGGCAATGTCAATTTCTACGTTCCAACTGCTGTTCCAAATAATCTCTGACATTTTCTGTGGGTTTACCATCAGGTGATTTAGAGAGCCAATCGAGATTCAAATGATGACCGAACCATCAGTCAATTGAGACATTTACACATGCAGCCCCTTTGAACCAGCTACTGCCAGCTCAGATAAAGGGGAAGTTCACTTAGTAGTCATCCTGAAGACATATGAGCCTGTTGAAATAACCAGAATTAGTGGGCACAGGTCACAACACAAAAATCATCCTCTAAACACCCAAGACCCACCTGCAGCCGAACTATGCTCCACCATACACTGTGTTAAATGCCTAGTCGAAATGACAGCAAAGTCGACACCTCGTGTCATTTGAAAATGAGCAAAATAACGACTTATCAGAACGCACTACACATCTCCAGTGATCTGCTGCCCAGTTCCCGTGTCATTTAGCCCGATGATGATGATCAATTTTACATGCAGCTACAAGGAATGGCCATTTGCAAGTTATCCAACTACATGTGCCCAACACACACAATTTATTTAGAATCAGAAGGTGGATGGGGGATCAGTTTTGATAGTTACTTAGAATGCTATAACCAATAAGGTTTGAGGCTCTAACTTTTGTTTGTGTACCAAAATGATAACTAAGATAAATTGAGAGCTTTGCTTAGTGACCACTACTATTCACACATTAATTATATGCACGCTGTTTCAGGAGGAATAGTAAATATTTTAAGACACAACCCAGAACATACAACATGTCCAACTTTTACTTGTCAATTTTTGTTTGTTACAGAGATGAGTTTTCATTTCTTACGTTGGTACTCTAGTTCCTATGCATTTATCTATTATCTTCTTTAAGTTCAAGTTGTGTTAGAGTTTACAAAACTGAGTTTCTCAACAGTGACTATGGTTTGTTAGCCAAATGTATTGTATTGTTTAAGAGTGCAATGTAGATAATACAGTGGAGACTTCCTATGCTCATGGTGGTACATTTAAGAATGTTTACTCGCGTTTTCCCTAAACTGCCTGGGACTGGTGGGCAGCAAAGCAGGCATATTTCATTTGAGCATGCAAATAAATACTGTGGGCAAAGTAGATATTACACAGTTGACTGAACATAGTTCTTCGACAAGCTCACATAAATTTCTGCACATATTGGTGTTCCACATATGAGAATATAGTGAATATCATGTATGCACAGTCTCTATCTTTATCATTTACAGTGGATTCACACCTTACAGATGGATATGGTGTAAGACTGAAATTTTGTCTTTGGCTAACAGAAAAACACTTGAGTAATCACATTAATACGGCTTATTAATGAAACCACTTTCCCACATGATAGTACCAACAACACTAATAACCCAAATCTGTAGTTTGAGGAAAACCCACATGCCTTTGTTGAGACATTTTTAAGAACACTTCTCTGTAAATGTGAGATGCAGCGTGATAGACAACCTGTTGATTAAGCCTGTTATGTTACCCCATTATCTTGCAGTATTCTGTATCTAGACTTTCTTGAAAATGAGCAACCAGCATTATTAGATGAAGTAAAAACTCCATGGATGACTGACAAGTTCCCTGTATCTTACCGCTTTGGATTTCAATTGGTTGGGGAGGTTGAAAAGCTACTGATGGGGATGTTTGAAATTATAAAGACTATAAAGAAAAAGGAAACACAAGAGAAACTCATTGTTCAGATGAATTATGCTGCCCTCATGATGACAGAACAGCTACAAGTGGTGTTATCATGAGGATTTTAAATGCATTGAAGACTAAGGTAGACTTTATGAAAATCAACTTGGAACTTGATCATTTGCCTTCTTCAAAAACCTTGCGGAATTATTCGTTTCAATTACATACTAACAGCTTAATCTCTATAACTTTAAATAATAATGACAATATTACGATAGTGCTACTCACCATATAGCAGAGATGCTGAGTCACAGATAGGCACACTTTAAAGAATAGATTTTCTTTGATTTTGAAAGTAGATTGTTCCGTCCCTGGACTTAGATAAACTCTTATAGGTGTGTGTGTGTGTGTGTGTGTGTGTGTGTGTGTGTGTGTAGATCATAGTGTTGACTAGAGGTCATTCTTAGTCAGCGTAACATTATAGTTGGGAAACGGTTTTGGAAATGAAGCTGCTTCAATAACATTATTCTGTCATGCAGTCAGTTACAAACACACTCAGAGCATTTGTTTTTTCTTTCTTATTTTCTAGATAGAGAGAGAGAGAGAGAGAGAGAGAGAGAGAGAGAGAGAGAGAGAGAGAAGGATATTCTGAAAAGTAATTATCATTAAGATGATGATGATGATGATGACTGATAATGACAATGACAAGGATTATGTTGATAACAAGTACTTTGTTAAATATTTTGTGATCAATTTTAACATTATCTTAGTCTTCTTTTTTCCTCCCCCTAAGCCAAATGAGGCAATAGTATTTCTCATAGTGGTAAACATCTGAACTATTTCAAACCAATGGCTGAATTATTTCTGTACTCCGTTCATCATACAAATAAACGTGATGTAAACAAACCACATATGACGATTGGGCAGAAGTCATAGCACATGTGCACTTTGAAGTAGTTCCTACTTATGTATTAGATCTTTCATTATTAAGTTACATTAAATGAAACAAAGATATTATAAAGTATTAACAGCCATCAACGTTATTCTTAATCACGCTTTAGCTATGTGATTTTTATTTAAAAAATTGTAGACAGTCACAGTCTCTGTATTGTGCTCATATTGTCATGCTGTTAATACAGCAGTATGAAAATGACTGAGGCTGCGTCCTGCCCTGTAGTGAAACGCACATGTGAACACTGCTAAAAAGGACAACAAATAGGTTGTTCTTAAGGTTTTTCATAAATTTAAAGAAAAGAAGTCAGTTTTGAAGTTTTCCGGAGGACTATATTTGATACAATTGAGTTTCAATACACACAGGACATGTACTGGAATCTGAAATGTAATAGATTGATAATGTTGTGCAGTTCTGTTCATGGAATGCTGATTTTGAGTCTCACCTTGGTCATACTTTTTTTTTATTCAATTTGAAATACCTACATCTCATAAATAAAATTCATCACTTTTTTAAATGAATAATGGACATCTTCTTGTTTCTAGTTACATATTGCATGCCACTTTCCTGTTTTCATAAACTCTTAATTATCAATGTTTTATGAAAAAAGGGGGTGCTTAATTTAAGAAAAAAAAATTAAATTTTTTATGACAAAAATGAAAAACCAAATATTCTTAATCTGCACTATGTCCATTGTTTTATACCACAGATGTAGTCTCACACGAGCCAGAGTGATAAGTGTCATAACATGAAAAGCAATCCTTTCCACAGCATTGAGCACACCATACAAATGCTGTATTTTTACATTTCTACTGTGCCATTACAATATGAACGCAACAGAGCTGATATGGAGCCCAGTTAAGGGATTTGTCATGAGAAATAATAAGACTGTTAAGCAATCAGGCATACTGGAACTAATGCATGCAGCTTTTGCACATGTCACTACCGAAAACTGGTGGTGGTGGTGGTGGTGGTGGTGGTGGTAGTAGTAGTAGTAGTAGAAGAGGGATTTTGTGGGCACACGACAACAAGGTCTTCAGCGCCCGTTCAGTATCGCAGTGAGACAAGTGTCAAGAAAAAAAAACTCAGAACATTGACATAAAACGGAACATAAAACACGGGGAACAATCATTGAAAAATATGTGCTCACCCACACCGAAGCATTGGATGAAGCAGGGCGTCAGCAGTAAAACATGGACAACACAGGAAGAAAATGGTAGAGGGAGCTAAAACAATGTAGCAGATGGAAGTGGCTGGCTGACCGCAAGGAAAAAAGGGAGGGGTCAGCCACTCTGCAATACACTAAAACCTCCAGCCTAAAAGTTTAGGCCAGAGTCCAGACACATCACAAAACTTAAAAACCCCAGACACACACGTCTCATCGTTAGCTAAAACACAAGGCAGATCCCCAGCAACTTGTGCTTCTGCCCTTGCATCATGGTATAAAATGCAGTCTGTTAAAATGTGCCGGACAGAGATGTGCACACCACAAGCATCACAAAACGGAGGATCCTCCTCCTGTAATAAATAGCTATGCGTCAGTGGACAGTGCCCGATCCGAAGACGTGTGAGGGCCACCTCTTCCCGCCTGAGCAACCGGCAGGAGGAACGCCACGGCCGAGTGGTTGACTTGACCGACCGCAGTTTATTGGTCGTCACCGCCAGCCATTCGTCCTCCCACAACTCCATGCACTTCCTGTGGAGTGCAGCGATGACTGACTGCAAGGGGATAGGACACTGGACCACATCCTGCTCTCTGCAGGCCTCCTTGGCAGCCCGATCAGCCTGTTCATTGCCCCATATGCTGACATGACCAGGCACCCAGCAGAAGGACACCTCTTTATCTCGCTGTTGGAGCAAGTACAGTTGGTCATGTATCAGCTGGACCATCTCCTCAGTCGGGTATAGGTTCTGCAGTGATTGTAAGGCACTAAGAGAATCGGAGCAGAGAAGAAATCGATCGCCCCAAACACGATCCATCTGCTCCAGTGCCTTCAGGATCGCGTGGAGCTCTGCTGCGAAAACGATATATTCAGCAGGGAGGCGAATCCGGGTAACATGATCAGGGAACACCACAGAACAGCCAAGGAAAGTCTCCTGTTTGGAGCCATCAGTATAAACGACAGTGAAACCGTGATGCACATCTAAAATGTTAAAAAACAGAGATTGGAACGTAAAATCTGGTGTGCCATCTTTCTTAAAATTAGTCAAATCTAAAATAAGTTTGGGTATCCGGAGGAGCCAAGGTGAAGATCTGCTCCAACCGCGACGTAGAACACGAAGACCAGCCATAGACATCGCACCTAGGCAATCCTGTGCGCGAATCCCATAGGGCTGCGTCGCACGTTGCTGGTTATGAAACATTCGTGCAAGAGGAGGCTGAGCAACCGTATGGTATGCAGGGGTGTATGGTGTGGACAAAGTTTTATATGCCTGGCGCACTGTAAGTAGCCGACGCCGCATATGAAGTGGCGGTTCACCAGCCTCTGCACAGAGGCTTGGGATGGGGCTAGTTCGGAATGCCCCAGTGGCCAACTGAAGCCCTTCATGGTGCACAACGTCCAACAACTTTAAGTAAGAAGGCCTCGCAGACCCATACACCGTGCACCCATAATCGAGCCGAGATCGCACAAACGCCCTGTAAAACTGGAGCAGACAAGTCCTGTCAGCTCCCCATGTACTGTGGTTAAGACATTTTAAAATACTTAAAGCCTTAAGTGACCGCCGTTTCAGGTCTTTAAGATGAGGTAACCACGTGAGCTTTGAGTCAAAAATGAGCCCCAGAAATCTCACCGTGTCTTTAAAAGTAAGAATAGTGTCCCTCATCCTCAACTCAGGAAAGGTTAAAATCGAACGAGAACGGTTAAAAAGAACACATACAGACTTCTTGGTGGAAAACTTAAAACCACTCTTCTGCGCCCAGTCATCCAAATGCCTAATCGTAAGTTGCAACTGACGAGTTGTCGTTGCAAGGCTTGAAGAAGAGCAAAACAAAGAGAAATCATCCACAAACAAAGAACACTGGACAGGACTTTTCACTATGGACGTAATGCTATTAATACCGATGGCAAAGAGAGTCACACTTAAAACGCTACCCTGAGGGACACCGTTCTCCTGCGCAAAGCGATCAGACAGGACATCACCAATTCGGTATCTAAAATATCGTGGCGAGAGGAAAGACTGAATAAAAAGAGGAAGACAACCACGAAAACCCCATTCGTGAAGCTGCTCCAGGATGAGACGCCTCCAAGTGGTATCGTAGGCCTTCTCGATGTCGAAAAATACACCGAGAAGGTGATGACGGCGTAGGAAAGCTTGCTGTATTGCCGCCTCCAGGAGGGCAAGGTTATCTAAGGTGGAACGAAACCTCCTGATCCCACACTGAAAGCGACTAAGGAGTTGCCGGGATTCTAACATACAGACAAGGCGGCGGTTGACCATCCGCTCCAAGGTCTTCCCTATGCAACTAGTGAGGGCAACACTACGGTAGCTACTTGGGCTCGTGTGGTCTTTCCCAGGTTTTAAAAAAGGGATTAAAACTGCCTCACGCCACGCGTCAGGAAAGTGACCCTACGCCCAAATGGCATTAAAAAGTGCGAGGAGGATTTCTCTGTTGCGCATTGTGAGGTGCCATAGCATACTGTAATGGATCCTGTCGTGACCAGGGGATGTGTCACGAGCTCCAGACAATGCAGAATCCAGCTCCCACATAGAAAATGGGCAGTTGTAAATTGCATGAGAAGTGGACTGGAAGTCCAGACTACATCTCTCAGCAACGGCTCTATGGCGCTGGAAACCTGGATCCTGACTGGTTGTTGCAGGAACTGTGGCAAAATACGCTGCCATAGTCTGGGCAATGTCTCGCGGATCCGTGTGGAGAGTGCCGTTATTCATTACAGCAGCTATGGGGCACCTCCCTCCTCTGCCAGAAATTCTCCTGATGGTCTCCCACACAATGCAACTGTTGGTGGAACGATTAATGGTGTTCAGGAACTGTTGCCATGACCTCTTCTTGCTCTCACGAATAATGCGGCGACATCTTTTCCTCGCCACCTGAAAGGCTGCAAGATTCTCAGCAGTCGGCCGACACTTGAACCGATGCAGAGCTGCACGCCTTGTCCTGATTGCAGAGCGGCATTCGGCACTCCACCAAGGCACAGGTGGCCTCTTCTGGTGGCCTGTGGAATGGATGCTGCAACGGCGTGGTTGACCATTTTGGTAATATGATCCACCCACACTTCAACATTCGCACAGTGTTCGAATTGGGCCTACTGGATATAAAGTGTCCAGTCAGCTCCACTGAGCACTCATTGTGGTGGTCTCTTTTCGGGGCCCAGACCATCTGGCAGGTGAATCCAGATTGGGAAATGATCACTGGCGTGCAAGTCAGCGACCACTTCCCAGTGAGCACTGGGGGCAAGAGCTGGAGAGCAAAGCGAGAGATCAATGGCAGAGAACGACCCAGTCACTGCGCAGAAATGAGTACTCTGTCCTCCATTGAGCAAGTAGGCGCAGGATGACAGGAGAAGCCTCTCAAGTGTTCTACCCCTGGGGCAGGTAATGGCAGAGCCCCAAAGCACATTGTGGGCATTAAAATCACCACAAATAATGAATGGCTGGGGGAGCTGTGTAAGAAGGTTGGTGAGGGCCACTTCATCAAGTGCATCATGTGGGGGCAAGTAAAGCGAGCATACAGTCAATGGAAGACGCACGTGCACAGACACAGCGACAGCCTGTAAAGGCGTCGTAAGTGAGAGAGGCGAGGAGGGGTAGTCCGTCCTGACGAAAATACCTACGCCTCCTCTAGCTCTCTCTCCACGCAGGTCGTCCTTTTTGTGGAGTGTATAGCCTTGTATCTCAGGGGAGTATGATAGATGGAAATAAGTCTCCTGGAGACAGAGACACAGTGGTCTACCCTGCGATAGTAGACGAAGTTCCTCCACATGCGTCCTGAACGCTTGCAAGTTCCACTGAAGTATGGGAGCCATCTATGATGGGGGTAGCACCTTCATCGTGTCTCTCCGACGGGGTGGGGAGACTGCAGCAGGTGGAGGGGCAGGCGTGGGGCGAGATGATTTCCCCACACATACATCGGAATCCATCAACAATGGGGAAGAGTCAGATGAAGCCTCACGGAAAACAACATCTGCATGGTCAGACGGTTTACTACAGGATTTGACCCACTGTTGATGCTGTATGGGAGCTTTCTGCGGTTTGGTGGGCTTTGGGGGAGGTGATGTGGGAGTGGTAATGGCTGTACTGGGCTTCGGAACATCCTCACCTGTTGGAGGCGTTAGGGGTGGGCCCAAGTTCGCCACTGTACCGTTGTCTGCCATTCGAATAGGGGCTACTGGCTCTGAAACACTGGCTGCGCTGCAAGTGCACTGACAGCTGCATGTATTAGTGCCAACACTCACCACCTCTGTCGGCATTGAGGCATCGACTTTTGGAGTAGGCTTCTGAACCAGCGAGGCAAAAGATGTAGCAAATGTGGGAGGTTGCATAGACTTAAAGATCTTCTTGACCTCACCATAGGGGATACGCTTAGTTGTTTTTATTTCCTGGACTTTGCGTTCCTCTAAAAATATTCGGCAGTCCCTACTCCAAACAGGGTGGTTCCCAGAGCAATTGATACATTTGGCTGGAGAGGAGCAACCAACTCCGTCATGAGCAGCTGTACCACAGTTGCCACAAGTCACGTCACCTTTGCATGCTAAGGTGGTATGCCCAAAATGCTGGCATTTGAAACAGCGCATTGGGGTCGGGAAATAAGGCCTCACACTAAGGCGAAGAAAGCCAGCTTTCACATGTTCAGGAAGTTTCGTGCTACTGAAGGTTAGAATAAAGGAGTTGGATTTGACAAGATTGCCATCAACCCTCCTCATGATATGTTGAACATCAACGATACCTGCCGGAGCCCACTCACGTTGCAGTTCTTCCTTGGGAATGTCAACTAGATCCCGGCACGTCACAACACCTTTGCTGTAGTTCAAGGTGCTGTGCAGTTCAGTGTATATGGCATACTCTCCAAGGCATTTAGCAGACTGAAGTTCAGTCGCTTGCTGGGAAGTGGAAGTTTCCACTAGCAAGGTCCCATTAAGTAAGCGCTTCACCGATTTTAAGGAGCCACAGATGCCCTCCAAACCCTTTTGTATATAGAAGGGCGAAACCTTCTCAGAACTACCCTCCTTCCATTTTACAATGAGAAACACGTTCTGATTACCAGAATGCATTCTGTTACTAAAGACTTGACTTGTCAAAGAAGTGCCGGAGTCAGGGGGACTGACTGCACGAGCCCTCTTAAGAGACTGGGTGTTAGAACCTTCCAGCGGCCCACCCTTTCCGCTGGGAGGAAGAAAAGAGGATTTCGATGGATCCGTCTCGGTCCCACGAGCAGCTAGGGAACTACAAGTCCACCTAGACAGAGCCCCGCGTGCCTAGGTAAGCCTTATACAACTGAGGTGTTGCAGGTTCCCCACAGGTTGCCCGCTAACGACTGTTCCACCTCAACAACCATGCATCTCATCAGCGCGCAGCACACCTTGAGTTGAAGGGTTGTTTATAGAGGTTTATTCCATCCTCGCGATCCGGGCGGTCAAGCCAAGATCCCCACTCCCTGAGACACACAACATTCCACCGCCGCGCCGCACAGTGGTCGTTGAAGTACGCCCAGAGCTTACGGTGACAGAGGACAGGCGGCGCTTACCAGTCCCCAGCTCAGGAACCCCGGGGTCGCCAAGCCCATACCCAGCAAATGAATGCTGAGCCCCTGGGAGCCGAAAACTGGTGGGATACAGAATGGCACATCAGGAAAGAGGAGAAAATGCAGCGCCCGAGTGACTCCGTGGATTGTTCATTGACTCATTATCAACGTAGCAGACAACAGTTCCAGAAATGAAATGGATTTCTCGGTTTCGGATAAGGAAGGAGCTAAGAGATTACCAGATGACTGACTTTAATACCTTCAGTTGCTTCAGTATTAAACAACATGGTGAAATCCTTGCAGTTGCTTTTGCATCACACATAACTCACTCACAAAAATTACCCTGTTTTTAAGTTAGGAATTTTCATCACTCTTGTTTGTAATTAGAATACTATGTTAGGTGAGAATGAGAACATCTTATCCTTTCTTCCAGTCACCAAAAAAGCATGCGGTAGAGTTGGAGTTTTGTAGATTATTATTTTATGCTCTTTAAAAGTTAAATGATCATCGAAGCTATGTTGTTTCTCTGCAACTGGTCACATCACTGCAGGTTAGCTGTACCAGCTGACTGATCAGCGCCATACAAGTTAAATGCGCTGGTAAATGCTTGCAAATCTAATCAAATTCAAGCAAACGCGAAGGAATACAGGGTGTA
Organism: Schistocerca serialis cubense; assembly: GCF_023864345.2. Classification (NCBI taxonomy): domain Eukaryota; kingdom Metazoa; phylum Arthropoda; class Insecta; order Orthoptera; family Acrididae; genus Schistocerca; species Schistocerca serialis. Next base: position 488,049,511 of record NC_064644.1, on the reverse strand, counting down.
ATGTTTATATCCAGTTTATTCTTATTACGAACACAGTATACTACCAATATGTTTTAAGTAAATAATTTTTTTAAAACTACTGCTAATAATGTAAAATACAGTTAGTGAAATCTAGTCCTATGAGCAATATATAAAGGGCCAAAGAAGAGTCGGATATTGAGAGATTACTGTGAAGGACACGGGCTGCCACATACTCACATAAACATTATCAGGAACTGGCAGTTTGAAAGGGTTCTCATTGTGGGCCTCAATTTGGCCAGCTGGTCGAATTATGCATTATCTAGATCTGTGGCATACTCACATGCAACAGTGGCTCAATGTTGAACTGTGTGGGAATGTGAGGGCAGCATCATCATCATCATCATCAAGTTTCCAGTCATCCACATCTAATGGCCACAATGAATGATTGCTTTGATGTTGACCAAATAATGGACTCCCTGCAACATTGTGTGTCATCCCGCACCATTATGTGGATACTAGCAGCAGGTGTACTACAGAATTACAGTTCCACGTATTTGCTGCTGTTACAACAACAACAACATAAAATGCTGCATTTGGTGTGGTCACCTGACTAGGAAGCACGGACTGCTGATTAATGGTACCACATTGTAATTAGCAGTTAATCACAGTTTTGTATTACCCTGGATGATCTTCATCAATGAGTATGGCAGCAACGTGGGGAGAGTTTCCATTCTTCCAATGTTTTAAAGAGGCACAACAGTGTTACCTCTAGTGTCACAAAGTGGGGAGCCATTACTTCAGGTCACAGTTGGTAGTGACTGAGTTAGCTCCAATAGCAGAACAGTACAACACTGACGTCTTGCATTCTCACATGCAACCTATACTGCAACAACATTACGGTGGGATTTTTCAATAGGACAATGCTCATCCACACACGGTTTATGTCTCTATGAAATGTGTGAGGGATGCTGAGATATTCTTGTGACCAGCAAGATCCCCTGATATGTCACTGATAAAACACATGGGACCAGCTCAACCGTCTACTCCATCCCAGCACCACAAAGAGGATATTGAGCACGAGTTCGTCAGCTGTGGATCAGCCTGCCTCTGGAGAAAACATGATGACTTCCCAACCAAATCGGTGAATTCATCCGGGCTAGAAGGGATGCAACAGCATACTGATAAGTGAACTCAGTGTCAAATTCTTTATAAATTTGACTCAATTTTGTATGCACTTAAAAAAATATCACATAAACTCTCAACCTGCGAAGTTTCGTTTTGCTTCTGGGTGCTTCAATTTTTTGTCAGGCAGTTTATGTAGTCAGTAGGCTTATGCCTATGCAGCATTCACATTCTGCCTTTAAACTTCTTTAATGTCTGACTCTACAGTTTTAATTTTGCACCAACAGCTCTCAGTTGTCATGGCGTAATGAATTCTTGTAGCCTTACTGATGCAATTCTTCTGCAGTGTAGTCTGTAGTGAAATTGTGTTTGTCATCATCAACTGCAAAGATAGTCACACTTCTTGAAGGTAAGCAATGGTGAACACATTTCTCTTCACAAGTTTAACATATTCTTACTGGTATTTCCTTTTTATTCAGAAAACCCACCATATAGAATGACATGTTCCTTGTTGTGACTTGGCAAGACAACCAAGCCACTATGAGATAGCCGAAAGGCACGCGTTGAAGCTCACGCAGGCTGGCGTGAGGTCTGGAACAGTTAAAGGAGTTGAGTCTAGTAAAAAAACGTACGTAGCTTCTGGAATACTTAACTTTAATCCATAATTGGTGAACATCGCTCTTGATGGTACATGCATCACAAGATAAATAGCAAATGATAAAGGCGCCTTGCTAGGTCGTAGCAAATGACGTAGCTGAAGGCTATGCTAACTATCGTCTCGGCAAATGAGAGCGTAATTTGTAAGTGAACCATCGCTAGCAAAGTCGGCTGTACAACTGGGGTCGAGTGCTAGGAAGTGTCTCTAGACCTGCCGTGTGGATACTAACGGACCGCGGCCAATTTAAAGGCTATCACCTAGCAAGTGTGGTGTCTGGCGGTGACACCACATTCCTTACTGCTACTTCTTCCAAATTTGTACATATTTCCTCTCATAATTTTTGTTTTATCACTTTCAGATACTGAATCAGAACTTCCAAATCTGAGTGTTCAAGTTCCAAGTGTTCATTTTATGTAAGTCTTCCTTAGACCAAACTTACAATTTGGTGAGACTTTTCGGATATTTTCATTTGTGTGAGCCTGTCTATCTTACCAGACAGCATAAAAACTGAGGTGCTGGGTTTAATAATATATGCTCAATAATCTGCACTAACCTGCCCACGGCGAAATAATCCCTTCTCACTGGATGGTTGTACCTCGAGAGCTTTGTTACACTGTTCACGTGCTTCAAAGTGTTCCTCAAGCTTGAGGTAACACATGGCAAGATTTAAGTGTCCAGCCAGTAGAAGTGATTTTCGTTCTGGTTCCTTCTCTTCTTCAAAGCCTGAAATAAAATAGAGATAATATGGGCATAGTGCAACCACAAATGTTTTTACAGTGCTATAAGATATCAAGCACAGATCAATACCGTGGGGAAAATTATTTATGAGACCACAAACCTTCATGCACTCGACAACAACAAAAAGAATTAGTTTATGAAATTAGTGTTAAGCACGCATTTTTATCATAAGTAACTGTGTGCTGGACAAGTGCTTTGAGCTTAATAAACAGAAAGCACCAACCTTCTCCTACACGAAATTTTGCTTTCCATTTAGAAAAACAAGACTTTTGGTCAAACAAGCAGAAAAGCAAATTACAAAACTTTATCTAAAGGTATTCTTTCAAATTTAACAAATTAAAACATTATTAATTTACTTTGCAACATTTAGGGGCCTGGAAATTTAGCTAGCCTACTTATTTTTGGGCAAAATCAGCATCTGTGAATGATCAGACATATAGTTTCAAAAAGTTGGCCTGCTATATGCCCGAAGACAAAACCGATAGCAAACTCACAGTGATTGAAGATAAAAAAATAATAGAGAATAAATAGTTTTTATTCTCCATAAAAGTGGAATGTTTGCTTTAGTGAAAATTTCAACAGTTACCACCCCCCTTACAGAGGGACCACACTTCCTTACAATTTTCCCAATAAATCGAAGTCAACCATTTGCCTTCCCTACTACTGGCCTTATGTGATCATTCTGTTTCATATCATTTTGCTATGTTATGCCTGGATATGTAATCTACATAACTGTGTCCAGAAGCACACTCTGAATGCTCTATTCAAACATTGTTTCTCTTTCTTATTGACATCAACTTGCATCTTCATATATTTAGAACAAGTTGTAATTCATCACATCAATTAGAAATTTTGTCAAAGTCATCTTGTACCCCTCTACAATCAGTCGACAACACAGTTTCATCAGCAAACAGCCTATCCATTAGAACACTTATGCATATTGAGAACAAGATGCCTGTTACACTTCGTTGGGGCACCGCTGATGATACCATCATCTCTGATGAACACTCGCCATTGGAGGACTATGTAATGGATTCTATAACTTCAAAAGTCTTTGAGCCAGTCAAATAACTGGGAACCTATTCCATACGCTCAGGTCTTCTTTAACAGAGGGGCACTGTGTCAAACACTTTTCAGAAATCTATAAATATGGAATCTGCCTGCATCCCATAAATCCACGGTTCCCAGGAAATCATGCGAGAAAATGGCACAGTGAGTTTCGTCCAAGTATGCTTTCTAAATCCGTCCTTACCTGTGGACAGAACCTTTTCCATCTCAAGCAAATTTATTACATTTGAACTGCGAATATGTTAATAAAGTCTGCACAGAATCAATGTTAAGGTTATTTATCTGCAATTTTGCAGGTCCGTTCTTTGGAGCCAGCTACTTTTTCTTCTAGTTGCTTGGGATTTTGCACAGGGTGAGAAATTTGTGACAAATGACGTACTGTATTCTCTGTAAAACTGAATAGGGGTTCCATCTGGATCCGGCTTATCACAAATGAAATTTTTTCAGGTCGTAGTGACATAATATTTTCTGAGTTCCAAAGCAGAAGAAACCTTTAAACTTCGCAGCACATTAAAACTGTGTGGCAGACCAGGACCAAAGTCTACAACCTGGTCTTTCAAGGGCAGCACTCCTACCGACTGAGCTATCTGGTTAGGACTGGTGACTCTAAACAGTGCACACCCCTGCAAATTGAGTCACCCTGAAAATAATCCTCTTGGCTATGGACAGTCTAGCAAGATACACACCAGAGCTGCTGTGAAGTGAGGGAGCAGGAGGGAGGTGCCAACAGTAGTGACACTACGAACACAGGCAATGGTCACAGCTCGGTAAAGACACAGTCTATAAAATCTGTGTGTCCAGATTCCAATTCCTGCCTGGCATGCAGTTCTAATCTGTCAGCAAGTTTCAAAACCGTACACACACTGCTGCAGAGTGAAAGACTCATTCTTGAAGAAATCTCATTCTGAGCTGTCTCCAACCGGGAATTTTATTGTTTTCATCTTCCTTTTGTGATAATTCTTTAAGTGAAAAATTTAAATCTTACAGACATGTAGCACTAACTTATTAAAGCATTTAGGGGTTTAATAATAATTATTTTAAATTTAGAGTGCACAACATCTGGATTGTTAGTGCCAATATTGTTTCAATGGGGAGGTGATTAATTACACGATCTAAAATGGTACAGATAGGTACAGTTATACAGGCACACCCCAAAAACTTCTACGAACAGTAAGTGTCATTTACACTTACAGGTTACCCAAATCTAAGAAACTGCAGGTGTCCAAGACCGGTGTCAAATTCAGAGGCTACTTGAAACAACTCTGTTTTACTTTGGTGGCTAGAGAAAAGTAAGCCACACACAGACTTCGCTGACCACAGCTCATTGTCCATCATTTCCAATTACTCATCCTTCAAATGATGTGCGGCCTCATGCAGTAAGTGAGACTACCACATATGGGGGAATTGTATACTGTACCGCAGTAAGCAATGTGAGACCGTACTCAGTACCCACATTTGCTAGTCCATTTCTCCAAATTCCTGTATGGCCAGGAATCTGGCTTACTTTCACCTTGTCCTCCGATGTTACAGGCAAAGGAGAGTACTCTGTATCGAATGAACCGATTTCTGGACCCCAGCACAGAACTCAGTCAGGTACTACAGGCACCTCAAGCAGTGTTAGTCCCCTACAGCAGACAGTGTTTGTGTGCTTCACCTGCATAGGTCTCCTAGGACCTGTGGCTATGACAATTCAAGATTTTTAGAGGTTTAAAAGCCTCAATTTCTTAAATTCCCTTCCAAGTGGCAACATACCATATCATAACTAAAAGAATGGTCACAGATCCTACCTAACACTTATCATACTCAACGCTGCAAAATGGGTTAATTAAGAATGTGTAGAAAAAAACTTTAAATCGACATGCAATCATTTCTCTGTGAGCACCGAAAGCTTTTACTCTGATGCAATTTTGTCTCCAATCAGTATGCTGCTATTGCAATAGTGGATGTAAGGTAACAGTTAAGAAACTCATTTTTTGTAATGTATATTGCGCTGGCCTTTGACAATGGACATAATATGACTGACAGCAATAGCAAAGATAGAAGCATTGGGGATCCCTCGAGGGGAACTACTGTGCAACTCCAACTAGTCTTTACATACTGTAGGCCTTACTGCATAGTTGCCAATGAGGTACTGTCTGCAGCAGAGTCACGTTATTGATCGTAGAATGACATCATCTGAACTAAAACTGAAAGGGAAATTTAAGACGTCAGTTTGTGATCCAATCCAATGTCATTGTTATACAGCTACTGAGCACAACACCAAGATGACCAGCAACACAACACATTGACAATGACAGAAGTGTTAGGGAGACTTTTTTTCTCCAAATGTCTAGCAAGTTTCCTCTCAACAGGATGAAAACAATCAGTTATTGACAACATACATAAAAGACAGTTGTAATTGGCAAGCTTTCAGAGCCAGTGACTCCTCCTTCAGGCAGAAAGGTTGAGCGGGAAGGAAGAGGGATGAAGGAAAAGTAATGAAGAGGTCTAGGAAAAGGGGTAGATTTGGGCAAAGTCACCCAGAACCGCAGGTCAGGGGAGACTTACCGTACAGGATGAGAAGGAAAGACTGATTGTTGGGGATTGCATTGGACGAAATTTGAAAACCTGAGAGCTTAAAGGTGGAAGACAAAGTAATACGCAGACAGAGATTACTGCTTAAATCTCATGCAAGAGCTAATATGAGTGAAAAACTAAGTGCATTGTATGTAACAGAGGTGGGAAGGAGGCGGTGAAAAATAGACGGGAAAGACAATGAAAGATGTAGAAAACTGTACGTCACAGTGAAGAAATGTTGAGATGGAAAAAATTAAAATAAATTAAGGCCAGGAGCCCTATTCTGTATCTTTCCATCATTCTGCCAATTGGTTTGGTACGCAAGCACACCGAACGGTCTTATTTTCGAAGGAGAGCCCCAACATTATTCTGTAACCATTTCGGAAGCGATGCCAAAAGGTTCTAGCAAACCTAAACGCTCAGTTCTCCTCGCGCCAACCAATCATTTTTTCTGTTTTCCGTTGTTCCTTAGTTGCTTCAAAATTCATGGAGGTATGTTCGGTCTATGCAACTAATTGAAGGCAGTATGTTTATTGCAATATGCATTTTGCCTCTTTTATTCATGATGATGATTCACAAATAAAAGAAGCAAAACAAGTATGGGAATAAACTGCCTTCAATCAGTTGCATACACGGGACACATCTCCACAAACCCGAAAAACTGTTTAAGAGATTGTCAAAGAATAAGATGCACAGAATGTGGTTGTAACTTGTTCCTAGGGATCCAAATGATGAAGTAGCCTACTTCCCTATATGATGCATTACCGATTCTGTTCTGAAAAACAAAATTTTAAAAATGCATTTTCGAGAGCAGGTGGTGAGTGCAGCTATAGACGTTCGTTGTAGTTTATAACATGCATCTGATGAATCAAAATGTTTCATATATGGTGGTACGGTCTGAAAATATTGGGGCATGAATCTTTCATCTCTGTCTACTGTTTTACAGGATTTGATCACAGATAAATATTTGTGACAAGCTAGAGTATAAAGACGATTGCTGCTAGTTTCATTCACAGTAATTTAAGTTGTGCTCTTAGATTCCTGTCTGACCACACTCTTGGAAATTGCTATGTATTCAGAAAAAAATAATGAATTATTTGTGACAACGAAAAAGTATACATGTCACATAAATTTTATCTTTCATTTCTCAAACACATGGAAGTCATGAAATCGAAGATAATCATTACTGAGAAAGCGCACTCTTACTTGTAAATAACGAATATTTGAGAAAAACACTTAACTTTGTTAATATTCAAAGTCTCAGAATGTGTTACAAACATTACAAACACGAAGAGAGAGAGAGGGGGGGGATTGTGCCCATCAGTGTGCGAACAGATGAACTTGTAGTTTGTTGCCCTACCAAATTCGCTACTACAACTCATGTGCTTACAGGGCTTGATTCCACATAATTCCAGTCGAGAGGGACGCAGGCTGACTTTTTTGCGGAATGATGCAAGCATAAGCCATAAATGCACGAAATTTTGGAATGTCCCCTAACACGTTTAACAAAATTCCTTTGCATTGTTACTTAAACGTTTTAAACCCATTTCGATCATTAATAAGCAAGTCATTTGCGGAAAAAAGTATGCCAAGTCACTAGTAACTTCTGCTAACCCTCATGTGATATACGTAAGCAGAGCCAACCTTTTGAAATTCAATGATTTTTTAATCTCTTAATTACGTAAAAACAACAGGTATTTTGTGAGAATATTGACCGAAACTATTTTTTTATGTTATAATCATTCACAGAAACAACAATACAAACCATATTAATAACAAAGGAAAACAGTCCGTTATGAACTCACTTTCCACCCAGACACGTCCTGGTGGTTCTTCAGTAACACAATCACTAAATCTGAAGCGAAAACCACTCAATTTTTAAAATAACCAACTCTAGGTGTAAATAAACCACAATGAACCGAACAAGAGGGCCATATCGAAATCCAAAACCTCTCGGTACAGTTAACGAAAAATCACCAGGAGGACCGATCGGTAACAGGTCTCAGAAGCTTACTGAGTAGGAACTTCAGATAAAGAACTGAAAATGACGTCACTACCAAGGCTAACCTACTGCACCGATCAGTATGAATGATACAGAATAGGGCTCCAGGTGGGTGGCAGGAACCAAGGACATGTTGTTGTGCTAGTTCCCACCTGCGGAGTTCTCGGAAACTGGTGTCAGGTGCCAAGGTAATGAATGTCATGTTGTAGAGCATGCTCTGCAACAGAATATTGCGAGTTGCCAATATACACCCTCTGCCTCTGGCCATTCATCCTAATCAATTAGCACTGATTAGGATGAATGGGCAGAGGCAGAGGGAGTACACTGGCGACTCGCAATATCGTGTTACATCACATTAAAGATGTCTCCAAAATGCACCACTTTTAGTGTAGTTTGTTGAACATGTTACCAGTTCATATTGTGATATCTTCAGCCTCATGGTACATTGCAATTATCAACGAAGTGATAAGGGCGAGGGAACCCTAACAAGAACTCCCTCACAATGCAACTATAAAAAGAAACTTGCTAATAAACACATTTTACTCCTCAAATGCCATCAGCAAGCAAAGAAATTCCCCAACTGATGGTAACGGCACATTCTGTGTCTTTTTTTTTTTCTCTAATTATTCATACAACTCATGCTAGGTGGTGATGTTTCACCATATTCTCGTGCACTCTACTGAGACATTTGTAAACTTGGTGTGTCTTTCGTATGTAAATAGAACTGCCAATGCGAGAAACAATAAAGTACCTTTAACAGTATTAAAACATCAATTAATGATGCACCAATGCATAATTAGATGTACAGATTTGAGAGTGAAAGTTGTCACTATGCAGACTGTCTTTCAATGCAAACAGAAGAATGTGAAAATCAAGTGGAGACTGGTAGTACATCCTCAGGCTATGCAAACTGAGTCTTCTGGAAGCCCATAAAATCTGTAGTCCATATAACCTATGACCCCAACCTCTAAGAGCTAACTGGAATTTTGAGGCATAGCTACTACCTGTCCAAACAAAAGAGTCACTCGAGATGAACAATTCCAAAATAGTTGCTGTTATTATTTAAGCCTGTGTCCAGCTGATATTTAAGTCTGTATCCCTCTCACAGCCTTTAACTATGAGCCATGCCTGATCAGGATGTAGCAGTTTTTCCACAAAGTGGTGACTTTCCTTCAGCTGGCATAATCATAATCACTAACATTATTAAGCTATATAGTAAAAGCTAACCATTGATACAGTGAACATCTTAATGAGTTGTTTCTCTCTTGTTAATGTATATGTTGGTTCATTCAAATTTGTCTCTGATGGGATCTAAAGAATGCAATAAATGCCTGCCCACTGTTTTGTCATACCATGCTTTTGGTAAAAAGATATTGCTGAAGACGACTTTCTTGTTTCCAAAAAACAAATTCATAGCTGAAAGGCAACCACTAATGACACCGAAGAACATTCCAAACGAAGCTCCCCAACCTGCACAGTGAGGTGGAGCCTCACTGGGAAAGTCATGTGAATAGAGGAGGAGAGTACACACAAAATAAAATTATTATTTAAAAATGTTTGGCTAGTATTTGAATAAATTTTGTGTATTGGCTGACTGAGTTCCTAAATGTTATAATGAATACAGCATGTTCTAATTAACTGCCAAGAAGCATAATATTCCCTATTTTCAGAAATGAAAGTGGCGCAGTTAAATATTTAACTACAGTAAGTTCACCTTCTGCTTTATAAAATTATGTTTTTGAAAAAAGTCAAGCGAGCAACATTTCAGCTAACCAGTGTGGCTTTGTTAAAGAGTGCACTGCAACTGACCTCATATTTTCTCTGTATCAGTTCTCTCAAACACAAAGAGAAGACCATATCATAAAGAATGGTAGAGTTGAAGATGACAGAACAAAATCCAGTTTGAGCTTTTGCTCTAACAACAGTTCGGACAGTCACTGAGCACAGAAACAATGGACAATCAAAGTCTGGATATCAGGACAGGGACTGGACAATGAGCCCTCTCAATCTAGGTCCAGATTCTCAACTACTGCACTATCTAACTTCACATACTGTTAAAACACAAAACACTGCTCTTCTAGATTGGGAATAAATCATCTAACCAAGCTCTACACCACATAATCTGGTGGGATCTACAGGACAATGCACCCCATCTCTTAACTGATTGGGGTTGAATGTTTTACAAGAAAATCAACACCCATGTACACATCAAGGGTCGTCATTAGTCACCACCACCACCACCACAACCAGCATTTTCATCTACTTATGTACCTGGAAACTCTTCCATTTGTGAAATATTTTAAATTAAAGATTGAAATTTACGAGACTTCTTGCCACATCAGTTCAATGTAAAACCTCGAGCTTTCACCCTGAACTGACGCGGCAAGAAATGTGAGAATGTTTTGTACACCAGTGCAGTTGCGAAAGGCTTCGCTCTCATTGAAATTTACCGACTACAGTTGACTGTGTTTCCATCTACAAAGTGATGGAATGTTGGGCAACAACATTAGACACTGAAAGGCACATCTATATTATGAAATTCATTGTTCCACACCCATACTCAACTACATACAATAAAACTTTACTTACCTCTCATAAAAAATTGGATTATTACACAAACATTATTTTGCTTAAGTCTGTTTCCTGACAGATCCTTGCAGATATTGAGCCACTGAACATGAATCTAGCACTTATTATTCTATAGTGTTTGTATTTTGACTGATACTGATTGTTTTACTATCTGAAAATAGACTTCAGAGAAAGAAGTTGTATGTGTTGACTGCAACATCCGCTATATGGCAGTGAGTTTGTGTATTAGATTAGATTAGATTAGATTAATACTTGTTCCATAGATCATGAATACGACACTTCGTAATGATGTGGAACGTGTCAGATTAACAAAATATGTCTGTACAAGATATTACATTACACAAAATATTGCAGGACACTAATGTTTAGGTTGTTTTTTTCTCCCTTAATTTATATTTAAAAATTCAGCCAATGAGTAGAAGGAGTTGTCATCTAGAAATTCTTTCAATTTATTTTTAAATGTTAGTTGGCTATCTGTCAGGCTTTTGATGCTGTTTGGTAGGTGACCAAAGACTTTTGTGGCAGCATAATTTACCCCTTTCTGTGCCAAAGTCGGATTTAACCCTGCATAGTGAAGATCATTCTTTCTCCTGGTGTTATAGCTATGCACACTGCTATTACTTTTGAACTGGGTTGGATTATTAACAACAAATTTCATAAGTGAATATATATACTGTGAGGATCCCTAGATCATTAAATAGATGTCTGCAAAGTGACCGTGGGTGGGCTCCAGCAATTATTCTGATTACACATTTTTGAGCAATGAATACTTTTCTACTCAACGATGAATTACCCCAGAATATGATGCCATATGAAAGCAGTGAATGAAAGTAGGCATAGTAAGCTAATTTACTGAGATTCTTATCACCAAAATTTGCAATAACCCTAATAGCATATGTAGCTGAACTCAGACGTTTCAGCAGACCATCAATGTGTTGCTTCCAGTTTAACCTCTCATCAATGGACACACCTAAAAAGTTTGAAAATTCTACCTTAGCTACAGACTTCTGTTCAAAGTCTATATTTATTACTGGAGTTGTGCCATTTACTGTACGGAACTGTATATACTGTGTTTTATCAAAATTTAAAGACAGTCCGTTTGCTGAGAACCACTTAATAATTTTGTGAAAAACATCATTTACAATTACATCACTTTGTTCTTGGTTTTTGGATGTTATTGCTATACCTGTATCATGAGCAAAAAGAACTAACTTTGCATCTTCATCTATGTGGAATGGTAAGTCATTAATGTATATCAAGAACAGTAAAGGACCTAAGATCGAACCCTGTGGGACCCCGTACTTGATTTAAATAGTTGGTCATATTACACATTCATCATATTAATTTCTTTGCAGGTGAGTGTTTTATAGCCTGGCCACACTTTCAAAAAAGTTTGACAAAGAGACACACTGTAACATCTTATTAGCTGAGATAGCATATAACATACGAGTAAAGCTATTCATTACTTTCTGTTTATCTTTGATTGAGCTTGCAATTGTCACCACAAACATAAGCACATTTAATCTTTATTTCACAATGCAAATTACAGGCAGACTCTTTCTGCTATGTGTGCGGCTCTTATATTCGACCAAAATAAGTTATAAACCATATTATCCCTGGAAATATGTTCTGTTCTCTTTGGAAAGCTAATTTTGGTTTGGCCATAACAGATCTCGATAAACGATGGGTGTCACATGTAACATGTGGTAACTGTCTATTTACATTGGAACAATGTTTGCCTAGTAGAAGAAAAAGTATGACATCCACTATGCCAAGAGTGTGGAGGAAACCCAGTAACCATCATAATTATTGCTATTTTTGTATGGTGGACTTTAAACATTTCAAGAAGGGCAAGAGCTGACATCAGCTGCAGTATCCTGTCATACCGTCCTCCAGAGCATCAACCTCGCATGATGAAATTCTGACGATTCCTTCACCTTCAGCTGAAATAGTGTATGCCGCAACAACAAACGACACAAATAGTCCAGATTAATATTTTAGCGACAGTGGCACAAAGGAACCTCATTTGCTGAATCAGCAGGAGTTACATGATTTAATCAGAGATTATATCTGTCCAAAAGTAAGTCTAAATTTTTAGTTTCACAACTCAATCCTTCAACTGCTACAAAGTCGCTCACTGCTTTCTGTGGAGAACGCAGCTTTGTTGTTGCACTATACAGTTGGCCATGCTGCGAGACCTCCTTCCAGCCATTACCTGTATACTGGTTCTGTCACATGGACTGGTTTTTCTCTGCTGAGCAGTTCTGGAATGCTGGGGATGATGATTTCATCTGACACTCTGGGTTTTGCCGCCACAAATATAAAATAATTATAGCTACTCTAACAACTTAAATTTTTCACAATAAAACTCCTATAGAAATGAATCACTGCATAGATAAACATGCAGGAATGTTAATATTGTGTCATGTCTCAGATTTACACCTTTCTTGGGAGTTTTTACTAGGTTGTTAGAAGCCTACGATGAATGCAAAGTGTCATTTTCGAGTCATGTCAGTAACTTCAGTGTTCTTTCACAGTTTCTTTTCCATAAACCTGCTGTCATATTTCTCCAGCAGGGACACGACTTCCTCAAATCCTGCCCTGAAATGAGATCCATCCTTCATGAAATTCTCCCCACTCCACCAAGAGTGTCTTTCCGCCGTCTACCTAACCTTCGTAACCTCTTAGTTCATCCCTATGAAATCCCCAAACCACCTTCCCTACCCTCTGGCTCCTACCCTTGTAACCGCCCCCGGTGTAAAACCTGTCCCATGCACCCTCCCACCACCACTTACTCCAGTCCTGTAACCCGGAAGGTGTACACGATCAAAGGCAGAGCCACGTGTGAAAGCACCCACGTGATTTACCAACTGACCTGCCTACACTGTGAAGCTTTCTATGTGGGAATGACCAGCAACAAACTGTCCATTCGCATGAATGGACACAGGCAGACAGTGTTTGTTGGTAATGAGCATCACCCTGTGGCTAAATATGCCTTGGTGCACGGCCAGCACATCTTGGCACAGTGTTACACCGTCCGGGTTATCTGGATACTTCCCATTAACACCAACCTGTCAGAACTCCGGAGATGGGAACTTGCCCTTCAGTATATCCTCTCTTTTCGTTACCCGCCAGGCCTCAACCTCCGCTAATTTCAAGTTGCCGCCACTCATACCTCACCTGTCATTCAACAACATCTTTGCCTATGTACTTCCGCCTCGACTGACATCTCTGCCCAAACTCTTTGCCTTTACAAATGTCTGCTTGTGTATGTGCGGATGGATATGTGTATGTATGCGAGTGTATACCCGTCCTCTTTTCCCCCTAAGGTAAGTCTTTCTGCTCCCGGGATTGGAATGACTCCTTACCCCTCTCCCTTAAAACCCACATCCTTTCGTCTTTCCCTCTCCGATGTGGGTTTTAAGGGAGAGGGTAAGGTGTCATTCCAATCCCGGGAGCAGAAAGACTTACCTTAGGGGGAAAAAAGACAGGTATACACTCGCACACACACACATATCCATCCGCACATACACAGACACAAGCAGACATTTGTAAAGGCAAAGAGTTTGGGCAGAGATGTCAGTTGAGGCGGAAGTACAGAGGCAAAGATGTTGAAAGACAGGTGAGGTATGAGTGGCGGCAGCTTGAAATTAGCGGAGGTTGAGGCCTGGCGGATAACGAGAAGAGAGGATATACTGCAGGACAAGTTCCCATCTGACAGGTTGGTGTTAGTGGGAAGTATCCAGATAACCCGGACGGTGTAACACTGTGCCAAGATGTGCTGGCCGTGCACCAAGGCATGTTTAGCCACAGGGTGATCCTCATTACCAACAAACACTGTCTGCCTGTGTCCATTCATGCGAATGGACAGTTTGTTGCTGGTCATTCCCACATAGAAAGCTTCACAGTGTAGGCAGGTCAGTTGGTAAATCACGTGGGTGCTTTCACACGTGGCTCTGCCTTTGATCGTGTACACCTTCCGGGTTACAGGACTGGAGTAGGTGGTGGTGGGAGGGTGCATTGGACAGGTTTTACACCGGGGGCGGTTACAAGGGTAGGAGCCAGAGGGTAAGGAAGGTGGTTTGAGGATTTCATAGGGATGAACTAAGAAGTTACGAAGGTTAGGTGGACGGCGGAAAGACACTCTTGGTGGAGTGGGGAGGATTTCATGAAGGATGGATCTCATTTCAGGGCAGGATTTGAGGAAGTCGTATCCCTGCTGGAGAGATCGTCCCGGAAAGTATCCTATCACAAGTGGGGCACTTTTGTGGTTCTTCTGTGGGAGGTTCTGGATTTGAGGGGACGAGCAAGTGGCTCTGGTTATTTGCTTCTGTACCAGGTCGGGAGGGTAGTTGCGGGATGTGAAAGCTGTTTTCAGGTTGTTGGTGTAATGGTTTAGGGATTCCGGACTGGAGCAGATTCGTTTGCCACGAAGACCTAGGGTGTAGGGAAGGGACCGTTTGATGCGGAATGGGTGGCAGCTGTCATAATGGAGGTACTGTTGCTTGTTGGTGGGTTTGATGTGGACGGACATGTGAAGCTGACCATTGGACAGATGGAGGTCAACGTCAAGGAAAGTGGCATGCGATTTGGAGTAGGACCAGGTGAATCGGATGGAACCAAAGGAGTTGAGGTTGGAGAGGAAATTCTGGAGTTCTTTTTCACTGTGAGTCCAGATCATGAAGATGTCATCAATAAATCTGTACCAAACTTTGGGTTGGCAGGCCTGGGTAATGTTTGGTGCAGATTTATTGATGACATCTTCATGATCTGGATCACCCTGTGGCTAAACATGCCTTGGTGCACGGCCAGCACATCTTGGCACAGTGTTACACCGTCCGGGTTATCTGGATACTTCCCACTAACACCAACCTGTTAGAACTCCGGAGATGGGAACTTGTCCTTCAGTATATCCTCTCTTCTCGTTATCCACCAGGCCTCAACCTTCGCTAATTTCAAGTTGCTGCCACTCATAGCTCACACGTCTTTCAACATCTTTGCCTATGTACTTCCGCCTCGACTGACATCTCTGCCCAAACTCTTTGCCTTTACAAATGTCTGCTTGTGTCTGTGTATGTGTGGATGGATATGTGTGTGTGTGTGCGCGAGTGTATACCCGTCCTTTTTTCCCCCTAAGGTAAGTCTTTCTGCTCCCGGGATTGGAATGACTCCTTACCCTCTCCCTTAAAACCCACTTCCTTTCGTCTTTCCCTCTCCTTCCCTCTTTCCTGATGAGGCAACAGTTTGTTGCGAAAGCCTGAATTTTGTGTGTATGTATGTGTCTGTCTGTGTTTCTATCGACCTGCCAGCGCTTTCGTATGGTAAGTCACATCATCTTTGTTTTTAAATATATTTTTCCCGCGTGGAATGTTTCCCTATATATATATATATATATATATATATATATATATATATATATATATATATATATATATATATATATATATTTCAGAACTGTAACAAATCAAGGAAAGGATGAATCTACCAGGATTATCACTCTAATACATCAGCAGTTGTTGGGAACCGAAGTAATAACAGTTTTGTTCAAATTTCTTGATTCTGCTAATGAATTAATGACGCAATTGTAGCAGCTATGCAGGCTGCTAATGAATTACTTACTATCCAGTTTTAACCCTTTCAGACCCTCTAGCTACAATTGTGGACATTTAACTTTTACTGTGTCTTAGTTGCAACTGAAGTATTTTTCTCCAATGGAAACCTGAGGTACACATTTGTGAATGTTCAACCTTTTCACCATGCACAAGTGCTGCCAACTATTGGCCATCACTACGAAAATATCGACAAGTCAATGAAGCACTGCACAGCAGCTCGTGATCACCAGACTATATGGATGTGGTTGGTTCATTGTATTCCACTGTATAATTGAATACTGTTATTGTTATTTTGCATGGCAATTATTGAATGATCATTTTGCTATTTATTACAATACAAAATAATTCTTAATTAGTTATTTTAGTCCATAAAGTGAAGCCAAATGTGAAAGTATGTTTTGAAAATGAGTACATATTTTCACTAAATAATCACCTAAGAGCATAAATAAAGATTTTCCTTACTCCAGAGAAAATTCAGGTCTGAAAGGGCTAAGAATACTATTTGGTGAAAAAATTTGGTTCTTTCACATCCTACAGTATATTTTCGGTCGATAAAGGACTGAATTTCTTTTTGTTCTTCATTATAGTTACTGTGCTACAACAAGTTAAACTGAACAAAATCTTAAGATTTTTGCATAGGTCAAAAACCATTGCATATGGTTCATTTTACATCAGTGACTGTGATGTTTGAAATGCAGATAACATACTGAAATTGTATTTAAAGCTGTGAGCAGAGCTATATATATACACTGTTCTGAAAATATTTGTGCTTACTGCTACGGGAGGGGTTGCACTTATGTTCTGGCCCAGCGCAACATGAACTACGTGGTTGTAGCACTCGTCATAATTTATTAATGGTTCAAGATATCGAAACAAGTGTGTGTATTGCCATATGATTAATACTCAAAACTTTTTTTTATCTATTGACATACAGTAGTAACTGCAATTTTTTTTCAGTGGGAAGATGAACTTTTCTACAACATTTAATATCTCATCAAAAAAGAATGTTTTGGCACTGTACACATTAGTATTTACGATATTCTATGTGGGACACACAGCTTTAATCAAAATCTGCTTGTTGTTATGTCACAAGATGTATTTATTTACAACTTATGGAATGCATTATAGCTGCACGTAATGATATTAGCTTGTCAATTACTCTGTACAGCAACACTACTGCAATGGTCTTTATAATGAGGCGTCTGATTACTTCAGTTTCTTTTAAACTGTGACATCAAGTATCATGTGTAATTGCCTGTCACCATCTTCACGATTTCTTCATCTGTACAACCACAACAGCATGCCATTTTCTCAATCATAAACGAAGATGAAAACAGCAACACAAGATCACGGCAGCAAATACACAGATGCTGATCAATGAAGAGCATCTGAGCACCAGGGCTGAAATGCAGCTACTTCGCTGCTTTACCTGACCTTTAAGTGCCTCGAGTATTGACAGGTCCAGAACACACAGAGACCCAAGTGGCTTGCCATGTTAACACGTTGAGATCACAAATGCAGCATTCTAGAGCACTGACAAAAGGACTGAAGGTAGAGGTAAATGCAGCCAGAGCATCGCAGGCCAGGGGATGCATTAACATGTCCAGAACAGTCAAAGGATTAAAGAGTGGAACACTCTACTTCCTTCCAGTAAAATATTGAAGTATAAAATCAGACACACACAGTTTTCAAGCTACTTTGTAACACAAGATTCTCTGTTTTACTGTTCTGACATAAGTCATCTGTTTGATCAAAACAGTTTTCTGTACAAACCAAACAAGTGGCATTTGTTTATGGACAGTTCCAAAAGTAGTTTAAAGAGCATACTGTCACACAATGGAAACCTGCATCCATCTATTCCAGCTGCACACACTGTCCATCTGGAGGAAAATTACTCCCGTGTGAATTTGGTGCTGAAAAAAATTCTGTACGATTATCACATTAATGTGATCGCCATCAAGGGCCTGAAAAACCACCTTTTGCAGTGTGGGCCACTGCAAGATGTGCAGAAAGAGTGTCAATGAGGTTCTAGAAGATACTGACAGGGGTTTGGAGCCATCTCAACTCCAACGCCATGGCCAATTGTGTTAGGTTTCTCGGCTGAGGGACCTACGGAATGAACAGACCAACTGAGGTGGTCCCACTGATTCTTGCCTGGTTTTAAATAGGTGGAGTTTGGTGACAATGGCGGTACTGTAAACTTATCCTGGTGCTCTTTGAAACACACATGTACAATGCAAGCTGTGTTACATGTTGCATTGTCCTGCTAGTAGATGCTATCGTGTCAAGGAAAGACAAATTGCATGTAGGAGTGCACTTGGTGCCCAAGGATAGAGGCATATTCGTATTGATCCATTGTGCCTTCCAAAATGACGAGTTCGCCCAGGGAATGCCACAAAAACCTTCTCGAGAGCATAATGTCCCCTCCTTCAGTCTGGAGCCTTCCAACTATTGTTGCCAAGTGATTGCTTTCAGATGTTTCACGCCATACATAGTGATTGCCTTCTACCCGATGGAGCATAAAATTTGCTTCATCTGAAAAAGCCAGCCAGCTGTGGCCACTCAGTTGATGTCCAGTTGCAGTACTGGTGTGCAAATCCAAACTCTCATCATCGAAGAACAGCAGTGAGCATGTGTGCATGAACCAGGCACTTTCTGGGTAGGCCCATATGAAATGGTCATTGATGAGACACTGTTGGTAGCTCTCTGCTTCATCTGGCCAGTCCATTGCTCAACAGCTGCACATCTATTTGCCTGCATATATCTCCTCAGCTGTTGTTCACCCAAGTCACCTATAGCCTGTGGTGCTTCACAGTTGTTTTGGCATCGGATTTTGGTAACGCCATTTTGCGATGCATGTTATACTCTAACCATTGCACAGGGTGTATACGTGGACAAGGAAAAGAAATTCCCGGGTTTTTCCCAGATACCCCATTTAAAAAATATACTTTTTCCTGGGCGAGAATACAATTTTTCCATGCTAAGTTTTCTGTAGATTTTTCCTTTGGAACTGTAAAACTTATCACTCCTTTGAATGATTAACGTTTTAACACTAGCATAGAACTAAAAGAGAAGTTTTGGAAAGACCTTTGAGGTGCAGCAACATAAATGCTGCAGATTTTAGCATTACGAAAGTATAAATTCGAATTGTACCAAACACAGCATGTTAGTTTCCGGAGCGTTGAAATCGAGATTGCGATGTCCTTTTGTAAGCTAATCATATCTCATGCCACGTGATCTCGCCAGCCGATGACAGCAGATATTCAGAGCATAGGACACGTGATGTAGTCAGGCAATAGCAAGATCACTGTTACGTAGTGCGAACACACAAAGAGGAAAAGTTAATGGTTTACCTTAATATAAATCCCACAGCTACAAGAAAAGTTAAGTTTTCACATATAATATTGGTCTCGAATATTAATAAGCTAAGCTTTCACGTGTAATATTGATCTTTTTTGTGTGTGTTACACTTTAAGACACGTCACACAAATGTGTCAGCAAATTTACAATAATGACATAAGTGTCTGGTCTCCCGGGCTCGAAATTCCTGTACGTGGCTGGTCCTCAAAGCGTTCACTTTTAAACGCTCTGTGATTTAAGAAATTCATCACACTTTCTCACACGTAATGTAATTCATCTTGCGTAAAAATAAATTTACTTTAAAAGTAACGCTTTTCGAACCACAGTTCGCAATACTATCCCGAGACTGTAAGAAATAGATTCGATTTAGCAGCTGCCAGAGAGCGCCAGGAAACAGGCATTATTGCGCGTGCACAGCTGCAGTGGTGTAGGAAGTCTGCATGTATAAAGCACTAAGAGAGCTTACATTACGCCATAAAAGATACAGGACATCAGAGGATATTCCAAAAGCATCGGATTTTCGTGAACCATACTAAAATGCATAATTGGGCTTGAAGTGCACATTGTTTTTTTTTCCAGATCCACAATGAAGCAGGTCCCATCTGATATTAGGCTTTTCAGTGTGGTTTTTGGGCTGTAAATTTTCTGGGAGTACCAGTACAGTACCATCTCATATTTGGTTCTTTATTATGGCATAAGGCCATACACGGCAGAAGATGAAAACGTGCACTTGAAATTCAGCGAACAGTTGGAACTATCCAGTAATGTGGAACGAAACACTTTGTTTCAAATAAATTGATTGCCTCAGTGAAAAGATTAATAAAGCCAAATTTCTCTTTAGCAAACTTACAAAAATAACTTCACTGTTCCACAAGGCGATTAATGCTTAACTGCTAATAATTTGGAAATAAAATCAGAAAACTGGAACTAATAATATATTATTGCCCTCCGTAATTATGTGAATGTATTACAATTCATTTGACAGCTCCGGGCTGCAGAAATCCGTTTTGTTTTAATTTGACGTGGGAGCTGTAAACTAAGAGGAAGTAGTGAAATCACTTGATGCAAACAGGGGTCAGGTGGAAAATAGCCCCCTCCCCACTACAACTCAGAGAACTGTGCACATGCGCGAATGTGGCAGATAGGGCGAGCGAGAAAAAATTTTCTCGTTAGCATCTGGCTGTTTGCTGCCGACACAACTAACAGCCACATTTCAAGTAGCGGGAAGCGGGAGAAGGTCTTGCTTATACGCGAGTCAACTGCGCATGCGGATGAGCCCGCTGGCAACTGCTCAAATGAACCTAATGTAAACAGTTGTGACGTCACGCTCAAAGAAAACAATTTATTGTTACTAAGTATTACATAGTCTTCACCGTAAGGCCTTGACATATATTTGCTGTTTGCAGACGCTTGTGCATGCGTGGTGTTTTGTTGTTGCAAATGGCGCAGTTACTTTGACATTTAAGTTTTATTTTTCCCCCCCCCTCTCGTTTATATTTTATTGCTGCAGTATCATTCTCCAGTAGCAGGATACAGTAACATTCTTTGCTAGAGCAGCAATTCTTACCATTCAAAATTTCAAAAATTTAACTGAAAGCTAAATCAATGAAAAATTCCAGGAACTCCGAAAAATTCCCAGGTTTTTCCCGGTTTTCTCCCGGATGAAAAAATTCCCGAGGTTTTCCCAGTTGTCCCGGGTCGTATACACCCTGTTGCAGCATGTAAACAGTTCAGGGGAATATTAACTATTTTGGAAATATTTCCATTTTTGGACCAAAAACCAATGATCATGCCCTTTTGGAAGTCACATAAAACAATCCGTTTCCACATTAAGACAATGACTGCACCATTTTCCGCGACCCCCACCTCGCTTTGTATACCCTCCTCTGCTACTGCTCCCATTTACCATCTGTGAGTGATTATTGCACACTGACATCTAACATAGACAGTGGCCCCATTAATTTGACTGGGTCATGTAGGTGGTGACTTAAAAATGCTTAGTTTCCTATTGGGTTTACAAAGTGGATTCACAAAATCTCTGGCTCTGGGATAGTTTGGTCAACAAGCAAACACTGTGTACAAATGGTATGACCAGAAAGAAAAAAAAATCTAATTCCAGACAGTCACAATGTAATAAATCCAGCTCTTGTACCATGGGATAAGGTCTTGCTACAGACTCTGCATATAAAACACAGACTGGTTGAACAGTTGATCCAGTGACAGTTTAAAAAGCAAATGTTTCCTAACTTGTCACCAGCTAAAACTGTGGGCTGCATTTTCACAGGGCTTCAGATTTGTTCAATGTTGAATAGTGATGAACTGACACAAAAAATGTCTGACATAAAGAAAAAAAAGAATGGGAAGCCTTTCATGCTTCAGTAACTTGATTTCTTGTGCAGAATCAAAGTGAGACATGTAATGGACAGTTTAAATCCCTCATTGAATGATATAGAACTCTTGGTTGTAGAAAGTTTCTCGAGCTGCACATGCTTCATCCACACCTGGACTTCTTTAGGGAAAACTTGAGAGACTTAAGTGAAGAACATGGAGAGTGCTTTCTCAAAGACATGGAAAGCAGATATAAAGAAAAATGGGACTGTGTTATGATGGATGACCATATTTAGGGACTGGTTTGTAACAAAGAGATGGCTGCCCATAAAAGAATAAGGACAACAAATCTTCACTTCTTATTGAATTTTCAGTTTAGTTGTGATTATGCTGGGGACACCGACAGTTAACATTCTTTTACATGTGTGTGCTGTGCTTACAATGACACTTTTTGAGTTTTCATTAGCAAATTACAGAAGTAATGACACTGAATATACTAAAGTAATGATGCCCAATTATTTCATTATTTTATATACTCTTTACTACTGCAGTGTAAAGAAATCACATACACTAAACCATTGAAACTGCGGCAAAGCAGATGCGATATCTGTGATCAGCACACAGGCAGATTAACTACAAACCACCAAAAAATAAATATAAGCAGAAATTGATAAAATTAGCGTATTTGTGTTATTAGTACTATTATTGTTAACAATGAATAACAACCGTAATCATCTAGAGTAAGATAGTACACGGCTGCTATAAACGATTCGATTCATTTCCAAGTTCTATGCTTTTCAAAGTATTATATGTACAAATGTGACCGACGTGTGAATGGAACTATACACTCACCAAGTTTGCATTGTGCCCACCAGCTGTTGTTATGAGTAGACCATATTGACAAAATGGCAACAAAGCAAGAAAGAGTTCTTGTGCACTGGAATCTGCAAGATGTTTATCTTTTAAAACAGTGTAGCATACACATTCAGAAGGAATTATGGGAAAAAACTGCCATGTAAACAGAAAAGTACCAATCTAGCAAGAAAGTGTATCAGATGCAACTGTGGAGAGGGTGAGGGAGAATTTTGTATGCAGACTGAAACAAACCAACGATCCACACAAGCGACGAACTTTAAATAATGCAGAAAACTGTGTAGAAATATTTTACGATGGCAGTTATATTTCAAACCATACCAACTGCAACTCTTGCAACAATTACAACTGGAATATTATGGGGGGGTACCTCCAATTTTGCATCACAATGGAGGAGGAACTCAAGGATGATCATTTCACCTCCAAGTTGATATTTAGCAACAAAGCGACCTCCCATTTACATGGAAATGTTAATAGCCCAAATGTGACGGTGTGAGACACTGAACATCCTCACAAAAATTGTGGCGCATGAATAAAGTTAACCGAAGTTTAATGTTTTCTGTGCACTGTCACAGATGGAGCTGCACTTGCAACTGATGCTGTTTCCACAACTGACTGCTGATTCCAAGAATTTCATCTTTCAACAAAATGGAGCACCATCCACATTGGAGCATCAATGATCATCACTACCTAAACAATGAACTTCCACATCACTGTTGGGTGTAGTGGTGAAGATGATGTCGCACTACAGCCTTGGCCCTCCAAGTCGTCTGCTCCAACACCTTATGAATTTTTCTTTGTGTATACATTAAGGACTGTGGATACGCTCAGAGTGCTTGAATGCTGCTGTGATGACCACAGATATGGAACAAACTAGACTACTGCTTGGACGTGTGCCTTGAGAGCAGGGCAGCACTCTTAGAACATTTGTAGAGTGCAAAACGTAAACTTGGTGGGTTTACAGTTCTATTCGTGCACCATTTTTGTACAAGTCACACTTTGGAAAACACAGATCCTTTAAAACGAATGAATCATTTATTGCAGCTCTGTACAGTTGGAATTAATTTGTACATTGCATTGAAGTACTAGTACAACTACACTCCTGGAAATTGAAATAAGAACACCGTGAATTCATTGTCCCAGGAAGGGGAAACTTTATTGATACATTCCTGGGGTCAGATACATCACATGATCACACTGACAGAACCACAGGCACATAGACACAGGCAACAGAGCATGCACAATGTCGGCACTAGTACAGTGTATATCCACCTTTCGCAGCAATGCAGGCTGCTATTCTCCCATGGAGACGAGCGTAGAGATGCTGGATGTAGTCCTGTGGAACGGCTTGCCATGCCATTTCCACCTGGCACCTCAGTTGGACCAGCGTTCGTGCTGGACGTGCAGACCGCGTGAGACGACGCTTCATCCAGTCCCAAACATGCTCAATGGGGGACAGATACGGAGATCTTGCTGGCCAGGGTAGTTGACTTACACCTTCTAGAGCACGTTGGGTGGCACGGGATACATGCGGACGTGCATTGTCCTGTTGGAACAGCAAGTTCCCTTGCCGGTCTAGGAATGGTAGAACGATGGGTTCGATGACGGTTTGGATGTACCGTGCACTATTCAGTGTCCCCTCGACGATCACCAGTGGTGTACGGCCAGTGTAGGAGATCGCTCCCCACACCATGATGTCGGGTGTTGGCCCTGTGTGCCTCGGTCGTATGCAGTCCTGATTGTGGCGCTCACCTGCACGGCGCCAAACACGCATACGACCATCATTGGCACCAAGGCAGAAGCGACTCTCATCGCTGAAGACGACACGTCTCCATTCGTCCCTACATTCACGCCTGTCGCGACACCACTGGAGGCGGGCTGCACGATGTTGGGGCGTGAGCGGAAGACGGCCTAACGGTGTGCGGGACCGTAGCCCAGGTTCATGGAGACGGTTGCGAATGGTCCTCGCCGATACCCCAGGAGCAACAGTGTCCCTAATTTGCTGGGAAGTGGCGGTGCGGTCCCCTACGGCACTGCGTAGGATCCTACGGTCTTGGCGTGCATCCGTGCGTCGCTGCGGTCCGGTCCCAGGTCGACGGGCACGGGCACCTTCCGCCGACCACTGGCGACAACATCGATGTACTGTGGAGACCTCACGCCCCACGTGTTGAGCAATTCGGCGGTACGTCCACCCGGCCTCCCGCATGCCCACTATACGCCCTCGCTCAAAGTCCGTCAACTGCACATACGGTTAACGTCCACGCTGTCGCGGCATGCTACCAGTGTTAAAGACTGCGATGGAGCTCCGTATGCCACGGCAAACTGGCTGACACTGACGGCGGCGGTGCACAAATGCTGCGCAGCTAGCGCCATTCGACGGCCAACACCGCGGTTCCTGGTGTGTCCGCTGTGCCGTGCGTGTGATCATTGCTTGTACAGCCCTCTCGCAGTGTCCGGAGCAAGTATGGTGGGTCTGACACACCGGTGTCAATGTGTTCTTTTTTCCATTTCCAGGAGTGTATATGGAGTGGGATTGGGGGGGGGGGGGGATGGAGAGGACAAACTCTTCAAGGAGATTAAGTGATTGAGTACATTATTCTCTGCGCCTTTGTCAGTGTATGACTTCGACATATATTATGCAGATCACCTCCTCCCTCCGTCTGTCTGCTCCTTCCCCCTCTGCCTGTCCATCTCCTCCTGTACAAACTGCCAACCTCATCCTAAGCACTCAATACTGTCCACATTTTGTTGATCTTACAGGTTGATGTAAAGTGACAACTGCGCTTCCTACCCACAAATCATACAATGTATTTAAATGAAATGATTGCCAACATTTGACATGTTTTATTTCACAACTGCAGTTTCAGCTGTAGAGCCATTTTCAAGCGCAAGGTATAAAACAAAAGTTGTAGGGCATAATGTGAAACCATTCGGTAAACAATACAATGATAGGAGCAGTACAAAGTTGCAACCTTGCACTTGAAATTGGCTTTACAGCTGAAATTGCCACAGTGAAATAAATGAATAATAAAAACTTCCAGTCTAATGGTGGCAGTGATTTCATTTAAAAAGTATATTATGACTGTGATCCCCAGCCAGGGAAAAAATCATCATACATGATTTCCACGTTGTAAAGCCTGATGTGTACAACACCGAACATGAGTAAACCAGTATGAAGCATTAGTTACACCACAGTGAATGGAAGTGAACACAAGCAATTCAGCATTCAAAGACAAATCACCAGCATTCATTACCATTCATGAACAAGTGGTTACAAAAGAGAGGACAAGAGAACGAGCTTCGTGTACCAACTCTACTAAGTAGCTTTTTGTTGAAAAAATATTCTCATACAGGTTCAACAGCACTGGTAGTGTGAATGTAAATCTTTGATATTGAGACAGGATTATTTTTCCGGCCGTTTTTGACAAAGAAAGCAAAAAGGGGTAGGAAAATGAGGATGTCGGTACCTGAATTTTTATGTAATTGTGAAATATGTTGAGATAGTGCACATAAACCTGAACTGCAGCTCCAAGCTTCTTTAGGATTACTCCAAAACTTTGCACATACATTGGTTGAGGCTTTTCATTGGTTGCTCATTATACCTGAGAAGGAAATTTAAATGCAGAGCATCATTTACCAAAAATGTGCAATTGGATGATTGATTGGTGCTACAAAATTTCTACCATGCTTTAACAAAATCTTTTTAGGCAACCTGGTAAGAAATATGAGGCACAAAACATGTGCATGAGGACATGTGTATGACGAGGTGTTGATAATGTAGCATTTGAATACACCAAGATTCAGGTTTAGTAGGTCTAGAGGATTTGGGCAATAGGGGAAGGAAACCACTTCCTGCTGATTATGCACGTTTCTTTATGATTTGAGTATCCACAGTAACTGGAAATTGCCCATTTCATATTTTATGTCTAATTCGGGACTAAATATGTGGATTTATTGGGACTCTTACAGGAGCTAATTATTTTACAGCAAAACAAAATTGGTCGTTTGTGATCCGAAAGCCAGCAATCAAAGCCTGCCAAGCATTTATAGGTTACACCAGAAAGACTATTTCAGTGTAAATGGATAGTGAGTACTTGCTACTTATGATGCTCCAGAGATATATATAACAAATCATACAAAACAATCTGCTTATTAGTAACACAATTTTCAACAATGCTGTTGTTTCATTTGAAGACATTACACTGGCACATAATACCAACCAGATGATGAAAAAAAAAAAAAAAAAAAAAAAAAAAAAAAAAAAAAAAAAAAAAAAAAATATGCAGGAAGTTGTTAAAACCCACTGACCGTCATTTACAACCTGATTCATTGAAGAATGAACATGAAAATGGCAGTTTAAATCCTCAGTCACTGTTGCTGCAGCTGTCACAACACGTACAGGAACCAAAGATTTGCAGAGCGATGTAGCTGAAAACACATGTGGTTTTATCGAATTTATGAGCAATTTGTTTGCTGTTTTGAATAGCAGGACAGCAATTTCATCTAATCCATATAGGGATTCATTACTACAACAGTGCCCAGCACAGCGTTTTCCTCTAATTCATGTAGAGGTTCATTACTACAACAATGTCCGCTAGTAATGGCTACAATAGGTCAGACAACACAAATTGTAGAAGTGACAAAATGACAGGTAAAATCACAACACCGCCATGCATTACAGGACTGATAGACTGTTTGTTAATGATATGGCTCAGTTCTTTTTAGAAGAACAATCTGTTCGCGTTAAGTTTTTACTGAACAGCAGGTTGAAGCAAGATGACCTAGAGAATTTATTTCCAGAGTCCCATCAGAAAGATGGCTACTATTGGAACCCAACAGCAAGAACACTAAGGTGTTTGTTCCGAACCAGCACTATTAATTCGCTAACTGACCTTTCAAACTGTGTGAGTGACACTGATAAGACGCTATTACCGAACACATGGGATTTGGAAAAGGCAGATGAACTTCAGCACTTAAACAGCTCTGGAAATGTGGAGATCCGTAACACTCCCTGTTCCTTTGTGGATGATCATGTCAGTACCATCAAGGCTGAAGAATATCCGTCTTCCACTCAGAAAGCCCTTTCTTCTGAACAGTGTTCAGTAGCATATTTTGCTGGCTATTTAGCACATAAATGCATACATAAGTGTGGCCTTTTAAGATGTAAGGAGACACTTACTTGTAGCAAAGAGGTTCAAGAGAAGAGAGAATTATTTATTCTCCACTAAAGTTATGTAACTGGCAATTGTCAAGCAGTATTATTGAGACATCTTTACAGGCATATGAGTCTTATTTTTGTGCAGTTTACTTTAAAGAGAAATATGAAGTGTAGGATCTTAACAACATGAAATCTGGAAGCAGCTGGTTAATGATATATGTGGAGAACACAGACTTTTTATCTTAAATCATGTTGCTAAATGCAAATTATTTTGCAGTTTTGAAACTATGCTCAAAGACAAGTTTTGTAAAACTCTCTCAAAACTTACTTAAAATTATTTATATTGTGTTGAAGAGACAAATAAAAAATCTGGTACACTTTACTAATTGATTCCCTTGTCTTTTCGTAATCACTCTGCCCTATTTAACTTTAAGAAGTGACGTTAAATGTGAGCAAAACAGTATTGTTTGTGAGAGTAGTATGTGTGCTGGCCATATGCTGAAGAGGTTTACAGACTCTCTTAAGGTTAATAGCGTTCTTTAAGACATAGTTCTTCAGTGTATAGGAGAAATGACATTCATTTCCAACTAACTATAATCAGAAGCAAAATATGGTTGTCATTAAGAATGCATGCTAAAATTTCTTAGTAAGGAAACCAAAAACTGTTTCTTAAGCTTCTTTACTGCCTCAGTGTGCATGAAATGTCCATTTAAACTTCAGGTAATTTCCTTACATCCAGTGTGCTAAACAGAGGATTATGTCTGGAGTGTCAGAGCGTTGATACCCTATGATACCCAAGTTTCATTCACCATAGGAACTTCGCCCAAATAATTTGCTTCATTGAGTCTTCTACGTCTGTTATTCATCACTTCAATTTTATTTGATGTACTGAAAAAGTGTGTATTTTATTGCACATGTTCATTTTAGCATCAGGCAGGAGCTGTTGGATGCAAAAACACAGTGAATGGACCAGTGGTGGGTGCCTGTATACTTGGGTCATCCACAACTGTGTAGCACTGAAACTTATGGGTGATAGCTTGTATTCAGAAACTGGAAATTTATTCACGCTGTTGCTAGCATGAATTTATTCATATTGTTGCTAATGTCTGATAAGCAGTACTTTGAACCCAAAACCTGTCAGCTTCTGACAAGTAACTATAGTTTGTTTATAGTTGCATTGGTGCAATGTATGTTCAATATTTGTCACTACATTAACTGATTAAATACAAAAAAACTCAAGAAAAAATAGAAAGCTTTTTAGTGTTACATCTGCATGTGGAGATTTTTTTTACCCCATAATCCACATCAAATAAGCTGCAGAACAGAGAAGGTGGCGAGTTTACAAAATCTGACAATTTATCCAAAAGCTTGTATAGCAATACACCCTGCATTCAAACATTACATCGTGAGATATGTTTATCATCATTACTTTTCATTTATTTATTTATTCTGCATGTAACTGTAAGAAATATCCCTGCAGTAGAAATAAACTTCATTTGTAGAATTACTGGAGCTAACATGTAACAGAGGTCCCAATGCCATGACACCTAGGTCAATGAGTGTCATAGCGTCAAGTGCAACATCTGTT
Organism: Schistocerca serialis cubense; assembly: GCF_023864345.2. Classification (NCBI taxonomy): domain Eukaryota; kingdom Metazoa; phylum Arthropoda; class Insecta; order Orthoptera; family Acrididae; genus Schistocerca; species Schistocerca serialis. Next base: position 488,019,898 of record NC_064644.1, on the reverse strand, counting down.
GTCCAATGGAAAAATTATTTATGCAGTACCTGTTCTGCCCTTTTATTCTCGTGTTCGACACACATACTGCACACATCCCCTCTTTGTGTCCACCCCCTCCTGACCCATCTCTCTGTCTGCTCATCCCTCCGCCCACCACATCAACCTGTTCATCTCCTCCATCCAACTGTCTGTTTCTCCATTTCTCTCCCTCTGTCCATCTCTTCCAGCCACTCTCTCCAATCATACTTCCTTCCCCTCCCTATGTCCAACTCTTCCTCCGCACTCTCCATCTCTGCCCATCTCACATCTCCCCCCCCCCCCCCCCATGCTCTCCCTGTAACCCCATCTCTCTCTGCCCATCACCACCTCCTCCCTCCATTTGTCAACCTCATCCTCTCCTCCCCCTCTCTTGCTATCCACCTCCTCTGTTCCCTCACATTATCGATCTCCTGCTCCCATCACTCCATATTCAGCGGTTGCCCCTGCCCCCCTGCCATAACCATTCATTTCCATCAGCTTTCTCTTTCTCAGTGTCACAACGCTCCTCCTCCTGCCCCCTCACACGTATCCAGCCCCTCCTGCTGCCCCCCCCCCCCCCCCCTCTAGTCCTCCTTTCATCTACCACTCTCAACCTTCCCTGCCCCTCCCCTTCTCCTCACAGTACCCATCAACATGTACATCAACTGCGGGGCAATCTTCTACTACTAAGTAAGATTTTTATCCCTCGAGTGTGGGTGCCGCACAAAGCAGGTGGATATGGGTGGCCAATGCTACTACTACATTTAATATGCCTACACACTGGTGGCTGGCAGGCCGATTCCCACACAACACATCTGTCATGCAGGGAAAAGTGTGTGGCAGGGACTGAAAACACACATGTTGGTTTGTATCTAACACTTCTTTTGCAGGCTACAAAACCTCACAGTGCTGATACTTGTGAAGTTTACTCTTTGCATACCAAATTTGGTTGAAATCTATTCAGGGGTTTGGGAGGACACACACACACACACACACACACACACACACACACACACACACAATCACACATACATTGCGCAATGCCAATAACTGATTCAACATTTTGTAATACTTATGTGACCGTCTTGTATAATGTAATAACTAAAACTCTACTGATGGAGCACTAACAAATACTTACCTGTCTCATGCTCTAAGAAGTTCACTATCTTTTTATACATTTTAACAGCCAATGCATATTTGCCAGCTTTAAAATAATTCGTTCCCTTCTCTTTGAAAAATTTTGCTTGTTCAATTTTCTCATCAGCGTCTAGAGACCATGCTTCTTTTGCCTAGGAGTAAAATAAACAACCATTAAAAACCAATTTAGCTCATTTTTCTTCATAATGACAAGAGAGGCAATAAAGTGTACACTTTCATCACTGGCCTCTTCACACCCAGATCTTGGCTGTGAATTGGCACAACTTTGGGTTGCTTTTTATGACACTGCAAAATAAATGTAATAGGAATATGGTTCTTGTATCATTTAACAGGGAAAAGAATGAATGTTACAGGAATATAACCCACAATTTCTGTATAGAATGTTAGGGATCTATAGCATAGGATCTCTGAGTTTCTGCTTAATTTTAGTGATTTCAGTTGCTTCTCAATGCAATCAATATGAATTAGAATAGACCCTTCTTCACCATACAGAGGATGTATTTAATAGCAGACTGACACAATTAATATTAGACTGTTATACTTTAGTTATCAGACCAAATCCTTCATTAGAATTCTATCTATTATGCATTCACTGCATTCTCTGTGCTGTGAGTAGCAATCAAACCTAATTTATATTATTATTTCAGTATGGGTTTTCCATTGTTTATTATCGATAAAGGCATAGTCCATATCAATTCAGGCAGGCTAGGAAAAAATCTTACCTTCATAGTCTCTGATGTTATTGAATTTAACATATGTTAAAATGAAGGACTAAGTAAGGAACACTTTTTTTTGTTTTCTCCAAAAAATTTCTGCTTTGAGATACAGCCCTCCAAAGATAACACTGTGCATACCATTTTGAAGATGCGAATCTTGGAAAAAGTTTTAAAATTCTGTATTTCTAGAACAGTTCTAAATATTTTGTTAGTTTTTTTATTTGAAAGATAATTGCTTTATGATTACAAAGAAATCCTCCATTTGGACTTATCTGTCAAAGTTCTTTTACTATGGCGTTCTGAACTTTTTTTATAATTTATGGATTTCTTTTTCAAAAATGCCAATCCATAAAGTTTCGAATTTTTTCCCTTGTCGATTAATACCATATAGTTTCACAATCCCTGAAAAGGAGAGCTTCCACTTTTATGTTGAACAGGTTTTATAAACAACTGAAATTTTTCCCATACATAGAACCTGTTTTATTACATTATCACATAAATCAAAACCTAGCCTTATTGAACATAATTTTATTTCTGCAAGATGAGCAAGAGACTCATTTTTCAAGCATTTTAAATAGTTCCAAAATGTATGTGAAAGATCCATGACTTAAAAGGTTTCAATCTAAGCAAACTTCTGTGCCCTCAGTTTTGTACTGAAATTAGGCAGACAATGAACTAAAAATGTGTTCCACTGCTTCAGTATCTTCCTTTGATATAGAGTGATGCCTTCCTGTTGAACCAATAACAACTGGAGCACTTACAATCTAGGAAGTTAGCACTGATGGCGGCATTTCTGTCCTTCAGCTGGAAACCTATATCCAGCAGCTGGTCCATGTGGTAGCATGAAGTTCACCACAATTTCATTGAACTCATAACTGGTGTCTATAATCTCTGAAATTCACCGGTCACACACACACACACACACACACACACACACACACACACACACACACACACACACCCCTTCTCAGGTTGTGAATCTGAATATTATCCTGGTGCTGCTGAGGTGTTGGCCGAACGAACGAAATTTTTTCTTTCTTGCTCCTTAAAGTGCGTGCAATAAGAGTTCGCCTATCACTGAGTCCAAAAATGTGTCTTCTGAATTCTCTTCACAGGAGTAGTTTGTGTGGAGCATTCTTTTTTCTGCTCACAAAATTCTTCGATTTCCTCTTTGGACAAAAGAATGAAGGCCATGGAAGTGTAAGATTTCACGACCCTCATAAAATCCTGAGCATTCTGAATCACAGCTGTATTTGGTTTTGAAAGATTATGTTTTGTAGCTTGGTGCTTCAGCAGGCCTCCTACACCATCACAAGGATCCTTCCCATGACTAGTAGCACTGTATACCCAGTCAGTTGGCATAAGCGACTTACTTGATTCAAAAAGTTGGTAACGATTTTTAAAATGACTAGGAGCACCATCAGAATGATGATGATCTTCTCTGCCCCTGTTTTCAGTTGAAGAATTTTGCAGATTGATAGCAAAGCATGTGCCGAGTCATGTCCTGTGTCATCACTTACAGCTGCAACACTTGTGGTCTTATTCTGAAAATATGTCACTCCTATAAAAATTGAAACCTGGTCATTACTCTAATGATGTCCTTGTACTTCTTGTGGGAGAATTGCTGACCAGTTCTCAGCAAAATCACAGTGAAGCACTAAACATAGTTCTCCAGAATTTGTTGTTGCAATTTCTTCAGATGCTGGTGTGTTACTGCTTTCACTGAACATTTACCAAGTTCATCAATAAAACTGTCAAAGGCAACATTTTCTTCGTTAGTTTATTTTCCTCACATGTCGCATAGGTAATTTCTGCGGAGTTATCTGCTACATCTTCCAGGCCAAGTGCCTGTAAAGACAGTCCTCCCTTTCCAGGGCAGTCACCACATTCTTGAAACAAACAAGTCTCTCACTTTACATCACACGCCCTACTAAGGTGTCACATGTCACATGCTCCAGTAAGTTCTTCAAAGTCACCACACAAAATTCAAAATTCGCGCAGTACGCACGTAAACAGACATCTAGGTGGGTGTGGAACTATCCATTTAGGTCGTAGTGCACAAGATTTTTATCTTCCAATATGGGAAGTTGTATAGTTGCTCATATAAATTGCAAGTTTCTTTAATACTGCGAGTCATGTACCTCTTCACTTTCACAGCTTTTTGACCTTCAGCTGTTACAGTTACAGTGTCTTTTGTTGGCACTCTGGTGAGAACAGTCCCATTTATCTTCCACATAAAATGCCAGCACTATTTGAACTTTAGCTGCTTCTACAGAATGCCCATAATAGAGATCTGGTCTTCCAAAGACTCCTTTACAGACCTCACACTTCTTGATTTGTCTACCATGTACTTTGATACTGATGGAACGTGGTTCAAAATTGTTTTCTTTGAAAATATCTCTCGAATAATAGTTGAAACTTGCACCTTTTCACTGAAGAATGCACAATATCCAACAGCTGAATTTATATTTGTGAAAAATTCCTGGCAAGAGGTGCAAGATTGCTTTGGTTCATTTTCTTCTGAAGATGGAATGTCTACTTTGAAGAGTGTGGTCAGTTTTGCTGTAGCGTATTCATCTATAACTTTAGTAATTTCTCTGGGCTTTCTTGATGCATAGAGCTTATGACTCACTTCACTGACCACAGTTTCTTAACAGGGCTAACACCCTCCTCTGTAGTTGACTGATTCAGGGTATTTAATTTTTTATCTATTGATGCAAAATCTGCATCATCTGCTCCATGGGAGGCTTCACCTTGTTCTGATACTGTCACTGTTGTTATTCTGTCAAAACATTTAGAACACAAAAAGTCGTCACTGGAAAGATCTTCACTTTGAAACAGAGTCTTCAAATGAGAACACTTATTCCCAACCTGAACAAAGTCTGTTATTTTGTTTGTTCTTATATCTCACTATTTTATGGATATCAAACATATAACACAAATTGGAAAGAAAAGAAAAACCACAAGAACAAAGGAAAGGCAATGAATCCTAAAAGGAACAAAAGAGGACCAGAAAACAACAGAGACACTAGAAACAGAAGTGAGTAAAACAAGAAAGCAGATTACAATGGCTGGCTGACCACAATTTTTTTTTTAAAAAAAAAAAAAAAAAAAAAGCCACATTAAAACTTCCAGCCTAAAAGCACTAGGGTGCAGGACACAGAAGGACAAAGGACATGTGCTAAAACCTACATAGATGTATAAAACTCACTCTAATGGATAAAACTTAAAACTAAAGCTGCAGCTGAGGCATCGTCGCCCAACATCGAAGGTGGGGAGCTGGGAGAGTTAAAAGTCCGCCGAAGAGCGGTTAAAAGTGGGCAGTCCAAAAAGAGGTGGACAACTGTCGTTTGGGAGTCACAGTGACACAGAGGTGGGTCCTTGCGACAGAGTAGGTGACCATGTGTTAACCATGTATGGCCAATGTGGAGCTGGCAGAAGACAACTGATTCCCTGTAAGAGGACCGCATGGAAGATTTCCATACATTCCTCCACTAGATTTCCACACATTCGCTGTCTCCTTAATGATATGTGGCTTGTTGCGCGTACTGTTATGCCATTCCGTCTCCCAAAGCCTGAAAACCCTGCGCTGTAAGACAGAGCGCAGGTCAGCTTTGGAGATACCCGTCTCCAGAAGTGATTTCTGCGTCGCCTGTTTGACCAGCCTGTCAGCAAGTTCATTGCCTGCGATTCCAACGTGTCCAGGGGTCCAGACAAACACCACTGAACGATGGGACCGCTCCAAGGCATAGATGGACTCCTGGATGCACACTACCAGAGGATGGCGAGGGTAGCACTGGTCGACAGCTTGTAGGCTACTCAATGAGTCAGTACACAGCAGAAATGACGCGTCAGGGCACGAGCGGATGTGCTCAAAAGCACGAGATATGGCTGCCACCTCTACAGTGAAAACACTACAGCCATCTGGGAAGGAGTGCTGTTCAATATGTCCTCCATGAACATATGCAAAGCCTACGTGACCATAAGCCGTCGAGCCGTCGGTGTAAACCACTTCAGAGCCCCGGAACACGTCAAGAATCGAGAGGGAGTGACAGCGGCGAGCCGCAGGGTTAACGGAGTCCTTAGGGCCACATGAAATGTCCAGACGAAGCTGAGGCCGAGGCATACACCATGGAGGCATACATGATAGGACTGCAAGTAGAGGTGGTAAAAGGAAGGACTCCAGTTCGGAGAGAAGGAACTGCATCCGAACCGGAATCATTAGCCCCAACCTGAAGCACCAATGCGGGGACATGGACTGCCATGGGCGGGAAAAGGAGATGGTAATTCAGATGCTCAGGAGAACTACGAATGTGTGCAATGTAACTGGCAAGCAATTGTGCATGTCTAATTTGCAATGGAGGGACCCTAGCCTCCAACAGTACACTGGTCACCGGACTCGTCCTAAAAAGCTCCTGTCGCTAGTCGAACCCCGCAGTAGTGCTCAGGGTTGAGTAAATGCAACGCTGAGGGTGCCGCCGAACCATAAACCACACTCCCACAGTCAATTTGGGATTGGACAAAGGCTCTGTAGAGCCACAGCAGCGTAGAGCGGTGCCAGCACTTCTGATTAAGATGACGAAGATGAGGAAGCCAAGTCAATCAAGTGTCAAAAACAAGTCCTAAGAATCAATATGTCTCCACTACAGTGAGTGGATAGTCATGAAGGTGATGTTCTGGGACCAGATGAATGGCACGATGCTGACAGAAGAGCATCACACATGACTTTGCGGCTGAAAACTGGGAGCCTTGGGCTACAGACCATAACTGAGCCTTGTGGATGGCTCCCTGTAGGCAAAGCTCAGCAACACCAGTACTGGAGCAGCAGTACGAAATGCAGAAGTCGTCTACATACAGAGAAGGTGAGACGGGCGGCCCTACAGCTGCTGCTAGACCATTTATGGCCATAGTGAGACGGGCGGCCCGACAGCTACTTCTAGACCATTAACGGCCATTAAAAATAGAGACACACTCAATGGATCTGATCAGGCCCAGGAGCTGTGTCAGGGCAATGTGCAAGGGCAGTGAGGAGCTCCCTCTCTGTAAATGGGGCATTATAGGATTCACTGTGGCGTGTAGTGAATTAGAGGACGTTCCCTTCCGGCCACCGTTTGAGAGTGCTAAAAGCTGGGCTGATTCTTCGATGCAGAGGCTCGAGCAAAGTGCTTGGAAATTGCGTTTGCGTTGGTAGATAACACGCCATTTATGGTAACACCAGGAACACCTGTTTGGGCCTGGTACCCGAAAAGACATATGACCTTTGCCAGACTTGGGAAGGCGACTTATGGCACCCAATGTTTGAGAAATATCTTTCCCAACACTCCTGCTCCTGTCGCTTGATAAGTTTGCGGATTCGGGCACGGAGCCATTTAAAGGCTGTGAGGTGCTCCGGGGAAGGGTGCCGCCTATGCCGCTGTAGAGCTCGCGAACGTTCCTTAACTGCTTCAGCGTCTTCCGGTGACCACCAAGGGACTACCTTACGCCTCGGGCACCCTTAAGTGCGAGGGATCGCGTTTTCTTTCACAGAAACAATTGTTGTAGTCACCTGCTCAACCATCACATCGATGTTACCGTGTGGGGGAAATTCAACAGTAACATCAGAGGTGAAAGTTCCCCAGTCCGTCTTGTTTAAAGCCCATATGGGTAGGTGTCCGTGGGCCTGAAGCTGGGGCAGTAATAGGAAGATGGGAAAGAGTTCACTACCCCACAGATCATCAAGTGCTCACCACGGGATAGATGGGAGAATTCGTTGGCTGCAAATTGATAAATCAATGGCCCAGTAACTACCATGAGCCACACTGAAATGTGTGGCGGCCCCAGTATTTAAGAGGCAGAGGTCGAACTGAGACAGTAAAGTTTCGACATCTCTGCCTCGGCCAGTAAGCACAGTGCCACCCCACAAGGGGTTATGGGTGTTAAAATTTCCCAAAAGTAAGAAAGGTTTAGGAAGTTGATCAATCAGTGCAGCTAATACATTCAGGGTTACGGCACCATCTGGAGGAAGATATACATTGCAGACAGTTATTTCCTGTGTCGTCCTTATTCTGACAGTCACAGGTTCAAGAGGGGTTTGAAGGGACACACAGTGTCATCACAGACTGAATTTAGGACATAAACGCAAACTTCCACCTGACACTCATTATAGTCGCTACGGTTCCTGTAATATCACTTATAGCTGCAGAGGAGAGGGATCCGCATTGCCAGGAACCAGGTTTCTTGGAGGGCAATGCAGATAGCATGAGTAAAGCTTAACAGTTGCCGTAGCTCAGACAGACAGTGGAAAAAACCGCCGTAATTCCACAGGAGGATGACATCATTGCGAGACTGGGAAGGCATGGAACATACAATGAGATAGTTTATGCCTCAGAGTCACATGCTGCCACCGACTTATTGCCTGAGCAGTCTATGTCCATTTTGTCTGAGGGTCTGGCAAAATCTAGGTCCTCAGCAGATGCCACAATCTCCACCCCATCCTCAGACAGACCTTGTGGGTAGCGGTGGTGTGGGCGCCACCAGAATTTTCTTGGTCTTCGGGGTTTTCTTTTTGAATTTCTCTCACTGCTCCTTGGGTTCCCCTAGCTGGGAGGACTTCACTGGCTCAGTCTCCGGGACTGAGGATGAGTGTGGAGGCCTATGACCAGCTGCTTTCGGTCTCTTCAGCCACTGGCAGATGTCATCTTTCCCACTAGCATAAACCTGGGAAGGGAGGGACCCAATGGACCCCTTCCTAGCGAGAGAAGCCGAAGAAGACTTACACTTCTCCGGCTTGGATGTGGGGACGGACGTCCCCCATGGTTGGGGGGGGGGGGGGGGTTGTGTTGCTCCTGAAGCCGGGGTGCAGGAGCAACAGGGAGGGAAATGCCCCCCACCATCAAAGGGGCAAGTGTAGTCTTCCAGCTCTGAGAGGTGACTGGGGTTGTTGGAGCTGATTGTGCCAGAACTGTTGTAGCGGCGGCATAAGACGATGTCACACAGTCATACATACAGGACGCAGGCACTCAAATTTTCTCTTAGCCTCAGTGTAGGTCAGTCGGCCCAGGGTCTTGTACACCAAGATTTTCCTCTTTCTGGAGAATACTGCAGTCTGGTGAGCAAGGCATATGGTGCTCTCAGCACATGACACAGATGGGATGCGGGGTACGTGGAGTAATGGGATGTGATGGGCATCCGCAATCTCGACATGTGATGCTGGAAGTACAGGAAGTACTGGAAGGCGAATGGCCGAAATTCCAGCACTTAAAGCACTGCATTGGGGGAGGGATATAGGGCTTCACATCACAGCGGTAGACCATCACCTTGACCTTTTTGGGCAATGTATCACCCTCGAAAGCCAAGATGAAGGCACCGGTGGTAACCTGATCATCCTTAGGACCATGGTGGACATGCCGAACGTAATTTACACACTGCCACTCTAAATTGGCGTGCAACTCATCATCAGACTGCAAAAGAAGGTCCCTGTGAAATATTATACCCTGGACCATATTTAAGCTCTTATGTGGCATGATGGTTACAGAAACATCCCCCATCTTGTCACAAGCGAGTAACACCTGTGACTGGGCAGAGGATGCTGTTTTGATCAAGACTGAACTAGATCTCATTTTGGACAAGCCTTCCACCTCCCCGAACTTGTCCTCTAAATGCTCAACAAAAAAGTGAGGCTTCATTGTCGTGAAAGATTCCCCATCAGCTCTTGAACATACAAGGTAGCGGGGCGAATAAGATCCGCTGCCATCCTTAGCCTGCCAATCTTCCCATGGTGTGGCCAGGGAAGGGAATGGTTTGAGATCGTACTTCTGTGCACAGAATTGAGCTCATGAATGCTTAGAAACTGTTGGTGTTTCACCACCAGCAAGAGATGATGGACAACGCTTCATCGTGTGTCATCTGCCCTGATGTCACCCACTCCCACCAGGGGCCCTCCACACAGGCACCACCCAGCTGCAGAAAAGGCTACCTGGTAGGATGGCCATTGTCTGGAATCCCGATGCCCCAGGGGGATGGGCATCTACCACTTGGCATACGTGGGGAGTTAACGGTGCAGGCATCATCAGCAGAGCGATCCCTATGTGGTCAGGGGGCTACAACCCTGACAACAGGGTACATGGCGGCCCCAAGACAACGGACTGGCTACCGTGCTGGATATCAGGTGCAAAGAAGTCCATGGTCATTGTCGACCCTACTGCTATCGAACACTACCTTTCCAGACGCCCTATGGATTCCAAACCAACAACCTCCTTCCTAGTCGCCATGATCAACTATATCCTCACCCACAATTACTTCTCCTTTTAAAGTATTACCTACAAACAAGTCCAGGGTATGGCTATGGGCAACCACATGGCACCATCCTGTGCCAACCTATTCATGGACCATCTAGAAGAATCATTCCTAAAAAACCTAGAATCCTAAACCCCTCACCTGGTTCAGATTCACTGATGAAATCTTTGCTATCTGGATTGAAGGTGAGAACACCCTTTTCAAATTCCTCCAGAACCTCAACAACTTACACTCTTCGCCAGGGTTTCAATTACCTCTCATCATGCCCTGAAATGAGAAATTTCCTGCACACTACGTTTCCCACCCCTCCTACCGTGGTATTCCACCGTCCACAAAACCTACACAATATACAACACAACCCCTAGTCCCAATCCCTTACCTCATGGTCATACCCCTGTAATAAGAGCTAGATGCAAGACCTGTCCCATACATCCTCATACCACCATCTACTCCAGTCTGGTCACTAACATCACCTATCCCACCAAAGGCAGGGCTACCTGTGAAACCAGTTATGTGATTTACAAGCTAAGCTGCAACCACTGTGATGCATTTTGTGTAGGCATGAAAACCAACAAGCTGTCTGTCAGTATGAATGGCCACCGACAAACTGTGGGAAAAAAACAAGTGGACCACCCTGTTGCTGAACACGCTGCCAAACATGATATCCCTGATCTCAATTTCTGCTTCACAGCCTGTGCCATATGGATCCTTCCCACCAACACCAGCTTTTCTGAATTGAAATTCATCCTATGTTCCCGTAACCCTCCTGGCCTCAACCTTCGTTAGTCACTGTCTTCACCCATCCAGCCCCCTCCCTGTTCCCACTCCAGCACTACACAGCCATCATTGCACCGCCACACCCAGTCTTTTAATTTCTTTTTATGTCTCTGATTTCTGCACTTACCTCCCCTCCCCACCTTCTCTCCTGCCCTCCGTCTAAACTGCAACACTTCACTGTCCGCCACCCCCATCATGCTATCCCTCCCCCTCCCTGCCCCAGAATTCTCCTTACCCTACCCAGTCGCCACTCCCATCATGCACTGGTGCTGCTGCTCGCAGTGTGGTTTCAATCATCTGAGACTCCAGACATGTGTGCAAGTTGCGTTCGCATTTGCGCGCGCGCGCGGGCGGGCACACGTGTGTGTGTGTGTGTGTGTGTGTGTGTGTGTGTGTGTGTGTGTGTGTGTGTGTGTGTGTGTGTGTGTGTGTTGCTGACAAAGGCCTTAATAGCCAAAAACTATAATAGTGAGACTCTTTTTGTTGTGCCTAAAGCAACTCAGCATCTCCGCTATATGGTGAGTAGCAACTTTCTTTCTCTGATATTCTTCTATGGATGTGCAAGTAGTCAGCATACTTCACTCTCCTGTGGCCCCAGTCAGCAGACATTTCAAACAGACAGTAACTGTGTCAACTGGCAAATACCTCACAAAAACACAGAACTCACTGGATGGTCTCATATTTCTTAGAAGCTTCTTCAGTAAACAAATTAATACTGAACAACTACAATACAGAAAACTTCAATGAACAACCATGACAAAGAAACTGACAAGAAACTACAATAAAGTGTAAGGAGTAACTGCAACAAAGAAAGTTATAAGAAGTAATTGCAACACAGAAATTGATAAGAAATAACTGCAACAAAGAAAATGGAAATAAACACTGTAACAATGAAATTAGTAAGAAGCTACTTCAGTAAGACATACACTACCCCTGAAAGTTAAAAAAATGATTTTTAAAAATAAAACCTGCCCAACTTAAAAGTGGAAGCTCTCCTTTACAGAGAATGTAGTACTACATTGTACTAATCAACAGAAAAAAATCTAACTTATCTGGATTGGCATTTATGAAATAAATAAATAAAAATCTGCAAATTATAAAAAAATCAAAAGGCGACAGTAAAAGAACTTTGAGAGATATGTCCAAATGGAGGATACCAATTATCTTTCAAATAAAAAAAAACTCTTAACAAAATAACTAGAACTGTTACAGAGATACAGCATTTAAAAATTTTTTCCAAAATTCGCACCTTCAAAATGGTGTTGGCAGTGTCACCTTTTGAGGCCTGTATCTCGGGGCAGGAATTTTTTGGAGAAAACAAAAAGACACTTGTTTCTTACTTATTCCTGAATTTTAACATACAGTAAATTCAATAACATCCGAGACTATGCCTGATGTGGTACAGATTATGCCTACAATTTTTTTTTTTTTTTGCAGTGGCATGAATTATACCTGCATGGTGCTACTGCAATTTCCTTTACAAAGGAACATTTCAAAACAGTATTTGGAAGCAGAGTTCAGCATTTCTGCTTTTCATTTGCTGCCCTCAATTTCAACTCTTGTGTCATTCATTAGCGTCTGGGCATTAACTTTGGTGCCAATGACAGGCTTTACATATGACCAGAATTTCTTTTTTTACAAGATGTCTTTCTATAAGACTATGCTAGTTGTTGAACGGTTTGTGCATAGCCTCTTTATAGCCAAACTTTTTCCATTTAGCATTTTTATAGCAATAGCCCTGTATCACTTCACACGTGTATCTTTGTAAGACATAGCTATGTATTTTTCACACAAAAATCATGTTTTTGTAAACAAACAACACACACCTGTCAATATGTTGGTATGCAAACAATATCAATATGTTGGTACGTAAACAAGAAACAGTCAACCTGTCACATGGCCATCTAAATAACAACCAGCATGTATATTACTCTGTAAAACTACATGGGAAAAGTTGAAGTATTGGAGATGTCAACCACTACATTTAGCTTCTCACTACTACATAACGTTTCTGCATAATATTATCCTCCTCGCGTAATGGGCTCTTCTCACTGTTTTCCAAACTTTTTTGTTACATTTAGAGAACTTCTCTCTTCCTCTCATTTTGAAAAAGGAGTGCAAGTAAAAATATAAAGCCACTTTTATCAAAAACATTTGTAACACTTCTACAACTGCATTTTCAAACTATACATTTACTTTCATAAAATTACATGGATATTATAAAAGTATTGATGATGAACTAATTAACTGCTCAATTAATCACATGCATGATAGAAACAATGTAAATAAATTAACATAAAATGAAATCCCACTATCTTCTCGAGATCTTTGTGTTGAAGGCCCATTTGTCAGTTCCCAAGCAAATCGTATCTATCACACAGCAAATAATTAAGTTAAATTATGTTACCTTTTCAAAATTTTTTAGTTCCACTTCATACTCAATTTCAGCATTTCCTGGTATGTTTAAGTCAGGCTTGCCTTCCTTTTTAAATGCATATTTTGGTTTTATGATGATTCTTGACTTTTCTCCCTTTTTAAATTTTTCCAGGGCTTTTTCTACACCTTCACAGATTCCATATTCACTTCCTTCACCAAGTGGAAAAGTAACGCTTCTTTCTTCGAAAATATTCCCGTTGTGTTTACCAACCAAATTAACTGTTGAGAAAATAAGTTAATGAAACTATATCACAATACCGTCAGCAAATAAAAAATGCCAGCAGTTGCTGAAGAACCATCCTTTATGAGTAATTACCTTCAACTGTTGCCCCATCATTTGGACTACTATAGCCTTCACCTTGAATAATTTGGTATCGCGTTATACTGCCATCCTTTTTTGGCGATATGTCTTCTCCTTGCCAGTCAATAACCTCAATCTGAAACAACAGTGCACCAATGATCAACTATTAATGTTTATATCACCTATCAATATATCTTATACACACACACACACACACACACACACACACAAACACACACACACACACACACATACAAAACCACACCACTTTGGATAACTGAGTATTTAAGGCAGTCATACTGGAGCTATTTGAGGTACAGAAAGTCTGTAGCTTTTCCACTCTTAATTTTCTCAAATCTTCCTTGGGAAAGATTAATACAAATTACAAATGCTTACATTTATGTTCTTCATTTGCTACAAGCACTGTAAAAAATGGTTTCCCTCTGAATCACAACACTGCATTGTGTTGTCTTCAAGGCCAAGCACAAGTGTCACGTGATCAGGATATTTTGAACACTATTCACTGTTACACAACACTTCACGTGGTTAAACATTTAAAAATGAGTACACAAAATAGTGAAGCATAGCAATAAGTATGTTGTTCTTTTACATTACGCATTCAACAAGTTTCTATATGAAATTATGCTTCAGGAATAAGAGGAGTTTAAGAATAAATATTCACAGTTTCTTTTTAACGTTAACTTTTCTCGCTATCAAGCATTTTAAATCATTGGAAAGGGATCAAAAATTGTCTATGGGATATAATTCGCTTATTTTTAAGCTAAAGTTGATGACACTGGAAGTATCTTTATGCAGTGCTGACCAATCAATACCATTACCTGCAATGAATTTTTAAAATAAACTTTTCAGACAATATGAATACTATTGTGACTGAAATATCTACCTATTTAAAGAAGCATTGAAAAGTAGATTGTTTTCAAGCAGTTCATGACAATATATATATCTCATTGCAAAATAAGAAGTGTTACAAGCGAAGGGTTTTTCACTTATTAAATTTTGCTCAAAAATATTGCTAAATGAAAGGAATAGCCCCCGTAAGTGAACACTCCAGTGTTGTCAGTAAGAAACAAAATAAAAGACCAAGGACACAACCAATGAACCAGCACATTGAGTAGAAAAAAATTATTTTGGTTCTGCCGAACTGAAGCACAATAACTGGCATAAAAATTGCAATGTTGAGATGTAATTATTTATTAGCACAAATATAGCCATGGTTTGTTGAAAATTCTAGGATTTGGTGGCCTACTACCAGTCAAAGAAATATCCACTATAGTACGTTTAAAATAAGTTGCAGATTTTCACAATTCAATACGGTGCAAGTGGAGAGAAGCATATTGTTGAGAGTGTGAGTAGTTCATGATAATACCAGATCTATTCATTGCAGGACCTGGCAGGCTCACTTGACTGCGTTAACAGAAAGCTGTGCAAGCTGGACAGTCTGAGATCTATCTCAAACGATTTTACAGATACTATTTGGTAATAAACTCTCATTGTCACACATCTTACAGTTTAATTCATCAGCTTCATGACGACGTGTCTATCATTTTGACAATGGTCATAGTAGTTGTGGTATTTCAATAGTAGGTAAACTACTGCAAGAAAAATAAGTATCGCTATGAATTCATGTTTGTTGTGTGTTAGGTTACATGTTGCTGTATATTAGATGTAGATAATATATTGAATTATTCTTTAAGCTTGGAAGGATATCACAGCCTGTTCCCAAACTTGAGAAAATGGAATGTATGTAAAGTGCTCTGTCAAACTTGCCCATCAGCGAAAAAACTAGAATGAAATATTCATAAATTCCTCGTATCTCATAAATGGTAGATATAGAAACAAGATTTTGGCAAGGGACAGCAGACAGAGATGAGTGTGTTTTGCCATACGATTAATATGCAAAACTTCCGCATCTGCCACGATAATCAAGCGACTACAGATTTTTCCAATAAAATAATGTAATTGTTGATGGCCATCAAAAGATGGTGAAATGAAAACTGCTGTAGGTTTTGTAACAATACAAGTGAAGAAGTTATAAGTTTACTTTTATGCTGAAAATGAGCTGTTTCATAAACTGTCGACCTGTCTTGCACCAAGTTGTTAGTCATAATACACTATATCGGCATTCTGTCACAATTTTGACTGCATTAGAATGTTACTGAGACAAATATTTCTATACTTGACAAAGACACTGCTTTCAACATGGCAACAAGAGAAGTTATGTATTCCTTAAAACTCATCATGGTCCTCCATGAATCAATGTCTCCTCAATTACCTTCTTGGGAGGGCCGACAATTCAAGATCATTCCTCTAGTGTAACATTTGCAGTGGCTTCTTTCACCAGCATTTCAACCTCAGTGAGCACAAACCTCTTGTTCGTTATGACAGTTTCGGCAATGTCAGTCATCCAAAAAGGGTGAAAATGCCTGAAAACATCATGCAGACATGCGCTGTGTTTCAAACCAATCCCAGGAAATCGCTCAGACGAGCAGCACAACAGACCGGGATCAACCAGAAGACACTGCGACAAATGTTTGTTCAAGATGTGCATCGCTTCCCATAAAAAATTCAAACCAATCAGCCATGAAGCCCCAGGGCCACGGAACAGCACTTGTGTTCCGCCAACACTATTGTACACAGAGTTGATGAACAGGACTTTGATGTGAATACAGTTTGGTTTAGCGATGAAGCCCACTTTCATTTGAATGGGTTCATCATTAATCAAAATTTGCACATTTCATGGACCGAGTAGTTTCGTCACCCTCAATGAGTGAGTGGCTGTGTAGTGTGCAATTTCCAGACACAGAACAATGGGTGCAATATTCCTCGATGGCATGGTGACTACCGAACAGTACGTGAAGGTTTTGGAAGATGATTTCATCCCTGTTATCGAAAGTGACCCTGACTTCGACAAGATGTGGTTCATGCAAGACAAAGCTCGAACTCATCGAAGCAGGATGGTGTTTGATGTCCTGGGGGAGCACTTTGGGGACCTCATTCTGCCTCTGGGATGCCCAGAGGCCACTGGCATATGCC
Organism: Schistocerca serialis cubense; assembly: GCF_023864345.2. Lineage (NCBI taxonomy): Eukaryota > Metazoa > Arthropoda > Insecta > Orthoptera > Acrididae > Schistocerca > Schistocerca serialis. The sequence continues at coordinate 488,003,182 of NC_064644.1, read as the reverse complement.
TCGATTGGCCAACATATTTTCTGGATCTGAACACATGCGGTTAATTTCATGTGAAATCACCCAGTGGCCATTGCCCTTGTGTCACAGATTTTTCTGAAAATTTGGTGTAAGAATATGTACATAAAGAGTTATGGTTAAAATATTTATTCTGGATTTTTTTGACCAAAATTGTAATTAGGAGACCATTTTGAAATGTGGGCCCCTTCTACCAACTGGCATTGAGAAACAAAGTGCCTTGTAAGTTTGTAACCACTATAACTTTTTTTATTTATGAATCAATTTTATACAATTTGGTGTCATTCGAAAGTAAAAGAATAGAGCTATAACACAAAAATTATTAAAGTGCTGTATCTAAGCAACAAATATTTGAAAATTTGTAATTAATGCAATTTTTCCCCAGCCGAATCACAAGTTTCACCATCAGAATTTTTGTTTCAAATAATTTCTACTGACATACTTTTCAAAAGATCAGAAGGGTATTTGTCCTCTCTTGTTAGATCTTACACTTTTTCAATAATGCTGTAATAATTAATTGCTTCAAATAGCTAATCAACAATACATGAAACAACAATGAAAAATTCAGTCCAGTAGCAACACACACATGCAACACAGGCTGTGTGCGTTATGTTTTTTGTCTCTGTGCACTTCATACATCTGGAGGACTTTTTTGTCTTGATTTTGTGCTTCTTACATAAGCAGCCATTCTGTCTGATAAGTTATTTGAAAGTACAGCCGAACCCCTCAATATAATAACGTTCGGGAAATAGAGCCCCTCAATATGAGATAGTGAAAAGGAACGATTGAAATTAAAAAGAGAAAGAATTCATCTAATCCATGCATAGTTGCGCAGTAACATATAACCCGGGAGACTTAATGTAACTTCGATAAGTGCAAGGGTTGCAATTTTTCAGCGTATTACAGTGCTCTCTGATGTATAATTTTTATGAAGCGACGCTAGACCACCCAATCATATTATAACCTACAAACGGTTGTTGTAGTAGATGCTTTGTTTAATTGTGACTCGTTATCGGATGTTTTAGTGAATTTTATTTATCAAATATTATAATGAGTCAAAAAAGATTACGTATTTTATTTAATGTCATTTTTCCGTGTGTTTTTTTATATCAATTATCATTAGAAATAATGATATATTCATGTATTATTATTATTATTATTATTATTATTATTATTATTATTTATTAATAATAAATAATTTTGTTTCATACAAAATTATATTATGATCAATGATAATTCATTTAAAAATACATTGCATTAAAATTTAGTGATATTTATAACACCACAATGAAGGTTTTTTTTATTAGTTATTACTTTTTATTTTATTATTTATTCACTATAAATTTATAATTCATTACACACACACACACACACACACACACACACACACTTGAAATATATATTAACTTCAAACCAATTATTAATCCACTCAATTTTAACAATATATAACCAAGTAATCAATAAATAATTATTAATTATTTTGTCATTGATTTTGTTACTGACAGTTGAAAGTTAATTTTTAGGTATTTCATTTTAAAGGCCGTTAAGACTTTATCAATAGTACATTTTTACAGTTATAAGTGTCTTACATATTTTCACAGAATTTAAAAAAAATATTTTCTTTATTTATGTAAAATTTATTACTTATAGACAATAATTCAAATAAAATAAATAAAACAAATTATAATAAACATAATTCAATTCCACACGCGGAGGTTTTATGTATAATAGCATCTGATTGACTGCCATAAAATACGTCACACTATCAAGTTGAGGGGTTTTAGATTATCATATTGGGGGTTTTACATTATCATATTGGGGTTTTACATATCGAGGGATCCGACTATAATACAAAGTTGTTCCTTAATGTGAATATTAGAGATCACTTAATAAAGTGGTCTATAAACTCTTTCTCATTTCCCCCTTACAGATTCTTCTAGTACAGTCTTGAATAATTAGAGAACAAGAAAAAGTTTCAAACCATCCAGTTCTTTTCTGGAACATATATAGTTGATTAAAAATCACAATGGAAAACAAATGTTCTTTAGGTTTTGTGTCGGCAGTTGTGTGTCAGAAGAAAAGTAGAGGCAGTGAAGAGCTTGATTTAATAGATATGTCAAGCCTGAATCGCGCTTGTGTGTCAGAAGAAAAGTAGGGGCAGTGAAGAGCTTGATTTAATAGATATGTCAAGCCTGAATCGCGCAGATATTGAATTACTGAAGCTAAAAAGCACCTGTGAAAATATTGAGAGTGTTTGCTCTTCTCACAAAACGCTCTATTTAGGATAATTTGAATACAGACAAAGAATTTGCTCTGACCCTTTTAAGAAACACAGTAAAACGACTGCTAAGTGATCTTTGAAACCTAATTCTTTAACCATGGCAAGGAAATATAAAACCCTTGGACTTATCCCAGGTACCAAGCTGTGCATAACATACTGTAAGGACATTTTATCTCCTACAGGGATAACCTTCCAGGGATGGATGAATGTGAAGTTCAAGACAAGAATATACACCAGATCCATCTACAGCTATTCAAAAACTTAATGAAAGTTGTGAATTACTTGAAATTTCACAATTTAAGATTACCAAGAGAGAACCAGACAGGCATCTCTAATACATTCAATCCAAGTCTCGTCGCTTAGCTTTAAAATTCCAGCAAACAGCATAAGAAGTGCTACATGTTCCAGTGAAAAATGTGTCTGAAGAAACTGGCAGTGCTGAATGTACAGACTGTAATATTTTAATGCAAAAACTTAAAGAGAAATTCAGCAGAAGTTCTATTAAAGAAAAACTACAAATACTTACCTTAGCACCAGCTTCATAGATAAAGAAAAAAAAATCCATTTTTTTAACACTACCTAATACATGGTAAAGAAATCGAGGGTATTGTTAAAAGAAGATTGTATTTTGTCAAAAGGGAGTTATAAAGTGGGAAACAGAATAGGTGAGGATGTGGAAAAACATGTCCAGAATTATTACTGTGAAGATTATATAAGTCGCATTTCTGCAAATAAAAGAGATTGTCTGTCCCTTCAGAAAAGGCAAAAGAGTGTATGAGACAAAAAGACTAATTTTACATAATCTGAAAGATGTATACTTAGCTTTCAGAGAAAAATACCCTGAAGATAATATTGGGTTTACTAAATTTTGCGAACTTAGGCCAAAAGAATGTGTTACTGTAAACAGTCCTAGAATGCATAACGTATGTGTATGCAAGTATCACCAAAACGTAAAACTGTTGATGCATGCTGCACATGTGAAAGAACCGTACACTGAACTTCTACAGAAACCTGTGTGCAATCTGCAAAATGAGGAGTGCACGCTGCATCGCTGTTCTCAGTGTCCTGACAAATATGAACTGTGCAATTTTTTAATGGAGCTGGAGTCCTCACAAGATTGTACAAATGTTGTATTCAAACAATGGATGCAAACTGATTGTCCTACACTGGAGACATTAATGAAGACAACCGATGAATTTGTTGAGTATCTCATGCAAAAACTTCAAAACTTAACATCATTATGTATCAAAATCTCAGAGTCACTACTTCAAATCAAGCAAAGAAACTCTCCCTGATACTACATGCATCATCATAGTGGATTTTGCAGAGAACTAAACCTGTTTGCTTCAGGATGCTGCACAAGGACTTTGCGTTCAAGTGGTTCTCTTTCACTTTAAGCTCCTGATCTTTCAGGGGATAATGCCGTATTTATTTCTTTGTAAGAATAGCCTTTTGTTTTGAAGGCAGTTCTTCAATGAATGACCTTGTCCTTCAAGCACTGTTGTTCAGATTCTTTTAGCTTGTTGTTTTGATAACTTCTCTTTTATGCTTTAGATGGTGACTGGAATTTCTGTGAAGGTTTCTTAAGTTCCATCGGGTTCTCTAAGTATCTGTACAGCCATAAGTAAATTTGATCTCCTTTCTCTTTTTCCACAGTGAATTATATATTTAGAAAATTTAGAAATTCTCCATGTTCTTTTTCTCCACGAGGCTATACCCTCTCTGTCCAAGAAGTACCATGTTCTTGGCATATAAATAATGCTGACATCTTTAACAACAGGTGTCATTCAACCAGTCAGTTGTGAGCAGACAGTGTTATGTAGTGGACGTGGGACTGTTATGTGTTGACACTGTTGTGTCACAAATCACAATGAGATGTCGTCTCCAAATCAAGGGCGACGTATCCAAGGCCTTCGCCTGGAACCACAGCAATACAGGCACACTTTACACATTGCCCTGTTCTGGCTCTGCAGGAGACACTGTCTTGGCATACAGAAACAGCAACAGTACAGCAAGCATAAAGTATCAACCAAACCAAGTTGTACAGGGTCCAAAATATGCCAGTCTGTTTTGAAGTGGAGCTCCAGCCAGCATATGGGAATGTGTAGCACTAGCTTCACCACAAGGTGTGTCAGCCTTGATACCGGTGACTTGTACATCCCGCACCACAAGCAGAAGCACTACTTTGCCTCTGCGAATAACGCACCATCCAAGCATCTAGCAGATATCACTCCATCGGGCTCATATTTAGGACGGTGCCAGGCCACACTCAGGCAGCTAAGTCTGCTGAGCCACTACAAGTAATTCCGAAGCAGAACAATTACCAGAATCTACAAAACATGCTTCCAGCAGGAGCCATATATGGAGGATACTGCACTGCAGTCACCAAGAGCAGGCAGTCATCATCCAGGGAACTTCTGACTTTGCCTCTGGTGGACTCAGCCATCACCATACTACCAACAGGACTTAAACTTTGTCATATTTGCTGCCTAGCATCCAGGGGTAACCGATTATTATCCCTATTGTAAACTGGTTCAGAGACTCCCAACATTGTGATTCCTTTTGTGGAACTTATAATCTTTGAAGCGTTTTCATGGACAGAGACTATGAGATCATCATCAAACACTAATTTGTGTTTAAGTCCAGCCAGGACACTAAGTCAAGGCTGAATAAGTTTGTTTGTATTTTTATGTGGAGTTAAAACGAATACTAATTGACTAAAATCTGATGCAATCTGTTACTAGCTGTGCGCTAGCATGTGTGACACTTCAAGGTATTCAAGACATTTTCCAGAATGTTTCGAAGAAGAGAAAAGCGTGTGCAAAGTTTGTCCTGCACACTTTGACAACCCACTCAAAAACAATGACAAAGACTTGACTGAAATTAAAAATGCAGACAATTCCTTTCTGGAAAAATCATCACAAGTGACGAGACTGTGTAATCAACACAAACCTACAACAAAACAACAAAATGGAGAACAGGTCTCTGATGGTTCGCCATGTCTGAAGGAGGTGTGAATGCGATGTGCGAATTCAACAACATCCCAAAGGACTTTTCCGATAGCTCTAAATGGTTGTATCAACATTCTGTGTTGTACTGAAGTGCGAAGAGACTATGTAGAACACCTAAAGCATTAAAACCACCAATTCAAACTTTCGCCTATTTCTTACTAATTTACTCTGTAATCTTTTTGGATTCATGGTATATAATGAAAGTATCATCAATGTACTGAAATGAAAATAAGGATTTCTTCTTCACCCTTCCAAGCGCAGCTTCTTCAAATTTTTCCGTACAAATATTCGCCACAACTAAAATGAGTGGGTTCTCTATAGCCACATCATCAGTTTGCTCATAGAATTTGTTCTCCCCTTGCAAGTATGTTGATGTGAGAATGTTTAACGAGATTCGCCATATCCTTTGTGAAAATACTTTCCAACTGTGATGTGACCTCATCAGGCATAGCAATAGTAAACAGTGATACAATACTGAAGCTGCCCACATCACTTGAATTCAATAAAACACACACAGATCAACCAGGATATTTCTTAGGACCAAACCACCTAGTAGTAACTTAATGAAAGATGAGGTGAAAGCTCTCCAAGATTTAAATTCTGATAAAGACTTTCTAATTCTTCGAGCATATACAGGGAATGCTACAGGGATAATGAAGAAAGGCAACTACTCAAAGAAAGTCTGGATGTACTAGAACTAGGAAGATACAGAGGGCTTAAGTGACATCCCATAACTCCTGTCCTTAGGGCAACGAATAATCTACTAAAAGCCTCTTTGATTTCTCCAATTGTCAAGAAAAATTTCATCAAATCAAAAGCGTTGCCACCAATATTTTTTTGGTTTATCAAAAATTCATGAACCTGCATTCCATTAAGACCTAATGTTAGAGTTTATTGACTGACTGGCCTATGGAACTGCTGACATTTGGCCACTCTCATACGGCCATTTATGAATAAAAACTGACAATCTTAAACATTATGGTAATTTTATCATAAAATGAAAATCCTTTAGGTTTAGGAGTAGATAAACCTGCCTTAAAAAATACAAGAGCATTTGCCATCTGAGCTACAAGTATATAGTGACAGTAACAGATTGTGCACTGGGACCAAATTCATTTCCTCGTTCCTATGCTTTCATTAAAATTCAACCATTACTACGGCATGATATACAGAGAGGCCACAGAAATTCGGAAGCTCAAAAACAACTTCAATAGAAAAGGGAGGGGACTGACAGACCAGTTGTCGGTGCTAGTGCTAAATAAAGCAAATTAGCATCAACTCTTCTCTTCTATAATCTCCATAAAACATGCTGGGGTGGCTCCATAATCTGATAACATTATATATCACCCGCTGCATGGACACAAACAGTTTGGCTTACTGAGCTTTTAACTACTTCCAGAATCCTAACAGCCTCTGATTACTTTCAGAAACCTGACAGCCTCTGATTATGTCTCCAACATTGGAAGACTACATGCCAGGCAAACACTTATACCTTGGAGCACTGACTAATCACAACGCAACAGAAAGTCACTATATGCAAATACCAGCTGTGAAAGTGTGCACTGTATGGGCAAATAACAAGAAACATACCTCAAACACAAGTGTTGCATCTGGTGGGATTTTTGGTGGGCTTCCTGATTTTCCATAGGCGTATTCAGACTTGCATGTCAGAACAGCTACTTCACCTTTCTTCATAGTTGCAACACCAATGTCCCATGCTTGTATGACAGTTCCTGTAAGTATATTTTTTATGAGTTGCTTTTTGTTGTGCGACTTACAGCCAACTTATCATGCAATAAGAAATATTAGTCAATGACAACTCCTCTTTTTATGTTGATGACTTACAGTGTTTCAGATAATACAATGAGATTAGTCTTAACTTAAAAATACAAGACTTAACTTTACATTCTGAAATTACTAGCAAAAGAAAATCAACAGTATGGGAGGAAAAAGTATACGAGGTTTGTGAGAAAAGTAATGAGACAGATTTTTTTATCTAATAAAGCTTTTATTTTTTTCAAACAACGATATTGTCTTTTTCAAAGTAGTTCCCTTTGGCAGCTACACATCAGCAGATTAGTTGTTCCAGTCCTGGTAGCAGAACTGAATCGTTTCAACTGGTAGGACCTTTAACATGTCGGTCACATTCCTCTGAATGCTCTCCTGACTCTAAAAGTGAGGTACTTTTAAGACATTTTTCAATTTCAAGAAAATAAAAAATCAAAAGGACTCAGCATAGGTGAATAGAAGGGTCTTGGAACAACAGGAGTGAGGTCAAAAATCCTGTGATGGAAGTGGCCATGTGACATGGGGTGCTACGGTGCGGCATCCATTTGTCTGGTCTCATTGATTCACTCTTTTCCTGAACTTCTGAAGGATATCTTTGCAGAACATTTGGTTGACAGTTTGTCCTGGAATTACAAATTCTTTATGCATGATACCCTCTACTGTCAAAAAAGCAAATCAGCACTGTTTTGCTCTTTGATTTGTTCATTCAAACTTTTTCTGCCAATGAGATGTCTTGGTAAGCCACTCTCACTTCGCTGCTTTTTTTCAGCATCATCCACAAAAATACAGGATTCCTAACTTGTGATCACACAACCCAAACATTTGTGGTCAGTGGCAATCCCCTCAAAAAGACCAACACACAAATTTCTTCGACTGCACTTCTGCTCAGCAGTTGTAAGGTTTTTTTGGCTTCATTTTGGCATAAACCTTTTGCATGTGCAAATCTTCAGTCAAAATGTGATGTACAGTGAGGGTGTTTAAGTTTAACATGTCACCCATCATCCTTACTGTTAAATGTTGATATGATCTCACAAGAGCAGGCACACATTCGACGTTTTCATCGGTTTCTGAAGTTGGGAGGTCTCCCAGAGCAAGCTTCAACATCTTCAATGTCTCTTGGCCTTCCAAAAAATGATTTGCGCCAGCAAAAAACTTGTGCTCTTGTTAAATAAAGTCCCCCATATGCCCATTTCAACTTTTTGAAGAAGTTCGCACTCACAGATTCCACAAGTTTAACACAAAACTTGATAACGATGCTCTAAATACTGCTGGTCTATATCCATAACACACAACAAAAACCTAACTTCACTGATGGCTCTCAAAAGTCACACGACACCGGTATGGAGCTGAAACTCTGACTGAACAACTGGAGGGAATGAACACATTGGTCTATCCAAGTAGAAGCCCAGCATTGCCAGACCACTCACAGTGTTGTCAGTATCATTACTTTTCTCACACACCTTGTATACCTGTCAATTAAGTTAAACAATAAAAACTGAGCTCCATGATTTGTTTCAGGTAGTGAGTAGCTTACAGTGAGCAGCGAAAAGATATAAATACCATGGACTTACATATAACCTTCGCATAACACCATGATTCCTACCCGACCACCTCATAAGACAATTTCCTAACAAACCACTATTTTGAATGGGAAGGCAATTAGCTTACCTCTGAACTTTAACTTTCAAATTTGTGTGTGACTGCTATGACGCTATCACTATCTGGACAGTTGTGAAAACTTACCATGACAGCTCTTTCCTAAAGTGACAGCATTTACTCTACAATTAAATGAAGTAGGTAGAAAGCACACTGTTATAGTATTATTCAGCTACCAGTTTACTTTAGAAACATACAAAAATGAATAGCTATAGTGTTGCTCTGTTTTCTAAACAATCACTGGGGATCTTGAGAGTGCAAAAAGCACAATTACTAAAATTCCTGTTTGCACAACCATGAGAACTATTAGCTGTATCCTAATGTAAAGTATCTATATAATAGTGAGCAGAAAGCTTTACAGTCTAAATGTTTAATTCTCTGGCAAACAACAGAGATACATCACCTACACCTACAACAACATCACCACTACCAGTACCACCACCACCCATTTCACATGTACTGCAGAATAACTGTCATCATTCCACCTTCCAAGAAGGTACATATACGGAAAAAAAAAAAAAAAAAAAAAATTATATGATCTGCCTTGAAGACTCTCCACAAATATGGTCTGAATGAAACAATAGGATACATTTTTGAAGACTACCTTCTTTGTACATTCCCACATTTTCTCTTAAGAGATTCACAAAGCATCAGTAATCACATTATACCAGTAACCCCATCCACCCACACCCTACTCACAGTTCATTAAAAAATCAAACTCCTTTCTATATGAGTAGTTTCAAATGTTCGATACTTTACAAATGAGTTAATTTGTTCAATATTTGACAACCATGCGAAACACTCAATGCATTGGTTTTATTAGCTTTGGATTACTCATCCACAGACTAATGAAAAAGTTTAGGAAAGGTTCAAAATTATATTTAAACAACTGCTGGAATTGGAAGTCAGAAAGTGCTCTAATTTTCAAACATCGGAGGAGTATAGTCTGGGTAATTTGTGCAGCATGAGTTACATTATCTCAAGATAAATATATATTTTCTAACTTTTAACACCTGTTGTACCATGTTAGATGTGTAACGCTAGATTATACCTTTTAATGAGTACATTACTACATTTTAAATTGGCCAATAACTATATGAAATATTGGAAATCCAATTTCAGTTGCCCTGGAAGCTGTTATATAGGCAATCTGCAACTGGGATTGTGAACCATTTCAGTAATTTGGTAATATAGGTAGAGCCTTTACCCTCTTTTTAATTGTGGTGCAATAGTGCCAAGTAGCCAACAGCAGCACAGTTTTAAATGCACTTGCACCTGGAAAAAGCATGAACCTACAAATCTAAATATCTGTTGCACTACATGTTTTCATGTAATTTCGTACAAATCTGATTCATGTACATATTGACTGGCACGGCCCGAATATGTTATAGTGAAATGTTCAATAGGAATGGAAAATGGTATGGCTTGTGATGCGAATATCTGCGAGGACCATTTGCATGCCTGCAATAAACAATGTTTTTGTTCTGATTTCTGTATGTATTATGCAATGTGTGCAACTATGAGTTTCACGCTACTTAGCATTGAAAATAGCTTAATTCTGACTGCAAAGAAGGACAGATAACATGTTTATAATGTGAATCTTAAAAGTTAAACAGGTTTATACACTGGCATAATATTTCTATTTTAATAGATCACACCGTACAAAAAAGCACATGTCTTTAATAGCATGTTACTGCATCACTGCATCTAAGCATGGCACTTTCTATGCACACATATTGTAATTTGAAAACCATTACATACACCCCTTGGCTTTGGAACTATGGATCCCGTATGTTGATAATTAGTGCTATAAGTGACCAAACTATGGACAATAACACTTATTCCAGCCGTGAGAAAAACCTCCAACAATTGAATGACTTAGCTCTGAATAGGTCATCATCGCTCAGTTCAGCCTATAATACATACTGTAATTACAACTGCAAAAAGTGACTGTTCACTGAAAAACAGAGCCACAGGTAAACCAAAAGGTCACACCTACAATTTATCAAGCCTTATTAATTAGTGTAAAATTTGCATGATAATGGTGATATACTTCTCCAAAATGCATAATGATTATAATGTCCGGCATCTGGTATCCCGGCCTGACGAGTTCGAAAGGCCACCAGAACCTACAAGACAGCCGCTAGGCAGCACTCCTGTCACCACCTCAGTGCTAGGAGCGGGCCAAGCCCCACGAACCAGCCTATCGGCACCAGTGGCTACACTATAAAGCTAGCAGCAGAAGAGCTATCCTATATCTCATCCAGAGGACTTCCTCACAAACCTTGTCAGCAGTGCATATTTTTCCAAGAGACCTTGCCAATGTTTATTTACAGATGCCACGGGATGAAGAATCGCAACACATTATCATCAGTACAGCATTAGGCTTGTACAAATACAAATGTCTGACCTTTGGAATCTCTTCTGCTCTGGCAATTTTGTAGAGTTACTTGAAACAGTTAACCACGTCCATTCCCACTGGTACCAGCAACTTAGATGAGTTACTAGTTAAGGGTGTTACGCACCAAGACCACCTGCACAACCTCTGCACCCACTCTACTATGTTGCATGATGGAGGGCTCAGGTGCTGCCTACACAAATACCAATTTTTTCAGGAGCCAGTGGAATACCTTGGACACTTGCTCACCATAGACGGGATTCAGCCCAATGATTGCAACATTTTGGCCGCTGACTCCCATATCTCCAAAACCGACACTAGTTGCAATTTTTTTTTTTTTTTTTTTTTTTTTTTTTTTTTTTTTTTTTTTTTTTTTTGTTGGGGGGGGGGGGGGGGGGGGGTAAAACAAATTATTAATCTAAATGGAAGAAGAGCATTCAGTTCCGTTGGTTGAATGCCTGTGAGCATTCTCATGTTCTTTTAGGGACTCTGAGGCAGTACCAGGGCTCCTTCACGGGACCGCGCCCGCGTGCTGCAGGCCACTCTTCTTCCGCACCTCCTTTAGGTGCCGCGCTTGCACCAACAGCGCATGTTAGCAAAATGTAGGGAACACCCACTTCAATAGGGAACAAGAGACACTTCTCTCGCCTATTGAGAAAAGCAAAATTGTCGTTTCCCCCCTTCCACCTAATAAATAATCCTAAGTGCGAGATGGCGGACGCTGCTAGCACTTCTCCTGCTGTTACCCGCAGTGAGACTGCAACACACGAGGCGCGAGGATCGACTGCACCCGCCGAAACTCGCGCCCCGCCCGCAACCGAAGGCAAGGGAGTGGCTGGCGACGCTCGACAGCTTGGCGCGAAAGCGCAAAAGCAGCTTGAGTCGTGCCGGCTAATCACTGGACTATTCGGGGCGGACGTCTCACCCACCAAAACAGCAACACTTAACATAACCTTACACTCCCCTGTCACTGGACAGTCATGTACCATTGTCCCACTGGACAGTCATGTACCATTGTCCCACCGACGCCGCAGCCTCAAGAGATCGAGGCAGCGGCAGCGGAAGTGGACACAAAACCACTACACAGAGCCCTGGCAGATGGAGGGCCCAAAACGCAGACCCAGAAAAACACCAACACAAATAAGCGAGCAACCAAACTTGCTAGGCAACTGAAAGGCGCTGTTGCCTGCACCTACTAACTCATCTCAGGCTAGCAACAATATTAACACAAAACAGAACACAAACACAGCTGTGGTGAAAAACAACAAAGCACACAAAGCCACAGCGGTGCCCACACAACACAAGACTGGTTTCCCCCCCAGTCGTTATACAAAACTATGGGAACCTTAGTGCCCTTAACACTGCATTCATGGAAAGGCACATAAACAGTACACTACATGCAAAGTACTCGGGGGATAGGGCCTCACTGTACGTTGCCACAGACAATGAATATAAAGATCTTCTGACCTTCCTCGAAGATAGAACACTACACGTACAGAACGCTGGATGTGAGAACCCAGCAGAACGTGATGAACGGAGTGGATCCCAGTACCCCCAACGAGACAGTACAGGCGGCGCTTTGTTATCTGGGATTCGACTGTAAAAGTGCCTCCCAGATGACAGGGTTCCGCACACACGCACCGCTACCACACTACATGGTTGAGTTAGCCAACATGGCTGATTCCCGCACCATCCTGCAGATAAAGAGCTTTCTGCTGATGGACGTACGTGTAGAACTTTACGAACCACCCAACGTCCCCCAACAATGTAACAACTGCCAGCGGTTCGGCCACTTGGCCCTCCGCTGCGGCCTGGCAACTCGTTGCCGTGGATGCGCTGGCAGTCACAGAACCAACATCTGCACACAAACACAGCCAAACCAGCGACGCTGTGCCAACTGCGGTGGGCCCCATGCAGCAAACTTCAGACAGTGCAGTACATACAAACAGGCGCTGAAACGTAAGACAAGAGCAGGGTACAGTACGAAATACCACGCCCAATGCCAGCGCTGAACCCAGTAAGGAACGGCGTAACGTTTGGCACGGTTGCACGCCCTGGCGGAACGGCACAGGCCGTGGAACCTCAGCGCCCTTCACACACACGCAAAACAACCGCTGCAACAGCTACACAACAGCCACAGACAACACCTGAAAGCCAACAAGCATCGGTACCAACACCTATGCCCCCAAACAACACGACCCCACTCCCTGAAATCGCGTGCTGCGAAGAAACGTACGCTATACAGGAAAACACATACACACAAGAACCCCCAGAACCCCAAGCCCAGAGGAGGAATAGACGTACACGTAAACACAGGGCGGGGAACACGAAATCACCACAACAGGCCACCCAGCAACAACAGATCAAAAACACACAGGAAAACGGTCAACAAGACACAGAGACTGTAACTCACACTACCATCCCCCTCATCACAGAAGTAACACAGGCGCCACAACCTCTGTCACAAAACAAACACAAATGCCACTCCTAACAACACACCAATACCCGGACAAGTGGCCGCTAACCCCACAACAGTACCTCAGGTTGCCACACCCAACACCAACACATCACCTGGGGGAATACTGGAAACACTATTCCCTCGACACACGACCGTTCAAATCCTTACCAAGGTACTGATGGCCGTCACTACACTCATCACCCAGCTCATAAGTGCCGAACCCGGGCAATACTGGGCTATCATACACACTGCCATCACAACACTCTTTCACACTCTTACATGAATAATATACCACACCCGGCCCATAACGCAAACCCGCACACACTATCACAGATCCTGTTCTGGAATGCAGACTCAATCCACAACAAAAGGGCAGAATTTGCCGCATTCATGGAGCGCAAGGGAATCCTTGTTGCGCTATTGAGCGAGACTAAGCTTAAACCGCACAAACAATTAAACTTTCCTGGCTACTGCGTCTATCGTACCGACCGACCGGGCGACGCTGTGGCAGGTGGAACTGCAATCGTCATACACAAAGACATTGAGCACACAAACTTAGAGCTCCCTGAACTGGAAAAAAATCGAGGCTACGGCCGTCAGAGTCAAGTTCAACGGAGCCTACACCACACTGATATCGGTTTACAAAAGCCCTGTAGGCATTTCAACACGCGATATCAGCACACTACTCAACATTTCACCGCGAGTAATAGTCGCTGGAGATCTGAACGCAAAACACCCAGAATGGAATTCACGCATACGAAATCCCAACGGCAAAAAACTGTACGACTGAACCGACGCACATTCCCTATCAGAGGGGACACAGGCCAGACGTGATAGACATGGCCCTCATCAAGGGCATTACATCGACACTCCACGTTGCCGTTGAAAACGATCTGCCCTCAAACCACCAACCTGTAATACTATACATTGAGGAAACACTGCAGCACATGGAACAATGCAAGATGTTGGACTACAGGCGTGCGAATTGGACATTGTTCAAGGAAACGCTCTAAAGCCACATCCCACCCATACACGAAATTAATGAAACAGCATAAATTGACGAGACAGTAGAAACCCTCACTAATGCTGTTCAGGACGCAATGGCGGGCACCATACCTGATCGCACCTCACAACACAGTGTGGCCCTGCCCCAGGAAATCATGGGCCTAATCTCAATGAGGAATCGCCTCAGGAGACAATGGCAGCACACCAGGCGTCAGTACTTCAAACGGCACATTAACAGGCTACAGGGCATCATACACGATAAAATACAAACACATAGAACACAACAGTGGAACCAAAAACTTGAAGGGCTGGACACCGCACGACCTGGCATGTGGCAACTAGCCCGACACTTCACCAGGGAGAAAATATACACCCCAACGCTTCAAGGGCCTGACGGATCTGCATACTCAGCGGAAGAGAAAGCAGAACTAATGGCCTGCACACTTGCAGCGTCATTCACACCAAACCTTGTACCATCAGATCAAGTGTTCACACTTTTTTTTTTTTTTTTTTTTTTTTTTTTTTTTTTTTTTTGGGGCGCAAAACTGCTATGGTCATTAGTGCCCGGTCAGTGACTTAGGAAACAGTACAAACCGAAAATGGAAACCAGCAGCAATGGGAATAAAACTCAAAAAATTGGAGAAACTAAAAGCAGAAGGAAGGCTTAAAAATCCACTACAGAAAGGGGTTGGTTGTCCCCAAAAAAAAAAAAAAGCTTCAAATGACTGACGTCGTTTCACTGGCACTAATAAACTCGAGAACGTGATCGGCCGAGCGCGTGTCATCTGCTAAAATTGACGATATATCAGGCGACAGCTGTAGACGGGCGCGTAACAGAGTAAAATAGGGGCACTCAATTAAAAGGTGTCTTACCGTCCACAGCTGAGAGCAGTGCGGACAGAGTGGGGGAGGATTGCTGCTTAAAAGATGTCGATGGCTAAAAAGACAGTGCCCTATCCGGAGTCTAGTTAAAATTACCTCCTCCCGACGACGGGTTCGGGAGGAAGAGGTCCAAGCACAAGAAAGAGCTTTCACGTCCCGTAATTTATTATGGGGAAGTGTCGACCAATGTGCGTGCCATAAAAGAACAACACGACGACATAAAAACGCTCCGTAGATCGGCGAAGGGAATCGATTGAATAGCTGGCCGAAGAAGAGAGACTGCAGCCTTGGCCGCAATATCGGCCGCCTCATTTCCACAGATACCAACGTGTCCCGTGAGCCAGAGGAACGCCACCGAGACGCCCCCCAGGTGGAGCAAGCGCAGACAGTCCTGAATCCAGTGGACCAGAGGGTGCACAGGGTAAAGAGCTTGGAGACTGAGGAGAGAGCTGAGAGAATCTGAGCAGATAACATAATGTATCCGCTGATGGCGGCGGATGTAGTGGACAGCCTGGAGAACAGCGTAAAGCTCCGCAGTATACGAGGTGTGGCTAGAAAAAAACCGGACTAATACTGGTGAAACAATAAAACGAATGCAATAAGGCTGAAAGTCGAGTGGCCTGTCACGTGACTCTCGCTCCGCCTACTGCTCGAGTTTCATCTGCATCCTGCACTCAGTCTGCCCGTGGCGTCTGTTTTAAGTAGTTGACGTTTTGTCTGTGCGTCGGAAAATGTTGAGTGTACAGAAAGAACAGCGTGTTAACATCAAATTTTGTTTCAAACTAGGAAAATCTGCAAGTGAAACGTTTGTAATATTACAACAAGTGTACGGCGATGATTGTTTATCGCGAACACAAGTGTTTGAGTGGTTTAAACGATTTTAAGATGGCCGCGAAGACACCAGTGATGACACTCGCACTGGCAGACCATTGTCAGCAAAAACTGATGCAAACATTGAAAAAATCGGTAAACTTGTTCGACAAGATCGCCGTTTAACAATCAGAGCAGTGTCTGAGTTAACAGGAGTTGACAAGGAAAGTGTTAGGCAGATTCTTTATGAAAGTTTCAACATGAACAAAGTGTGTTCAAAAATGGTTCCAAAGTGTCTCACAATTGAACAGAAGGAACGCCGAAGAATGATTTGTTCTGACATCCTGCGAAATATTGAAAGTGATCCCACCTTCTTAGAAAATGTTATTACTTGCGATGAATCGTGGTTTTTTACTTACGATCCCGAAACTAAACGCCAATCGATGCATTGGAAAACTCCTGGTTCTCCACGACAAAAAAAAGCACGAATGTCAAAATCGAAATTCAAGGCAATGATGATTGTTTTTTTTTGATATCAAAGGGATTGTGCACATTGATTGGGTACCAGAGGGACAAACAGTGAATCAGCATTACTACATTAGCGTCCTGGCTACCCTACGTGAGCGAGTACGGAGAAAATGGAACGATTTGTGGAGAAAAAGAGTCATGGATCCTTCACCAAGACAATGCCCCAGCACACAGTGCGTTGTCAGTGAAGACGTTTTTGGCAAAACACAACATTCCCATCTTAGATCATCCACCCTACTCACCTGATTTGGCCCCCTGTGACTTTTTTCTTTTCCCTAAAGTCCAGTCAGCTTTGAAAGGAACTAGATTTGAGACTGTTGAAGCAGTAAAAGAAAAAGCGATGGAAGTAATGTATGGACTTACTGAAAATGATCTACAGCATTGCTATGAACAGTGGAAAATTCGTATGGAGCGGTGTAGAGACCGAGGAGGAGAGTACATTGAAGGAGATAACATGAAATTGTAAATAATTGTAACTAAATGTTTTTTCCAGCATCAGTCCGGTTTTTTTCTAGCCGCACCTCGTAAACCGAACACTGGTCGGGAAGCCGAAAATGATTTGGGGTGTCGCCAACAATATAGGCACTCCCTACACCTCACGATGTTTTCGAGCCGTCGGTGTAAATAAATGTGGCTTCCTTCATTTGTGCACATAGAGCAGCAAATGCCTGACGATAAACAAGTGAACGGGTACCATCCTTGGGAAATTGACAAAGGTCACGGAGCAAGCAGATCCAGGGACGGAGCCAAGGCGGTGCTGTACACCAAGTTGTCAAGAAGGTTTTAGGAAAGCGGAAGGAAAGAGAATGGAGCAGTTGACGGAAGCAGACTCCCGGAGGTAGTAGGGAGGAGGGGCGGCCTGCATACCCTACATCAAAGGAGGCGTCGAAAAAAATGTCATGGGCTGGATTAGCAGGCATGGAAGACAGATGGCTAGCATAATGACTCAGAAGTACTGCTCGCCGATTGGACAGCGGAGGTTCAGCAGTCTCAGCATAAAGGCTTTCCACAGGGCTGGTGTAAAAAGCTCCAGACACTAAACGTAATCCACGGTGGTGGATAGAGTCGAGACGACGAAGAATAGACGGCTGAGCAGAGGAGTAAACTATGCTTCCATAGTCCAATTTCGAGCGCACTAAGGTGCGTTAGAGGCGGAGAAGGACCACTCGGTCCGCTCCCCAGGAGGTACCATTCAGGACACGGAGGGTGTTGAGCGATCGCAGACAGCGAGCCGAAAGATAGGAAACGTGGGAGGACCAGCACAGTTTTCTGTCAAACATAAGACCCAAGAATTTAGCGACGTCCGAAAATGGAAGGTTGACAGGTCCTAGATGTAAGGAGGGTGGAAGAAACTCCTTACGTCGCCAAAAATTAACACGAACGGTCTTACTGGGAGAAAAACGGAAGCCGGTTCCGGTGCTCCAAGAGTAGAGGCGATCGAGACATCCCTGAAGACGTCGTTCAAGAAGGCTGGTCCGTTGAGAGCTGTAGTAGATCGCAAAATCGTCCACAAAGAGGGAGCCCGAGACATCAGGAAGGAGACAATACATAATTGGATTTATGGCAATAGCAAACAGTACAACACTTAGCACAGAGCCCTGGGGTACCCCGTTTTCTTGGGAGAAAGTACAGGAGAGAGTAGTGTTCACCCGCACTCTATATGTGCGCTCTGCCATAAATTCATGAAGAAGAAGGGGCAGCCGACCTTGAAAGCCCCAAGAGAACAGTGTGCGGAGGTTGCCTGTCCTACAACAACAGGTATCGTATGCTCTCTCCAGATCAAAAAATATTGCTACTGTTTGGCGTTTCCGGAGAGAATTGTTCATGATATAAGTGGAGAGAGAAACAAGATGGTCAGCTGCAGAACGATGCTTTCGGAAACCGCATTGGGCAGGTGTTAAAAGACTGCGGGACTCCAGCCACCAAGCTAAACGGCAATTCTCCATACGCTCCAAAACCTTACAGACACTACTCGTGAGAGAAATGGGGCGATAGCTAGAGGGGAGATGTTTGTCCTTTCCAGGTTTCGGAACAGGAACGACGATAGCTTCCCGCCATCGTCTGGGGAAAGTACTGTCGGTCCAAATTTGATTATAAATGCGAAGGAGGTAACGCAGACTATGGGTTGATAAATGCAGCAACATTTGGATGTGGATACCATCCGGTCCTGGGGCGGAGGAGCGAGAAGAATAGAGTGCATGTTGGAGTTCCTGCATGGACAATACAGTATTATAGCTTTCGCGATTTTGAGAGAAGAAAGCAAGAGGTTGCACTTCCGCTGCACGTTTCTTTGGGAGAAACGCTGGCGGGTAATTTGAAGAGCTCGAAATCTCAGCAAAGTGTTTACCCAAGGAGTTAGAAATTGTGACGGGGTCCACTAACTTATCACGCGCGACAGTGAGCCCAGAGACTGGGGAAAAACTAGGCGCGCCTGATAACCGTAGAATCTGACTCCAAACTTTCGAGGAGGGAGTGAAGGTGTTAAATGAGCTGATAAAGAATTTCCAGCTTGCCTTCTTGCTATCACGGATGATACAACGGCATCGCGCACGGAACTGCTTATAGCGGACACAGTTGGCCAAAGTAGGATGGTGGCGGAAAACGCGAAGAGCACGTATTGCGTCACGGCATGCCTCGTTCCACCAAGGAACTGGGGGGCGCCGGGGCAATTCGGAGGTCCGTGGTATTGAACGTTCCGCAGCTGTAAGAAAAACGCTGTAATATGTGTGACCTCATCGTCGACGCTAGGAAAGTGACGGTCAACGAATGTCGCTAGAGACAAAAAAAGTGTCCAAAGGCTTGGGCAAACTTCCAGCGTCGCGGGTGCATACAGGGCAGTTGAGGCTGCAGTCTAAGGACACATGGAAAGTGGTCACTCGAGTGTGTATCATCAAGGGCGAACCATTCGAAGTGCCGAGCTAGCGGAACAGTAGCGACCGCAAGGGCCAAATGAGATAAATTTGCCGTGGAGGCAGACAAAAATGTGGGGACCCCAGTGTTGAGGCAGACTAGATCCGCTTGGTGGAAGACGTCTAGCAATAGTGAGCCACGTGGACAAGGATGTTGAGATTCCCAAAGCGGGTGGTGGGCATTGAAGGCCCCAACCAGCAAATAGGGGAGTGGAAGCTGACCAAGAAGATGAAGGAGATCAGCTCGTGCCATTGGTGTGGACGATGGAATGTATACAGTACAAAAAGAAAAGGTATATCCAGAAAGGGAAAGACGGACAAATACAGCTTGGAAGGAAGTGTTTAAATGGATTGGGTGATAATGGAGAGTTTCATGGAGAAGAATCATGAGTCCTCCATGGGCTGGAGTGCCTTCAACAGAGGGGAGATAAAAATCGGACGGACTGAAAATGGGGGAGAACAAAGCGGTCATGGGGACGCAGCTTTGTTTCCTGAAGACAGAAGATGACCGGCGAGTAGGATCGTAAGAGGATCGACAATTCATTCCGATTGACTCGAATGCCGCGGATATTCCAGTGGATAATGGACATAGGGTGAACAGAAAATGGAAGAATGTGACCAAGGTTGCCGTCAACTCAACGACTGCTCAGAGCTTGCAACCGACAGCATGGAATGGCATTCAGCCGAAGGCAGAAGATCCTGATCCATAGGTTGTTCAGGAGCAGCTCCTACCACCAGCGATTGGCCGGTTGATCGGCCGCCAGCAGTGCGCCTCCGCGACACAGAAGACGGCCGAGGGCGATTTCCGCCAGGTGGTGCTGTAGATGAGACACGTCGTGGCGGAGAAGGAGAGGAACTGGGTTTCTTATTAGCTTTCTTGGCAAGAATGATGTTTAGATGAAGGAGGAACTGATGGTTGTGAAGTTGGGGTATGTAAAAAATCTTCACGAGTATGGTCTTTTTTCAAAGTCTTGGTGTCTGACTTTTGGGCTAGAGATTTAGAAGAACCCGATGAAGGGTGAGCCGTAGAGTGGGCAGCCGAAAGTGGTGAGGTTGAACGGGCGATCTTTGCGCTGGCCGTTCTGACGACCGTGGCACTAAGGGTGAGGTCGCAAGTCTGCGTGGCCGCCTCCTTTGTTGGCCGAGGAGAAGCAAGGACAGTGCTGTATCTTCCTGTCTGAGGCACGGTGGGCTGTTGACTGGCGAATAATTTTCGAGCAGCAAAGGTCGACACCTTTTCCTTCACTCTGATTTCCTGGATGAGCTTTTCGTCTTTAAAAATGGGGCAATCTCGAGAGGAAGCAGCGTGGTCACCCATACAGTTGATGCAGCGAGGGGATGGAGGTGGCCAAGCACCCTCATGGGCATCCTTGCCACACGTAACACATTTGGCCGGATTGGAACAGGACTGGCTGGTGTGATTGAACCGCTGACACCGATAGAAATGCATAGGGTTTGGGACGTAAGGGCGAACGGAAATTATCTCATAGCCTGCTTTGATTTTGGATGGGAGTTGAACTTTGTCAAATGTCAAGAAGACAGTGCGGGTTGGAATGATGTTCGTGTCAACCCTTTTCATAACTCTATGAATAGCCGTTATGCCCTGGTCAGACAGGTAGTGCTGAATTTCGTAGTCAGACAATCCATCGAGGGAGCATGTATAAACGACTCCACGCGAGGAATTTAAAGTATGGTGCGGTTCCACCCGGACAGGGAAGGTGTGGAGCAGTGAAGTACGCAGGAGGGCACTGACTGTTTCTAACAACAAGGTCCCATTCCGTAATCTGGAACAACACTTTACAGGACCTGCAATTGCGTCGACACCTTTCTGAATAATGAAAGGGTTGACCATGGAGAAGTCGTGACCTACATCAGACCGAGAAACAACAAGGAACTGTGGCAACGATGGAAGAACTGTCTGTGGCTGAGACTCAGTGAACTTACGCTTGTGAGCAGACATAGTGGAAGGTGAGGAAACCATTGCGGAAGAATCCCCCATGATTACCGGCGTCTCCGATGGTGCGCTCCTCCCTTGTGGGGGCCCTCTCTGAGGGCACTCCTGCCTTAGGTGACTGTTCACACCTCAGGTCACACCTCCCGACAAACGGACGGAGGGAGCAATCGGCACTTTTGGAAGGTATCAGCTCGGGTAATCACCCCTCCCTGGGCCTGGCCGTTACCAGGGGGTACGTACGTGTCCACCTGTCTACCCGGGGTGGGGAATTACGCGTTACCCCGTCACTGGCTACGCACGAATATGCGTGGGTCGGCCTTCAGACACGCACAGGGAAGAAGAAAGAGAAAGGGAAAGAGAAAGGGAAAAACAAAGAAAGGGAAAGGAAAGAAGAGAGGTCTCAAACGCCGCAGCGGAGAAAAGGGTAAAGAGAAGAGGTAAGGAAAAGAGAAGGACAAAGGAAGGATGAAGACATACAAGCAGAGAAGGCGAGGAATGCGTTACATTTACGAGCGTCCGTCTCCGGACGTAGGCACAAACCATACTCCCAGAGGGGGAGAAAGGGAAGGAAAGAGCCAGAGGTGAGGGGAGGGGCAGCGAAGATAGGGGATAGGGAAGGATGCAGAAAAGGAAGGTATGCAGCCCTGAAAGGAAGGAGGGCCACATTAGCTCGGGGTCCCGTGCTCGTTACGCACGTATCCACAAAAGAGTTGTGGACCCCCTGGGGGGATGTGTGTTCACACTTGCTACTGACCAAGAGGTTACACGCATTCTAGCCCAAGCATCGCGCAATGACATTCGACATGCTAGCACAGCCGAAGTCTCCTGGGCTATAATGCATTTTGCTGCTAGGAAAGCCCCTGGTCATGATGGCATTCAAAACCGTGTCCTCCAGGAGTTCACAGATAAAGCAACTGAGTACCTAACACACATAACGAATGCCATACTAAAACACCAACACTTCCCCGCCTTTTGGAAGACGGCCAAGGTCCTGATGTTCAGGAAGCCGGGGAAAGACCACAGCCTCCCACAAAATTACCAACCCATCAGCCTTCTGAGCTCGCTCAGTAAGATTGTTGAGAAGGTGATCCTCAA
This sequence comes from Schistocerca serialis cubense, assembly GCF_023864345.2. Lineage (NCBI taxonomy): Eukaryota > Metazoa > Arthropoda > Insecta > Orthoptera > Acrididae > Schistocerca > Schistocerca serialis. The sequence goes on along the minus strand of NC_064644.1, from coordinate 487,980,392 downwards.
ACGCATCACTAGGCACTGCATAACAAATGACATCCTGAGACTGGAGCAATTCGGCTTCAGGAATCACCACTCCACAACACAACAACTCGTACGGGTCGTTGAACATATAACATATGGCTTCAACATAAACAAAGCTACAGGGGCGGTGTTTCTGGACATCGAAAAGGCTTTCGACCGTCTATGGCACAACGGCCTCATTCGCAAACTCAGTGACGCGGGATTCCCCGGTGGGCTGGTGCGTCTAATACACTCATACCTCACAGACAGGAGTTTCAACACTGATGTGCAGGGAAAACAATCAACACGACATGGTATACACGCGGGAGTACCCCAGGGAAGCATCTTAGGGCCCCTACTGTTTAACCTCTACATAAACGATCTCCCAACCACACACAACACACTAATGGCAATCTACGCGGATGACACAGCCATCCTCTGGCAAGATTGGAAACCATCAAACATTACGTCACACCTACAGACTGCACTCAGAGTGGCTGAGCCTTGGTTGGAGAAATGGCGTGTTAGAGTAAATGTCGACAAGTGTGAAGCTGTTCTGTTCATTAGAAGACCAAAGCAACTGCGCAAACACCGATACTCCAGACCAATAACTCTACATGCACGCCCAATACGTTTCCGTGAGAAAGTAAAATACCTCGGTGTCTGGCTGGACCGGAAATTACTCTGGGGGGACCACATACAACACATGACCAACCGAGCTAGCGCGAGGCTCAAACATCTCTACCCTATGCTCAACAGGTGTAGCACACTGAACAGAAGGGTGTCGAGGTCCATGTACATGACACTTATCCGACCCCTGATGACGTACGCAGCTCCTGTCTGGGGATACGCTGCGCCTACACGCCTGCGCCGTCTGCAGCTCATACAAAACAAAGTACTCAAAATCATAAGCAATGCTCCACGATACACACGCATTGCGAACCTTCACCAGCAATACCGACTTGAGACTCTCACGGGGGTAATCCACAAACTCACCACAAGACTATACAGAAACTCCAGACACTCGCAGAACCCGTTTATTCTGAATTTGGGGAACTACGACCACAACCATAGATGGAAACATAAAAGACCAAAAGACAAACTTGTAAGGACCTAACATCTATGGCCAAGCATACGCAAACATAACGGTACAGGTGAGCCTGTGTTAATCAGACGTCACTACTGGATATCCAGCTGGAATACACTGCCGAATAACTGGCACCACGCAGGGAAGCCGTACCGTAAACTGCATGCAGACAAGCTCCACACATCCCCCACACAGTGATATGATCTATGGCCGATCTCCCACTACTGTATAATGATCTTGATTGTTCCAGGAATGTGGCGGCTGCAGCAACTGGGATACATCGCCATCGCTTGCCACAGTAATGATGCATGATACCCATACTAACAAATCCAACCTTGCATGAACTATCGCAGCTAGTAAGCCACTACTGCCCATACTACCCATCCCACTGTCGCAGAGGTTTCTTTCCCCACAGCACGAGCCATGGTACTTTTTTCCCTCTGCTCTTCAAATCACTACCCTCACTCGCGTTTCGTCCACTATCTATCACCTGATGGACCGTGTTAATGCGTAGTCTTACCCAGATGCACGGATAACATCACAGCCCAGCATCCTGTGATCCACTTACTACATAAGTAACATGTTTACGGAGGTGACAGTAGAACTTTTGGTTTGGTCACCACATTGGTGCGGGCGTGGAAGGGCCCCATCTCTTTTAAAAAAAAAAAAACCAACTGAAGCAAATGTTACACTCTGTGCCCTGCCTTGTGTTCTTTCCTCCACTGCATCTCCTTGTTTTGGCTGCTGACACTTCCACCTATGGCACTGGTGCAGTGATGGCCCCCTGTAATAATGATGATACTGAGCAACCCATTGTCTATGCATCGAAGACAATGATGCTTGCTCAAAGAAACTACTCGCAGACTGAGAAAGAGGATTTAGCAGTTACCTCTGCCGTTAAGAAATTCCACATATACCTATTTGGGACTAAGTTTACTCTCATTACTGACCACAAACTATTAGTAGCACTCTTTGGGCCACATTCTCAGCATAAAAAGCAAATGGCTCAAAGGTTTCAGCGTTAGGTTCTTTTCCTTAGTTCTTACAGTCATACCATTAACAACCACCCTACCAAATAACACGCAAAAATGGATGCACTCTCTCATGTAACCTCATGACCAGACTCGGCATTTGACCAACATTAGATCTCATTTCCACATTGACATGTATCAATGCACCTTTGATAGTTTCTCCATTACTGCTACCCACATCGCTGCAGACACGCACTGTGATCCTACCTTATGGCCTGTCATGCATTACGTGCTACATGGTTGGCCCGCTTATTTTCCCAAATCTGGTCCAGAACTCCGGACCTGGGTTCCCCATTCTCATAGTTTGCCTGTTGTCAACAATGCTCTTCTCCTGGATGCAGATACCCGCCATGCCACCATCAGACTACTTTGCGCCCTCATATATTTGAACTACTCCATCATGGGCATTTGATTATGTTGCCGATGAAAGCTCTTTCTAGGCAGCATGCCTACTGGCCAGGACTGAACAAAGACCTGGAGGCCATGGTGTGTAGCTGTTCTACATGGCCCAACATCAGGCTGTTACTCCTCAATCTTTCATCTCCTGGCCCACTCCCTGTCACCCCTGGGACTTCATTCATTTGGACTTTGATGGTCCCTATCTGGGCTCTAGGTGGTTCATTGTAATGGATGGTTATTCCAATTACCCCACAAGGTTAGCACGGCATTCAACCTTATTAACACCATACTCGATGCACTTACCCAGTTTCCCGCCACTGAAGAGCTGCTCCGTACCCTCGTGTGTGACAATGGGCCCCATGTCCTGGCAACGGCCTTTGAAAAGTTCTGCAATGCCAATGGCATTAAACACCTGTTTAACCCACCTTTTCACCCATTCTCCAATGGCAAAGCAGAGCAGAGTTGGTTGGCTCGCTGGCTGTTGGAGTTAATAAGATCAAACTGCAAGGTCATCAGTTCCTTCATCCTATAGGTATCAAACCAACAATAACCCTCAGAAGAAGGGTATAAAAGGCAATTCCTGGGAAGCCTGATTTTAAGCAAGATACAATAAGACAGAGCTAAAATCAAAGAAAGTATGAAGGAAGCGAGAGGGGGAAAGGTGGGTGGGTCACTTTGCCCAGAATGCAGTCAGAGGTTCCCAGAGGATGGTATGCGGTGGGAGACCCACCCTCTGCATTGCACCGGCACCACCTCAGCTTCTGTTACTCCAAGGAAACGAGCAACACAGACAAGATGACAGAAGCTTAGGAAAGATAAAATTTTAAAAACAGGAAACACAAGAGAACAAGGAAAATAAAAAAGTGAGAAGGGTAGGGGCCAGGTCAGACTGCTGAGCACAGCCTGCCATGGGAACCCTGGGCCACAGCAATGTCATTGTTCAGCCAGGTGGTGGAAAAATCCACTGCAATTCCATTGGAGAATCATGCCGTTGGTACACTGTGAAGATGTGAAGAGACCAAGCGGACAGGTTATGTCCCAGGGTCACTTGTTGCCACTGGTTGAGAGGGTATGGTATCAAGACATAGGTTCTGACGCACCTTGTGTTGTACGATCTGCAGCCTCAGAGGCCACCGGGTTCACAGACACGGCCACGAAAGCGTAACATGTGGGAGCTGGTGGAGTGGGGGCCACCAGAATTTCCTTTGTCTTTGAATACTTCTTTTTGTCTTGCTTTCCTTTTGGTGGAATATTGTGGGAGGAGGGAGGGCTTCCCTGAATTAGCTTCAAGGACTGAAGAAGATCGTAAAACCCTATGACCAGCATCCTGTTGACTGCCTGATTGAGGGGGTTATGGCAGTAATCCACGAGGTCATCAGTCCCACAATTCAAAAGTTATGTGTATGAGATAGAAGCGTCCATGGAAAGTGGATGGATCAAGTCAGAGGGTTCAAACTATAAAGTGATGAAGCTACAAAGACACACACTAAAAAGCATAAAAGGATCGGTCAAATCTTCTGGATGAAAGAAGGATAAAAGAGTGATCATGGGCCTCAGACCCAGAAAACATGAAGAGAGGCCCCAACCACAACCACCCTGCCCCTGCTCCAGGAGGAAAGCAAAACCCTATAACTGAAAAGAAAAACCACTTTCCCAAAGCAAACCCGAGGTCCACTGCAACCATAAATGAATTGTCTACCAATATTAAGGACAAGGAATTTGGAAGGCTATAATTAGTACAAAGGGCCAAAAGAAGGGGACATTCCATCAATATATGGGATACTGTCAGTCTAGCTCCACAATCACATTGTGGGGGAGGCTTGTTATGTAAGAGAGAACAATTGGTAAGCCTAACATGACCGATGCTTAGAAGCATAAGACAGTGGACTCCTCCTGAGAGGAACAGAAAGAAGAGCACCAAACTGCAGTAGTCCCCTTGATTGTGCAGAGTTTATAACAGAGCAGTAGCACACCAGATGTCATTCCACTTTTAGACAAAAAGAGATTTTCTGTGAATACGCATATCTGCACCTTGAATCATGAAATGGAATTGGCGAGGCAGGTGGGGTGGTGGTGGTAAATATCTACCTTTCTAGCCAACAGGTCAGCCAGCTCATTCCCTGGGACACCCACAGGACTTGCGACCCAGAGAAAGACAACTGAGCAAGCGGCATAGCCAAAGGCAGAGAGGTCATGGATAGCAGAGATCAAAGGGTGATGAGAATAGCATCAATCTATAGCCTGCAGGCTGAACATTGAGTTGGTACACATTAATACAATGTGGCGCTGTTAATGGCTAACAGCTCTGCTGTTAACACACTCCATGGTCCCGGCAATAAATGCTGTTCCAAGCCAGTAGGAGTCATAAAAGCATATCCCTTCTTATCTATTGTTTTAGAACCAGCAGTTTAGAAGATGGTAGCACCCTGGAACACCTCAAGGATGGTATGTACAAGATGACAGAATACCATAGGGACGACATAGACCTCACACCCCTGGAATAGGTTGGTCCTAATCTGTGGTTGAGGCACCATCCAACGGGCGGCACAGGAAGAAATACATGGGGCACTTTCCAGGGACTGGATCCCGACAGAGGGAAGTGAGACGCATTCCAACTGCCAATCTCAACCAAGGGCAGGTATCAGGTGGGAGACATCCCTCATTTGCAAAGAGGGCAGGGAACACGGGATGGTCAGAAAATAAGTGAATGCATAAGAAACCATGAGATGTCTCCTTTATATTTGTAGAGGGGGAATCCTCGGTTCTGCGAGGAGGCTGTCGATGGTAGCAGTGTGAAAGGCACTCACCACAGTGATGAACACGGCAAGTACATTCAGAGTGGAAGGAGCTGCTGAGCCATAAACCTAACAATAATAATCTATTTGAGAAGACTATCACGTTCTGCACCCCAAGATGTGTGGGCCAGAAGGCAGAGAGAATTAAGCTTCTGCTTGCATGTAGTTTTCAGGTAGCAAATATGGGGCAGACACGTCAGATTTTTATAAAAAAGAAAGCCCAAGAAACGGAACTGAGCTACAACAGCAAAGCCCTGGTCACCTAAATAAAGTTCTGGATCCGAGTGTACTGTTGGTCTACGGCAAAAATGCATAACCTGCATCTTGGAGGAAGAAAAGAGGAAGCCATGGGAAAGGATCTGCGCAGAGGCCCATCGGATGGTGCCTTGGAACTGGTGTTCAGCAGATGCTACAGAGTGGGAGCTGCACCACATGTAAAAATCTTTGACATACAACACTGGGATACAATTCTCCTGGGTCTGAGGGGTGCCGACCAAAGTGCCAACTAAAACAGAACAGCTGGTGGGATAAAAACAAAAATTGGAAGATGGCCACAAAACCCCAGTCATGGAGGGTAACTAAAATGTGACAGCGCCAAGCTGTGTCATATGCCGTATGTAGGTCAAAGAAGACCACAAAAATGTGTCAGCAGTTAGTAAAAGGCTATCAGACTGCTGTTTTCAATCTGAGTAAATGGTCAGTTGTAGATCTTCCTTCTTGGAAGCCACACTGATATGGGGATAAAAGGCCCCAAAATTTGAGTACCTGGGGGCTAACCACCCTCTTGAACAGTTTACAAAGTATGTTGGTCAATCCGATTGGTTGTTAGCTGTTGAGAGACGAAATGTTCTTCCCAAGCTTAAGGACAGGGATAACTTTGCTGTCTTGCCACAGCAATGGGGAGACACCTGTGAGCAAAATGCGGTGGAAGACTCCGAGAGGTTGCCTCTGGATAATGTCCAAAGTGTTCGATCACCTGGTTGTGGATGGAATCTGGCCTACAGTTATGTCATGAGAAACGGTAAGACTCTGCACGAATTCTCACTCAGTGATGTGTTCATTACTGGCTTCGGGCTGGTGGGAGTTGAAATAGAGGGGGATTTCTTCAATTCATTACTTCTGCCAGAGAAAGGTAGCACGATGCCAATGCTGTCGCAAAGCGTGTTGTGAGGTGTTCTGCAAGGACCGATGGATCAGTACACAGAGCACACTGTCTGATAAGACCCTGGACAGCTGATTGTCGCTGGTGGTTCAGAAGGCTAAGGAGCTTGGATCAAACCTGCGATGAAAAGGCACACATCCCCAGGGAGGAAACACAGTGCTCCCAGCATTCCTTTTTACTCTGCTTAATAAGGTAGTGGTTGTTAGCATGCAGACAAGAGGGAGACCTGTGGGTAGGGGGATAGCAATGACAGTGGCATGAAGGATAGTGTAAGAGATGTCTTGTACGACCACATCAATACGTTCTGAGAGAGAGAGATGTCAAAGTGCACAGCAGACATGTATAAAGGCCAATTGGCTCTGCAGAATGTCCAATGTGAGGCCTGTGTGCCTGGCAGATGCAGGGGAACAATAAAATCACTGGAAAGTGGTCACTCACAAAGACAGTCATGCAGTGACCAACGCAGGAAAGCCACAAAAGCAGGGGAGGAAATCATGAGATCAATAGCAGAAAAGATACCATGAAAGGCAGTGATGTGGTTGGGGGAACCATTATTGGGGCGACACAAATCAAAGTCTATAATAAGTTGGTCAATATAAGACCCCTACCTGTTGAAAGGGCACTCCCATACAGGGGGTGGTATGCACTGAAGTCCTTGAGGAGGAGATACGAGGCAGAAGTTGCTGTATTAAGGTAGGGAGTTCAACATAAGAAAGTGTCTACCTGCAAGGAGATAAGACATTGCAAATAGTGATTGCTGGGGTCATTCACATTCGTGCTGCTATTTCTTCCAGGTTGGCATATTATGGAAGTGTGTTTCTTGAAGAGCAAGACAGAATGCAGAATAAGAGGAAACAAGGCATTGTATTTGCAGTAAGTGACGATAATATCTGTTGCAATTCCACTGGTTAGATGTAAAGAAGCTGAGCGCAGGTCATGCTACTCTGTCAGCGATTGTCACCGACATGAATGGGGTGACATTTATCAATGAGATCAGACTCAGGTTGTGAAAGGGGAGATGGCACATCCAGAGGCACTGAGAGGGGGGGAGGGGGGGGGCCTTTTCCTGGAACTTTCTTCTTCTCTTTCAGAGGACAAGGAGGGCAGGGCACAGAGGGAGATCATGCTTCTGCAAGATCTGGGATCAAAAGAGAGCAAATCTCCTTGAGCGCACAGAAACAGTGCATCTCATAGCAGAGTTGCGGTGGTAGCAGGCTTCCAGCCTGTGAGATGCCACGAGGAGGGATCCCACGGATGGTGGGGGAGGGGGTGGGGGAAGCAATCACCAGTGTGTACCACACAACGGGGCCTTTCTTCAGTTGGGGAGGGGAAGCAGCACCCGGAGAGAAGTTATCCTGGCCTGTTGAGTTCGAAATCCTGTCAGAACATGTAGATATACACAAAAACCGCTAGACAGTACTCCTAATACTTGTGAGTGCTGTTGATGCCCCTCAGTTGCAGGCGTGGGCCGCACCCTCCTACCAGCTGTGCTATAAAACTAGCAGTGCAGGGGCCCACACCTGTCATCTTGTGACTGCTCTAGTACCGTACCTCGTAAGCATCATTGCTTCGTTCCAGATACTGCTACATCTCAGATCTCGAGTTTGGTTTACACTCCAGACTTGTCATTCTGTCTTATTGCCTAGTTGTTCAGCCCTCGTGTTGCATTTTGTGACTTTCAGTGACTCACTGTCGGCGCCCTCGGCTGGTCGATCAGTGTCTCCTGGTCGTGTAAGATACCAGTTCCTACATGGGTAAAGTGGCCAAAGACCGCAGTCATAAGTGCACGAGGTGTGCCTGCTTGTGTGAATGTGTGTTTTCCTTTCTTTTATGGAGAACACTTTGGCCAAAAGCTTAGTCTGTAACAGTATTTTTGCTGTGACTGTTCGCAACTCAGTGCCATCTCTACGGTGAGTAGCAATCTATGCTTTTAATAATAGTTGATATTTGAACCTGGACTTTCAACTGTTTGTTTGGTTACAGGAATTTATATTCTCAACTGATATTTGTAACTCTCCAGCATTATCTATGTTTGCGTTTCAAATTAAATTTTATGAAATCCCTGAAATTCCCCAAATTTTCCAGATAAAATTTAATTCCCTGAGAATTCCAGATTTTGCTGAAGAATCGCCACCCTGCATTTCTACGTTCCAGGTATGTTTTGACGGGTTTTGTGACACAGGGTCGAGCACTGTCAAAAAAAAAAAAAAACATTTTTCATGTCTGTCACTGTATTGTGACCATTTGTCATTCTGTGCTCAGCTCAAATGCATCAACTGCTTGCAATAACAATCTCCTTCGACTGTTTCCATTAGTTTCAGTAGCATCAAAAACCTCTTCCAACACCATGCTGGTCTTCAAAGTAAAATTCACCATTCTTTGTGTGTTTAAACTATTCTCTGCAAGTTCTTTCACAAACAGGGTGTGTCACACTAGGTCCTACCCAGCATTTTATGAGCCTCAGCCACAGATTTCTTCACATTAAAGCAGAAAATTAAAACTTCCCACAAATGACAAGAACTGGTCTGAAAGCTGAAATATTCAATTGAGATGCAATCACAAATCAAGTGATATTTTATGGTACTATGTTTACAAAAGACTAAGTTTATCATGTGACACAATCTACAATCTGCAACAATCCTTACTGCTACTGTCATCTACTGCAAAACAGCACAAGCCAAGTTGTGGATCTAACAGCATTATACGTTTCCATGGCACAAAAGTGTAAGCATCATAGAATCAAACAAATTCTTAATAATAAATATTGAAGCTAATGGGACTTCTGTGGGTAAATAGCAGTTCTGGGCAGGGACAAATTAAAACCTGAAATAAGAGCAGCATGATCATGACGACAGTAAAATATGCAAAATGAAACAATAATACAGACATGGTAGAACATTAGTTCCAAAAAGCAAAAAACACACAATTAGAGACACAAACTGTGATTGTCATGGCCTATACAGGTCAAATAACCGATACTGATACAAAATCCAAAGGACATCAGCCAAAAGGCGATACCATTACACAGATCTAAAAATCATGAAAACTAACGACAGGCAGTATCCAAAACATCAGTTGACTAATGGAGTTCAAGTTAAAAGACCAATACCAACAGAGAAACCAAAAGCTTACACAACAAAAACGGCTTTGTCAAAACTAAGCATCACACTTAACAGACACAAAACTTTGCCATGGAAGAGAAATATAGATTCATGAGCAGAAATAACATCAAGGGATAGAGAAATATCAGGCAAACATTTTACCTATCAGCTAGGGCACATACATTTTCCCTATTACCTTCATAAACCACCAGAAAGCACAATAACTGCTACGGAAGCAAAGGGGAATTCACAGCAAACATAAACATAGCCAAAACCTTGCAGACAAACAAAAATTACACAAATTGAAATGTAGTGTGAGGAGGGCTATGCAAGAAGTGTTCAGCGAATTCCAAAATAAGGTTGTATGTACTGACTTGACAGAAAATCTGAAGAAATTTTGGTCTTGTGTCAAAGCGGTAGGTGGATCAAAACAAAATGTCCAGACACACCCTGACCAAAATGGTACTGAAACAGAGGATGACAGACTAAAGGCTGAAATACTAAATGTCTTTTTCCAAAGCCGTTTCACAGAGGAAGATAGCACTATAGTTCCTCCTCTACATTGTTGCACCAATGACAAAACGGTAGATATCGAAACGATGACAGAGGGATAGAAAAACAGTTAAAATCGCTTGAAAGAGGGAAGGATGCTGGACCTGATGGGATACCAGTTCGATTTCACACAGAGTACGCGAAGGAACTAGCCCCCCCCCCCTTCTTGCAGCGGTGTACCGTAGGTCTCTAGAAGAGCGTAGCATTCCAAAAGATTGGAAAAGGGCACAGGTCATCCCCATTTTCAAGAAGGGACGTCACACAGATGTGCAGACCAATATCTCTAACGTCGATCAGTTGTAGAATTTTGGAACACATATTATGTTTGAGTATAATGACTTTTCTGGAAACTAGAAATCTACTCTGTAGGAATTAGCATGGGTTCTGAAAAAGACGATCATGTGAAACCAAGCTCGTGCTATTCGTCCACGAAACTAAGAGGGTCATAGACACGGGTTCCCCAGTAGATGCCGTGTTTCTTGACTTCCGCAAGGCATTTGATACAGTTCCCTACAGTCGTTTAATGAACAAAGTAAGAGCAGATGGACTATTAGACCCATTGTGTGATTAGATGAACAGTTCCTAGATAACGGAATGCAGCATGTCATTCTCAATGGAGAGAAGTCTTCTGACGTAAGAGTGATTTCAGGTGTGCCGCAGTGGAGTGTCGTAGGACGGTTGCTATTCACAATATATATAAATGACCTTGTGGATAACACTGGAAATTCGCTGAGGCTTTTTGCGGATGATGCTGTAGTATATCAAGAGGTTGTAACAATGGAAAATTGTACTGAAATGCAGGAGGATCTGACATGAATTGGCGCATGGTGCAGGGAATGGCAACTGAATCACAATGTAGGCAAGTGTAATGCGCTGCAAATACATAGAAAGAAAGATCCTTTATCATTTAGCTACAATATAGCAGGTCAGCAACTGGAAGCAGTTAATTCCATAAATTATCTGGGAGTAGGCACTAGGAGCGATTTAAAATTGAATGACTATATAAAATTAATCATCGGTAAATCAGATGCCAGACTGAGATTCATTGGAAGAATCCTAAGGAAATGCAGTCCGAAAACAAAGGAAGTAGATTACAGAACACTTGTTCACCCACTGCTTGATTACTGCTCGCCGGTGTCGGATCCGTACCAAACAGGGTTGATAGAAGAGATCGAGAAGATCCAACGGAGAGTAGCGTGCTTCATTACAGGATCATTTAGTAATCTGTAAAGCATTACGGATATGATAGATAAACTCCAGTGGAAGACTCTGCAAGAGAGACGCTCAGTAGCTCGGTACGGGCTTTTGTTTAAGTTTCGAGAACATACCTTCACCGAGGAGTCAAGCAGTATATTGCTCCCTCCTACATATATCTCACGAAGAGACCATGAGGATAAAATCAGAGAGATTAGTAGTAGAGGGGTTTTTTGGGCGCACAACAGCAAGGTCTTCAGCGCCCGTTCAGCAACATAGTGAGACGGGTGTCAAGAAAAATCCCAGAACAGGAATATAAAACGGAACATAAAACACGGGGAACAATCGTTGAAAAATATGTGCTCACCCACACCGAAGTGTGGGATGAAGCAGAGTGTCAGCAGTAAAACAAGGACAACACAGGAAGAAAATGGTAGAGGGAGCTAAAACAATGTAGCAGATGGAAGTGGCTGGCTGACCGCAAGGAAAAAAGGGGAGGAGTCACCCACTCTGCAATACACTAAAACCTCCAGCCTAAAAGTTTAGGCCAATGTCCAGACACATCACAAAACTTAAAAACCCTAGACACACACGTCTCATCATTAGCTAAAACAGAAGGCAGATCCCCATCAACTTGTGCTTCTTCCCTTGCATCACGGTATAAATCAGTCTGTTAAAATGTGTCGGACAGAGATGCGCACACCACAAGCATCACAAAACAGAGGATCCTCCCGCCGTAATAAAAAGCTATGTGTGAGAGGACAGTGCCCGATCCGAAGACGTGTGAGAGCCACCTCTTCCCGCCTAAGCAATCGGCAGGAGGAACGCCACGGCCGAGTGGTTGACTTTACCAACCGCAGTTTACTGGCCGTCACCGCCAGCCATTCGTCCTCCCACAACTCCATGCACTTCCTGTGGAGTGCAGAGATGACTGACTGCAAGGGGATAGGACACTGGACCACATCCTGCTCTCTGCAGGCCTCCTTGGCAGTCCGATCAGCCTGTTCATTTTTTGTTTTTTTTTTTGTTTTGTTTTGTTTTTTGTTTTGGTTTTAGGGTGCAAAACTGCTATGGTCATTAGCGCCCGGTCCATGACTTAGGAAACAGTAAAAAACCGAAATTGAAAACCAGCAGCAATGGGAACGAAAGTCATAAAATTGGAGAAACTAAAAGTAGAAGGAAGGCTCAAAAATCCACTACAGAAAAGGGTTGGATGTCCCCAAAAAAGCTTCAAATGACTGACGTCATTTCACTGGCACTAATAAACTTGAGAACGCGGTCGGCTGAGCGCGTGTCATCTGCTAAAATCAACGATATATCAGGCGATAGCTGTAGACGGGAGCGTAACGGATTAAAATAGGGGCACTCAATTAAAATGTGTCTTACCGTCCACAGCTGAGAGCAGTGGGGACAGAGTGGGGGAGGATCGCCGCTTAAAAGATGTCGATGGCTAAAAACACAGTGCCCTATCCGGAGTCTAGTTAAAATTACCTCCTCCCGACGACGCGTTCGGGAGGAAGAGGTCCAAGCACAAGGAAGAGCTTTCACGTCCCGCAATTTATTATGGGGAAGTGTCGACCAAGGTGCGTACCATAAAAGAACAACTCGACGACACAAAACGCTCCGTACATCGGTGAAGAGAATCGACTGAATAGCTGGCCGAAGAAGAGAGACTGCAGCCTTGGCCGCTGTATCGACCGCCTCATTCCCACAGATACCAGCGTGTCCCGGGAGCCAGAGGAACGCCACTGAGACGCCCCCCAGGTGGAGCAAGCGCAGACAGTCCTCAATCCGGTGGACCAGAGAGTGCACAGGGTAAAGAGCTTGGAGACTGAGGAGAGAGCTGAGAGAATCTGAGCAGATAACGTACTGTATCCGCTGATGGCGGCGGATGTAGTGGACAGCCTGGAGAACAGTGTAAAGCTCCGCAGTATAAACCGAACACTGGTCGGGAAGCCGAAAGTGATTTGGGGTGTCGCCAACAATATAGGCACTCCCTACACCTAACAATGTTTTCGAGCCGTCGGTGTAAAGAAATGTGGCGTCCGTCATTTGTGCACATAGAGCAGCAAATGCCCGACGATAAACAAGTGAAGGGGTACCATCCTTGGGAAATCGACAAAGGTCACGGAGCAGGCAGATCCGGGGACGGAGCCAAGGCGGTGCTGTACACCAAGTTGTCAAGAAGGTTTTAGGAAAGCGGAAGGAAAGAGAATGGAGCAGTTGACGGAAGCAGACTCCCGGTGGTAGTAGGGAGGAGGGGCGGCTGCAAACCCTACATCAAAGGAGGAGTAGAAAAAAAGGTCATGGGCTGGATTAGCAGGCATGGAAGACAGATGGCTAGCATAACGACTCAGAAGGACTGCTCGCCGATTGGACAGCGGAACTTCAGCAGTCTCAGCAGAACGGCTTTCCACAGGGCTGGTGTAAAAAGCTCCAGACACTAAACGTAATCCATGGTGGTGGATAGAGTCGAGACGCTGAAGAATAGACGGCCGAGCAGAGGAGTAGACTATGCTTCCATAGTCCAATTTCGAGCACACTAAGGTGCGATAGAGGCGGAGAGGGACCACTCGGTCCGCTCCCCAGGAGGTACCATTCAGGACACGGAGGGTGTTAAGGGATCACAGACAGCGAGCCGAAAGATAGGAAACGTGGGAGGACCAGCACAGTTTTCTGTCAAACATAAGACCCAAGAATTTAGCGACATCTGAAAACGGAACGTTGACAGGTCCTAGATGTAAGGAGGGCGGAAGAAACTCCTTACGTCGCCAAAAATTAACACAAACGGTCTTACTGGGAGAAAAACGGAAGCCGGTTTCATCCTTGAAGACGTCATTCAAGAAGGCTGGTCCGTTGAGAGCTGTAGTAGATCGCAAAATCGTCCACAAAGAGGGAGCCCGAGACATCAGGAAGGAGACAATCCATAATTGGATTGATGGCAATGGCAAACAGTACAACACTCACCATGGAGCCCTGGGGTAACCCGTTTTCTTGGGAGAAAGTACGGGAGAGAGTAGTGTTCATCCGCACCCTAAATGTGCGCTCTGCCATAAATTCGCGAAGAAAAAGGGGCAGCCGACCTCGAAAGCCCCAAGAAAATAGTGTGCGGAGGATGCCTGTCCTCCAACAGGTATCGTATGCTCTCTCCAGATCAAAAAATATTGCTACTGTTTGGCGTTTCCGGCATGATATGAGTGGAGAGAGCAACAAGATGGTCAACTGCAGAACGATGCTTTCGGAACCCGCATTGGGCAGGTGATAAAAGACTGCGGGACTCCAGCCACCAAGCTAAACGGCAATTCTCCATACGCTCCAAAACCTTACAGACACTACTCGTGAGAGAAATGGGGCGATAGCTAGAGGGGTGATGTTTGTCCTTTCCAGGTTTCGGGACAGGAACGACGATAGCTTCCCGCCATCGTCTGGGAAAAGTACTGTCGGTCCAAATTCGATTATAAAGGCGAAGGAGGTAACGCAGACTATGGGTTGATAAATGCAGCAACATTTGGACGTGGATACCATCCGGTCCTGGGGCGGAGGAGCGAGAAGAAGAGAGTGCATGTAGGAGTTCCCGCAAGGAGAAAACAGTATTGTAGCTTTCGCGATTTTGAGAGGAGAAAGCAGGAGGTCGCACTTCCGCTGCGCGTTTCTTCGGGAGAAACGCTGGCGGGTAATTTGAAGAGCTTGAAATCTCAGCAAAGTGCTGACCCAATGAGTTAGAAATTGCGACGGGGTCCACTAATGTGTATGCGCGACAGTGAGCCCAGAGACCGGGGAGAAACTAGGCACGCCTGAGAACCGTCGAAGCCGACTCCAAACTTCCGAGGAGGGAGTGAAGGTGTTAAATGAGCTAATAAAGAATTTCCAGCTTGCCTTCTTGCTATCGCGGATGACATGACGGCATCGCGCTCGGAACTGCTTATAGCGGATACAGTTGGCCAAAGTAGGATGGTGGCGGAAAACGCGGAGAGCACGTCGCCGCTCACGTATTGCATCACGGCATGCCTTGTTCCACCAAGGAACTGGGGGGCGCCGGGGCAATTCGGAGGTGCGTGGTATTGAATGTTCCGCAGCTGTAAGAATAACGTCGGTAATATGTGTAACCTCATCGTCGACGCTGGGAAAGGGACGGTCATTGAATGTCGCTAGAGACGAAAAAAGTGTCCAATCGGCTTGGGCAAACTACCAGCGTCGCGGGCGCATACAGGGCAGTTGAGGCTGCAGTCTAAGGACACATGGAAAGTGGTCACTCGAGTGTGTATCATCAAGGGCGAACCATTCGAAGTGCCGAGCTAGCGGAACAGTACCGACCGCAAGGGCCAAATGAGATAAATTTGCCGTGGAGGCAGGCAAAAATGTGGGGACCCCAGTGTTGAGGCAGACTAGATCCGCTTGGTGGAAGACGTCTAGCAATAGTGAGCCACGTGGACAAGGATGTGGAGATCCCCAAAGCGGGTGGTGGGCACTGAAGTCCCCAACCAGCAAATAGGGGAGTGGAAGCTGACCAAGAAGATGAAGGAGATCAGCTCGTGCCATTGGTGTGGACGATGGAATGTATACAGTACAAAGAGAGAACTTGTATCCGGAAAGGGAAAAACGGACGGCGACAGCTTGGATGGAAGTGTTTAAATGGATTGGGTGATAATGGAGAGTTTCATGGAGAAGAATCATGAGTCCTCCATGTGCTGGAGAGCCTTCAACAGAGGGGAGATCATATCGGACAGACTGAAAATGAAGGAGAACAAAGCGGTCATGGGGACGCAGCTTTGTTTCCTGAAGACAGAAGATGACCGGCGAGTAGGATCGTAAGAGGATCGACAATTCATCCCGATTGGCTCGAATACCGCAGATATTCCAGTGGATAATGGACATAGGGTGAACAGAAAATGGAGGAATGTGACCAATGTCGCTGTCAACTCAATGACTGCTCTGAGATTGCGACCAACAGCATGGAATGGCATTCAGCCGAAGGCAGAAGATCCTGATCCATAGGTTGTTCAGGAGCAGCTCCCGCCACCAGCGATCGGCCGGTTGATCGGCCGCCAGCAGTGCGCCTCGGTGACACAGAAGACGGCCGAGGGCGATTTCCGCCACGTGGTGCTGTAGATGGGACACGCCTTGGCGGAGAAGGAGAGGAACTGGGTTTCTTTGTAGCCTTCTTGGAAGTATGATGTTTAGAGGAAGGAGGAACCGATGGTTGGGAAGTTGCCATACATAAAAACTCTTCACGAGTAGCTCTTTTTTCGAGGTCTTGGTGTCTGACTTTTGGGCTAGAGATTGAGCAGAACTCGACGAAGGGTGAGCCAGAGAGTGGGCAGGCGAAAGTGGTGAGGTTGAACGGGCGATCTTTGCGCTGGCCGATCTTACGACCATGGCACGAAAGGTGATGGCGCAAGTCTGCGTGGCCGCCTCCTTTGTTGGCCGAGGAGAAGCAAGGACAGTGCTGTATTTTCCTTTCTGAGGCACGGTGGGCTGTCGACTGGCGAATAATTTTCGAGCAGCAAAGGTCGACACCTTTTCCTTTACTCTAATTTCCTGGATGAGCTTTTCGTCCTTAAAATCGGGACAAACTCGAGAGGAAGCAGCGTGGTCACCCATACAGTTGATGCAGCGAGGGGATGGATATGGACAAGCACCCTCATGGGCATCCTTGCCACACGTAACACATTTGGCCGGATTGGAACAGGACTGGCTGGTGTGATTGAACCGCTGACACCGATAGCAATGCGTAGGGTTTGGGACGTAAGGGCGAATGGAAATTATTTCATAGCCTGCTTTGATTTTCGATGGGAGTTGAACTTTGTCAAATGTCAAGAAGACAGTGCGGGTTGGAATGATGTTCGTGTCAACCCTTTTCATAACCCTATGAACAGCCGTTACGCCCTGGTCAGACACGTAGTGCTGAATTTCGTCGTCAGACAATCCATCGAGGGAGCGTGTATAAACGACTCCACGCGAGGAATTTAAAGTACGGTGCGGTTCCACCCGGACAGGGAAGGTGTGGAGCAGTGAAGTACGCAGGAGGGCACTGACTGTTTCTAACAACAGGGTGCCATTCCATAATCTGAACAAGACTTTACAGGACATGCAATTGCGTCGACACCTTTCTGAATAATGAAAGGGTTGACCATGGAGAAGTCGTGACCTCCGTCAGACCGAGAAACAACAAGGAACTGTGGCAACGATGGAAGAACTGACTGTGACTGAGACTCAGTGAATTTACGTTTGTGAGCAGACATAGTGGAAGGTGAGGAAACCATTGCGGAAGAATCCCCCATGATTACCGGCGTCTCCGATGGTGCGCTCCTCCCTTGTGGGGGCCCTCTCTGAGGGCACTCCTGCCTTAGGTGACTGTTCACACCTCAGGTCACACCTCCCGACAAACGGACGGAGGGACCAATCGGCACTTTCGGAAGGTATCAGCTCGGGTAATCACCCCTCCCTGGGCCTGGCCATTACCAGGAGGTACGTACGTGTCCTACCTGTCTACCCGGGGCGGGGAATTACGCGTTACCCCGTCACCGGCTACGAACAAAAATGCGTGGGTCGGCCTTCAGACACGCACAGGGAGGAAGAAAGAGAAAGGGAAAGGAAAGAGGAGAGGTCTCAAACGCCGCAGCGGAGAAAAGGGTAAAGAGAAGAGGTAAGGAAAAGAGAAGGACAAAGGAAGGATGAAGACATACAAGCAAGGAAGGCGAAGAATGCGGTACATTTACAAGCGTCCGTCTCCGGACGTAGGCACAAACCATACTCCCAGAGGGGGAGAAAGGGAAGGAAAGAGCCAGAGGTGGGGGGGGGGGGGGGGGGGGGGGCGCGAAGATGGGGGACGGGGAAGGATGCGGAAAGGGAGGGTATGCAGCCCAGAAAGGAAGGAGGGCCACATTAGCTCGGGGTCCCGTGCTCGCTACGCACGTATCCACAAAAGAGTTGTGGACCCCCTGGGGGGGGCCTGTTCATTGCCCCATATTCCGACATGACCAGGCACCCAGCAGAAGGATACCTCTTTACCCTGCCATTGGAGCAAGTACAGTGGGTCATATATCAGCTGGACCATCTCCTCAGTCAGGTACAGGTTCTGCAGTGATTGTAAGGCACTAAGCGAATCGGAGCAGAGAAGAAATCGATCGCCTCGAACAAGATTAATCTGTTCCAGTGCCTTCAGGATCGCGTGGAGCTCTGCTGCGAAAACGGTATATTCAGCAGGGAGGCGAATCCGGGTAACATGATCAGGGAACACCACAGAACAGCCAAGGAAATTCACCTGTTTGGAGCCATCAGTGTAAACAACAGTGAAACCGTGATGCACATCTAAAATGTTAAAAAACAGAGATTGGAATGTAAAATCTGGTGTGCCATCTTTCTTAAAATTAGTCAAATCTAGAATAAGTTTGGGTCTCCGGAGGCTCCAACCGCGACGTAAAACACGAAGACCAGCCATAGACATCGCAGCGAGGAAATCCTGCGCGCAAATCCCATAGGGCTGCGTCGCACGTTGCCGGTTATGAAATAACTGTGCCAGAGGAGGCTGAGCAACCGTATGGTATGCAGGTGTGTATGGTGTGGACAAAGTTTTATACGCCTGGCGTACTGTAAGTAGCCGTTGCCACATATGAAGTGGCAGTTCACCAGCCTAGAGGCTTGGTATGGGGCTAGTTCGGAATGCCCCAGTGGCCAACCGAAGCCCTTCATGTAGCACAACGTCTAACATCTTTAAATTAGAAGGCCTCGCAGACCCATACACCGTGCACCCATAATCGAGCTGAAATCACACAAACGCCCTGTAAAACTGGAGCAGACAAGTCCTGTCAGCTCCCCATGAACTGTGGCTAAGACATTTTAAAATACTTAAAGCCTGAAGCGACCGTCGTTTCAGGTCTTTAAGATGAGGTAACCACGTGAGCTTCGAGTCAAAAATGAGCCCCAGAAATCTCACCGTGTCTTTAAAAGTAAGAATAGTGTCCCTCATCCTCAACTCAGGAAAGGTTAAAATCGAACGAGAACGGTTAAAAAGAACACATACAGACTTCTCGGTAGAAAACTTAAAACCACCCTTCTGCGCCCAGTCATCCAAACGTCTAATAGTAATTTGCAACTGACGCGTTGTCGTTGCAAGCCTTGAAGATGAGCAAAATAAAGAGAAATCATCCACAAACAAGGAACACTGGACAGGACTTTTCACTATGGACGTAATGCTATTAATAGCGATGGCAAAGAGAGTTACACTTAAGACGCTATCCTGAGGGGCACCGTTCTCCTGCTCAAAGCGATCAGACAGGACGTCACAAATTCGGTATCTAAAATATCGCGGCGAGAGGAAAGACTGAATAAAAAGAAGAAGACAACCACGAAAACCACATTCATGAAGCTGCTCCAGGATGAGACGCCTCCAAGTGGTATCGTATGCCTTCTCGATGTCGAAAAATACAGCTAGAAGATGATGACGGTGTAGGAAAGCTTGTTGTATAGCCGCCTCGAGGATGGCAAGGTTATCTAAGGTGGAACGAAACCTCCTGAACCCACACAGAAAGCGACTAAGGAGTTGCCGGGAATCTAACATCCAGACAAGGCGGCGGTTGACCATCCGCTCCTAGGTCTTCCCCATGCAACTAGTGAGGGCAACACTACGGTAGCTACTTGGGCTCGTGCGGTCTTTCCCAGGTTTTAAAAAAGGAATTAAAACTGCCTCACGCCACGCGTCAGGAAAGTGACCAGACGCCGAAATGGCATTAAAAAGTGCGAGGAGGATTTCTTTGTTGAGCATTGTGAGGTGCTATAGCATACTGTAATGGATCCTGTTGTGACCAGGGGATGTGTCACGAGCTCCAGACAATGCAGAATCCAGCTCCCACATAGAAAATTGGCTGTTGTAACCTTCATGAGAGGTGGACTGGAAGTCCAGACTACATCTCTCAGCAACGGCTCTATGGCGCTGGAAACCTGGATCCTGACTGGTTGTTGCAGTAACTGTGGCAAAATACGCTGCCATAGTCTGGGCAATGTCTCACGGATCCGTGTGGAGAGTGCCATTATTCATTACAGCAGCCATGGGGCAGCTCCTCCTCTGCCAGAAATTCTCCTGATGGCCTCTCACACAATGGAACTTTTTGGTGGAACGATTAATGGTGTTCAGGAACTGTTGCCATGACCTCTTCTTGCTCTCACGAATAATGTGGCGACATCTTGCCCTCGCCACCCGAAAGGCTGCAAGATTCTCAGCAGTCGGCCGACACTTGAACCGACGCAGAGCCGCACGCCTGGTCCTGATTGCAGAGCGGCATTCCGCACTCCACCAAGGCACAGGTGGCCTCTTCCGGTGGCCTGTGGAATGGATGCTGCAGCGGTGTGGTGGACAGTTTTGGTAATATGATCCACCCACACCTTAACATTCGCACAGTGTTCGAATTGGGCCTACTGGATATAAAGTGTTCAGTCAGCTCCACTCAGCACCCATCGTGGTGGTCTCCTTTTGGGGCCCACGCCATCTGTCAGGTGAATCCAGATTGGAAAATGATCACTGCCGTGGAAGTCAGTGACCACTTCCCAGTGGGCACTGGTGCCAAGAGCTGGAGAGCAAAGCGAGAGATCAGTGGCAGAGAATGACCCAGTTGCTGTGCAGAAATGAGTACTCTGTCCTCCATTGGGCAAGTACGCACAGGATGACAGGACAAGCCTCCCAATTGTTCTACCCCTCGGGCAGGTAATTGCAGAGCCCCAAAGCACATTGTGGGCATTAAAATCACCACAAATAATGAATGGCTGGGGGAGCTGTGTAAGAAGGTCGGTGAGGGCCACTTCATCAAGTGCGTCATGTGGGGGCAAGTAAAGTGAACAGACAGTCAATGGAAGACGCACATGCACAGACACAGCGACAGCCTGTAAAGTCGTCGTAAGCGAGAGAGGCGAGGACTGGTAGTCCGTCCTGACGAAAATACCTACACCTCCTCTAGCTCTCTCTCCACGTAGGTCGTCCTTTTTGTGGAGTGTATAGTGTCGTAGCTCAGGGGAGTATGAGGGATGGAAATAAGTCTCCTGGAGACAGAGACACAGTGGTCTACCCTGAGAGAGTAGACAAAGTTCCTCCACATGCTTCCTGAACCCTTGCAAGTTCCACTGAAGTATGGGAGCCATCTATGATGGGGGTAGCACCTTCATCCTGTCTCTCCGACGGGGCGGGGAGACTGCAGCAGGTGGAGGGGCAGGCATGGGGCGAGACGATTGCCCCACACATATGTCGTATTCCATCAACTCTGGGGAAGAGTCAGATGAAGCCACGCGTAAAACAACATCCACATGGTCAGACGGTTTACCACAGGATTTGACCCACTGTTGCTGCTGTACAGGAGCTTTCTGCGGTTTGGTGGGCTTTTGGGGAGCCGATGTGGCAGTGGTAATGGCTGTGCTGGGCCTCGGAACTGCCTCAGCTGTTGGAGCCGCCAGGGGCTGGCCCAAGTTCGCCACTGTACCCTTGTCTGCCATTCGAGTAGAGGCTACCGGCTCTGAAACACTGGCTGCATCGCAAGTGCACTGACAGCTGCAGGTATTAGTACCAATACTCACCACCTCTGTCTGCGTTGAGGCATCGGATTTTGGAGAAGGCTTTTGAACCAGGGAGCAAAAGATGTAGCAAATGTGGGAGGTTGCATCGACTTAAAGATCTTCTTGGCCTCACCATATGGGATACGCTGGGTTGTTTGTATTTCCTTAACTTTGCGTTCCTCTAAAAATATTCGGCAGTCCCTACTCCAAACAGGGTGGTTCCCAGAGCAATTGATACATCTGGCTGGAGATGGGCAACCAACTCCTTCATGAGCAGCCTTACCACAGTTGCCACAAGTCGCTTCACCTTTACATCCTAAGGTGGTATGCCCAAAACGCTGGCATTTAAAACAGCGCATTAGGGACGGGAAATAAGGCCGCTCACTAAGGCGAAGGAAGCCAGCTTTCACATGTTCAGGAAGTTTTGTGCTACTGAAGGTCAGAATAAAGGAGTCAGATTTCACAAGATTGCCATCAACCCTCTTCATGATATGTTGGACATCAACGATACCTTCTGGAGCCCACTCACGTTGCAGTTCGTCTTTGGCAATGCCGACTAGATCCCGGCATGTCACAACACCTTTGCTATAATTCAAGGTGGTATGCAGTTCAGTGTCTATGGCATACTCCCCAAGGCATTTAGCAGCTTGGAGGTTAGTTGCTTGCTGGGAAGTGGAAGTTTCCACAAGCAAGGTCCCATTACGCAAACGCTTCACTGATTTTAACAAGCCACAGATGCCCTCCAAACCCTTTTGTATATAGAAGGGCAAAACCTTCTCAAAACTACCCTCCTTCCATTTTACAATGAGAAACACGTTCTGATTACCAGAATGCATTCTGTTACTAAAGACTTGACTTGTCAAAGATGTGCTGCAGTCAGAGGGACTGACTGCACAAGCCCTCTTCAGAGACTGGGTGTTAGAACCTTCCAGCGGCCCACCATTCCTGCTGGGAGGAGGAAAAGAGGATTTCGAAGGATCCATCTCGGTCCCACGAGCAGCTAGGGAACTAGAAATCCACCTAGACAGAGTCCCGCATGACTAGGTAAGCCTTATACAACTGGAGTGCGGCAGGTGCCCCAGAGGTTGCCCGCTTGCGACTGTTCCACCCCAACAGCCATGCACCTTATAGGCACGCAACACACCGTAAGATTGAGAAGTTTTTATAGAGGTTTACCTTCCTCACAATCCAGGCGGTCAAGCCAAGATTACCATTCCCCGTAGCACACAACATTCCACCGCCGCACCATGTGGTGGTCGCTGAAGCACGTCTGGGGGTTACGGTGACAGGAGACTGGCGGCGCTGACCAGTCCCCAGCTCAGGACCCCGGGGTCGCCAAGCCCGTACACAGAAAATGAATGCTGAGCGCCTGGGGGTCAAAGAGATTAGAGCCCACACAGAGGCATACCGACTTTCTTCCCACAAACAGTACGAGACTGGAACAGAAGGAAAAACCGATAGAGGTACTCAAGGTAACCTCCGCCACACACCGTCAGGTGGCTTGCAGAGTATGGATGTACATGTAGAACCCTGAGGAACACACTTTTGCCAGCAGTGCTCATCCAGATGCAAGACATTAGAGCACCTTATGCCCTTCTCAACAAGATTTGATGATGATGTTGGATGTGGGATGCTCAACAGTATGGTCATCAGCGTCCTAACAAACTTGGCGGAGAGTTGGGTGGGGAGGGGTAGGAGGGGCAGATGTACACGACGGCTATCTCCACAAACGGAGTTGTTTATAACTCAAGTCCACCTTCCCTCCCCACCACTTTAGAGATGAGGCCTGAAAGTTCATCAAATTTCAAAACCCATGTGATACTGGTGTAAGTGTCAGCGAGGATGGTGCGCAGATCTCCTCCCAAATTGAGGACTGTCCTGATACTAGTGTATAAAACAGATGTTGCCAATATATGTGGAACCTAAAGTAGTACCACAAACTTTACAGAGTGGTGGATCCTCCTGCCAGAGGAGGAAACCACGTGTCGAAAGGGTACATCTTCTGCACAGTGTGACACATAACACACTACCTTGACGGAGTGTGGTGAGTAGTACCCAATTCTATTAGTGAATGACCTGAAGTCCGTCATGGTTGTGTAGTTGACTTGGCTAACAATAGTTTGGTGTCCACCACTTCCAGCCGTTCGATCTCCAACTGACGCACAATTCTTCTGTCAGATAATGAAATAACAGTGGACAAGGGGATGGCACATCGATATACAACACTATCTCGACATGCTTCTTTGGCTGCTTTGTTGGCTAAGCCATTTCTCTGTATCCCAATGTGTCCAGGTGGCCAGCAAAAGACCACTTCCCGGTAGTAGTCATATGTTGTTGTTGTTGTGGTCTTCAGTCCTGAGACTGATTTGATGCAGCTCTCCATGCTACTCTATCCTGTGCAAGCTTCTTCATCTCCCAGTACCTACTGCAACCTACATCCTTCTGAATCTGCTTAGTGTATTGATCTCTTGGTCTCCCTCTACGATTTTTACCCTCCACGCTGCCCTCCAATGCTAAATTTGTGATCCCTTGATGCCTCAAAACATGTCCAACCAACCGATCCCTTCTTCTAGTCAAGTTGTGCCACAAACTTCTCTTCTCCCCAATCCTATTCAATACCTCCTCATTAGTTACGTGATCTATCCACCTTACCAGCACACTGAACTTGAAATTTAAAATAGGGTGCGACATTGTGAGCTCTAGTGGGTAAAAACTACAACAAGCACAGTTAAAGTTCACCAAAACAATCCTCTAATGTGAGAAACTAAAACCAGTTTTACTGGTCCAACTTTCCAGCATAATTATGGTTAGGTGAAGTCACCTTATCATCACCAGATTGGAAGAAGATTTGAAGATCGTAAAGTGATTCAAAAATGAAGAACTTTTAACTGGGCTTCTGGCTACAGAGAAAATGCCACTAATAGCGATTGCACAGAGTGTGACACACAGTACACTGCCTTGAGGGACTCTAAACAAAGCACTCAGGAAGGAAATCACCAGTGAGAAATAGAAAGCGTCCGCCATCAAGGAAGAAGTGGCAGATGTCCACGTAGTCCCCACACCAGACACTGGCGAAGGATGTTGTATCTCCAAGTCATGTTATATGTCTTTTCAAGTGTAAAAAACACATTGACTAAATGGTTGTGGCGTAAGAAGACTCCTCTATTGCCATCACCAGTAGAATTAAGCTGTCAAGAATGGAGACTGGAAGTGTCTGAAACCACAATGTGGGCAGCACAGGTGGCCCCAGGAGTCTAGATGCCACATGAGGTGGTGTTGACCATATGCTCAGGAGGACTACCCACACAACTCATAAGGGCTACACACTGGTAGCTTTGGCAAGATCTTTGCCTGGTTTCCATAAAGGTATTAATATTGCTTCCTTCCAAGTGATGGGGTACTGTGATCAAACAAGATCTGACTGAAACAAGATATGAGCTTGTCTTTGGCTCCAGGGCACATATGACCGTACAGTATAATGAATCTGATCAGGTTGTGGAATAGCGACTCTGGCTGTAGACAGAGCTAATTCCAGTTTCCACCTCGAAAATGGAAGATTGCAGACCACCTCATTACATGAGAAGGGGCAGAGCCTCCTATGTCCATAGTCCTAAAGAATCTCTGAAACTCATGAGTTTGTCCAGAACATGCAGTGACAGTATAAAAAGTTTCAGCTGTAACCTGAGCCATGTCTTTAGGAGCATCCAAAAAGGCTCTATTTCTCAACACTACCAGACTCAATTTCTCAACAATACTGTAAGGCAAGGTGTACTGCTCTTGCCTGCAATCCGTCTTCTTGAGCCCCAAACTTGTGCAGTGGAAGTTGACCGATTAACAGAATTCTGATATTTCTCACAGGAGCTCTTTTTCCGTTCCTTTACCAATCGCCTCATTTGTGTTCTCACAGACATGAAGCCACAGTGATTTTCTGTAGTTGTATGGTGTTTAAATTGCTGCAAAGCTGCTCATCAGGCTCCGATTGCTGACAGACATTTGTCGTTCCACCAAGGGACATGCCGTTGTCTGAAGTGGTTGCTAGAATGGAGAATGGAATCAGCGGAAGGTTGTTGGACCATGCATGTAACATGATTCCCCTTCTCCTGGGCACATTCCTGCTGTTCAAAGATGACCTACTGACTATAACACAATCAATTTGCTCTTTGAAGCATCTATCTTTGCAGTCTCCTGTTGACCGCTGTCTGAGTAACCAGGCAGATACGCAATGGTAAGTGTGTCACTGAAGTGCAAACCTGTGGCCACTTCCCAATGAACTGAGTCTGCAATAAGTGGGGAGCAGAAACACAAGTCAATGGCTGATGCTAACGCTGTAGTTATAGAAAAGGGTGTCACCTAACTGGAGTTCAACAGGCTGATACACTTTAAATGGGCGAGATGCTCGATAATTTGTCGCCTGAAGCATGTGGTAGCCAAGACCCACATCACATTATGTACACTGAAGACAGACAATGGGCATGAGACTGTGGGAAAGAGTTCTTGAGTGCCTCTGCATCCAATGGGCCATGAGATAGAAGATATGAAGAACATGTGATTTTTTTACGAGTACTTGCTCTGAAGGTGATTGTATGGCTGTGGTAAGAGGGACAAGAGAGGCGTTGTAGCTGCTGTCAACAAAAACAGCCATTCCACCATTAGCTCTGTCTCCAGTAAAATCTCCCTTCCTGTAGGGATGATGCAAGTGTGTCAGTGACGAAGTACATGCAGAATAGTCTCTCACGAGCTGTAATTCTTGGGATCAGTATCCATTCCATTGGAACAGAGATCTCTCTGTGAGAGCCACTGATTAATGACAGTTGCCTTCCTCCTCCTCACTTGTTGGTGGTGATTTACCTGTTAGGTCAGAGGGAATGTTAGACAGTGCCTTGTTCTCCAGTACCTGCATGTGGATCTCAATATCTTTGACAGTAAAATCACCATCAGAAAGGGAGATGATCACCAATCTGAAGGTTTTCCTGCCCGTGCAGTTTAAACATTTCGAATAAAGTGTACAAGAGTTGCCCACCTCATGAGCTGAGCCTCCACAATTTCCACATGTAGCCCTCCAGTTGCACGCCATACTGATTTGACCAAATCTGTGATCTTTGAAAATCAAATTTGTGTTGGTAACAAATGGTTGAACCTTAAGATGGACACAGTTTGCAAAAGTGTGTTTAGGTAATTATAGAGACTTGAACATTAGAATAAATTTTACATTTTTTCCAATGTGCCACTGACACTTCCTATAATTCTGCAGTTCCATGACAGCCATATTTTCCCATTCTTCACATAATTGCCTGGGTCCATCTCCATTGTGGCAGGAAACCACGCTTTTACAGAAATTATGAGTGCATTGCAATTCACCCTGAACAGGATAGTCACCTAAGGTCTAGCATACCCTGATGTGGCTGTTTCGACTAGAACTGTTCAATTATATCTACATCTCTACTCTGCAAATAACTATGACGTAGTTTAACACTAAATTGATTTAACACTTTTTAAGCACCAAGAAATACCCCCAATGTCTCGTGTATACAGAAAGGGGAGTCCTGCTCAAAGGTTCCCACTGCCCTCTTCATTACAATGAAGCATTATGGTAGATTAGATCCTGTTATAATTCCGAGACCTTCTCGAGCAGACAACAGAGTTCTCTTTGTTGGATGGGTATAGGTACTGGAGGACAGTATACCCACCTTAGGTCGCTACACAGGTATCCCATGAGCCGCTAGGGAAACCAATGTTGATCCAAGAAGAGCCTTGTGTGACTGAGCAAGCCTTATACAATTGGGGGGAGGAGGGGGGGGGGGCAGAGGGGGGTGGGATGGGGGGAGGTGGCTGTGCTAGGTGCCCCAGGCATTTCCCAGCAGAAGCTATGATCTCAACAGCCACTCACCCCATCAACACACAGCACACCTCGATACAGGCCCCTGTTCTCTGAAACACACTATGTCCACTACTGTGCCCAATGAAGTTCTTAAATATGCCCAAAAGTTTACGATAAAAGAAGTCTTGCAGTGCCAGCTCATGAAAGCCATGGTCATCATGCCCATACGCAATCACGGCTGGTGGTTTGTTCTGTGAAAAAACAAATCCTCTCTGTTCCCTCAGTTGTGGGGCACTGTATGTAAGCCAACCCCCCCGCCCCCTGCTGAGGCATGTATGGCTTGGGTTGCTATGCTACCACTGGCAAAACCCTCAGCGTCTTAGATGCATGCAAACTGTCCTGCCAAACACTGAAGGCGTCTATGATAATGCTGTATCCCCCAGGAGAAACAGCAAATTTTTCAGCCCTGCAGAAACCATCAAGAGATTTCATTCATGCACCAGTCTCACAGTCACTAAACTTCAGGGTGTGGTTCACAACAAAGTGATTTTAGTATTACAGCCCTGCCACATTTAAGAAACTAGCCCAGGTAAGCTCATTCAGACACTTCTGCTATATATTCTTAATTGATTGAAGTTAAAACATGCACTCTACAGTTGTCAACACCTGAAATGCATCAGCAGAATCCCCACTCGAAGTAACAGTCCCAAAAACGAAAAGATGCACAACATGATGGCCATGTGCACCATTTCTCTTAGCGTACCAGAAAGAGATCCATCAACTTACATTACCTATCACCCCATGCCCCTGTTGGTCTCCTACATTTAATAACTTTGCCACATATCTCCCAACAAAAACAAAAATAATCTATTACTGTTCATACACAAACATATTTTTCCAAGGATGGCGTACCTGATTGAGGAATCTTAATAGGAATAGTATTCAACATAATTATAATGAGATCGGGTTCAAATTCACTAAAAGCATGTAACGCACCTGATGGACCATCACCACATTATCTTGGCAACATATCCACATGTAGTAACAATGCTGTTGTGCAATTCACATCAAGACCAGACAGTATAAATACACTAAAGAAAGTTCTGAAAGAATGCAAATAATTTAGGAGTGAAAAGTGAAATTGCCTGCAAAGTTTCTCTAGTTTTGCAAAGCAATAACTATTACTGGGTTACTCAAAGTTAATGTACGCTATTGTGACTGCTACTCACAAGCCATCCTACCTTTCCCCAACTGGAAGTCAAAAGGTTCTCCTCTGTCCCTGCTTGAATCGAACTTAGTTCCATCAGTTAAAGTGCCAATATAGTGCACAAAAACTTTACTTCCAGGAGCTGGTGTTTCAGAACCAGTTCCTTCTTTAATAATTTCCTTAAGAATTCCATTGTCTTTTTTTGGTGATATATCAACCGCGTTCGGCCCTGGCACATGCGGTTTACACTCCGATGTTTCCATTGCCTCAACAGTCATTTCTGCAAGAAATATATATTACACAGAAAAAAACTAACTGTACAATGATCGGCCACACACTCGTTCTGATTAACAACGAAACAAATTATTTTTCTTCACCGGCAAAATAATAATCAACTGTAAGGTACACACACAGAGCACTATTCCAAAACAAATGCTTGTTACAACGAAATCAAAACAAATCCTTACTTCGGGTACTTTAACTTCTCAAACTTGCGTAATAACAAAGCGAAACAGTCCCGATGAATTAATAAATGAGCCAGCCAAGGCGTAATATCGCCTCACGTCCTTCGAACTTTCTGCGTCTTGCGATACTGAGCTCTGCTACACTGTTTCTGTTTCCAGAATTTTCGCGACAAACGATGCCAACCATTCACAATTCAAAACAAATCGTTAACTGTTGATTAAAACGCTTTCTTATCATTTAGACTTTCACAATTAAATTATTTATGACTTTAAATAGATTTATTATTAATAACAACAGCTAAATCTGCCTCTTCGATTATTTTCGTGCAGGAAACGTTAATTTTTGTTGTGTTCTGCAGTTGGGTAGCAGCTAGCAGTGACCCAGCGTAAGTTGGGATCCTGACGAACTGTCTAATCGTTGTTTACCGGCTGACGGTGAATGATAACTGTAACTGAAGTTGAGCTATGCGCTTACGTAAACACTGAGCTCCACGATCTGAAAATTGTTTTTCGGGTAATGTCTACAGGAATTCATTACTTATTACGAGCATAAAATTTAGAATTATGTGAATGTAATTCGGATACCGGTAACTGTCTGTGCCACAAAACAGCTGTTCGCTCGAGAAATATTATTCCTGAAAGGCTTTCAAAAGAGCATTTTTTTTCTGTGATGTTGATAAATAATTACTGAATTATTAGGTTTAATGTGGATGCAGGCCACTAGAATTTAAGAGCTTTAAGTTCTTATAGTAGGCAACAAACCATAAATTGACGTGTAGTTAATTTTTTATTACCTCTCTGGAATTGTTGCGGTTTACGATGCGAGATCGTGTAGATTTTGCCTGTTATTCATCATTCCCACTTTGTGTACCGCCCATCTCATCATAAAGAAGAGCCTTCAGGGATGTGGCTACTTTTGTAAAGTAAACTGACAGCAAATTATGACTAGTGCTAATCGACTCAAACACATATTCTCTCCCTTTATATTACATTATACTTGTATGTTAGGGGAAAAACCAACACTTTCAAAAAAAGTGCTGTTATTGTCGAATATTTCAAATAAAATATTTTATCTTTATGTGTTATTCCTCTATAGATGTAGCCAGGACATACAAAATTTCAGTTACATGTATACATGTAATGTAAATCATATCTAATGCAGTCAAAACTTAATCACTCATAGATGAGTACTCAACATCAAATCCAAGCTGTCCCTAACATAAGCTGGATGAGATAAAAGGCATGAATAATCACACTTTTGTGTCCAAGTGAAATTACTCATCTTCACAATTTTAATCTTTAACCATTTCACTTTTGCAATGTACACCCTGCACTCACTAGTCTTCTCTGTGTTACACTATGTCAGCCTCACTTTGTAGGACCATGTCTATCCTAGGCACTTTTTTTTTTTTTTAAAAAAAAGAGAGAGAGAGAGAAAGCAGCATCAGTATCATTCTATGTAATGACCAGTCGGTATATTTTAAGAGTTTTTCCATTATTTCAGCATTCTGACGATTGAAGATATTGATGACAAAATTTGTTTCTGTACATTCCTTCCTGTCTTTCTCCATAAAATATATTACTGCCACATTTCCTGTGAGAACCTTTCCTACACTTTACATAAAATGGTATTAGCTGTCTGTAAGCTGGCAAAATCGAGATCTACCTGATACTGATATTTAGAGTTAGGCAGAGTTTACCTTCTTGAGGCCAAGTATTGAAAAGTATTGGGGAAGGAGTGGCTGGAGAGAGAGTCTTTTACTTTGTGTTGAGTTTTCCATTTTCCAGCCTGATGTCCACTGGCAACCTGTTAGACTTTTGCACCAGAATATAAATCACCATTCTGAACCCAAGGGAGGAATACATAGTCTACACAAAAATTATTTCTACTTCTATTATTGCAGTTGTTAAATGCTCAGAAATGTAAAATTTTGCACTTTAGAAAACAGAAAAATGTAGTATCACTGTTGGAATCAACTGACTCTTACAAATACTTGCGTGTAACACTTTGTAGGGATATGAAACAGAACGATCACATAGGTTCAGTCATGTTAAACAGCTGGTAGACTTCGATTTATTGGTAGAATACTGGAGGAGTGCAATCAGTCTACAAAGGAAATTGCTTACAAATCTCTCGTGCAACTGGTTCTAGGACATTGCTCAAGAGAGTGGGACTCATATCAGATAGGACTAACAGAGATGTTGAATGTATATAGAGAAGGGCAGCATGAATGGTCACAGGTTCGTTTAATCTGTGGGAGAGAGAGACAGACATACTGAAGGAACTGATGTGGAAGACTCTTGAAGATAGACATAAACTAAGTCTGTTTATAAGTTTCAAGCACTGGCTTTAAATGATTACTCTAGGAATATACTACAACCCCCTATGTATCACTCACATACACGTTATGAGGATAAGATTAGAATAATTACTGCGTGTACTGCATTCAAACATTCATTCTTTCCATGCTCCATACATGCATGGAACAGGAAGAAACCCTAATAACTAGTATAATGGGACATACCTTCTGCCATGCACCTCAGGGTGGTTTGCAGAGTATAGATGTAGATGTAGCAACTATCCTTTTCATAATATTGTTGCATCCATCTTGGATTTTCCACTGTTGATGTAGAGATAAAGACACGACATTGTTTGATGTTATTACTAAAAAAATCTCTGAAAGTGCTTGACCAATCTACTTCAGATTTTTAACCCTTGCCTTATTAAGCATTTATACAGAATAGACTACATATTTTTAATATATAAATGTATGTAATACAGATAGTATACTTGAAGGAAAAACATTTTTAAAATTTTGTGACCCATTTACTTCAGATTTGTACACAATACTCTAATAAACATTTGTGTGGGTATAGACTATACATTTTTAATATATATGAGAAAAGTTGTTAGTAAAAATAATGCAATGATTTATTTCAGATTTTTACTCGATACACTAATAAACATTCAGACAGACATAGGCTTTATACTTTTTTAAGCAACAATTTACAGGTTTTGTGTTAAAACAGGCTACAGGAAAGAAAATGCAAACCTGTACTCTACTGTGCTGGCAAAATATTAAGTTTAATTTTCTTTCTCACTCTCAGTTTTAACTACGATAGGGGGCATTTAAACCACTAAACAGATTGTGTCTCCCTTATATACTCTTTTTCCTTATACATAATTTTAAAGAAAAGTTTTACACAGTACATAACAGTGTGGTGCTTTTTTTTTCCCTTGGATTCTGTTTTAACAGAAAACAGGAAAGTTGTATTTATCTTTTCGACTTATGATTAGGATACCATTACAGAATAGGGATTATTTGAAGCTTTGTAATGTTACTCCTTTGCAGATTAAAACTATGTGAAATACTGTCATTCAAGCTGCTATCCTCACATATTGAGCAGCAGGAGAGGTGTCTGTCATACCCCAATTATGAATGATCCTGACTGATTCACCCACTCATTTTAATTACTTCAATTCCCGGTGAAGGTACTGTTTGCAGTAACAATAAACAAGGCTCTAGAGTGGGGGAGGAAGAGAGGACAGAGACAGAGGTGGGAGAGAATGGACATAGAGAGGGGGAAGGATGTGATGGGCAGAGAGGGAGGGGGGGAGGATGGGATAGAAAGAGATTTCATGGGCAGAGAGAGAGAGGGGGGGAAGATTAAGATGTATATCCAATTTGAATACATATATTAACTATTGTGAAGCATTTCTGAGTCTGCTAGTAAATTTTATAAACAGCAATAGTTGCAAATGTTAATAATTTTGCTAATAATAATTCTATAAGCATGATATAAATTTCATATAGGTTGTTGTTAATAACATTGCTAATAATAATTTTATAAGCATGATATAAATTTTATATAGGATGCGCTTGGGCCACGACTGCACTTTTTATTTGTCCACCACCACTCCTTGGCACACAGTTGAGGCAACGGATATTTTATATGTTTCTTTCGTATGTATATGAGAAGTCTACATGATGTTGTTTCCCATGAGTGGAAAGTGTTTTCATTGTATTGGTGGCACATATACATGTTAATAAGAATTTTCAGGAGCTTTGATAATGACAGCAAGATCCTGTCAAAACCAGTCATTGAGAAATAAAAGAAAAATGCCAGGCAATATTGGTTGCAGAGGATTTTCCTTTTCGAGAATAAATTTTAGTGCACTCGTGTCACTATTGCAAATCATTTTGGTATTTTCAATGAATATATCAGGTTTTTATTTTATACATTCAGTCAGTCAGCCACCTTTTAACTTGCTCAACGGGCACGTCGCCCGAGTCCCCATGCTACTGGGATTTTCAACTCGCTGACTCACTGTTATCTGCTGCACAGCACCTAGCCTGTACTAACCCTTGCCACAATGGAAATGCCACTCTGCCTAGACACTCAAAATGTCACAGATAGGGTGATAGGGCAGAGGATGGGCTGTCGGGTGGAAGGCACGAGTACAGTGTGTATGTGGAGATTGAAGCCAGGAGTAAAGGATGTGTTGCAAGGATGACTCCCATCTGACTAGTTCAGGAAAGCTGGTGCTGGGAGGGGGGGGGGGGGGGGTATCCAGATAGGACAGGTTGTGAAGCTGCCACTGAACTCAAGCATGTTGTGCTCAAAAGTGTGTGCCACCACTGGGTGGTCATCTCTGCTCTTGATCACAGTTTGGCATTACCCATTCATTCTGGTGAAGAACAGATTGTGGGTGATTGTATGTGGCATAGCTGTTTTCATAGGTAGCCTTGCCTCTAACAGGACTAGAGTAGGATGTGCCAGGTGGGTGAATAGGGCAAATCTTGCACCTGTTTCTTTCAAAGGGATTTGCAGGGGTTTGGGAGCACTAATGGCTTAGGGATGGACCAGTATGTTGTGTAGTTTGGATGGGTAACAGAAAACCACTTTAGGAAAGGTGTGAATGATCGTGCCATCTGGATCCTTTCCCCTAGCATCGGGTTTTGGAACTAGACAAGTGGGAGTTATCCTTGCAACACATCCTTGGCTCCCGTGATTCTCCTGGCCTCAGTCTCCACCAACCCACTGCTCATCCCCTTCCATTTCACTTTTCCATGTCATTGTCAAGCTAATGCACCCCCCCCCCCTCTCTCTCTCTCTCTCTCTCTCTCTCTCTCCTCTCTCTCTCTATCTCTATCTCTATCTCTTTCTTTTTCAAATTTTGCTTTGGTGTTAGACATTTTATATCACTGGGTAAGTAATCAGAAGTGTTAGTTGCAGCATTGTGCACCCATTTTTGTGCTAAAGATATTGTAGTTGCTCTTCTATTCCACGATCAGTTATCTCAACATTTTGGCATTTGTAAGGTGATTAAGGTGATTGGAAGGAGAGGTTGTGTTTATGGTTTTCCACGGAGAAACAATTTCAGGAGACCAAATTCAGTATTTCAGCCTTCTCTGTGTTATCTTCAATTTTGCAGCAGTATGAATGAATAGAGGGTTTCGAACCACATACTGATTTCACTTAAGACCAAAACATCGTAGGGTTTTTTACTCAGGTCAGTTGACAAAATTTTACTTTCAGTCATTGAAATCTTCTCTCATTGCTCTCCTTACTCTCATTTTTCCTTCATTCAGCTTTTGTTCATCAGCTAGATTTGGCTTCTGTTCAATCTGCAATGAAGCTCTCTTTGTTTATATGTACCTGTTTTCTAACATGGCCATTAAACCATGGTGGGTGTTTCCCATATCTTTTGACTTTGCTCGAAACGTACTTTTCTAAGGCATATTGAATGATGCTACTACTCAGATATTCTGCAAAAGTCCTGGTCATAGTTGCTAGCACAGCCTTATGATCACTGATACCTTCCTCTACATTAACTGATTTGATAATTTAAGGTCTGTTAGTTGCTAGGTGGTCATGGTGTTACCTTCATGAGTTGGTTCTCTAATGATCTGTTTAAAGTAATTTTCGGACAAGAGATTCAGAATATATGTCACATGAATCCTAGTCTCTGGCACCAGTTTGTGATAGCATAACTCTTCAGTGTGTACTTGGCAAGTTGATGTCACCCTCAATTACAATAGCATGAACGGATAAATTAGTAATGATATTCTGCAAGTTCTCTCTGAAGCACTCCACCACTTTAGCTCCTGACTCTGATGGTCTGTAAAAGCATTCAGTTACCATTTTTGATCGGCCTTTGATGCTAAGCTTCACCCAAATAATTCACATTTAGAATGTGCGATACCTTTGCTAGATATTATTGAATTGTTTACTGCAATAAATATGCCACCACCAATGGTGAATAACCTACCCCACATGTGAAATATTCCAATCTGAATGTAGGATTTGTCCCATCTAGAGGTCTACTGTATTTGCTACTTTCAATTCTGTTATTCTGTATTATATCATCCTCTCAATTTGTAACTTCCAGCATATACTTCATTCTGTGATGTGTCTGCTTCACTCTGCAGAACTCCAGAACAAGTTTATGAAGTTGAGAACTGCTTCTGAAAATTGTTCTGCATTCATTCAATCAGCACTCTCATTACAAATTGATTGGTATAATGCTTCATTACAAACATTCTCATTAGTGCTACTTTGAAAAACCCATTCATTACCATTACATGTGTGCTAATATCATGAAAAGTTTCAGGAGCATTCTTGCCAGTCAGTCACCACAACCAGTAGCAGTCATAGTGATTGTGCTAATTACTTGCTCATGCCACAACTGGTGGATATAAAGTCTGGCCTGCATCGAACTTTACATTGGATAGTTAACTACAAAAGAATGCACTACTGTAATATGAGGAATCAGTATATTCCAATTATAGAACATGTATGCAGCTAGTGTTCCGTATTTTCCATATCATGTGTTTCTGTAGTTTATATCAGCTTGTATCCTCCTGTATAGTTTTGGGTGTCCACTGACTCTGTACAAAATGAGAGGACAAATAAATACAGCATTACTACTACCAGCAACATTGCTCCTGCTCCTGCTTCTGCTTCTATGTGACTTATGGAAAGCATACAGTTACTAAAAATTTAATTGTTTTTAATGATAATAATAATAATAATAATAATAATAATAATAGTAATAATAATAAATTTTCAGAGCATTAATCAAATGTTATGTAAGACCTTTTCTGTTTCAGCTGATCCTCTGTCTTCTGTAAGATATGGCTGGTAGAAGTCTGTTTAGTGTTCTGAGACAATCCTGCTATGTTACCAGCTTTCACACTCGTTTGA
The DNA here is from genome assembly GCF_023864345.2 of Schistocerca serialis cubense. Lineage (NCBI taxonomy): Eukaryota > Metazoa > Arthropoda > Insecta > Orthoptera > Acrididae > Schistocerca > Schistocerca serialis. Next base: position 487,943,837 of record NC_064644.1, on the reverse strand, counting down.
TCAGCAGTGGGACATTTAGATGTAAGCAAGAAGACTAATTCTTTATTGAGTGTTCTCCTTTTTAATAATTTGAACTAATGTGGGATCTTTTAAAATAGTGAGGGGAGTCCTTCCAAGTGCAGAAAATTACCAGCAGGGAAATCCAGTTGTAAAAACTGCTTTCCCATCAGGTCACCAGACAATAAAAGTATTGTTTGACAACCACAAAACAGCTGACTTCAAAACTATATGGGTAAGTTCATTTTTAATTTTCCCCTCCTTCGTCATCTGCTGTTCATGAAGTCAAGTGTGAGTTTCTACTGGTTGTTAGGCTCATCACCTTAAACTTTTTTTCTCAGATAGGCTATAATTATCATCAATAACATCAAGATTTTTCTGTGAAAGGTGTGTTTTGTTTAAAATGTAAGCAGGAGAAAGTGTCAAAATCAGCATTTCTCAAATGTGTGCTATAATGTGAGAAATCCGACAATTGTCGTGTAACTTCTTTACAATTTCAGCAAATTTCAGAATAGTAGTTTGAGAAATGCTGTAAACATTGGTATTGAGTGAATTCTTGTTTCAGTTAAGAGACAACTGCAAGTGTCCTCTCTGTGTTCACGAGGAGACTCGTCAGAAACTTTTAGACACTCCCTCGTTGGATGTGGGTATTAAGCCCAAGTCTTTGACAGTCACAGACTCTGGAAACCTGGTCATATCCTGGCAGGAAAAAGGGCAAGACCACATTTCAACATATGATTATAGTTGGTATGCATTGCTCCATGTTGACAATATCCCTTGGTTTTATTTTACGTTGAATCAAGGGAATTATTATTTTCTTTACCAACTTGTCATTTGTAAAGTGTTATTACAGGTAATGTTACATTACAGACAAAAATTTTGATGGATAAAGAAATGTTTGCTAGCTTTCATGGTACTGCTGTGTTCTGTTGTTTCAATCTGTGGCTTGTTTTCAGGAAATGATTCCATGAGCAGTAAGTTTAGAGAGTACTGGCCTTAATTTTATGGCTTCTGTAATGATTTACATAGTCACTATGTAACTCTGTTTTATAGGTTATACCGTTATGGGCAGAGTTTCATACATGAAACCTTTGAATCTGAATCTGATGGTCATCACATTTCACGCCCTCCATTAGTCTTGTGGGACAGAACAGAAATATGGAAAAATTTGCCAGAAATTTCATACAATGAAGTAGTCAGCAGTGAAGAAGGACTGCGTTCGTGGCTTGAAATGTTTTACAAATATGGAATAGCTTTAATGAGAAATGTACCACCAGTGCAGGTACAATTTGTTGTTATTCTCAATAAACTTGAAATTATATTGAAGCAGTTTGGACCACTTGAAACAGAAACTCAAATCTGATTAAAGTTTTGTTGCTTAAGTAAACAAAATTCTCTTTCCAGGGCCAGCTAGTTGAACTTGTGAAACGATTTGCATATGTGAAAGAGACACAGTATGGCCTGACATTTGATGTAGTCAACGAGCCTGACCCTCATGCTCATCCTGCATTCAGTGGCTTGTACCTGCACCATCACACTGACATGAACTATAGAGAGAAGAGCCCTGGAATGCAATTATTACACTGTCTGAAAGTAAGCATACTACACAAGATAATTATATTTTTCTATTGTCATTTGAAGAAGATACAGTACATTTTTTGGTAAAATTTGACTGAACATTGTTGACGAACCCATCCCGAATTATTTGTGGGTGGCAGTTATTGTGAACAGTTGTGAGTGGTTTACATGGCAGAGCAACTGTTGAACACAGTAGGTAGTGACGTAGTGAAAATGTAATGCATTTTCCGTTGCAGAAAAAAGAGTTGGCACTGTAAAGCAGCAACAGCCAGTGTGCAAACAGTTCACACTGAGTGAAATAACATAGTGTACTTTCCGGTATGTAGGTATTATCTGGTTAAAACCTTATTATTTGCAGCCTCATACTGTCCTCGCGCCATGCCATGGATTGTGTGGCCTCTCCTGCGGGTGGTTTGAGTCCTCCCATGGGCATGGGTGTGTGTGCGTTGTTCTTAGCATAAATTAGTTTAAGGTAGTTTATGTAGTCTGTAAGTCTAGGGACCGATGACATCAGCAGTTTGGTCCCTTAGGAATTCACACACATTTGAACATTTGAACTGCCCTCCCATTGGATGACCCAACTTGACACTTTGACAAAATTGTGGAAAGTATAACATGTGGGAGGCCCTTTGTAAAATTTAGTCCAGTAACTTATATACATATGAAGACATTCACACTGTAATAAAGTTAGCGTTGTGATGTCAGTTGTGTATGGCTGAGGACATAGTCTAGTGATGTGCATTGGTGAAGGAGGCCTGTAATGGGCCTCACAGGCAGTTTCCTAGAAGAGACAGCTGTCACAATTAGATTAATAGCACCACTATGAATAGATCCAAAGGAAAGTGTGGGGAACAATCAACATTATACAGTAGGACAGCTTGCTTTCCAAATAACCCAGAGGACTACTTATGTCTGTCTTAACAATTCGACAAACTCTTCTGGGGATTTGAAGCAGACAGATTATTAATAGTATGTTTTTGAGTGTTCTACTAATTTATAATTTCCATTTCATACACAATATTTCGATGACCGACTCAGCCGATATCTTAAGGTACTAAGAGTTTTTCTTCTATGTATACTCGCTGCCTGGGACTCGTCGAATTGTAGGCAGGGAGTACACGAAACAGCAAAGCTTGTAGCACCTGACAAAGATGGATGACCCCCCCCCCAGGGGGTCCACAACTCTTTTGTGGACACGTGCGTAGCGAGCACGGGACCCCGAGCTAATGTGGCCCTCCTTCCTTTCCGGGCTGCATACCATCCCTTCCCTTTCCGCATCCCTCCCCGTCCCCCATCTTCGCCCCCCCCCCCTCACCTCTGGCTCTTTCCTTCCCTTTCTCCCCCTCTGGGAGTATGGTTTGTGCCTATGTCCGGAGACGGACGCTCGAAACTGTTCCAAATTCCTTGCTTTCTAGACTTGCAAGTCCTCATCCTTCCTCTGTCCTTCTCTTTTCCTTCCCTCTTCTCCTTGCCCTTTTCTCCGCTGCGGCGTTTGAGACCCCCTCTTCTTTCCTTTCCCTTTCTCTTTTTTCCTCCCTGTGCGTGTCTGAAGGCCGACCCACGCACTGCCATGCGTAGCCGGTGACGGGGTAACGCGTAATTCCCCGCCCCGGGTAGACAGATAGGACACATACGTACCCCCTGGTAACGGCCAGGCCCAGGGAGGGGTGATTACCCGAGCTGATACCTTCCGAAAGTGCCGATTGGTCCCTCCGTCCGTTTGTCGGGAGGTGTGACCTGAGGTGTGAACAATCACCTAAGGCAGGTGTGCCCTCAGAGAGGGCCCCCACAAGGGAGGAGCGCGCCATCGGAGACGCCGGTAATCATGGGGGATTCTTCCGCAATGGTTTCCTCACCTTCCACTATGTCTGCTCACAAACGTAAGTTCACTGAGTCTCAGCCACAGACGGTTCTTCCATCGTTGCCACAGTTCCTTGTTGTTTCTCGGTCTGACGAAGGTCACGACTTTTCCACGGTCAACCCTTTCATTATTCAGAAAGGTGTCGACGCAATTGCAGGTCCTGTAAAGTCTTGTTCCAGATTACGGAATGGTACCCTGTTGTTAGAAACACACAGTGCCCTCCAGGCTCAAAAATTGCTGCGTACTTCTCTGCTCCACACCTTCCCTGTCCGGGTGGAACCGCACCGTACCTTAAATTCCTCACGTGGAGTCGTTTATACACGCTCCCTCGATGGATTGTCTGACGAAGAAATTCAGCACTACCTGTCTGACCAGGGCGTCACGGCTGTTCATCGGGTTATGAAAAGGGTTGACTCGAACATCATTCCAACCCGCACTGTATTCTTGACATTTGACAAAGTTCAACTCCCATCAAAAATCAAAGCAGGCTATGAGATAATTTCCGTTCGCCCTTATGTCCCAAACCCTACGCGTTGCTATCGATGTCAGTGGTTCAATCACACCAGCCAGTCCTGTTCCAATCCGGCCAAATGTGTTACGTGTGGCAAGGATGCCCATGAGGGTGCTTGTCCACCTCCATCCCCTCGCTGCATCAACTGTATGGGTGACCACGCTGCTTCCTCTCGAGATTGCCCCATTTTTAAGGACGAAAAGCTCATCCAGGAAATAAGAGTGAAGGAAAAGGTGTCGACCTTTGCTGCTCGAAAGTTACTCGCCAGTCGACAGCCCACCGTGCCTCAGAAAGGAAAATACAGCACTGTCCTTGCTTCTCCTCGGCCAACAAAGGAGGCGGCCACGCAGACTTGCGACCTCACATTTAGTACCACGGTCGTCAGATCGGCCAGCGCAAAGATCGCCCGTTCAACCTCACCACTTTCGCCTGCCCACTCTATGGCTCACCCTTCGTCGGGTTCTGCTAAATCTCGAGCCCAAAAGTCAGACGCCAAGTCTTCGAAAAAAGAGCATTCTCGTGAAGAGTTTTTACGTACTGCAACTTCCCAACCATCGGTTCCTCCTTCCTCTAAACATCATACCTCCAAGAAGGCTACAAAGAAACACAGTTCCTCTCCTTCTCCGCCAAGGCGTGTCCCATCTACAGCACCACCTGGCGGAAATCGCCCTCGGCCATCTTCTGTGTCGCCGAGGCGCACTGCTGGTGGCCGGTCAACTGGCCGATCGTTGGTGGCAGGAGCTGCTCCTGACCAACCTATGGATCAGGATCTTCTGCCTTCGACTGAATGCCATTCCATGCTGTCGGTCGCAAGCTCTGAGCAGTCGTTGAGTTGACAGCACCCTTGGTCACATTCCTCAATTTTCTGTTCACCCTATGTCCATTATCCACTGGAATATCCGCGGCATTCGAGCCAATCGGGATGAATTGTCGATCCTCTTACGATCCTACTCGCCGGTCGTCTTCTGTCTTCAGGAAACAAAGCTGCGTCCCCATGACCGCTTTGTTCTCCCTCATTTTCAGTCCGTCCGATTTTTATCTCCCCTCTGTTGAAGGCACTCCAGCACATGGAGGACTCATGATTCTGCTCCATGATACTCTCCATTATCACCCAATCCACTTAAACACTTCCTTCCAAGCTGTCGCCGTCCGTCTTTCCCTTTCTGGATACACGTTCTCTCTTTGTACGGTATACATTCCATCATCCACACCAATGGCACGAGCTGATCTCCTTCATCTTCTTGATCAGCTTCCACCCCCCTATTTGTTGGTTGGGGACTTCAATGCCCACCACCCGCTTTGGGGATCTCCACATCCTTGTCCACGTGGCTCACTATTGCTAGACGTCTTCCACCAAGCGGATCTAGTCTGCCTCAACACTGGGGTCCCCACATTTTTGTCTGCCTCCACGGCAAATTTATCTCATTTGGACCTTGCGGTCGGTACTGTTCCGCTAGCTCGGCGCTTCGAATGGTTCGCCCTTGATGACACACACTCGAGTGACCACTTTCCATGTGTTCTTAGACTGCAGCCTCAACTGCCATATATGCGCTCACGACGCTGGAAGTTTGCCCAAGCCGATTGGACACTTTTTTCGTCTCTAGCTACATTCGATGACCGTCGCTTTCCCTGCGTCGACGATGAGGTCACACATTTTACCGACGTTATTCTCACAGCTGCGGAACGTTCAATACCACGCACCTCCGAATTGCCCCGGCGCCCCCCAGTTCCTTGGTGGAACGAGGCATGCCGTGACGCAATACGTGCTCTTCGCGTTTTCCGCCACCATCCTACTTTGGCCAACTGTGTCCGCTATAAGCAGTTCCGTGCGCGATGCCGTTGTATCATCCGTGATAGCAAGAAGGCAAGCTGGAAATTCTTTATCAGCTCATTTAACACCTTCACTCCCTCCTCGAAAGTTTGGAGTCAGATTCTACGGTTATCAGGCGCGCCTAGTTTTTCCCCAGTCTCTGGGCTCACTGTCGCGCATGATACGTTAGTGGACCCCGTCACAATTTCTAACTCCATGGGTAAACACTTTGCTGAGATTTCGATCTCTTCAAATTACCCGCCAGCGTTTCTCCCGAAGAAACGTGCAGTGGAAGTGCGACATCTTGCTTTCTCCTCTCAAAATCACGAAAGCTACAATACTGTTTTCTCCATGCGGGAACTCCAACATGCCCTCTCTTCTTCTCACTCCGCCGCCCCAGGACCGGATGGTATCCATGTCCAAATGTTGCTGTATTTATCAACCCATAGCCTGCGTTACCTCCTTCGCCTTTATAATCGAATTTGGACCGACAGTACCTTTCCCAGGCGAGGGCGGGAAGCTATTGTCGTTCCCGTTCCGAAACCTGGAAAGGACAAACATCTCCCCTCTAGCTATCGCCCCATTTCTCTCACGAGTAGTGTCTGTAAGGTTTTGGAGCGTATGGTGAATTACCGTTTAGCTTGGTGGCTGGAATCCCGCAGTCTGTTAACACCAGCCCAATGCGGATTCCGAAAGCATCGTTCTGCCGTTGACCATCTTTTTGCTCTCTCCACTTATATCATGAACAATTTTCTCCGGAAACGCCAAACGGTAGCAATATTTTTTGATCTGGAGAGAGCATACGATACCTGTTGGAGGACAGGCATCCTCCGCACACTGTTCTCTTGGGGCTTTCGAGGCCGGCTGCCCCTTTTTCTTCGCGAATTTATGGCAGAGCGCACATTTAGGGTGCGGGTGAACACTACTCTCTCCCGTACTTTCTCCCAAGAAAACGGGGTACCCCAGGGCTCCGTGCTGAGTGTTGTACTGTTTGCCATCGCCATTAATCCAATTATGGATTGTCTCCTTCCTGATGTCTCAGGCTCCCTCTTTGTGGACGATTTTGCGATCTACTACAGCTCTCAACGGACCAGCCTTCTTGAAAGACGTCTTCAAGGATGTCTCGATCGCCTCCACTCGTGGAGCATCGAAACCGGCTTCCGTTTCTCACCCAGTAAGACCGTTTGTGTTAATTTTTGGCGACGTAAGGAGTTTCTTCCGCCCTCCTTACATCTAGGTCCTGTCAACCTTCCGTTTTCTGACGTCGCTAAATTCTTGGGTCTTATGTTTGACAGAAAACTGTGCTGGTCCTCCCACGTTTCCTATCTTTCGGCTCGCTGTCTGCGTTCCCTTAACACCCTCCGTGTCCTGAATGGTACATCCTGGGGAGTGGACCGAGTGGTCCTTCTCCGCCTCTATCGCGCCTTAGTGCGCTCGAAATTGGATTATGGAAGCATAGTCTATTCCTCTGCTCGGCCGTCTATTCTTCGGCGTCTCGACTCTATCCACCACCGTGGATTACATTTAGTGTCTGGAGCTTTTTACACCAGCCCTGTGGAAAGCCTTTATGCTGAGACTGCTGAACCTCCGCTGTCCAATTGGCGGGCAGTCCTTCTGAGTCGTTATGCTAGCCATCTGTCTTCCATGCCTGCTAATCCAGCCCATGACCTTTTTTTCGACGCCTCCTTTGATGTCGGGTATGCAGGCCGCTCCTCCTCCCTACTACTCCCGGGAGTCCGCTTCCGTCAACTGCTCCATTCTCTTTCCTTCCGCTTTCCTAAAACCTTCTTGACAACTTGGGGTACAGCACCGCCTTGGCTCCGTCCCCGGATCGACTTGCTCAGAGACCTATGTCAATTTCCCAAGGATGGTACCCCTACACTTGTTTACCATCGGGCATTTGCTGCTCTATGTGCACAAATGACGGAAGCCACATTTATTTACACCGACGGCTCGAAAACATAGTTAGGTGTAGGGAGTGCCTATATTGTTGGCGACACCCCAAATCACTTTCGGCTTCCCGACCAGTGTTCGGTTTATACTGCGGAGGTTTACGCTGTTCTCCAGGCTGTCCACTACATCCGCCGCCATCAGCGGATACAGTACGTAATCTGCTCAGATTCTCTCAGCTCTCTCTCCTAAGTCTCCAAGCTCTTTACCCTGTGCACCCTCTGGTCCACCGGATTCAGGACTTTCTGCGCTTGCTCCACCTAGGGGGCGTCTCAGTGGCGTTCCTCTGGCTCCCGGGACACGCTGGTATCTGTGGGAATGAGGCGGCCGATATAGCGGCCAAGGCTGCAGTCTCTCTTCCTCGGCCAGCTATTCAGTCTCTTCCGTTTACCGATCTACGGAGCGGTTTATGTCGCCAAGTTGCTCATTTATGGCATGCGTATTGGTCAACACTTCCCCATAATAAATTGCGGGAAGTGAAAGCCCTTCCTTGCGCTTGGACCTCTTCCTCCCGAACGCGTCGTCGGGAGGAGGTAATTTTAGCTAGACTCCGGATAGGGCACTGTCTTTTTAGTCATCGACATCTTTTAAGCGGTGATCCTCCCCCACTCTGTCCCCACTGCTCTCAGCTGTGGACGGTCAGACACCTTTTAATTGAATGCCCCTATTTTAATCCGTTACGCTCCCGTCTACAGCTATCGCCTGATCTATCGTCGATTTTAGCAGATGACGCGCGCTCAGCTGACCGCGTTCTACAGTTTATTAGTGACAGTGAAATGACGTCAGTCATTTGAAGCTTTTTTTGGGGGACAACCAACCCCTTTCTATAGTGGATTTTTAAGCATTCCTTCTGCCTTTAGTTTCTCAAATTTTATGACTTTGTTCCCATTGCTGCTGATTTTAAATTTCGTTTTTTCTCCTGTTTTTTACGTCACGGGCTGGGCGCTAATGACCATAGAAGTTTTGCGCCCTAAAACCACAAAAAAAAAAAAAAAAAGGTGGATGGGTTGGTCGTCAAAATACTGTGCATAAAATGGGAACAACCATTCTGTAGAACACATGGAAATGCATCATTAGTCAACCACACTAAAAAAAGCTGAGAGACTGCAGGCTGACTATATCTTAACAAATATTGACAGTGGCACTTTAACATAGATGGCATGAATCTGTAATTAAGCAACAATACATTAGTGCCAACAGAAAGGAGTGTACCACAAGTAGGGATATCTCTTAAGATTTTCACTGTGAGCAGTGTGTGGCTGACATCAGCTAAAAACATTCAAACTTCTGCTAGTATCAACAATGTTACTGAAGAGTCTTCTTTCTGAGTTGCAGCAGTGGCAGAGTTCCTCCTTTAAGAGTGAGAGGAAAAGATTGTGTTGCATAATTGGCTGCATGTCTTTTTGTTTGATGCAACGACTTGCTATGTTGATGAAAGATGAGATGAAACGATTAACACCCTGTCCCTGAGAGAAGAAATGTCCAACTTGGCCAGGAGCGACCTTGGGGCAGTGTCATTAACCACTAGACTGCATGCTGCAGACTCTTTAAGAATGGTAACTGTATTTCAAAGTACATCTCATTTTGAAATCTGTATTTCAAAGTACATCTCATTTTGAAATCAGTTGACACCATTTAAAAATACATCCAGTATGGAAATACACTTCACACAATCCTCCTACCATGTTATGTGGTTCTCATATGCTGATTCCTTTGGATATAATATTAAGTATCATCGAATTATATTGTACATTTTCACCAGTTTTGCTGTTGGTCATATGGAATACATCCAAAATTGCAAAGCAGTCACGCACGCAGCTCGAGGGAGGGTGTCCTTACCTGTTCCTTCTATTTCATATTGCTTTACAAAGTTACACATAGATATTTGATCGACATGATCATGTCAGGCAGTACACTACTGAGGCTGCATTTGACATTACTGGTTTGTTTTTCCTACTAGTCTACAATAACTTAGATTTTCATACATCTAGAGATATGTCATTCATCACATCAATTAAAAATTTTGTCCAAGTCATCTTGTACCATCCCTACGCTCCCTCAACGATGACAACTTTCCATACACTACAGCATCACCAGCAAACAGCCGCAGATTGCTGCTCACCCTGTCTACCAGATCATTTATGTACAGAGAAAATGACCGAGTCTCATCACATTTCCATTGGGCACTCTAGACAATACCCTCATCCCAGTTGAAAACTCGCCATCAAGGATAACATACTGGAGTCTGTTACTTAAGAAATCTTTGAGCCACTCAGATGCCTGGAAATGCCTGGGAACCTAGTCCTTCATTAACAGTCTACAATGCGGCTGGATGTCAAATGCTTTTTGGAAATCTAGGAATATTGAACCTTCCTCTTGACCTTCATTCTTAGGTCATAGGATGTCATGTGAGAAAAGGGCAGCTGAGGTTTGCACGAGCGATGCTTTCTGAAACCGTGCCAAGCATTGATAAAAGTTGTGCTTTCTCAAAGAAATTTATTATATTTGAACTGAGAATATGTTCAAGAATTCTGCAGCAAGCCAGTGGTAGATGCACACAATGCAGAGAGTGCTTAGTCCTGTACAGCATGTTAGGATTTCTTCTCCTTCCAGTGGTGTACAGAGCACATGAAGAACAGGTGCTGTAATTAGCCTGCTGTCTACACCAATGATATTTAGGGGGATGAAGAATACGTCCAGCATTTTTGTGTCATACTTGATATCAAATTTTTACAAGTAGGTTTCAACATAATAATTTATGTCTATCTTTGAGAGGTGCCCAGTCCCTGTTTTGCTACATTTCCAGACCACCTCCTGTGATTTAAACATACCTGTCATCATTCATGCTACACCTCTATATGTATATTTCATATCCCTCGTTAGTCCTATTTGGTGTGGTTGCTCACATTTGAAAAATATTCTAATGTCGGGTGTGCTAGTGTTTTGTAAACAATATCTTTTGTGGAGTGACCCCTCTGCAGGCCTCAGGTATTCCTGCCTGTCGTAAGAGGTGATTAAAAGGAGTCTTACACATTTCGGCCTTTATGTGATGGTCCCCTGTAGGATTTGACCTTCATTTTTCAAAATTTTCCCAAAGAGTGAACCAATTTAGGAAGGGCCCCTTACATGGTGCATTGTGTCCATCATGCGCTGAGCCCCATCACATCCTTCGTGGATCTGCACCTCTGCTCATTCTCCAACTGTTGGACAAGGTCAGCCTCCTGGGTGTGTATTTTTTCATCAACTGTGCAGTATCATTTTCTATGCTGATAATGATAATACACTTGTTTGCTTGGTTGCACCTAATATCCAGCACGGTAGCCAGTCTGTTTTGGTGGGGTCGCCATGTACCCTGTTGGTTGTAGCCCCCTGACCACACACGGATCATCACCGAGCAAGGTGGCGCAGTGGTTAGCACACTGGACTCGCATTCGGGAGGACGACGGTTCAATCCCGTCTCCGGCCATCCTGATTTAGGTTTTCCGTGATTTCCCTAAATCGCTTCGGGCAAATGCCGGGATGGTTCCTTTGAAAGGGCACGGCCGATTTCCTTCCCCATCCTTCCCTCACCCGAGCTTGCGCTCTGTCTCTAATGACCTCGTTGTCGACGGGACGTTAAACACTAATCTCCTCCTCCCACCTCACACACGGATCACTCTGCTGATGCCTGCGCCATTAACTCCCCACCTATGCCGAGGAGTAGATGCCCATTACCCTGGGGCGTCGGGACTCCTGGCAATGGCCATCCTGCCAGGTGGCCTTTGCTGCGGCTTGGTGACGCCCATGGGGAGGGCCCCTGATAGGAGTGGGTGGCATCAGGGCAGATGACAAACGATGAAGTGTAGTACATCATCTCTTGCTGGTGGTCAAACACCAGCAGTCTCTAAGCATTCACGGGCTCAGTTCAATGCCCAGAAGTATGATACCAAATCGTTCCCCTCCCTGGCCACACCATGGGAGGAATGTCAGACTAAGGATGGCAGTGGCTCTTATTCGCCCCTGTACCTTGTATGTTCAACAGCTGATGGAGGATCTTTCATGACAACGAAGCCTCAGTTTTTTGTTGAGCATTTAGAGGACAAGTTTGGGGAGGTGGAGGGCTTGTTCAAAATGAGATCTGGGTCAGTGTTGATCAAAACAGCATCCTCTGCCCAGTCACGGGTGTTAATCGCTTGTGATATGTTGGGGGATGTTTCTGTAACCATCACGCCTCATAAGAGCTTAAATATGGTCCAACGTATCATATTTCACAGGGACCTTTTTTTGCCGTCTGATGATGAGCTACACACCAATTTAGAGTGGCTATGTGTACATTTCGTTTGGGTGTCCACCAGGATCTGAGGGATAATCAGATTGATACTGCGACCTTCATCTTGGCCTTCGAAGGTAATGCATTGCCCGAGAAGGTCAAGGTGATGGTCTACCGCTGTGATGTAAAGCCCTATATCCCTCCCAATATGCAGTGCTTTAAATGCTGGAGGTTTGGCCATATGTCTTCCTCCTACACTTTCAGTGTTACATGTAGAGATGCCAATCACATCCCAATATTCCATGTGCCCTGCCTCCCATCTGTGTCAACTGTGGAGAGCAGCATTCACCTTGCTCGCCTGACTGCAGGATTTTCCAGAAATAAATGAAAATCATGGAGTACAAGACCCTGGACCAACTGACATACATTGAGGGTAAGAGGAAATTTGAACTCTTATATCCTGTACGTATGACATCATCTTACGCTGCTACTGCAGCAGTTCTTGCACCATCAGCTCCGCCAACTCCAGTCACCTCTCAGAGCCGTAAGTCTACACCTGCCCCCTTGATGGTGGGGTGCACTTCCCTCCCTGTTGCTCCTGCACCACCTACTTCGGGAGAAACACCCCCCAACCATCAGGGATATCAGTCCCCACTTCTGAGCCAGAGAAGTGTAAGTCTTCTTCGGCTCCTCTCGCTAGGAAGGGGTCCCTTCTTGGGTCACTCCCTTCCCAGGTTTCTGCTAGTGGGAAAGACGACACCCGCCAGTGGCTGAAAAGCCCAAAAGCAGCTGATCATAGGGCTTCACACTCATCCTCAGTCCCGGAGGCTGAATCAGTGAAGTCCTCCCAGCCATGGAAACTCAAGGAGCAGCGAGAGAACTCCAAACAGAAGATCCCCAAGACCAAGGGAATTGCGGTGGCACCCACATGACTGCTTCCTAAAAGCTCTGTGCCTGTGGATGAGGTGGAGATTCTGGCATCCACTGAGGATGTAGATGTTGCTGGACCCTCAGACACAATGGGTATAGACTGCTCAGGCAATACGTCGGTGGCAGCAGTTGACCCTGAGGTGTAAACTGCCTCATTGAATGTTCCAGGCCTTCCCAGTCTCACGATGACATCATCCTCCAGTGGACTTGTGGCGGTTTTTTTCACCGCCTGGCTGAGCTCCGGCAACTGTTAAGCTTTACACCTTCTTTCTGCATTGCCCTCCAGGAAACCTCATTCCCGGCAATGCGGACCCTTGCCCACCGCGGCTATAAGGGATATTACAGGAACCATAGCGACTTTAATAGAGTGTCAGGTGAAGTTTGCGTTTATGTCCTAAACTCAGTCTGTAATGAAACTGTGCTCCTTCAAACTCCTCTTGAAGCTGTGGCTGTCAGAATAAGGACGACACAGGAAATAACTGTCTGCAATGTATATCTTCCTCCAGATGGTGCAGTAACCCTGAATGTATTGGTTGCGCTGATTGATCAACTCCCTAAACCTTTCCTACTTTTGGGAGGTTTTAACGCCCATAACCCCTCGTGGGGTGGCACCATGCTTACTGGCCGAGGCAGAGATGTTGAAACTTTACTGTCTCAATTTGAAGTCTGCCTCTTAAATACTGGGGCCGCCACACATTTCAGTGTGGCTCATGGTAGTTACTTGGCCATTGATTGCAGCTCAGGGCTTCTCCCGTCTATCCACTGGTGAGCACATGACAACCTGTGTGGTACTGACCACTTCCCCATCTTCCTGTGACTGCCTCGGCGTCAGGCACATGGATGTCCTCCCAGATGGGCTTGAAACAAGGTGGACTGGGAAACTTTCACCTCTGCTGTCACTGTTGAATATCTCCCACAGGGAAACATTGATGTGATGGTTGAGCAGATGACAACAACAATTGTTTCTGCGGTAGAAAATACGATCCCTCGCACTTTATGGTGCCCGAGGTGTAAGGCAGTCCCTTGGTGGTCGCCGGAAGTGGCTAAAGCAATTAAGGAGCATCGGCAAGCTCTACAGTGGCATAAGCAGCACCCTTCCCTGGAGCACCTCACAGCCTTTAAATGGCTCCATGCCCGTGTTCGCCAACTTATCAAACGATGGAAGCAGGAGTGTTGGGAGAGATACAACTCGATCATTGTGAGCTGTACATCACCATCCTGAGTCTGGGCAAGGATCAAACGTGTTTTTGGGTACCAGACCCCAACAGGTGTTCCCGGTGTTAACATAAATGGCGTGTTATCTACCGATGCGATCATGATTGCCAAGCACTCTGCATCGGAGATTTACCCCCAGCCTTTAGCACTCTCAAATGGCAGCTGGAAGGGAAAGTCCTCTTGTTCAGTACACACCACAGTGAATCCTATAACGTCCCAAATGCAGAGTGGGAGCTCGTCAGTGCCCTTGCACATTGCCCCGACACTGCTCTTGGGCCAGACTGGATCTACAGTCAGATGATTAAACATCTCTTATCTGACTACAAGCGACATCTCCTCATTCTCTTCAACCGGGCCTGATGTGATAGCACCTTTCAATTGCAATGGTGGGAGAGCACCATCATTCCGGTGCTCAAACCCGGTAAAAACCTGCTTGATGTTGATAGCTATTGGCCCATCAGCCTCACCAACGTTCTTTGTAAGCTGCTGGAACGTATGGTGTTCCAGCAGTTGGATTGGGTCCTGGAGTCACACGGCATACTGGCTCCATGTCAGGGCGGCTTCCGCCAGGGTCACTCTGCTATTGATAATCTTGTGTCCCTCGAGTCTGCCATCTGAACAGCCTTTTCCAGATGCCAACACCTTGTTATCATCTTTTCATCTTTTCTGATTTACGAAAAGCATATGACACGACTTTGCAACATCATATCCTTGCCACATTATACGAGCAGGGTCACCAGGGCCTGCTCCTGATTTTGATCCAAAATTTTAATGTTGCTTCGTACTTTCCATATCCAAGTTGGTGCCTCCCATAGTTGCCCTCATATCCAGGAGAATGGCGCCCTGCAGGGCTCCGTATTGAGTGTATCTCTATTTTTAGTAGCCATTAATGGTGTAGCAGCAGCTGTAGGGCTGTCCATCTTTCCTTCGCTGTATGCAGACGACTTCTGCATCTCGTACTGCTCCACCAGTACTGGTGTTGCTGAGCGGCGCCTACAGTGAGCCATCCACAAGGAGCAGTCATGGGCTCTAGCCCACGGTTTCCAGTTTTCGGCCGCAAAGTCGTGTGTTATGCATTTCTGTCAGCATCATATTGTTCAATGACGATCCACTCACTGTAGTGGGGACATATCAATTCTTAGGACTGGTTTTCAGCACCAGATTGACCTGGCTTCCTAACCTTCGTCAGCTTAACCAGAAGTGCTAGCAGCATCTCAATGCTCTCTGCTGCCTGAGCAACACCAACTGGCGTGCAGATCGCTCTACGCTGCTGCAGCTCTACAGAGCCTTTGTTCAATCCTGCCTTGACTGTGGGTGTCTGGTTTATGGTTTGGCGGCACCCTCAGCATTGCATTTACTTGACCCAGTGCACCACTGTGGCATTTTCCTAGCGAAGGGAACTTTCAGGACGAGTTGGGTGACCAGCGTCCTGTTGGAGGCTGGAGTCCTCCCATTGAAGGTTAGGCATGCACAACTGCTGGCCAGTTACGTTGCACACATTCGTAATTCTCCTGTGTATCCGAATTACCATCTATTTTTCCCACCCATGGTGGTTCATCTCTGGCATCGGTGACCCAGGTCAGGGCTTCCAATTGCAGTTCGTGTCCAATCCATTCTTTCTGAACTGGATCCCTTGCCTTTAGCATCTATACTTGAGGTCCATTCACGTACCCCTCCATGGTTTGTACCTAGACCACAGATTCACCTCAACCTTTCATATGGCCCTAAGGACTCAGTTAACCCCACAGTTCTCTGCTGCCACTTCCTCTCAATTCTTGACATATACCGAGGCCGTGAAGGGTTTACTCCAACGGCTTGACGGCAGATGATCACGTCGGCTTTGCGTATGTCCATGGAGGACTTATTGAACAGCATTCCTTGCCCAATGGCTGCAGTGTTTTCACTGCCGAGCTGGTGCTCTTGAGCACATCAGTTCATGCCCTGGGGAGTCGTTTCTTCTGAGTACTGACTCCTTGAGAAGCCTACAAGCTATCGAACAGTGCTATTCTCATCACCTTTTGGTAGCGACCATCCATGAGTCCTTCTATGCCCTGGAATGGTCCAGTCGTTCAGTGGTGTTTGTCTGGACCCCTGGTTACGTCGGAATCCCAGGCAACGAACTTGCTGACAGACTAAGCAGAAACTGGTTATGGAGATTGGCTTTTCTGCAACTAACCTGTGTTGAGTACTACGCCACAAGGTTTTGAGGCTTTGGGAGATGGAATCACATAACTTCAGTATGCACAACAAACTGTGTGCCATTAAGGAGACTTCGAATGTGTGGAAGACCTCCACGTGGGCCTCTCGCAGGGACTCTGTGGTTCTCTTCGGCTCCACATTGGCTACACTTGGGTGACGCACGGCTACCTGCTGCGCCGTGATGACCCATCTCACTGTCGGTGCGGCACCTGGCTGACAGTGGCCCATATCTTGGTGAGCTGTCCTTCTTCGGCTGCCCTGTGACAGACTCTTCAATTACTGGACTTGTTGCCATTAATTTTAGCTGACAATGCCTCATTGGCTAATTAATTTTACATTTTATACGTGACAGTGTGTTTTATCATTCTATATAAGTCTTCACGCATGTCCTTTGTCCCTTTGTGTTCTCCACTCTGATGCTTTTAGGGTAGATGTTTTAATGTGTCGCAGAGTGGCTGGCTTTTCCTTTTTATTTTCATGGTTGGCCAGTCACGGTCATTTGCCCTTTTGTTTTTATCCCTTATTCCTGTGTCTTGCTTCTCTCTGTGGTTTTCTTTTCCTGTTTTGTCCATAGTAGTGTTGGTTGTCCTTCTGTCGTTCTTCTGGTTTTTCCTTTCTCCTGTTATTGTGCTGTGCATCTCCTTTCTTTTCTTCTTTCCCTTTTGTAATTATTTTACCGGGAACAAGGGACCGATGACCTCACAGCTTGGTTCCTTCCCCCCTCCTTTAAACCAACCAATCTTTTGTGGAGTGACTGCATTTTCTCAGCATCTCTTGAGTGAACTGAGTTCTGCCACTGGTCTTATGTACATCTTAGCCTGTGTGGTCATCCTACTTGATATCAGTATTAATTGTTCCACACAATTATTTGTATGAGTTGACCAATTGTAATTGTGAATGATTGATATTGTAGTTGTAGGACACAAAGAACAGAGGCGTTCGTGTGCACCCTCCTGTGCATGCGTGTGCAAGCGCACATGTGTGTGCATTTGTAGGACAGTACTTCATTAGAATAACCACATCAGCTGTGAAAAGGTTACTGTTAACCCCTTAATGCTGAGTGTCATGAATTCACATTGTACCAATGCTGTGCTAATAATTGTAAGGTTAAGACGAAAATTTAATAGTCATGGGCGACTGGAATTCGATAGTAGGAAAAGGAAGAGAAGGAAATGTAGTAGGTGAATATGGATTGGGGCTAAGAAATGAAAGAGGAAGCCGCCTGGTAGAATTTTGCACAGAGCATAACTTATTCATAGCTAACACTTGGTTCAAGAATCATGAAAGAAGGTTGTATACATGGAAGAACCCTGGAGATACTAGAAGGTTTCAGATAGATTATAGAATGGTAAGACAGAGATTTAGGAACCAGATTTTAAATTATAAGACATTTCCAGGGGCAGATGTGGACTCTGACCACAATCTATTGGTTATGAACTGTAGATTAAAACTGAAGAAACTGCAAAAAGGTGGGAATTTAAGGAGATGGGTCCTGGATAAACTGAAAGAACCAGAGGTTGTACAGAGTTTCAGGGAGAGCATAAGGAAACAATTGACAGGAATGGGGGAAAGAAATACAGCAGAAGAAGAATGGGTAGCTTTGAGGAATGAAATAGTGAATGCAGCAGAGGATCAAGTAGTTAAAAAGACGAGGGCTAGTAGAAATCCGTGGGTAACAGAAGAGATACTGAATTTAATTGATGAAAGGAGAAAATACAAAAATGCAGTAAATGAAGCAGGCAAAAAGGAATACAAATGTCTCAAAAATGAGATCGACAGGAAGTGCAAAATGGCTAAGCAGGGATGGCTAGGGGACAAATGTAAGGATGTAGAGGCTTATCTCACGATGGGTAAGATAGATACTGCCTACAGGAAAATTAAAGAGACCTTTGGAGAAAAGAGAACCACTTGCATGAATATCAAGAGCTCAGATGGAAACCCAGTTCTAAGCAAAGAAGGGAAAGCAGAAAGGTGGAAGGAGTATATAGAGGGTCTATACAGGGGCGATGTTCTTGAGGACAATATTATGGAAATGGAAGAGGATGTAGATGAAGATGAAATGGGAGATATGATACTGTGTGAAGAGTTTGACAGAGCACTGAAAGACCTAACTCTAAACAAGGCCCCGGGAGTAGACAACATTCCATTATAACTACTGACAGCCTTGGGAGTGACAGTCCTGACAAAACTCTACCATCTGGTGAGCAAGATGTATGAGACAGGCGAAATTCCCTCAGACTTCAAGAAGAATATAATTATTCCAATCCCAGAGAAAGCAGGTGTTGACAGATGTGAAAATTACCAAACTATCAGTTTAATAAGTCACTGCTACAAAATACTAACGCGAATTCTTTACAGATGAATGGAAAAACTAGTAGAAGCCAACCTCGGGGAGTTTGGATTCCGTAGAAACACTGGAACACGTGAGGCATTACTGACCTTACGACTTATCTTAGAAGAAAGATTAAGGAAAGGCAAATCTACGTTTCTAGCATTTGTAGACTTAGAGAAAGCTTTTGGCAATGTTGACTGGAATACTCTCTTTCAAATTCTGAAGGTGGCAGGGGTAAAATACAGGGAGCGAAAGGCTATGTACAATTTGTAGAGAAAGCAGATGGCAGTTATAAGAGTCGAGGGACATGAAAGGGAACCAGTGGTTGGGAAGGGAGTGAGACAGGGTTGTAGCCTCTCCCCGATGTTATTCAATCTGTGTATTGAGCAAGCAGTAAAGGAAACAAAAGAAAAGTTCAGTATTAAAATCCATGGAGAAGAAATAAAAACTTTGAAGTTTGCCGATGACATTGTAATTCTGTCAGAGACAGCAAAGGACTTGGAAGAGCAGTTGAACGGAATAGACAGTGTCTTGAAAGGAGAGTATATGATGAACATCAACAAAAGCAAAACAAGGATAATGGAATGTAGTCGAATTAAGTCGGGTGATGCTGAGGGAATTAGATTAGGAAATGAGACACTTATAGTAGTAAAGGAGTTTTGCTATTTGGGGAGCAAAATAACTGATGATGGTCAAAGTAGAGAGGATATAAAATGTAGACTGGCAATGACAAGGAAAGCGTTTGTGAAGTAGAGAAATTTGTTAACATCGAGTATTGATTTAAGTGTCAGGTAGTCATTTCTGAAAGTATTTGTATGGAGTGTAGCCATGTATGGAAGCGAAACCTGGACGATAAATAGTTTAGACAAGAAGAGAATAGAAGCTTTTGAAATGTGGTGCTACAGAAGAATGCTGAAGATTAGATTGGTAGATCACATAACTAATGACGAGGTATTGAATAGAATTGAGGAGAAGAGGAGTTTGTGGCACAACTTGACTAGAAGAAGGAATCGGTTGGTAGGACAAATTCTGAGGCATCAAGGGATCACCAATTTGGTACTGGAGGGCAGAGTGGAGGGTAAAAATCGTAGAGGGAGACCAAGGGATGAATACACTAAGCAGATTCAGAAGGATGTAGGCTGCAGTAGGTACTGGGAAATGAAGTTTGCACAGGATAGAGTAGCATGGAGAGCTGCATCAAATCAGTCTCAGGACTGAAGACCACAACAACAACAACAACAACAACAACAACAACAGTGTTGGTATGTTCTGATTCTGCATGAAGCTACCAGTGCTGCATTCTCCTGACTGTTTTGGGTACCTCCAAAGCACCACAATTTTTTATTTTTACCTTCATATAGAAATTTATTCTGGTATTAAGAGGTTAATATTGTCTGGCAACTTATTGATCTACAACACTAGCTATGCCCTGCAAGTACTGCTGTGCTTATTGTTCTTCATAGATAGCTTTTTGCCCACTGCTTCATCCTCATACGTATATGTCTGTATATGTCACACACACACACACACACACACACACACACACACACACACACACACACACACTCTCTCTCTCTCTCTCTCTCTCTCCCCCTCCCCCCCCCCCCCCCTCCCCGCAAATGTATGTGCTTATGTGTGGGGGAGGGGGGGAGGGGTGGGCAGGGACATTTGGTCCATACCCCCGTCCCATACATTCAAGATATTTCACACACATTTGTATTCGAATTTTGTCTGCATCGTCATCTGTTTTCTGACGAAACTTATCATTCAGCCAGTAACTCATTGTCATCTCGAGAAAAAGGGCTGTCACTGGCAACTGACCAACTCTCCACTTTTCTACTCTGTGCAACTCTATTCCACACTATATCTTCTGTGATCCCACTTCAAAAAAAAGGAAACCTAAAAAGTTACTAAACAAAAAGATCCATAAGAACACCTCTGTCAAGAGACATGAAATATCTAAGAATTATTAAAAAGAGGAAACAGAACACAACATATGAAAGATACGTACTTAGGAAAGCAATAGCAACTGTTGTCTTGCTTGCCTGGCCATACTGTCAGGGAAACAGTAAATGGCTGAGGGGATTGACTGGTGGAGGTGCACACCACATGTGACACAAAGAAAGTTATTTCACACAGCTATGGTAGGTGAGATGTACATACGATGAATGGGAAAACCAAATAAAAGAGTATGAATACTCTAAAAATAGGAAGAAGAGCATATGTACACCTAGCTATTAAACATGAAGGTGTGTAACCACCACATAAACAGATTTAAAAGAAAAAGTTAGAACCATCAACAAAATTATAATTAAAAGAGGAAATGCTCCAAACAAACAAAATGTTGATAAAACTTAAGTGGTAACCTGAAGTATGTCGTTGTTGTGTTGTTGTGGTCTTCAGTCCTGATACTGGTTTGATGCAGCTCTCCATGCTAATCTATCCTGTGCAAGCTCCTTCATCTCCCAGTACCTACTGCAACCTACATCCTTCTGAATCTGCTTAGTGTATTCATCTCTTGGTCTCCTTCTACGATTTTTACCCTCCATGCTGCCCTCCAATGCTAAATTTGTGATCCCTTGATGCCTCAGGACATGTCCTACCAACCGATCCCTTCTTCTAGTCAAGTTGTGCCACAAACTTCTCTTCTCCCCAATCCTATTCAGTACCTCCTCATTAGTTACGTGATCTACCCACCTAATCTTCAACATTCTTCTGTAGCACCACATTTCGAAAGCTTCTATTCTCTTCTTGTCCAAACTATTTATTGTCCATGTTTCACTTCCATACATGGCTACATTCCATATAAATACTTTCAGAAACGACTTCCTGACACTTAAATCTATACTCGATGTTAACAAATTTCTCTTCTTCACAAACGCTTTCCTTGCCATTGCCAGTCTACATTTTATATCCTCTCTACTTCGACCATCATCAGTTATTTTGCTCTCCAAATAGCAAAACTCCTTTACTACTATAAGTGTCTCATTTCCTAATCTAATTCCCTCAGCATCACCCGACTTAATTCGACTACATTCCATTATCCTCGTTTTGCTTTTGTTGATGTTCATCATATACCCTCCTTTCAAGACACTGTCCATTCCGTTCAACTGCTCTTCCAAGTCCTTTGCTGTCTCTGACAGAATTAAAATGTCATCGGCGAACCTCAAAGTTTTTATTTCTTCTCCCTGGATTTTAATACCTACTCCAAAAGTATGTCGTAATTAGCTCAAATATTTCTGTGGTACAAATCTGTATGTTCGTTAATAGTTTTATGGGTATGAGAGTGAAGGCTTTTTAGAATTTCTATCTCTTCAAGTACATTAAGTTTACTGCCTTTACCTATTGTGTTCAAGGTTGCCAAATTATTATTAATCTGTTAACTGATTATTCATCAAATGCATAGTCAAAGCTGACTTGGAATTTGCAACATCCTTACGTTCTTTAAATCTAGTAAGAAACTCTTTTCCCATTTGACCAATATATCTACTGTTACATTCCTGTCCTGCATTACAATTAGTACAAAATGCACCAGAGTTAGAAAATGGATCCTTCTTGTATGCTTCATGATTTATTAATTTAGTGCCATAACTTTTTAGTACAAGATATGCCGGAAGAATATTAGCTGTCAACAGCTTTCATCCAATCTTCTTGGATACATAACCATGATGTGGTATCCTGGAGAACCTAATATTGCTCTTTCATTCACCTGGGATGAGAGTGATGCCATTCTGTGTTTTGCCCACTTTCATTGGTATTCTCTTGTTCAGTTTATCAACCCTGGTTAGAGAGTAATGATTCTTTGTGGCAGTATATCTAATTATATCCAATTCTCTATCATATACCTTAGGCTTAAGCAGAACACTATTTAATCTGCCAGGAAGGGACCTAAAGATAGCAGTTTTGTACTTACATGGGTTGTCGGAAGCCATGACTAAGTGGTGGACTCCTTTCTATGTGTGTCGTACTGTAACGTTGCCATTTAACTTGATCTTCAAATCTAAGTATGGTCAAGTCCCCTTAATCTGATGTTGAACTGAAAAGCTAATTTTCCCATTGAATGTATTCAGTTTTTTGTGTGAACTGTTGCACTCTTCTTCATCAATCACATAGAGTACAAGTAAGATTCTCTTACGGTAGTCACTGAAGGCTTCTGCACTGCCCTGTCACCAGACAAATGTGTTATATTCTACATGTCTCTCTACCAGTTGCCCTATATGTTGTACACTTATTATGCAATATAGTCTGTTTCTTTAGAAGTGTCTTTATTGTGATTGTATACCATGAATGCTTCCTCCCATCATGAACTGTTCTGCTATGAATGTATTTATCCAGTGCATGGTCAACTATTCGTTTGAAACTTAAAGCATAGTTGTTCTACAGTCTCTTGTGCACAACTCCTCACTGAGATCTGACACTTCTGCCTCTTTGTGTAGTTTGCTGAACACAGAAATTTTGAACTTTTTTTTAGTTGCCCTTTGTACTTCAGTAATCATTGTTACTACTACTGCCTTATTATCACTGAGTTTCAATTAAGAAATCCTTGGACAGGTAAGGGTCTATTTGTTGCCATTAGATTCAATATGCTTCCATCACGAGTAGGCTTCCAAACTATCTGTTCTAGGTAGTTTTCAGAGAAGGCATGTAGTTTCCTAGAATGTATGTCATACTCACCACCTACTAAATAGTGAATGAAATAATTAATTGTGGGCTGATTACAGTTTTTTGTGATGAATACGGTACAATTGGGTAGCATATGTACTAGCAAACTGAGTTTTTCTCTAAAGTTTTTACTTGCATCTGGGGATGAGTGTGGTGGAGAATAGAAAGCACCAGTTAAAACTTAGGCGCAGCCTTCGTACTGAGTTGTGCCCAAACAATCTCAGATGCATCATCAGCTTGTATCACAGTGACCAGTTTTCTTGTCTGATTTAAAAAAACCTTTCGTGAGAGTTGGTAAATCTGTGTGAGCAGAGGAGTTGTCAATAGAGAGAACAGTTTTTCTTTATTTTATTATCAGCCTCCTTCAACTACATCTTAAATGTCTCTTATCCTCCAAGTCTTCGTGTCTCTCTCATAGTCAGTGTGTGGGGCCTTTATACATGCGGATAATTAAATTAAATTACTGTACTGTAAATTTAGATTGTACTTTCCCTTGGTCTTCCTTAAAGCTACTGAAAATTAACCCCATTAGAAAATTATAATTACTCAAACAGAAATGAAGGTGTCCTGTTCAGTATGAGAGCAACGTTGGCAGAAATCACCATCAGCCAGCATGGCTTGACCCCTCTATCAACATTTATTATGGCTGACACTTTTAGATTTTCATATGAGCATGTGACCTCCAGCAGTTAGCACTGTAATTGTTGCATTGGTAGTTTGTTTGGTCTCTGTGTGAACATTGTTGTGTGCAGTCATAGACGAGCGTCGTCTGTCCAGTTAAGGTACAATTACATTAAACTTAGCTTTCTCCCATTGTTGATAAACAAAACACAATTAAATAAATAATGAAAATTTATGTTACAGTTAAAAAGTGAACAACATATTTTAACAGAGGACTAAGTATGCAGTTAGGTGATGATATCTTTTTGTCGCTAAATTCGTCATTCGTGGGTGTTTCACTGAAAGATGTACTATATTGTTAGATTCATTATGGCAGGTTTTGTGAATGAACACTGAAGTGTCTGCAATTTTTTTTCGAGATTTGTGGATCTTGCCAAGGTGCAAGAAACAATAAGGTATGTTTTGTTTGCTTTAGTATTACTGTACTTTAGTCAGAGACTGCAGATAACAGTTTGGCACTAGGCACAAGTGGTCTGAGTTGGCAGTTTGCTGCTGCACTGTTATATTCCCACTCTCGTACAAAATGGGACACTCGATACAGTATATTAAACTGATGTGAACACTATTGTGGCAAACTTACCTTTGAGACAGCTTGAGCATTTTGATTTCCCTGTGACAAGAAAAGGCAGTTTGTCTATTCAAGTCATGTTTGCACAGAGAAAAATAGTGGGGTCCTACTTACATTTAAAATTATTGAGGCTTTCATGGGCCCTTGTTGACATATCGCATGTCAGCTTTTGTCTCAGAATCCTCAACCAATGTTTAATGATATTCCTAACGCTTCGCCAACAAGAATTGGCATTGTCCAAGTTTCCCCTCTACAGTTCACCACAAGTGATGAAACAGCTATACCCATTTACTTCGTCTGGCCTGGAGGTCTGGTGGTAAAGCACATGCCTGGAAACCAAAAGGCCATGGTACTGAATCCAGGTCAGACCACAGATTTTCGGTTTTTCCTTTAATCTGGGTTTCACCTCTCAATAGTACAGAGACTTACCAGAAATGCTATATGGCTTGGATTCCTCATTGAACTGTGAATAGTTCATCTTACATGAATTTATTATTTATTTATTTATTTTTTTGTATCAGTTTAACATTTAGCAATGAGACATATATTTACAGGTTGTTCAGAAGTAACTACATCTCTCAATTTCCACATTAGGTACATTACACTTTGACATTCTTTTGCAAACATGGCTGATGTGTTCTCTTCATGTTAACTTGTTAGCACGAAATTTTAAAAAATTTAACTGAGTTATGATTTGACAGTCCTAGCAGAAGATGGTGTGTCTTATCTGGGCTACACAAGTTTTTGGATGGGAACAATTTTGCTACATCATCAGATGACACAACAATAATTACTACCCATCAAGACACAAAGTACTGAAACAAATGTAACTGGGATCATTAGATGTTGTTTGACTGTTTTCAGTTTTTTAATTTTCAGGTTTTGTTCAGAAACTGTGAAATACAATATATGTAATTATCAATCAGTATTCTATTATTATTATTATTATTAAGAGTATATAAATCATAAGAAAACAGAGAAGTTTCAATTGACACTGACCTACAGATGATTGTGCTTCTTGAGT
The DNA here is from genome assembly GCF_023864345.2 of Schistocerca serialis cubense. Taxonomy (NCBI): domain Eukaryota; kingdom Metazoa; phylum Arthropoda; class Insecta; order Orthoptera; family Acrididae; genus Schistocerca; species Schistocerca serialis. Next base: position 487,918,270 of record NC_064644.1, on the reverse strand, counting down.
TAACTGAAAGCAGATTGCATGATTTGCAGTCAGTTGTCGAATTCCCGCTTCATGTTACTCGATGGCAACTATTTTGTAACACAATGACACTAGCATCTGTATAAGGTTGTTGACAGCTGCTCGAATACTTCCTTCACAATTTGTGGGAACTGACAGATGACCCTTTTTGCTTTGTTTGAGTTACTGTATGGTACTTTCGGATATTAATAGATATGTGTAATAATGCAAGAAGACACTTTTCTGGAAATGACAAGTAAGTGAAGACAGATGGCACTTCTTCAGGTTTCATGTTGCTGCACTTTGCTCAAGAAGGAATGTGATAACCGATCAATAATTGATAGCATTCTGTGGATAATTTTCCACCATTGACAGACATATTTTTGTCTGATAGCAGCTTATGAATCCTATTGTTATCTGCATGTCATACCAAAAGATTTGGTGATCGCAAGCACAGCAAGATACGGTTGGGAACATGTCAGTGTGTGCTAAGAATTTTCTCATTACTCTTTTCAGGTAATCCACACTCCTGGATGAATTTTTCCATTCTTATTTCCTCTCACTTGCTTCTCTGCCTTCAATATTGCTGGAAGACCTGCCACATTTACCAGGTGTCTTTGGTGGCTGGCCACAATTAGGCACATCAGGTGATGTTTGAAACATTCTGTAGTCAAGTCAGCATAAGAAGATCCCTGACAGCTAGCAGCACTTTTGAGCTGCAGGAGAAACAGTAGTCATCTTTAGAGCTGTGACTGCACTGAGCTGTTACCCTAGAGATGTTTTCAAAATCAGTTTCCTGATGTCTTTTGGTCTCATCATGTTCTGAAATTAGTGCTTGGTTTCAAAGAAAGCCATTTTGGGAGTTAGATATCACACCAAAGCAACTTATGTCCAAAATAGCTAGGCCTTGAAGAGATGAACTTTTTGACATCCTGTTTATGTGAAATATTTCAGATTTCTGCTCAAACTGATAATTAAGTGTTTCTTAATTACCCTGATTTCTTTCAAGCATTCAGACATTTTTTTGTAAAACTAGACCTCATGCTGTTCAGTTTGATACCCCATTTTTCCATTCCCCAGCCTATGTTTGGCTATGCAAATTTGGACAAAATCTCATTGTGTAACTAAGTTTTCAGTACACTCATGTATTTGACCAAAAAAGTACTACAAATAATGTGTAAGGTTGGCCTGAAAGAACATTATCATCATCTGTTCCCTAAGGTAAATAACATTGGCAGCTGTCAATCCTTATGCCTCACTGATCTATGTTCAGAACAATGTAACAGATTTTGACAGTAGAGAGACTGTACTACCATGAAACCATACGCAGAATGAGTTTTGATATTCCAAGGCACAGACTGTCAAAGACAGAAAATTCACCAAAAATGAACTGCTTGAAGTTCTTTAATACTTTAACAAATTTCCACTTTCTACTCTAACTGCATGTTTAAACAATTTCACGTTAGTTGACAATTCGTTATACCTATAAAAGACTTCTTTGATAATGTGATGTTAGTTAGTTAAATTTTCCGTACAATATTATTGCGCAAATGATCAAAAATTTTTATTGCTGCATATTGAACTCCCCTCTGAGCGAATGACAGTTTTAACAGTGGTTAATAAAGGTTATTTGTCCCCTCAAGTGTTGTAGGTATGTGCGTCACTGTTCTTCTCAAATCATGATTGGTTATTTATGACCAATTTTGTTAATGAAAATATGTGTTGTCATGGTGCAGTTAAAATGTGTAACTTCTTGAACAGGTGCCTAAATGACATCTGTAGGCAGACACCCCATGTTATTCTTACTGCTCACTTTTGTGCAATCACTACTTTCTTTCTAAGTGATGAGTTACACCACAAAGTTATTCTGTATGACATTGTTGAGTGGAAATATGTAGAATATGTCGGGTGCTTGATGCATTTGTTTCCAAGATTAGCAGCTATATGAAGAGCAAAAGTAGCTGAACTTAATTGTTTGAGAAGCTCAGTAATATGGTTTTTCAGTTAAGGTTGTCATCGGTATGTACAGCCAAAAATGGAGCATTCCCCCCCACCCGCTGGGGATAAAATTTTTGTCTTTTTGTAAAACATGCGATGCCCCATGTCCAGGCAATGCTCAGCTACCACTGAATTGTCAGGTTGCCCTAGATGTGTATGATGATGGAGTTTGACACAACGTTCTTGCATAGTTTGACACATCTACCCAGTATAAGATTTTCCACATTGCAAAAAGCACACCTTATGTCATTCCTTTGGCAGATTCTTTCTATTCTTGAAGACATGCTGACAAAATAGGACAAGAATGCCATTGAAATGGGGCCGTCCACTTCTTAATTTACATATGTGCTTTGAATTTGCTTAGAACAGAATGCACGGCGCATCTATCAGAATGGCCATTCTGTTGGAATACTGTTCTTAGGTGTAGCTCAGGAGGTAGACTGTTGGCATCTGAGACTACATGCTCCGTATGCGCAAAAGAGCGGAAGACACTACTGCATTGTGCATGGTGATGCCAACTTGGTGGCCTCCAAATATAACTCCATGTGAGTTGGTCTGCTATAGACACTATGTCTCACTGTAACATCAACTTTCTTTCGATTATGACATCCAGGAATGGTAAAATACCATCTTTTTCCACATCCATTGTGAACTGTATATTCGGCTGGAGCGAGTTAGATTCTGGAGAAACACAGGTAATGTCTTTATTCTGTGGGGGCACACCACAAATGTATCATGTACATATCATTAGAAGCAGGAAGGTTTGAGAGTTGCCAACTGCAGTGCTATTTCCTCGAAGTCTTCCATAAAATAGTTGACCACCATTGGAGGGAGAGAATTTCCCATGACGACACCGTCCCCTTGTCCAAAATACTGGTCATTCAGTCACGTCTTGCAGCAGCAGCAACCAACACATTTCAACACAAGCCCCACCAGGAAAGTTTAACATCAGCTCAGAAGAAAGGAAGGCTGTGTGAGGCTTGAGACTTCATCATTTTACGTGCTGACATGGTAACATCACTGTCCTTCTCTCATGAGCTGAATACAACAAGAAGATGGAGGAGATTCTTGATGTTCGTGCGTGCCCTAAGCTAAGAAAGGATCTGACTGGCAAGATCCAGAGAAAAACACTAGACCTTCTTAAGAAGAGTTTTATTCTTTCTAAAGTACTTAAGAGCGTACGCCAACTGGCTGCAGTCCCCCTCCCCCCTCCCCCCCTCCAAGACTCTACGGCCTTTCAGAGACACGTAAGGATGGGACTCCTCTTTGCCAAGTAGTGAGCAGCATTGGAGCTTCTACTCATTTTCTGTGCCAAACATCTTACTACACTGTTGAGACTGCTCATAGGCAAGTGTGACCACCATATCCAAAATTCAGAGGACTTCATAGGTCACCTGAAAATCCATAGCTGTTGGATTTTTTGGTTAGCTTTGACGTTGTATCTTTATTTATGAAAGTATCTCAGCAGGACATGTTAGAGCTTATCAGAAACTAGTTTGAGGAAGACATAGTGGCATTATTTAAACATGCACTTTCCTCATCTCGTTTCTTATCCAGTAACCAGTATTTTGAACAAGTGGGTAGTGTCTCCCATGGTGACCAACTGTTTTATGGAAGATGTTGAGGAAAAAGCACTGCAATCGGCAAGTCTCAAACTTTCCTGCTTCTGGTGGTATGTAGACGATACATTTGTGATGTGGCCTCACAGAATAATGATATTACACGTGTTTCTCTGGCGTCTGAACTCCCTCATCTGAACATTCAGTTCACAATAGAAGAGGAAATAGATGATATTTTACCATTCCTGAATGTCATGATCAGAAGGAAAGCTAATGGTACGGTGGGACTTAGTGCCTGTCGCAAACCAACTCCTACGAAGCCGTAGTTGGAGGCCACAAGTTGTCATCATCCTGTACAATGTGGTAGTGTCTTATGCTCCTTGGTGCATACAGAACATGTGGTCTCAAATGCCAACAGTCTACCTGCTGAGCTACAACACTTAAGAATGGTATTTCAACAGATCGGCTATTCCAATAGACAGATACGCCGTGCATTCTGTTCTAAGCAAATTCAAACCATGGATGTAAATGAAGATGTGGAGGCACCCACTTCAGTGGTGTTCTTACCCTATTTTGGCAGCATCTCCTCAAGAATAGACAGAATTCGCCAAAGGCACGACATCAAGTGTGCTCTTTGGCCACCAGCAAAATTGAGGGATTTATTGTGCTTGGTCAAAGATAACCTTGGCCTTAGGAAACGTGGTATGTATAAGATCTCATGCCAATGTGGAAAATCTTATATTGGGTAGACGTGCCAAACTGTGCAAGAATATTGTATCGAAAACCATCAACATACACACCTAGGGCAACCTGATAAATCAGCGGCAGCGGAGTATTGCCAGGACATGGGGCATCACACGCTTTATGAAAAGACGGAAATTTTATCCCCAGTGTCATCTTTCTGGGACTGTGTTGTTAAGGAGACTGTACATATCCATATGGCGGACACTCTTATCAGCAGGGATGTAGGTTTTCTATTAAGCACTGCCTGGAATCCAGTGCTGGCTGCCATCACATCAAAACAGGGAAAACCAGAACTTCCAATTCATGATTTGATGCAATGTAGTGCTGAGATTTAATTCAGCTTTTAACCACAGGAATGTCCGGCAGCACAGTCATCGCCCACAGCACATGCGCCGAAGGCCTTTCTGTGGCTCTCAAGTAGGGGGCACTAGGAGTGCCATTTTTTTTGTAACTGTGTGCATCTTCCCATGCACGCGAAGTGCCTGCTCTTGAACTGATAAATTTTGAAGCTGCTTCACAATTATCATAGGTTGTGCCTTGCAGCAGTAACACCAGCAACTACCATTGCCTGAAGATGTTGAGCTGTTGTATTGATGAAATATTGTGAGATTTACATAAAACGATTCGGTGGCAAGGAAATATAACATGCTGTCACTGACAAAGACTATGCCGTTGTATGTGGTCAGTGGCAAATAAAGAATAAACCTCAGTAGAGGATCTCTCTCTCTCTCTCCCTCCCTCCCTCTCTCTCTCTCTCTCTCTCTCTCTCTCTCTCTCTCTCTCTCTCTCTCTTTCTCTCTCCCTCCCTCTCTCTTCCTCCCCCCCCCCCCCCCTCAATAATAGTTGCACATTTTTGTTACTCATTGTCTTTGTCATAGTTATGAATTGAACATTAGTCTTATCTATTATAGAATACTGTTTTTGGAGTCATCAAAGCTTACTCATGCCATTGTCTCACTTTCAGGCAACAGATCCAAAAGAACTAGGCTGTGATCCTGGTGGTATGTCATTTTTTGTTGATGGGTTCCGTGTTGCTAAATGGCTGGAAGACAATGAGCCCGCAGCGTTTCATATTTTAACATCAACACCAATCAGATTTCAAATAAAAAACAAGGGGGTAAGTTCTTGATTCATCAAAGTTCCTACCAGAGCAAATGTGCCCTCAGTTTACTTATGCACTATGGCACACTCAGTGGCAGACTAAATTTGTTGGCGGCCCAGGGCAGCAAAACTAAGTGAGGCCCATGGTATGCTTAGATATTGATGTATTTGTAATGTACACATTGTAAAAAAAAAAAAAAAAAAAAGTGAAAAACATATATGTAATGGCTGACAAAAAAATTCAAGCATTTATTATGTGTGTATTCTATGCTGTAGTAAATGTAATACACATACTTGTAAGTTGTAGGTGAGAAACTTAGAATATGAATCAGCATTTAGAACACCAACCATCAGGTAGAATGCAAAGAAATAATAAAGAATAGACTAAGAAATTTACCTTTTATTTTATATGTCTGGAAACAAAGTTTGTACAATTATAATATCAGTTAGATTTGTAAACTTAGTATGTTTTTGTGTCTTTATTTTACCAAAATTATCGATAATATCATTGAAATCTATTTCATTTGTAAATTTTCTTTCGGTAGATAAAGTGGACAGATTGGCTAGCTGTTCGTGATTCATCCTCAAGCAAAGACAATTTTTTTTTAGTTTCAGTTTAGAAAAACTTCTCTTACATGATGTGACTAAGAGACAGATTGTCAAGAAGTACTCGATTATAAGTGGTGTACAGTGTAATGATTCACTGAAGTCGCATGTAATTATAAATTGAGGGATTTTTTGAGCTTTCCATCAAGCAGCAACATCCACACTCGTATCAGTTCCACATAGACGCCTACAAGACCTTTTTATATCTTGCAGCATCTGCTCCTTATCAAACTCATAATAAATTTCTACTGGATTCTCCGGTGCTACAGCCAGTGTGTCATCAGAAGTTTAAAGCATAAATATTATTTCAACAATGTGGAAAATTTTGGTGATTTCCTTCATGATCTTGTATCATTGTGACAGTTATTATATAAGTTGGTCTATGCATCCAGACATAGATTGATGAATTTCTTCTTGTATCAGTAGCTCAGTGCCATGAGTTACTTCACCAGCATTATTTTATTTACCTTCCTTCATAGCAATGGACATTGTTAATGCCCATATCATTGCATCTTTTAGTGCCAAAATTAATAGCATTGCTCATAATTGTAATTTGTTCCATCACTAAAAAGTCATTTTTGGAGACTGTGGATATTGTTGGGCTAAATTTACTTCCTGCAGTATTGTGTATTAAAAGTTGATGTAAGTCAAAAGGTTAAAATCACATATAGCTGGAAGGGTCAAGCTTGCTGCAGGTCTAGTATAAGGTTGGCTGTGATGAATCTTGCATGTCTTCCAAAATGCTCACCAATGTTAAACTGAATTCTATTGAACACTCCAGTGAGTGTCGGAACTAGTTTTAAACTTATTCTTTTTTATCTAAAAGTGATTCCCATGTATATGTAGAAAACAAGAAAAATGAATATTACTTCTCTGCAGTTCCAGATGATGCTAGAGGGAACACATGAGAATGTGTGAAGTCCACAAGGAATGCTTAGCACAGGGATCGAACAGAGCTTTTGGATTGACTTTTCGAATTTTTCATTGTACTCCTCCATGTAAACCCGACATTGATGCAGCATTGCCACACATTTGAGTTCTGCACAACACAATATCCCACCAATCTTTTTCCAGCTGCTGTTGAATATCTTTTAGCATATCCTGTGCAGTCTTCCCCAATGTAAAAGAAAAAGAAAAAAAATCCTAGGAAGGATTCTTTAACTTCCACAGTCTTGTCTTCTGTGTGGACATATCTAATTATTTGACTCATTTAGTTAGTTCCTTTTTCATCGGGAATGCTGTGAAAAGTTATTCCATAATATTTAACCTTTTTTATGTTTGCAGTAATTTTTTCCTTAACATGTTCACCCAAAATAAAAACAAATTCATTTTTTACCCCTTTTGAAAAATGAGGAGGCACTCCTTTGGCCTTTTAACAGACTTTTTAAGTTTTAAACACTGCTCTTTCAATATTGGATCATATTTTTCCATGAATTGCACCAGTTATAGGAAATGTCATCTGCTTTCTGATGTAATGTCTTCAAGGTGTCCAAGGAAAGCAAGGTTCTGCTGGGTTAAAAATAGTGCAGTATATGAAAGGTGATGTTTCTCTATTTTGTAGTGTCATTGACAAGCTTCTGATTATCTTTGACAATGGTTTTATTAAGTTTCAAGCCCATAGAGAGCTCTTTACAGTTTTCTAGATTTGATAGTGTTCAGGTGATGATTCAGGCTTCTATTTCTTTGGATTCAATTTCCACTACTGACAGAAGCCAGAAATAAATTTACTTTTGTTGGTATCGGCCTGTAGGCTCATAGTAGAGAGTAAATATACAACATTATGATCATAAATGCATGGCCATTTTGAATACTGTGTATAGCATTTTATTGTGACTGACAATAAAACCATTTTTTTTCAGTGGATAAAAAGGTTATTTTTTTTTATTTTACTGCTGTACTTGACAAACCATTGTTTGTTTGTTAAACTTTGTGGTTCTACAATTTGTGACACAACAAAGTGTTATTTGCTGTAAAAACAGTATAAAGAAAGAATTGAAGTTTTCAAAGGATTATAGACATTAAATGGTCCATACATTTCAGATCCTGATAGTATGTACTAGAAAATTTCAAGATGATGATAACCTAATTATTTATTTTTAGGGCTTTTCTTAATATATGATAATACAATCACTGTTTAAACCCTCTTAACATCCCATAACAAAAATCAGAGAAATAATCATTACATTAATTTCACAGTATTTGTAATTATTGAGCATTATGAAGAATGAAATGAAATGAAGTTAACAAGAAATTCAAGGTATTCTAAAGCACATGCCCACGCCAATTGTTTAGATCAGGGGCGGGCAGGAATCCTGCACGTGTGCGGTGCACTTGCACGTGTGCAGTAAACAGGTGCTCTGCGTGCACACAGGGGCAAGCTGGCCACCCGCTTCTCTCCCCTCCCCACCATACCGTCTCTCCACTTCCTCCTCTGTAATAAGTTTTGCTTCCTGGCCTGCTTTATTGAATGATGGAATAAGGTTAATACGAGTGCTTGAAAGAAATCATGGTTTGAAAGAGTACCTATTGCCTACGATACATTGTATTTAATTATCACAGGTGGAGTTTACAATATGTTTAATGTCTGGAACAAAATTTCTACATACAGACAAACGCAAACAGTTACGTAAATTTTCATTACTGATGTTTGCTCTTAACCGAGACTTATTAATTTTCATAACAGAAAATAATCTCTCGCAAACATATCTCGAGCCTAACATATTATCTTTGCGGCTTCACGATGGAGACAAGGAAACTCTTGCTGTAGAAAGTCGTGATAAAAATCTATTACATGTCTTGCCAAAAGGAACTTGTCTCTCATACAAGAATTACGCTGTAGAATCTACAGTGTAAATCTATTAATTCTATTTGGAAACTGGGATGAATATCATCTACAGAAACAGCAAATTGTCTCGAGAACTATTATAAACCTTGGGATAAGTATGATATATCCCCAAATCGCTTAAGAAATTCCTCTTTTATTGCACTAAGTACGGGAACATATTGAAATTTATTATAATGGCGTTCAATATTAAACTTCCGCTGACCAGCGAGAATACTGTCACATATTATACGTTTCGAATTTTCGCATTTTTGCACAAAGAAAAAATGATTCTCCCACTCCTTTTTAAAAGGTAGCAAATCTCCACTTCTCCGTTTCCTTGATTCACTCTGCTTTTTCTGGTTCTTGAAATACAACGTTCACTATGTAGTGGTCGCTCGCTTCAGTGTCCACAGCTTAGCCTGGTACTACACTGCTGCAACCTGCCGGCTGTCACCACTGTCCCATTCGACGATTGCACGCGAGCAGCACACCACACGTGCAGCGCTGTGTGCTCATGAGCCGTGTGCAACATTTGCCTGCCCCTGGTTTAAATTATCCATTTTCTGACAAGTATTCCTAGTGAGTTTCAAGTGGAAGTTGAAGGGGAAGTCCCACAGTGGCTTCTATTATCAGTTGGTCTCCTAACAAGTTAAAAGTTACAGCCCAATTTTATGACAATAAGGCCTGAAGAACGATTTAGGTTTCTTTCTATATCCTTACAGGGCATACATGGCTAAGCATTGCACCAATTAAGGAAGATGACCACAAATAATGGGACATGCTGCAGGAGCCGCGCAGGCTGGATCTGAGATATTATTCCTAAAGGCTAACAACTACAGTAAAATACCTCTTAATCAAGGAAGGTCTTGCTGTGGGTTGAGTATTTGGACAGGGCAGACCATGAATGGCTTGCAGCTTTTGCCTGGCATCATCTGGTGGTGTGGGTGTGACAAAACACTCTTCAGTGGCGCACTTGGCGGCAAAAGGGTTGCCAAGGTGACCAGGGATGGAATAGTAATAAACCCGTGCAGTACTCCTGGCATGCACTGCACTTCACTGCACTATTTACACTGCACTGCACACAGTATTCCAATTGCTTCTACTGGGAGGATGAACTGGAAATCTGGCATCAGACTTTGTACACTTGTAGTGAATTGAAACACCTCGAGGGGGTGCAGCTCGGGAAGACGGCACGGAAAAAGACGGTTGCACTCCGTTTAATAAACACACTGACACGGAACATGGGGTAAGAATTCTGCTGTTCGCGCACAACCTGGAAAAATGTGGCAGACGACAATGCGAGCCATGTGGTGTTGTGCAGCCAAACTGCAGATAGCATGACGGAGCACTGTTGCTGCATCGGAACAGAACAAGAGACTGCTCGAGCTTGGTTTGGCGTGAGTGGTGTCCACAAAGTATGGCCGTCCAAGCTCTCCCTCTGGTGGAAGTGACCAGTGAGGGTGTTGGAGGGGGCTGGTTTCTGGTCTGTGCAGCCTACTGTATGCTGCTACAGGTAGAAGCAGTGGAAGGAGTCACCAACAAGTTCCCTCCCCCCCCCCCCCCCCCCCCCCGTCCCCCCTCCCTCCCCTTTTGAGAGGAAAGCACCTGTGCCAAGTGCACAGAAAGTTGTTTGAAGCTTACTGAGGATGGTTGCTGGAGGGGCATGCACAAGGTTTTGCTGCCATGGTCATGCTAATGCTCATGCTCCCCCTGTGGGTCCGGGGTAAGAATAGGCCCGAGGTATTCCTGCCTGTCGTAAGAGGCGACTAAAAGGAGTTTCAACCGTTTCGGCCTTCTATGTGATGGTCCCCCTTGGGGTTTGACCTCCATTTTTCAAAATTCTACAGAAGTACGAGCCTTTTGGGGAAGGACGCCTTACATGGTGTACCACTGGTCCTAAGTGCACTAAGACCTTGGCACTCAGCATTGCACCGGCGTTGTAACCATACCCACTATTCCTCAAATTGGGCCTAAACGCCTGATGGGTTGTCCAAGTTACGCCCATAGTGCATCTCTATCTGCACCAGCGATCATGATGGACTTTCCATGGCACCAGAAATCCAGCACGGTAGCCAGCCCGTTGGGGTGGGGTCGTCATGTACCCTCTAGGTTGTAGCCCCCTGACAACACAGGGATCGTACTGCCGATACCTGAGCTGCACCCTCCCCACGTCGGCCAAGGAGTAGATGCCCGTCTCCTTGGGGCATCAGGACTCCCGGCAATGGTCATCCTGCCAGGTGGCCCTTGCTGCGGCTGGGTGGCGCCCGTGGGGAGAGCCCCTGGTCGGAGTGGGTGGTATCGGGGCGGACGTTTCGCAGATGAAACGTCAACACGTATCAGGTCGCTCTGCGGCCGAGTCTTTCAAAAGAAAAGGTACCGTTTCTAGTTCTGGTTCTCCTGCCCTTTCCCCCTTGGCCACTCCATGGGAGGAGGGACAGGCCCGCCGGCTTGGGGCGAAGTACTTCCCCCGCTATTTGGTCTGTTCTCGAACCGATGGGGGGACGTTCGCCACCTCCAAGCCCATGTTCTTTGTTCAGCACATTGAGGACGTCTTCGGGGAAATCGAGGCTCTCAGCAAGATGCGATCAGGGTCCGTTCTTATCAAGACCACCTCCGCCACACAGTCGGCGGCGCTCCAGGCGTGCGACCGCCTAGGGGACATCCCAGTATCCATTGTCCCACATCTGGCACTAAATAGGACGCAGGGGGTTATTTTTCATCGTGACCTCCTGCTACAATCTGATGAGCAGCTCAGGGCCAACCTGGAGCGCCGCGGCGTGCATTTCGTCCGGCGAGTGCAGCGCGGCCCCAAAGACCGTCGCATCGACACCGGGGCCTTTATCCTCACCTTCGAGGGGGACGTTCTCCCGGAGAAGGTAAAGGTGATGTGCTACCGGTGCGACGTGCGACCTTACGTCCCGCCTCCTATGCGCTGTTTTCGGTGTTTGCGCTTTGGGCACATGTCGTCACGGTGTGAGGCTGAGCCCCTTTGTGGCGATTGTGGACGTCCTCTTCGTGAGGAACATACATGCACCCCACCACCTCGGTGCATTAATTGTCCTGGCGTCCACTCGCCTAGATCCTCAGACTGCCCCGCCTATCAGAAGGAGAAGAAGATACAAGAAATTAAAACTTTGGATCGGCTCTCTTATTCTGAGGCCAGGAAGAAATATGACCGCCTTCATCCCGTGCCATTGACCACTTCGTTTGCCTCAGTTGTGTCCACTCCTTCCGCGGTATCCTCACCCCTATCCTGTCCCCCCTCCGCCTCCTCCGCCCATCAGGGGGCTCTGCCTCCGCCTCCCAAATCCCTCCCTTCCAAATCCTCCTCCCCCGTGGCCCCCACCCCCTCTGCCCCAGGGGCCACCCTTCCTCCTCCTCCTCCCCCCACGCCACCTGAGAAGCGATCCTCTTCTCAGGCGTCCATCGGGGAAACGTTCTGGACCCCAGCTTCCGAGGTCCGGCGTTCCAAAACGGACCCCGCGTGTGAGGACCTTCTTCGGGTCCAGCCCACCATTCCTGTGCCTCCTCGGCCTTCCAAGACGGCCTCCAAGAAGAAGTCTCTATCCCCCTCTCCACCCCGGCGCGTTTCGTCTGACGCCTCATCCGTGAGTCGCTGCTCCCGGCCGTCCTCAGTTTCGCCGGGACGCTCTGCTGCCAGGCGCTCCACCGGCCTTTCGTCGGCAAATGATGCGGCCCCTCCTACACAATCAGGGACAGCGGCCGCAGCTGGCGACGAGTCGATGGAACCGGATCCGCCTCCCGTCGGTTGTAGCGTTGTTCCCTCGCAACCTGGCCCTCCGCGGCCGTCGAGGTGACCAGCTCTTCCCCCGTCTCGTTCCCCCAACTTTTTGACTAGCGATGGCGTTGTTTCATTGGAACATAAGAGGTATTCGATCTAATCGGGAGGAATTACAACTGCTCCTCCGCCTGCACTGTCCGCTCGTCCTTGGTCTCCAGGAAACCAAGTTGCGCCCGACTGACCGTAGTGCCTTTACCCACTATACCTCGGAGCGGTATGACCTCACCCCTGTGTACGGTATCCCAGCTCATGGTGGGGTCATGTTGCTCGTTCGGGACGATGTCTATTACCATCCCATCCCATTGACCACCCCACTCCAAGCAATAGCTGTCCGCATTACTCTTTCTGCTTTTACTTTTTCAGTTTGTACCATCTACACTCCACCGTCATCTGCTGTTAGTCGGGCTGACATGATGCACCTGATCGTTCAGTTTCCCCCGCCGTTCTTATTGTTTGGCGACTTCAATGCCCATCATCCCCTTTGGGGCTCTCCTGCATCCTGTCAAAGAGGCTCACTCTTGGCAGATGTCTTCAACCATCTCAATCTTGTCTGCCTCAATACCAGCGCCCCGACTTTCCTCTCGGACTCTACTCATACCTACTCCCACTTGGACCTCTCGATCTGTTCTACCACTCTTGCCCGTTGGTTAGAGTGGTATGTCCTTTCTGACACCTATTCGAGCGACCACTTCCCCTGTGTCGTTCGTTTCCTGCACCACACCCCATCCCCATGTCCTTCGAGCTGGAACATACTGAAAGCTGACTGGGGACTTTACTCCTCCCTGGCGACCTTTCCGGACCACGATTTTCCCAGTTGTGACAGTCAGGTCGAATACCTCACGGCTGTTATCATCAATGCTGCCGAACGTTCCATTCCTCGTACTACTTCTTCTTCACGTCGCGTTTCCGTCCCCTGGTGGAACGAGGCTTGTAGGGACGCTATCCGTGCTCGACGACGTGCTTTATGCACCTTTCGCCGCCATCCTACGTTGGCGAATTGTATTGAATACAAACGACTCCGAGCGCAATGCCGTAGAATCATCAAAGACAGCAAAAAGGCTTGTTGGGCCTCTTTCACCAGCTCCTTTAACAGTTGTACTCCCTCTTCCGTCGTTTGGGGTAGCCTGCGCCGGCTGTAGGGCATTAAGGCCCACTCCTCGGTACCTGGCCTGTCCTCAGGTAACGAGGTCCTTGTTGATCCTGTGGCTGTCTCCAACGCCCTTGGCCGCTTTTTCGCGGAGGTTTCAAGCTCCGCCCATTACCACCCTGCCTTCCTTCCCAGGAAAGAGGCAGAAGAGGCTCGGCGACCTTCCTTCCACTCGCTGAATCTAGAAACTTGTAATGCCCCCTTTACTATGCGGGAACTCGAACGTGCGCTTGCACTGTCCCGATCCTCTGCTCCGGGGCCAGATGCCATTCACGTTCAGATGCTGGCACACCTTTCTCCGGCGGGCAAAAGCTTCCTTCTTCGTACCTACAATCGCGTCTGGACCGACGGTCAAGTCCCCAGGCGTTGGCATGACGCCGTTGTTGTTCCTATACCCAAACCCGGGAAGGATAGACACCTTCCTTCTAGTTACCGCCCCATTTCTCTTACAAGCTGTGTCTGTAAGGTGATGGAGCGCATGGTTAATGCTCGGTTTGTCTGGATTCTTGAATCTCGACGACTACTTACTAATGTCCAATGCGGCTTTCGTCGCCGCCGCTCCGCTGTTGACCACCTTGTGACCTTGTCGACATTCATCATGAACAACTTTTTGCGAAGGCGCCAAACGGTAGCCGTGTTCTTCGACTTGGAGAAGGCTTATGATACCTGTTGGAGAGGAGGTATCCTCCGCACTATGCACAGGTGGGGCCTACGCGGTCGCCTGCCCCTTTTTATTGATTCCTTTTTAACGGATCGAAAGTTTAGGGTACGTGTGGGTTCCGTATTGTCCGACGTCTTCCTCCAGGAAAACGGAGTGCCTCAGGGCTCCGTCTTGAGCGTAGCCCTTTTTGCCACCGCGATCAATCCAATTATGGATTGCATTCCACCTAATGTCTCAGGCTCTCTCTTTGTCGATGACTTCGCGATCTACTGCAGTGCCCAGATAACATGCCTCCTGGAGCGCTGCCTTCAGCGTTGTCTAGACAGCCTCTACTCATGGAGCGTGGCAAATGGCTTCCGGTTCTCTGAAGAGAAGACGGTTTGTATCAACTTTTGGCGATATAAAGCATTCCTTCCGCCATCCTTACATCTCGGTCCTGTTGTTCTCCCATTCGTGGACACAACTAAGTTTCTAGGGCTCACGTTGGACAGGAAACTGTGTTGGTCTCCACATGTCTCTTATTTGGCGGCCCGTTGTACACGTTCCCTTAATGTCCTCAGAGTTCTTAGCGGTTCATCTTGGGGAGCGGATCGCACTGTCCTGCTTCGCTTGTATCGGTCCATAGTCCGATCGAAGCTGGATTATGGGAGCTTCGTCTACTCGTCCGCTCGGCCATCCCTCTTACGCCGGCTCAACTCCATCCACCATCGGGGGATACGTCTTGCGACCGGAGCCTTCTACACTAGTCCTGTCTAGAGTCTTTATGCTGAAGCTGCCGAATTACCATTGACCTACCGGCGCGACGTACTGCTGTGTCGGTATGCCTGCCGGCTGTTGTCTATGCCCGACCACCCCTCTTACAAGTCCTTCTTCGCCGATTCTCTCGACCGTCAGTACGGGTTGTATGTGTCTGCCCTGCTGCCCCCCGGAGTCCGCTTCCGTCACCTGCTTCGACAATTGGATTTTGCCCTCCCTACCACCTTCAGAGAGGGTGAGAGCCCGACACCACCTTCGCTCCAGGCTCCGGTTCATATTTATCTCGACCTTAGCTCACTCCCGAAGGAGGGTACTCCGGCTGCAGTGTATTGCTCACGGTTTGTCGAACTTCGTGCTCGCCTTGCCGGTCACACCTTTATTTACACCGATGGCTCCAAAACTGACGATGGTGTCGGCTGTGCCTTTGTCGTCGGGGCCGCCACCTTTAAATACCAGCTCCTCGACCAATGTTCGAGCTTTATGGCCGAGCTTTTTGCTCTCCATCTGGCCGTTCAGTATGCCCGCCGCCACCACCATTCATCGTACGTACTCTGCTCTGACTCACTCAGTGCTCTTCAGAGCCTTGGAGCTCCCTATCCGGTCCATCCCTTGATTCAACGGATACAGCAGTCCCTCCATTCTTTCGCTGATAATGGTGGTTCTGTCAGCTTTCTGTGGGTTCCCGGACATGTAGGAGTGCCTGGGAATGAAGCTGCGGATGCTGCAGCCAAGGCTGCAGTCCTCCTGCCTCGGCCAGCCTCCCACTGTGTCCCGTCATCTGACGTTCGTGGGGATGTATGTAAGAGGCTTGTGTCGTTGTGGTGGGATGCTTGGTCATCCCTCCAAGGAAACAAGCTCCGGGCAGTAAAACCGCTCCCAACTGCTTGGACAACATCCTCCCGACCATCTCGGCGCGAGGAGGTCCTTCTGACCAGGTTGCGGATTGGGCATTGCCGGTTTAGCCACGCTACCTGCTCTCCGGTGACCCAGCCCCGCAGTGCCCTTGTGGTCAGGAATTAACAGTGCGCCATGTTTTATTGTCGTGTCCCCGTTTTAGTCAATTTCGTGTTGTCCTGTCCCTGCCATCTACTTTACCGGATGTTTTAGCTGATGACGCTCGAGCAGCGGCTCGTATTCTGCGTTTTATAACTTTAACTGGCTTGTCCAAAGACATTTAACCTTTTTACTTATTTTATCTGCATCTTTGTCAGGTCCTTCTGGTGTCCCCCCATCCCCTTGAGTTTTAACAGATTCCATGTGCTCTAACAACAGTGACTGGGCGCTAATGACCTCAGCAGTTGAGTGCCCTTAAACCCAACCCAAAAAAAAAAAAAAAATGCTCATGCTGTGGTTTCTGGTGAGCGGAAGGGCACAGGCAGCTCCTGTGTGCAGCATTTAGTGTGTATGTAGTAGTGTCGCTGCTCCAGTGGTGCAGGTGCTAGTGGCAGTGGTGACGACACTGTGTTGGGAGTGGTGGGTGCCTGTGGGGGCAGGGCACTGTCTGCTTCAGCTGGAGGCTGCAAAAATAGTAGTGCAGTGGTGAAATCAGGCTCCCAGGCTCTGAGGGGTGTGTCAGTCATGTTGCTGATTGGCAGTGGACCAGAGCTGCAGCACGGTGGTAGCTGGTGGTATTATAGGAAATGGAAATGCAGGTGGCTCCCAGAGACTGGAAGAGGCCAAGGTGAACTGGCATCCACAATCTGTAGTGATGTTGTGAGGACAACCAAAGCGGGACACACAGATCCGAATTAAGGCTGCAGCCACAGTTTCAGCTGAAATGTTGGGGGTAGAGGTGACCGCTGGCCATTGAGTAAATCTGTCAGTAATTGTCAGTTGGAGGAGGGTAGTGGACCAATAATGTCAAAGTGAAGGTACATGAACTGGTGTTGTGTGGGGGAAAGGCCACCACAGGGGAGTGGACGTACTGTCCGACCTTTGTGCACTGGCACGGAACACAGGATGGAGCCCTATTTCTGCAGTCACATATACCCAGCCAGATGAAGCATTGTTTCATGAGGGGGGCAGAAGCACAGATGCCTGGGTGTAAGAGGTCATGGACGCAGTCAAACGGCGGTTTTCGAAAGGCGGGAGTGAGGAAGGGGTGGGAGCGATCACTGGAACAGTCATGTTGTGAGGGATCCACAAGGACATCACACCAGAGCTTATGGTTGGAGCCAGATATGGATCTTAGCTGGAGAATGAGGCAAGAGTCTGCATTCTGAAGGGTGTGGGATAGGTCTGTTTCCCAATCTTGAGCAGTGGCCAGGGCGTTGTACCCTAAGTGTCAGGTGATGGCGCAGGAGCGGATAAGGCAATCTGCCACAATGTTATCGATACTGGCAACATGCCAGACATCAGTAATGAATTGTGTGATATACTCCTGTAGCCTAAGTTGTCGAGGCGAGATCTGGTCTCTGTCTTTCCTACAAAAACCAGAGGCGAGGGGATGGTGGTCTGTAAAGACGATGAAGACTCATCCCTTGATCGAAGATCCTAAGTAGTGAACGGCCTCGTGGACTGCAAGCAGCTCATGATCGTATCCATCCCAGCAATGTTGTGCATCAGAGAGCTTGGACAAAAACAAGGCGAGCAGTTTCCAGACATTTTCCATGTATTGTTGTATGGATGGCCCCATTAGCCATCTGGCCCACGTCTTCCACAATTGTGAGGGGGGCATTAGGATGGGGGTGGGCCAAAAGGGCCTCTTTGGTGAGGTCCCTTTTTGTTTTTTTGAAGTTCTTGATCATGGCCTGGGTCCAAGGGACCAGCTTGTTGCTTTTGTTTTTATCGCCATAGCGTACTGTAGTAAGGGGTTTTTGGTTGGCGGCGGTATCCTTAAGATGGTGACAAGAAAGGTTGACTGCCAATGAAATGCTGGAGGCTTTCGAAGATAGTAGGGCATGGAAAGTCCGCTACTTCTTATACCGTCATGGGGAGGGAGTGGGAGCTGGCAGCCGAGACTAATTGGCCAAGGAATTTGACCTTGCTCCCCCTAAAAATGCATTTTGCCTTGTTGAGGATCACTCCAGCTTTCTACAAGCGGGAAAAAATTTCGCGTAGATGTCAGTGATCTTCAGTAAGGTCTCAAGTAGATGAGTATATCGTGTAGGCAGGCAAAACACCCAGTGCGTGCCATGGGATATTGACCAAAAACTGCTGCCATGTTGGTGCAGCATGGCATAGATTGAACATCATGAATGCACTCTCAGGCGGGCTGAAAGGTGTGATTATGGCAGTTTTCTCAGTGTCTTCCAGGGCGACTGGTATTTGTATATACTTCAGCGCAATCTGTCTTACTCAGGGTAGTAGCTCCCAGGATGGCACCGTTGTAGGTGCAGAGGAGTGTTGACCAGATAGCAATCAGAGACGGTGCGGGCATTGAGTTTACGGTAATCACTGCAAGGGCACCAGGAACTGTCCTTGGAAGTGAAGAACTGAAGCCCAGGGACTTTTTGAAGGGAAAAGTACACTGACATGAGCAACTCTTCAAACTCCTTTTGTGCAGTTTTGCGCTTGTGCCGGGGAGGGCAGACATCCCAGAAAACCAAGGGGCCAGGGGTAGTGGCGAGGTAATGGATAGTGTCATGCTGAACATTTCAGGGGGCCTGAAACTGCCGGCTGTTTCATGGTGGAGCATTGTAGTGCTTCAAGAATTTTGGCGTAAATTCTAGAACCACTTGACCTTCCACCGTCTCGAACACACAGCATTTTAGATGTGAGTGGGGAGAAAGGAACCCTGTCTACTGCGCGTCACCTGTCTGTGTGTCTGAAGTTTATCGTGAGAAGACTGTAGACACGGCAGTTGAACAGCACCGACAAGTACTTGTTGGTCTGCCCATGGAAGTCGTAATGAAAGTGCGCAGCAGAACCAAGGAACTTCTATGTTTTCCTGTGCTGTTTTGTAACTCTGACTATTGTTAGTGACGAAAGAACAGTTGAATTGAAAAAAGATTTGTAGTAACTTTTAACTTGAACTTGCTAGAGGCAAGACAGGTGTATATTTCTGTATAATAGAGTTGTGATCAGCAAGCCAACTCTGTTGTAAATGTAACTGTGTTTCTAACATTTGGACACCCAAGGAGACTTACTTAACAGTGTTTATTCGTGTGGAGAGTGAGATTTGTAAAAGTTTGATGTTTAAATATACATCGTTAAGTGAAGCAAAAGAAACTGTGTACGTCTACATATTTTTATAAGTAGAAACAGTCTTGAGAAATTCTTGTTCCCAGCAATATAAGGCGGAGAAAAAGAGGAAGGCAGTTTACCACAGCAGACTAGCCAGCTAGGAAAGTCGGCTGACCATCTCAAGCAAGTCGTATTGTTAAAGAACTTGAAGTTTGCACACATGCTTCACCACTTCAAGTCGGCCAAAACGTTAGAATGTAGTGACCAGTGGAAAAAGACTCGATAAACAGGAATTATAAGACCAAAAATGAGAAAAGTGGATTTTGTATGTTGCCATAGCAACTAAACAAAATGCGATAAAGAATTTGCTCCGAAACTTCGGAACATGCTCGAGTAGTCAAAAGAGCAAAAATTTGGATTGAGAAATAGTGAAGAAGATTCCAGTGTATTTCTCTAAGAAGAAATATGCCAAGATCACGTTGACTAAGAAGATCTGGTGCGGGGAGTGGATAGCTCTCACACACATCACGGGGATGCAGATGCGGAAACCAATATCCGTCACTGCTGGCACCAGTTGCTGTTCATCGGTGGTGACCTACTTCCACATCTGCTCACCGACACCTATGCGGAAACCAACAACCAACACTGCTCACCGATGCTGATTCCACATTCGCTCACCGACGCAGCCCAAATTCTACGCCGGGTGAGCGTAAAACAGTACTTTATTGTTTTAATACAACATGGTATAAACTGTTGAATGAACTTTATTAGTGTAGTTATTATACTTAAAGTTAAATGCTCACAAGGACCAAAGCTGGTAAAAATATGAATAATGAACAGCAAGTTGGGGAAACTTCAGAACCAGTCATGGCTATGAGCGTTACAAATGATGGACCTGACTGGTCTGAGTTAGTAAATCTAATTAAGACTCAATTAAAAGCAACTCTAAGTGAAGAATTAGGTGTAATGAATTCTCGATTAGATGATCAATGTAAAACTTTAAATGCTAAGTTAGATGACCAGAGTCAACAGTCAAATGCTCAGAATGAAACTGTAAGGAAAGAAATAGGTTTGATACATTCTAGTTTAAATGCTCAGAGTGAAGTTCTAAATAACCAGAATGAAGCCTTGAATAGCCAAGCAACAAATCTAGTTTGTTAAATGCCAAAGTTGACACACAGAGCAAAGAATTTAGTAATCTATGCGAAGGCCTGGATATTTTAAATACTGAATTTGACACCCTAAATAGTAAAGTAGAAAATTTGAAATTAGATTTAAAGAAGGAATTGACTGATTCTTTAAACGTTCTTGTAAATCAAATGTTTACTCACTTCAATCAAAAACAGAAGGATAATTTTCAGGATCTGACAAAAAGATTAAAATTGAATATTGAGGAGAAATGTAATGGTCTAGAATTAGAGATTAATGGATTGGACGATATATGTAATGCTAAGTTTAATGCTGTAAATCAGGGATGGCATACTTTGAAAGAGAGCATTGATAAGCATAGTGAATTAATGCCTGTCATTCAGTCGCAAATTACGCGTGTAAGTACACAAGTAGACAGTGTAGAAAGAAGCTTCAAAGAGAAGATGGCAAGCTCTGATATCATAAATGTAAGTAGTTTGGAGGAACAGCTAGAGGAAATGATAAATTGAAAAGTTGCCATGAGAGTAACCTCCAGAACGTGTCACCTATTGTTTCTTCTGAACTTTCAGATACTCGAAAGGATATAGATGACATGTGGAAAGAATTCAAGCTTATTCAAAACAAAGTAAGAAAAAATGTATTGTCCCCTAATGTTGTGTTACCTAGTGAAGTGGTGATTGTTTTGCAATGGAGAGACTTTCAAACAAAATTTAACTAGAAGTACTGGTCTGCATTTGCTCAAGTGAAGTTAATATCAGATCCATGGGATCCAGGCGGAGTCATCTATCCCCCAAGGACGTTAACATTCTGAGTTAACAGGCAGAGTGATGACCGTCGGATCCCAAGTTGTTTTCGGTGTTTCTTCCAAACTAGTTTCCTTCAAATCTTAAACTATTCTGTAGTCTATTCCTACAATCTTAAACTATCCAATAATCTCATTACCTAGAAAACTGGATATGACTACAACTTAGGAGAATCACAGAATAAGAAAGTAAGTGATCTCTAAACATGAAATAAATGGAATAAGAATATTATGTCTGTGGAAAATATAATATAATGTGACAAACTCAACGACTGTTAGACTGTAGTGTATAATTTTCTATTTTGTATAGAATATTTTATGCCTTTTATGAGATGTGATGCAGATGGGAGGGTTTGTATCAGTTTTGAAAGGGGTGGGTATTGTGGATAAAAGCATGGTTTATGAGAACACATAAATCATGACTAACACAAAACAAACACCACACCTTTCAAACAACCCTCGCAAACAAGTGTGACTGATTCTTCACCATTATCCATTTCCATAGGGTTGCTAAGATTTCCTTCGGGGACCTCAAGGGTGAAGGTGGGAATGTCTGTTCTGTAGGAGACGATTTAACACCAAACCTCCTCTGGCATCTCACTCAAGTACCTCTGAGGTAGGGATCCTGGGGAAGGGGGGTGGGAACGGTTTCCTGTCTTTGGGGCTATCTTCTTTCTCTTCTTCGATCTTAGCAACCATTTCTATTTATTTCCTTTCTTACTTCTCATTTGAGGACCTATTTATTTTTTCCCTCTTCCCATATTCATCTACTTCCATTGCAGACATCCTTCCTGGTTTCTGTGGTTTCCAATAACCTACATCTTATTTTCAGATAAGAAGGCCAAAGAATCAGACTACACGAACACACATCCGCATACACACAAAATTACATTTATACACAAACATTAAAATTGCACACTAAAAACCTGTCACGATGTGAGAACTGTCAGGTATTGTAGGGGAAAGAATATGTGTACATAGGGAAACATAGACAAATAGGTACACAAACACTATGACGGTTCTACATCGCCTATTTATATAAAAACTATAAGGAGGATGCATGAGTAA
This sequence comes from Schistocerca serialis cubense, assembly GCF_023864345.2. Taxonomy (NCBI): domain Eukaryota; kingdom Metazoa; phylum Arthropoda; class Insecta; order Orthoptera; family Acrididae; genus Schistocerca; species Schistocerca serialis. The sequence goes on along the minus strand of NC_064644.1, from coordinate 487,895,931 downwards.
TGAAAGAGAACGCAAGCAAGATTGGAGTTAATTGCGATGCTTATTTAAGAAAAATCAGTGTAGCAAATACTCTGATAAATTGATGAATAGTAGAATAGTGAGACTTGAATTATAGGTAGACATAGCATATGGTAAGGGTATAGGAGTTGAGAAGTAGAGGAGGGCTCCAGGGATTAAATGATGTATTATAAAAGTGAATGTGAAGTGTAAAATAGATTTGTAGCTTTACCAGAAAATACTTAATTACAGTATACATAGAAATGTATACTAGGGTAATGAAGATAGGATAACCTGTGCTCTCAAAGGTGAACCAACATGCGACGTATAGGTACTGATCATAGGATATGGGGACAGTATCATGACAGAAGTCCTACATTTTATAGGGATTATTCTGGTAAGTTTGAATTCCATGCACAACTAGCATTATTACGTTTTATGTAAGGTTACGAGTGGCAAAAGGAACACTTTCAAAATTCCCAGGGTTCCTCCAAACTATAACAGATAATGAATTAGTACATACTTAGGAAAGGTAGTACAAAAGGTGAGAACTGAAAGTAAATTACTCATGTGTCATAAACACCTGAAATTTACGATTGAAAAATGAAGATAGTGTTCACGATTCCTAGATATTAAGAGCTGACTAAAACCTTGAGTGAAATGCTCACATTTTATTATCAAAGTAAAATGCGAAAAGAATATCTAAATAGTAAACAAAAGATTATTCACGATTATTAAAAGAAATGAAATGTATACTTTTGAAATGTGAATTGTTATTCTGTGTGATATTAATGTACAAAATGATTGTATAAAATAACGCGTGTTCGATCTGCGGGTGGGGGGTGGGGGGGGGGGGGATATGTAGTGCTATGAGAATTTTGGCATAAATCCTAGACCCACTCAGCCTTCCACCGTCTTGAACACACAATATTTTAGGTGTGAGTGGGGAGAAAGGAATCCTATCTACTGTGTGTCACCTGTCTGTATGTGCAGGTCCGAAGTTTATCGTGAAAAGACTGTAGATACGGCGGTCGAATGGCACCGACAAGTACTTGTTGGTCAGTCCATGGAAGTCATTATGAAAGTGCACAGCAATGCCAAGGAACTTCTGTGTTATTCTGTGCTGTTTTATAACTGTGACTATTGTTAGTGACGAAAGAACAGTTGAGTTGAAAAAAGATTTTTAGAAACTTTTAACTTGAACTTTCTAGAGGCAAGACAGGTGTATGATTTCTGTATAATAGTTGTGGTTAGCAAGCCAACTCTGTTGTAAATGTTTCTAACGTTTGGACACGTGAGGAGACTTACTTAACAGTATTTATTCATGTGGAGAGTGTGTTTTGTAAAAGTTTGATGTTTAAATATACGTCGTTGAGTGAAGCAAAAGAAACTGTGTACATCTACTTATTTTTATAAGTAGAAAGAGTCTTGAGAAATTTCTGTTCCCAGCAATATACTGCGGAGAAGAAGAGCGAGAGAGTTTGCCGCAGCAGGCTAACCAGCTAGGAAGGTCGGCTGGCTATCTCACATAAGTTGTATCGTTAAAGAAGTTGAAGTTTGCACACATACTTCACCACTTCAAGTCGTCCAAAACATTAGAGCATTAATTAAAAAAAATTAATTAATTTGCTATGTATTTGCTATGTATTTTTATAGGGTTTCTTAAAATTTCATTCTGATAAAGACATCCTTAGAGGTGTCAAAACCTAGGTCGATGTATGAAACAGTTCTTTGCAACTGTTTGGCTGTGTGATTTCTTTGCTGAAACTTATATACAGTTGCTGAGAGTTTAAAACTAAGATTTGTACCAGCCTAGGTATCTAAGTCTGTATCAAAATACAGAAACATCAGAAGAAAATTTTTAAACACACACATAGCTTTTGATTTTAATAAGCAGTGTAAAGAAAATGGACTTTTCCAAGTTACGTTAAATCCTATCTCAACATCAGACAGTGCATGAAAGAACCAAAAACTTTCCAGTGCTTAATACAAGAAAAAGGATGGATTAAATGAAGAGGCCTATGTTTTGTATCTTGAGCTCACCACTTTTTTGCATAGATTTTAATTTTCAAATTGATGCTTTTTCGCATTTTATTGATGGCGGAATGGATATCTAAAAGAATTGTGTTACAAAAAGAAACGAGAGAAACTAGCTAATCTTAAGAGCATTTTACCTGTAAAAAAAGCCTATTGTTAGCAGTTTCCAAAGGTCTGAGCATAAATTTTTCAACAGAATTCTGAACAAGACTGAGATAGATTTTACACCAGAAGAAACTGCCCTTTTGGAAAAAGGGCTTAAGTACAATGTAATGCCTAGGTCGTGATGTGTGCAGAATTTTTGAGAAACATGAAGTTAAAAACTCCTGTCATTGTGATTTTGATAAACTGATTAAAATATTAATGTCAAGCTAAAAGAAAACAATGCCCTTATAATGAATTCTGACCAAGGGAATGTTGTAATCATGCTACTCAGAATGAATTTGTATATAACTTTACAATTTTTTGAAGAGAATAACGTGTCTGAGGTAGATGAGGATCCAAACCACACAATTAATAGTGCTACATAATTGCTCAAACTGTTTAATAAAAAACAGCTTATTTATATGAATCCACAGGCTCCAAAATTGCACTCCCAGCTTAAAGTACATAAAATTCACCATAAAATATGTCCGATTATAAACAGTATGAATAGTGCATATCATGAGTTAGCAAGGTTTCTGCACAAAAAATAAAAAAGTCTATTTTGTACATAATTATTGTGTCATCACTAGCCAAAATCAAAGATTTGCAGTGTGATCAAGATACTAAATTATTTTCACTAGATATTACAAACCAAATATACTAATATACCTGTTTAAACAACTGTTAACATCGTTGAAAAAAACTATGTACTTTTAAAAAGGGTATTTTTGATGAGCAAATCACTGACCTAATTTGTTTGCTAAGAATAGTAGTAAAATACAACTATTTTGTTTTCACCATCAGACGAACGGCAGGCATCTTTGCGATTATTTTCATTTACTCACTGGAAGAAAAATTCTTCAACAATTGTTCATATGCTGATCTGGGTATTTTGGTGTATTCTTGGTATGTAGATGACATTCTGATCATATACAGCAGTTCCCTGGAAAGAATTGAACAGTTATTTTAAATTATTGGTAGTCTTCATGAAAAAATTAGCTTCACTTATGAATTAGAAAATAATAACTGTCAGCTTCATTACTTGGACCTGAGCATTGCTATTGATGACAGATTTTCCTTTTGCATTATTCAAAAAGCCACTAATACTTAGATTGTGCGCTCTAGTTCACTGCATCCTCATTTCCATAAAAAAGCAATTTTTTCATTCAGCCATTCATTGTACAGCTTCTGTACCATTGTCACCTAACAAGATGAATTTAATAAAAACTATTACAGCAGATAATGGCTATGGTCCCTCATTAGTTGTAAGGGTCGTCAAAGTTAAAACTGATGCTAAAGTGACTACTTTACGCATCAGTGCTGTTTCTAACAATAATGAGTACAAAAATGTGTCTTCTATTCCATTTTCAGGCCTTATTTTCTATAGAATTCATTGTCTTCTAGTTAAAAAATATGGATGCAAAGTTACCATTTCCACTAACAGTAACTTGTAAAAAAAAATCTTATTCACAATCTCAAGTCAACAGTTGTTCTTATAAACAGTTTAGGAATTTATAAAATCACTTGTGATACTTGGCCTGTTTGTTATGTAGGACAAACTGGAAGATCTTTCAGTGTCAGGTACAAGGAAAGTTAATTGGGAAAAAGAGGCACTAATCTGTGAATTGAACTTTTGCTGATAATCTATTAATTTCCAGTCACTAACCGAAAAGTGCTGAAAAATTTCCATTTTGCTTAGGGGAAAGAAAGGTTGTAGGCTTGATGTACTTGAAGAGCTGGAGATTTTCAAACATATTTCTAAGACCCATGGCCTCATCCTCAATGAACAGTTGCAATTAAGTAACAAAAACTTTTTCAACATGTTAAATCCACTGCTTGTGGAAATTTAATTCCTTTATTTTTTTACTATGTTTTCTTGCCTCTAGTTTCGAAACACCTTTTTCTTCGATTCTCATAGATGTATACTACTAAAGTTACTTTCATGCAGATATTTTTTGTGTTGTACAAATGTTCGTATAAATATTCTTTAATATCCTGTGTTTTACGTAAGGGTAATTTCTGTATAGCCTAATAGATGGCTCTGGTATACTTCATTTGTTCAACTTTTTTGTCATTTCAAAAGTAGAATAAGCTCTCTTCCTTTGTATTTTGTTTTTAGAATGACCTGTTGTTTAATTAAATTATTTCTGTTATATATCTCAGACGGCACATATGTCACTGTCTGCGCCTGATCGGTGGCGCAACTTGTAAGCCTTTTGGCCGATTGGTCCGATGTTTTTCCTAGCAAGGCATATGCACTGAATTCTTGAACATGTTTAATTTTAATTTTTGATTTGAGCGTATCTGCTTGAAACTCTGACCATCGCTTTCTCACAATATAATTTTATGCAACTAACCTATATCATGACAGTCGTCATCTTGGTTAGTAATTTTCTCAAACTTAATTTTCTGTTTATTATTTCACAGGGTTTCTTAAAATTTCATTCTGATGAAGACGTTCTTAGAGGTCTCAAAACCTATGACAATGTATCGAACAGTTATTTGCAACTGATTGACTGTGTGATTCCTGTGTTGGAATATGGATAAGTCGGAGCCAGTGTTGACAAGGTTGTGAACAGGAAACTAGTGTCATTGAAGCCCCATATGAATAGGCACTGTGAAGTGTCACAGCAGCTGAGTGTATGTACTCCCACTGGTTGCCAGGGTTTGGAGACTAGGAGCACAGAGGGCTGCATTTCTCACTAATCCTCTGGTGGTACCAGCAAGCTGTGCCTAATTCAGGGTGGTTGTGGTTGTCAGGGTATAGTTAGAACTGTGCCGACGGGAACAGCTGTTTTCACCCTGTTGGAATCGTGTGTAGAAGGCGGTCAGCACCTGGCAGCGGGTGCATGAGCTGTAGTTGGACCATGCTGGAAGTAAGTGCTGCCATCTCAGAGCTCAGGTGTGTCAGAGCTTGAGGTGAGGAGGGGTTGGTTGGTGAATAGCTGGCCAGAGCCACAAAGTGGTAGCTGACATTCTGTCTACAGCCATAGCGAGGAAGGAGTTCAGGGTTTTGAGCAGTTAATTGGCCAAGATCGTTGCATCACCTAATGGTAAATGGGTGTGTGAAGCCAGGGCAGCCTATACAGGGGCAGGAACGTGCAAGAGCCAGCAGTTTAGGAGCAAGCCATCAGGGAGGATGTGTGGTTTGGCTAGTGCTTGGATCTGATCCAGCAACAGGGACAGTCACATGTTGGTACACTGCTCAAATGATAACAAATTATGTGTCTGTTGCAGCTTCAATGGCATGATGCTGGATATGATACATTTTTTTAGTTAAGTCTAGCTGACAGAGGGGGATGGGTGTGAAACAACATCCCAGACTTGGGCAGTAGTGACCAGGTCAAGGTGGCCGATAACCATCTTGAATTTTGTTGAGTTGCTCGTAATAGAGCTACCTGTGAAAGCTGCCTCGATAGAAGCAAACCACAGGCAAGGGTCTCACAGGTTGAAAGGGGGCAAGTGAGCAGCAGCGCAACTGGAGGGGGGGTCTGCAGAGTCAGCTTGTGCTGGGTGCGCTGCTCAGTTGGTAAGCTGAGTCAAGCAGTTCTGTAGTGCTGACAGTTCCGTGTGCAGAGTTCCGACACCTCCGAAATGCTCGTAGGTGCTGGGGTGGGAGGAGTAATGGGGAGCTGCTGGCTAGAGAGCTCATTAGGCATGACAACTGTAGGGATGGGAACATGTGGCAGCAACAATGTGACTTAACAGTGCAGGGAGCGTGTCGTGGTATGTAGGATGGTGCTGCCAAGCAGTGTTGTGGAGAAAGAGGTGGCAAGACAGGGGAAGCAGGACACGCACACTGTGGACTGTGCAATACAATGTGAGCCATGTGTTGTCGTAGGAAGGAGTGTTCATTACACCTCATAGTAACACTGGCTTGACTAGGTGTGCAGCTGTTGGCTGCAGGAGGAGTGTGGATGGACCCAGGGAGGGGTGCAGAGGTGGTGTGCATGAAGGGAGTGTGTTTATGCAGGGGTGGTGAAGGCAAGGTGCAGATATGGGTGCGAACGGGATGCATCCAGCTGACCTAACGATTTCTGTACTTCTAAGGGGCATACATGCCTAAACAGTATGTTAATTATGGAAGATGACAAAAAATAGTGGGACATGCTGGAAGAGCCATTTGGGCTGGTTCTGAGATATTATTCCTAAAAGCTAACAACTACAGTAAAGTTCATGAGTTAATATCTTGTAATCAAGGAGGGATCACACTTGGAGGTGGTGTCTCTGGACAAAGTGGACCGTGAATGGCTTGTAGCTTTTGTCTGGAGTCATCTAGTGGAGTGGGAAAACTCGCTTCAGTGTTGCATGTGGCGGCAAAGGAGTTGCCAAGATGGCCAGGAATGGAATAGTAGTAAACCCACCTGATGCTCCTGGTGCACACTGCATTTCACTGCACTATTTACACTACAATGCAAGCAGTAGTCCATTTACTTATATTGGGAGAACAAACGAGGTGTCCAGCATCAGGCTTTGTACACCCGTAGTCAATAGAAGAACCTTGAGGGTGCGCAACTCAGGAAGATGGTGTGGAAAAATTGTGGTAACACTACTCTTAGTAAACGAACCATGACAGAACACTGACACTGAATGTGGGCTAAGAATTCTGCTGCGTGCACTTGCCCCAGCAAAATACAGGATACGATAATGTGAGCCATGTGGTGATGTGCAGGCGAGTTGGCGAGAGCAAGGCGGGAAAGTGTTGCCTTGTTGGAGCAGAACAAGAGACTGCTCAAGTGATGGTTCAGCCTCCGACGGAAGTGACCAGTGAAGGTATTGGGTGGGGGGGCTGGTTTCCTGTCTGTACAGCCCATCGTCTGCTGCTACAGGCGGTGGCAATGGAAGGAGTCACCCCAGGATCAAATTGATTGCCATTCTTTACTAGGTTCTTTACTGGTTGCAGTCTGCAGTCCAGTCACAGTAACCAGAGAGAGTGGTTATGTGCTTGTGAGTTGTGCTTGTGTGAATGTCTGTGTGTTTTCTATTTTGGAAGAAGGCATTTTTGCCAAAAGTTGAAATGTACAGTATAGCTCTCTTTTTATTATGCCTATCTGTGACATGGTGAGTAGCAATCTATCCTTTTCATAATATTGTTACTAGGCATATTGTTCCTTTTACGAAATCCAGTATCATATAATTTATATATTCATTGGATCTGTTATGTACTTTTTATGCTAAAGACCCCCAATAGAGTGAGTGAGCTGCACCCCTTATAAGGCAGCAAAAAATGATGTTGCAAAACGTTCCATTGTATAAAGTGTAGGTGATTCTGATGTTGATATTGGTGTCTACAGTTGGTAAAAACCATTGCTTAAATACAGATGACTGTTCTCTGTTCATCTAGTTGGATTCTCATATTAATAAAATGATCTTTATACTACTTATGTATAGCTTTTGAAAAAGTAATTTGTAGACTGTAATACTTTAGTTAAAAAATTAATAAATCACTGAGGCCGGCCGGAGTGGCCGAGTGGTTGTAGGCGCTGCAGTCTGGAACTGCACGACCGCTACGGTCGCAGGTTCGAATCTTGCCTTGGGCATAGATGTGTGTGATGTCCTTAGGTTAGTTAGTTCTAAGTTCTAGGGGACTGATAACCTCAGCAGTTAAGTACCATAGTGCTCACAGCCAATAAATCACTGGTAAGCAGCACGTACACACACATTGTTAAACTGTATTTATAGTGCATCTATGTGTTAAGTATTAGAAAACGTTTCAGGTAGAGTATTGCAGCTACAATTTTTACAGTCTTTAAGTTACATGCAACATTTTACAAAAGTTATAACAGTTCTGACCACACCCAGGGGCAATTGCCATAGCTGATAATAGGTAAGTAGGTACCTATATTTCTGTTTTCCAAATGTATGGAGTCTTTTATTCCAAACTGCCTCTTATTTGCTGCACATATTTTGTCTTGTTTGGGATTTAATTAAAAATGGTCTGGTCCTGGGAGTCTCCAAATCTCAGGGCTCTCTGCTTAGTTTGCCACTTGGAATACTGTGATTGCAATGAATGCTAGTGGGAAAGAATTTGTAGCAACCAGCCATAATTTTACTTTACAAATTAATTTTATTTCTCTTACTTTTTTTTTAGCCCAGGTACAGCAGGTGCACATGAAGAGTGACGCTACAAAAAATGAGTTAAGAGCCTTGACGGTTGCTTTCAATACTGGCATTGTTTTCTTTAGTCCAATAATTGTGTATACAGAAGCATTAGCAGAACTGATAGCTGCAGGCTAATTTTATATCAATCTGCAAAGTATTTATCAGTAGACTGTGATTTTTTTCAGTGTTACTTCTATAGCATTCAATAATTCTAATGATAATTTTTCTATGCCCTATTTGTATACAGAAGAAGACACATCTCCACACCACCTTCAGCAAGAGCTGCTCTCCACTGCCTCTGACAACCATGTACCTGCCAGCCCTCCCTCACGCATTACTAACTGGCAAACTTGCTGCCTTGTCAAAGCTTTAGTCCACGTATATGTATAGTTGTATTAATTTTCTTCTCTTACTATTAAAAGATAAATACATACGTTGATATAAATAGTGAAGATGATAAATTATCAGTTTCCTGTTTCAGGAACAATCTCATGGTTATATACATTAACAGTTTTAAAAGGGAACATTACACTTTGAACTCTTCTGTTGTATAACAGCAATTCTCTATTAAGTTCATCAGTTTATTCTTTGAGGTATTTAAATTAGCTGTCTTCATAATCATGTGGTAGTCTGCTGTAAAAGGAAGAAGAAGAAGAAGAAGAAGAAGAAGAAGAAATTATCCCTATTGTATGCGGGCTGCAATCTGCAGCCTTTTTATTACTTGTAATTCTCTGAAAGTTTTCCTGTAATGTACTTCACTGTTCATAACTCCATGTTCTGTTTTTGGTTTCACAATCATGATTACCTACAATATTTATGAAGAGTTGATGGTAATTATTTTATATTTTCTGAAAAATTTCTACAAGGCTGGGTGTTGTTTACCTTAGCTACCACTCTAACTGCCCTTTTCTGTAGTTTAAAAAGTTTCCCAGTGGAGACTGCTCCCGGCCCCTTCCTGGACCTCAGTACCATACCAAAGATGTGGATTTATCAATCCAAAACAAATATGATGTAAATGCTGTTTCCGTGACAGGTGTTCATCCACTGTGATACCCAAAAATTTGTGTTTATTTGTATAGCTAAATGCAACAGAGGTGTAAGTGGACTAGCATAGATTATAGTGAATCAGGAATTGCATTGTCATTTTTTCTTGATCTACAAGTAGCTTATTTGCAACAGGGAGTATTACTCAGATGAAATAGAAACTTTGATAACAACAGTAGTGTTCCAGGAGTTAATTTAGATCTTTCTAAAGCTTCAGTACTGTTAGTCATGAATTTTTTTTTTTAGATAAGTTGGAACCAAGGAGGATAAAAGGGATAGAAAACAAGTGCTTTTGATGATATTTGCAAAATAGATTGCAGGTTGTGGAACTCGCATCAGTGTAATAGTGATCAATGTTGAGGAATCTGTATTCACAACTGGTCAAGTCCTTAAGTCATTTCATTCTTGGTTCAGTGCCAGTTTGGAAAAATGAATCGTAACCACAGTCTACAGCTGATACTGGTCAGAAATGAGTTATAAAGAGTACAATGCACATAACTTTTAGGAATGTATGTTGATCAAGACTTCAGCTGGAAAGACCAGGTAGCTAAACTCTATTAGAGACTCAGTCCTGCATGTTTTTCTCTGAGAATTGTTTCTAAAGTTTGCTCCTCAGATAGTGCTAGAATGGCTTATTTTGTTTACTTTCTGCCCTTTGTAGCTCATGGAATAATTTTTTGGGATAAAATTAAAACATCTACATCTATACTCAGCAAACCACCGTGAGGTGCATGGTAGGGGATATGTCCCATTGTACCAGTAATTAGGATTTCGTCCTGTTCCATTCACATATGGAGCATAGATGCCTCCATGCACGCAGCAAATATTGTAATCTTATCCTCATGACCCCTGTATGAACAATTCATAGGGGGTTGTAGCATATCCCTAGAGTAATCATTTAAAGTGTTTCTTGAAACTTTGTTAATATACTTTCTTGGAATAGTTTATGTCTGTCTTTAAGAGTCTGCCATTTCAGTTCCTTCAGTATCTCTGTGACACCCTTTCATGGATACCACTAACCTGTGAGCATCGGTGCTGTCCTTCTCTGTATACATTCAATATCCCCTGTTGGTCCTATCTGGTACAGGTTCCACACACTTGCACAATATTCTAGGATAGGCTGTGCGAGTGATTTCTAAGCAGTCACGTTTGTAGACTAATTGCACTTCCCCAGTATTCTACCAATAAACCAAAGTCTACAGTCTGCTTTACCCCCGACTGAACTTAAGTGATTATTCCATTTCATATCTCTACAAAGTGTTACACCCACATATTTGTATGAGTTGGCTTATTCCAACAGTAGCCCATTGACATTATAGTTAAAGGATACTACATTTTCTCATTTTGTGAAGTACACAGTTTTACATTTCTGAACATTTAGAGCAAGTAGCCAATGTCTGCACCATGTTGAAATCTCATTAAGATCCAACTGAATATTTATGCAGCTTCTCTAAGATAGTACTTCATTAAAGATAACTGCATCACCTGTAAAAATAAATAAATAAATAAATAAATAATAATAAAAAAATGAAATAAAATTAAAAAAAAGTAAAAACACCTGATTTTACTTTTTATATTACATGCAAGTTCATTAATAAGCAACAGGAACAGCAAGGGTTCCAACACACTACCCTGGGGCACATCTGAATTGATTTTCACATCTGATGATGACCCTCCATCCAAGATAACACGCTGTGTCCTCACTACCAAAAGGTCCTCAATTCAGTCACAAGTTTCACTTGATACTCGATATCATTGTACTTTTGGCAATAAGCGTAGGTGCAGTAATGAGTCAAATGCTTTTTGGAAATCAAGAAATATTGCATCTAACTGACTATCTTGATCCAAAACTTTCAGTATGTCATGTGAGAAAATTGCAAGTTGGGTTTCGCATTATCGATGCTTTAGAAAACCATGCTGGTTGACATTGAGGAAGTCATTCTGTTCAAGATACCTCATTATGTTTAAGCTCAGAATATGCTCTTAAAATTCTGCAGCAAATTGATGTCAAGGATATTGGACAGTAGTTTTGTGGATCACTTCTACTACCCTTCTTGTAAATGGATGTGACTTGTACCTTTTTCCAAGAACTGGGCACGGTTTTTTGTTCGAGGGATCTACGATAGATTATTGTTCGAAAAGGAGATAACTCATATGCAAATTCAGTATAGAACCTGACAAGGATTCCATTGGGGCTTGGAGCTTTGTTCAATTTTAACGACTTCAGCTGTTTCTCAGCACTACTGACACTAATACTTATTTCATTCATCTTTTCAGTGGTAGTAGGGTTAAATTGGGCCACTCTCCTGGGTTTCCCATTGTAAAGGAACATTTGAAAGTGGAGTTAAGCATTTGACTTTTGTGTTGCTACCCTCTATTTCAGTTCATGTCTCATTTGCTGATGACTGGAAACTAGCTTTGGTGCCACTAACAGCATACAACCACAATTTCTGTGGATTTTTGTGAAATGTCGTTTGACAATATTGTGCTATGTTAGTCATTGAAGGCATCAGGCATTGCTCTTTTGCCAGCCGAACACATATAATTCAGCATCTCTCTATGTATAACCCTATGCTTTGTTTTACACCTATTGTGCAGTAATCTCTGTTTCTTTAGCAATGTCTTTACAGTGACTGTATAGCATGGAAGTTCCCTGCCATTATGAACTGTTCTACTGGGTACATATCTATCCAGTGCATGGTCAACTATCCTTTTAAACTTGATCTGGAGTTTCTCTACATGCTCCTGACCTGTGCTGAAAGTTTAAAGTTCCTGATTGAGATATGACATTACTGATTTTTTATCTAGCTAACTGAACAAACATGTATATCTTTCTTCCAGTTTTAGGCTGTTGTACTTTGGTAATCATTGTTGCCACAACCGAATCATGGTCACTGATGCCAGTTTTGATGTGGACATCCTCAAAGAGGTCAGCTCTATTTGTCACCATTGGATCAGTATACTGTATTTCCATCATGAGTGGGGTTCCCAACTATCTGTTTTACATAGTTTTCAGAGAAGGCATTTAGTAAAGTTTCACAGAATGTCCTATCATGTCCACCACTAACAAAACTTTAATTTTCCCAGTTAATTGTTGGATGATTAAAGTCTCCTCCAGTGTTTACAGTGTGATAGGGGAACTTATGTACAAGTTAACTGAGGTTTTCTCTAAAGTTTTCAGTTACATTAAGAGATGAGTCTGGTGAGCGATAGAAGGACCCAGTTATAATTTTATAACTGAGTCTTGCCCTAACAATCTCGCATGCCGTTTCAATTTCTATCTTGGTGAATTTGAGTTTATTGTCTACTGCAACAAATACACCACCTCCATTTCCCATTTGCCTGTCTTTTCAATATACATTTAAATTTCCCCCAAAAATCTCACTGCTATTAATTTCAGGTTTCTACCAGCTATCTGTACCTAGCATTATGTGAGCTTCACTGCTTTCCAGGAGTACTTCAAATTCTGACACTTTGTTGCGAATGTTTCGGCAGTTTACCATTAGGGTTTTAATACTCTCACCTGTGGGAGGCATTTCTTTTGATCTTACACTGATTCTTCGGGGTTTCCTACAGGTATCATTTCTGGATTGGATGGGATAAATTAAATGAAAGTCTCATACACAAGGATAAATTAGGTACTTTTATTATTTTACAATTGATGATTTACGCGTGCAGGGTTGATGTTTATTGTACAGGGGAAACAGTAATTTTCTCACAATCTTTTATAAATGCCACATTTTTACAGCTATGCGATTGTTTTAAAGTTTATTTAGAAAAACAAATTTGGTGTACATTCATAAAAAGTTTTCTCATCTGGTAGTTTGGCACCAAACCACACGTAATGCATTATCTCGCCAAAAATTGACAAAGATAGCTGATGGTGTGCAATGGATTCTGTTTTGATTCAGCCTCCTTGGGATTTGACTTCTTTTTTCTCTCTCTCAATGAGATAAAAGCAGAAGCTTTTTGATCATATTCTTTATCTGATGTTAAAAACAGGCATTACAGGGTTTCACTAGTGGAGGGCATTTGGCAGGGGAGTGGGGGGCAGGGCGGGGGGGGGGGGGGGGGAATTCAACTTGATGACTCTCAGATTATAATTCTTCACTCTTTCCACTGTGCCAACCATTGCATGAAAACCACGCTAACATAAATGACTCGTGCCTCACTTGAACCCTGCCAGAAATGCTGTTTTTTCTCCTAAATGCTTGGCCTTGTGGAAGTCCTGCTTCTGTCACTTTCATATCTGGCCAACCCCTGCATTTACTATAAATCTCGATGAAACTGGTGATGACGAGAAGGCGCAGTCCCTTTGTAAGGATGAATGAATAGATAAATAAAATAGAAAATAATGGTAATAATTGACAAAGGATGCATCATCTGCATTCCTTACAACCTTGTGATGTTGGTGTTCAGTTAAATCATTAAAGTACGTGGGGAATGGGAAAAGTCCGTATCTACTTTCTTGAAATGTCCTTTTGACTGATTTAGTTGTTAGTAACTGCTCATTTCTTTTATGCACTATCTTAACACACTGTTTCTTGACATTTCATGTAAGGTACCAAAAGAATGCAGAAGACGTTTAATGAAGCCTCTGACATACCTAATGAATACCTCCCTCTCCCATGGAGTATTCCCTGAACTCGCAAAAATCACAGACATTCTACTCGTGTGTAAGGAGGACATAAAAATGGATGTAAAAAAACTACAGACTAATATCATTAACCATTAACTACTATGGACATTGACAGGAACACAGTTACTGTGGTGGGGCCTCTCATACCACCTTTTTATTTATTTTATTTTATATAAACCCAGTGTTTTGATGAATACATATTTTCACGACGTTTTGTCATTCATTAAATTTCTTAGAAGTTGACTTTGTGCAAATTTGGATTTTTTCAACAACAATGCAGAATTTTAAACATTTAGACAAATAAAACAAAGCAAAATATGTGCCCCACCCCCCCCTCCCCCGGGGGCTCCCAGTTCTTTCATGAGTTCATGTGTGGCGCACATGGGGACCCGAGCTATTGCAGCTCATTCTTCATTCCCTAGCTGCTTTTCCTTCTCCCTGCCCCCTCCCTCCCTATCCCTGCTCCTTCCCCATTGCCACCTCCTTCCCCTCTCTTGGTGTTCTGCTTTGTGTCGACCTGGCTATTCCCCTGATGTCCTGTATCAGTTGCAATTTTTTTCCTTTTGCCTGTTCTTTCACCCTCTTAGTGTTTCGGTCCCCACTTGATGTTTGACCTCCACTTCAAAATTTCCAGTTTTTAGTGTGAGCCATATGGGCCTAGAATCTACGGTGGGGATTCCTCTCCCCCCTACCTTCCCCTCTCTCTTCCCCACTGTAGTTCCCCACTAGGTCACTAGCATGTGTAACCAGTCCATGTGGTGGGGCTGTTATGTACCCATATGGCTGAGCCCCCTGACAACACAGGGATCGCACTACTGATACCTGATCTGTTCCCTTCCCTTGTATGCCAAGGAGTGGTTGCTTGTCTTCTTGGGTCACCAGAACTCCCGGCAACGGCCGCCGTGCCAGACGGCCCTTGCTGTGGCTGGGTGGCGCCAATTGGGAGAGCCTTTGGTTGGAGTGGGTGGTATCAGAGCGGATGCTTGGCACGTCAATTGTATCAAGCTGCAAAAATCTGGCCGTTCTCACACACAGCCATCTCTTCGAATGATGAAGGATCCTTAAATGCTGTCTTGAATGACTTGGCAGCCTCCCCTTCCCTGGCTACTCCATGGGAGGAGGGCCAGGCTGAAACCTTTTCCCCGTTACCTCGTCTGTACTAGGACGGATGGAGACACATTCACCACCACAAAGCAATTGTTTTTCATGGAAAATATTAAGGACAAGTTTGGTGAAGTGGAGTCTATTAGTAACATGCGGTAGGGCTCCCTGTTGTTCAAACCTGCTTCTGCCACCCGGTTCACAGCTCTTCGTGCCTGTGATCCATCTTGCTAACGTCCCAGTGTCCATCACTCCTCACCAATCTCTGAATATGGTCCAGGGAGTGAGTTTTCGTAGGGACCTCACCCTGCAAACTGATGAAGAACTCTGGGCTAATCTGGAGTGGCGTGGCATTCATTTTGTTCGGCGTGTGCAGAAGGGTCACAAAGACAACCGCACCGATACTGGCGCCTTCATCCTGGCTTTTAAGGGGGAACCTGTGGTGTGGTGACTGTGGCCACCCCGTCCATGAGTGAACCCCTTGTGTTCTGCTGCCTGTGTGTGTTAATTGTGCTGACCACCACTCCCCTCTCTCACCGATTGCCCAGCTTACAAGAGAGAAAAGAAGATACAAGAATATAAATTCCTGTATCACCAGTCTTACACTGAGGCTCGCCAAAAGTATGAGAGACT
Source organism: Schistocerca serialis cubense (assembly GCF_023864345.2). Lineage (NCBI taxonomy): Eukaryota > Metazoa > Arthropoda > Insecta > Orthoptera > Acrididae > Schistocerca > Schistocerca serialis. The sequence goes on along the minus strand of NC_064644.1, from coordinate 487,880,234 downwards.
CCATCTGGTGTCACTATCTTCATTTTTCCGTTACTTCCCCCCCTCCTCCCCCCTTCTCCTCCCCCTTCTCCTCCCCCTTCTCCTCCCCCTTCTCCTCCCCCTTCTCCTCCCCCTTCTCCACCCCCGTTCTCCTCCCCCTTCTCCTCCCCCTTCTCCACCCCCGTTCTCCTCCCCCCTTCCTCCACCCCCTTCTCCTCCTCCCTCCTCATCCTCCCCGTCCTCCTCCTCCCCCTCCTCCTCCTCCCCCTCCTCCTCCTCCCCCTCCTCCTCCTCCCCCTCCTCCTGCCCCTCCTCCTGCCCCTCCTCCTGCCCCTCCTCCTGCCCCTCCTCCTGCCCCTCCTCCTGCCCCTCCTCCTGCCCCTCCTCCTCCCCCTCCTCCCTCCTCTCCTCCCCCTCCTCCCCTCCTCCTCCTCCCCTCCTCCTCCTCCTCCCCCTACCCCTCCCCCTCTTCCCCCCTCCTCCTCCCCCTCCCCTCCTCCTACCCCCTCCTACACCTCCTCCCCCTCCTACCCCCTCCTACACTTCCACCCCCTCCTCCTCCCTCCCCTGCTCCCCCTCCTCCCCTCCTTCTCTTCCTCCCCTCCTCTTCCTCCCCCTCCTCTTCCTCCCCCACCTCTTCCTCTCCTTCCCCTCCCCCCTTCCTCCCCCCCTCCCCCGTCCCCGTCTTCCTACCCCTCCCCCTCCTACCCCTCCCCCTCCTACCCCTCCCCTACCCCTCATCCCCTCCCTCTCCTCCCCTCCCCTTCCTCCCCTCCCCTTCCTCCCCTCCCCTTCCTCCCCTCCCCTTCCTCCCCATCACACCCCTCCCCCTCCTCCCCTCCCCCTCCTCACATCCCCCTCCTACTCTCCCCCTCCACCCCTCCCCCTCTCCCCTCCACCTCCTCCCCAAACCCTCTTCCCCTCCCCCCTCTTCCCTTCTTTCCCTCCCCCCTCTTCCTTCTTTCCCTCCCCTCTTCCCTTCTTTCCTCCCCCCTCTTCCCTTCTTTCCCTTCCCCCTCTTCCCTTCTTTCCCTCCCCTCTTCCCCTCTTTCCCTCCCCCTCATCACCTCCCCCTCTTCCCCTACCCCTCTTCCCCTCCCCCCTTCCCCTCCCCCTCTTCCCATCCCCCTCTTCCCCCCTTTCCCTCCCCCTCTTCCTCTCACCCTCTTCCCCTCCCCTTCCTCCCCTCCCACTCTTCCTCCCCTCCCCCTCTTCCTCCCCTCCACCTCCTCCTGCCTCCTCCTCCTGCCCCCTCATCCTCCTCCTGCCCCCACATCCTCCTCCTGCCCCCTCATCCTCCTCCTGCCCCCTCCTCCTCCTCCTCCTCCTCCTCCTCCTCCTCCTCCTCCTGCCCCCTCCTCCTGCCCCCTCCTCCTTCTCCCCCTCCTCCTCCTCCCCCTCCTCCTCCTCCCCCTCCTCCTCCTCCCCCTCCTCCTCCTCCCCCTCCCCCCTCCCCCTCCTCCCCCTCCCCCTCCTCCTCCTCCCCTCCTCCTCCTCCCACTCCTCCTCCTCCCCCTCCTCCTCCTCCCCCTCCTCCTGCCCCCCTCCTCCTGGCCCCCCTCCTCCTGCCCCCCTCCTCCTGGCCCCCCTCCTCCTGGCCCCCCTCCTCCTGGCCCCCCTCCTCCTGCCCCCTCTTCCTGCCCCCTCTTCCTGCCCCCTCTTCCTGCCCCCTCTTCCTGCCCCCTCTTCCTGCCCCCTCTTCCTGCCCCCTCTTCCTGCCCCCTCTTCCTGCCCCCTCTTCCTGCCCCCTCTTCCTGCCCCCTCTTCCTGCCCCCTCTTCCTGCCCCCTCTTCCTGCCCCCTCTTCCTGCCCCCTCTTCCTGCCCCCTCTTCCTGCCCCCTCTTCCTGCCCCCTCTTCCTGCCCCCCTCTTCCTGCCCCCTCTTCCTGCCCCCTCTTCCTGCCCCCTCTTCCTGCCCCCTCTTCCTGCCCCCTCTTCCTGCCCCCTCTTCCTGCCCCCTCTTCCTGCCCCCTCTTCCTGCCCCCTCTTCCTGCCCCCTCTTCCTGCCCCCTCTTCCTGCCCCCTCTTCCTGCCCCCTCCTCCTGCCCCCTCCTCCTGCGCTCTCCTCCTCCCCCCTCCTCCTGCGCTCTCCTCCTCCCCCCTCCTCCTGCGCTCTCCTCCTCCCCCCCTCCTCCTGCCCCCTCTCACCATCCTCCTCCCCCTCCCCCTCCTCCTCCCCATCCCCCTCATCCCCATCCCCCTCCTCCCCATCCCCCTCCTCCTCATCCCCATCCCCCTCCTCCTCATCCCCCTCATCCCCATCCCCCTCCTCCCCACCCCCCTCATCCCCATCCCCCTCCTCCCCACCCCCCTCATCCCCATCCCCCTCAACCCCATCCCCCTCAACCCCATCCCCCTCAACCCCATCCCCCTCATCCCCATCCCCCTCATCCCCCTCCCCCCTCATCCCCCTCCCCCCTCATCCCCCTCCCCCCTCATCCCCCTCCCCCCTCATCTGCCTCCCCCCTCATCTGCCTCCCCCCCATCTGCCTCCCCCCCATCTGCCTCCCCCGTACTCGCCCTCCTCCCCCTCGCCCTCCTCCCCCTCGCCCTCCTCCCCCTCGCCCTCCTCCCCCTCGCCCTCCTCCCCCTCGCCCTCCTCCCCCTCGCCCTCCTCCCCCTCGCCCTCCTCCCCCTCGCCCTCCTCCCCCTCGCCCTCCTCCCCCTCGCCCTCCTCCCCCTCGCCCTCCTCCCCCTCGCCCTCCTCCCCCTCGCGCTCCTCCCCCTCGCGCTCCTCCCCCTCGCGCTCCTCCCCCTCGCGCTCCTCCCCCTCGCGCTCCTCCCCCTCGCGCTCCTCCCCCTCGCGCTCCTCCCCCTCGCGCTCCTCCCCCTCGCGCTCCTCCCCCTCGCGCTCCTCCCCCTCGCGCTCCTCCCCCTCGCGCTCCTCCCCCTCGCCCTCCTCCCCCTCGCGCTCCTCCCCCTCGCGCTCCTCCCCCTCGCGCTCCTCCCCCTCGCGCTCCTCCCCCTCGCCCTCCTCCCCCTCGCCCTCCTCCCCCTCGCCCTCCTCCCCCTCGCCCTCCTCCCCCTCGCCCTCCTCCCCCTCGCCCTCCTCCCCCTCGCCCTCCTCCCCCTCGCCCTCCTCCCCCTCGCCCTCCTCCCCCTCGCCCTCCTCCCCCTCGCCCTCCTCCCCCTCGCCCTCCTCCCCCTCGCCCTCCTCCCCCTCGCCCTCCTCCCCCTCGCCCTCCTCCCCTCCTCCCCCTCGCCCTCCTCCCCCTCGCCCTCCTCCCCCTCGCCCTCCTCCCCCTCGCCCTCCTCCCCCTCGCCCTCCTCCCCCTCGCCCTCCTCCCCCTCGCCCTCCTCCCCCTCGCCCTCCTCCCCCTCGCCCTCCTCCCCCTCGCCCTCCTCCCCCTCGCCCTCCTCCCCCTCGCCCTCCTCCCCCTCCCCCTCGCCCTCCTCCCCCTCGCCCTCGCCCTCCTCCCCCTCGCCCTCCTCCCCCTCGCCCTCCTCCCCCTCGCCCTCCTCCCCCTCGCCCTCCTCCCCTCGCCCTCGCCCTCCTCCCCCTCGCCCTCGCCCTCCTCCCCCTCGCCCTCGCCCTCCTCCCCCTCGCCCTCGCCCTCCTCCCCCTCGCCCTCGCCCTCCTCCCCCTCGCCCTCGCCCTCGCCCTCCTCCCCCTCGCCCTCCTCGCCCTCGCCCTCCTCCCCCTCGCCCTCCTCCCCCTCGCCCTCCTCCCCCTCCCCCTCCTCCCCCTCCCCCTCCTCCCCCTCCCCCTCCTCCCCCTCGCCCTCGCCCTCCTCCCCCTCGCCCTCGCCCTCCTCCCCCTCGCCCTCGCCCTCCTCCCCCTCGCCCTCGCCCTCCTCGCCCTCGCCCTCCTCCTCGCCCTCCTCGCCCTCCTCGCCCTCCCCCTCCTCCCCCTCGCCCTCCTCCCCCTCCCCCTCCTCCCCCTCGCCCTCCTCCCCCTCGCCCTCCTCCCCCTCCTCCCCCTCCCCCTCCTCCCCCTCGCCCTCCTCCCCCTCGCCCTCCTCCCCCTCCCCCTCCTCCCCCTCGCCCTCCTCCCCCTCGCCCTCCTCCCCCTCCTCCCTCTCCCCCTCCTCCCCCTCCCCCTCCCCCTCGCCCTCCTCCCCCTCCCCCTCGCCCTCCTCCCCCTCCCCCTCCCCCTCGCCCTCCTCCCCCTCCCCCTCCTACCTCTCCCCCTCCTCCCCCTCCCCCTCCTACCTCTCCCCCTCCTCCCCCTCCCCCTCGCCCTCCTCCCCCTCGCCCTCCTCCCCCTCCCCCTCGCCCTCCTCCCCCTCCCCCTCGCCCTCCTCCCCCTCCCCCTCGCCCTCCTCCCCCTCCCCCTCGCCCTCCTCCCCCTCCCCCTCGCCCTCCTCCCCCTCGCCCTCTTCCCCCTCGCCCTCCTCCCCCTCGCCCTCTTCCCCCTCGCCCTCCTCCCCCTCGTCCTCCTCCCCCTCGCCCTCCTCCCCCTCGCCCTCCTCCCCCTCGCCCTCCTCCCCCTCGCCCTCCTCCCCCTCGCCCTCCTCCCCCTCGCCCTCCTCCCCCTCGCCCTCCTCCCCCTCGCCCTCCTCCCCCTCGCCCTCCTCCCCCTCGCCCTCCTCCCCCTCGCCCTCCTCCCCCTCGCCCTCCTCCCCCTCGCCCTCGCCCTCCTCCCCCTCGCCCTCGCCCTCCTCCCCCTCGCCCTCGCCCTCCTCCCCCTCGCCCTCGCCCTCCTCCCCCTCGCCCTCGCCCTCCTCCCCCTCGCCCTCGCCCTCGCCCTCCTCCCCCTCGCCCTCCTCCCCCTCGCCCTCCTCGCCCTCGCCCTCCTCCCCCTCCCCCTCCTCCCCCTCGCCCTCGCCCTCCTCCCCCTCGCCCTCCTCCCCCTCGCCCTCCTCCCCCTCGCCCTCCTCCCCCTCGCCCTCCTCCCCCTCGCCCTCCTCCCCCTCGCCCTCCTCCCCCTCGCCCTCCTCCCCCTCGCCCTCCCCCTCCTCCCCCTCCTCCCCCTCACCCTCCTCCCCCTCTCCCTCCTCCTCCCCCTCGCCCCTCCCCCTCCCCCCTCCTCCTCCTCCCCCTCCCCCCTCCTCCTCCTCACCCTCCTCCCGTCCTCCTCACCCTCCCCCTCCTCCCCTCCTCCTCCTCACCCTCCTCCCGTCCTCCTCACCCTCCCCCTCCTCCCCTCCTCCTCACCCTCCCCCTCCTCCCCTCCTCCCCCCTCCTCCCGTCCTCCTCCCCCTCCCCCTCCTCCCCCTCCCCCCTCCTCCCGTCCTCCTCCCCCTCCTCCTCCTCCCCCTCCTCCTCCCCCCTTCTCCTCCTCCCCCCCCTCCTCCTCCTCCTACTCCTCCTCCTCCTACTCCTCCTCCTCCCCCCTCGCCCTGTCATTACCCCAGCCCCATCCCACTCTCCCCTCCACCTCCCATGCCATTCGTGTGACCTCTCCCCGGCTGAAGAAGTGCCCCCCTTCTTTGGCATTTGCCAGTGATTCGGCTCCCTCCCAGGAACCCTCTCCCTCTCTCTCAGGCCAGAAGACTGTTACCACCACTCGACCACGAGGCGTACCATCTGTGGGCCCCAAGGTTGCCTGCTCTCTTTCAGATCCTGATCTTGCAGATGCCTTTACTCCCCCTGTGTCCTGTCCTCCTCCACCTCTGAAAGAGAAGAAGAAGAAACTACTGACCAAGTGAGCTGACCTCCTCCTTGGCTCCTTCATATCTGCCTTGGACTCGCACCACACGATCATCCAGTGGAACTGCAACGGCTACTATTGTCACCTACCGGAAATGCAATGTCTTGTCTCCTCTTATTCTGCGTTCTGTCTTGTCCTCCAAGAAACGCATTTCCATGATGACCACTCTCCCACTTTACGTGGTTATTGGGTGTTCTGTCAGAACCGTGCTGGCCCTGGGATAGCATCTGGTGAGGGTCTGCACTTTCGTTCGCTCCAATGACCTTAGTGACTGGATCCCCCTACATACCACCTTGGAAATGATAGCGGTTAGAGTGCAAATGACTCCGGCAATCAGCATTTGCAATGTCTACCTCCCTCCAGGTAGGCCACTTGCTTATGTTGCACTATCTACCTTACTTCAGCAACTCCCACCCCCGTTTTTGCTCCTTGGGGATTTCAGTGCCCACCATCCACTGTGGGGGAGTGTTACATCAATGGCTCGAGGTATTCTAATCGACCAACTTATCATGGACTTCGATTTGTGTCTCCTCAACGATGGTTCCCCTACCCACTTCAGTGCCGCTCATGGCAGCTTCTCTGCTATCAATCTCGCAATCTCCTCCCCTGCACTCGTGGCTTCCCTACATTGGTCATCCCATGATGACCTTTGTGACAGTGATCACTTCCCAGTGCCACTGTCGTTCCCCTGCTGCCGCCAGGCAGACAGGCCCCCATGTTGGGCATTCTGCAGGACCAATTGGCCTTTATACATGTCTACTGTCCACTTTGACACCTCCCTCTCGAATTGATGTAGTCACGCACGTCATCTCTGCCGCTCTTCACCATGCTGCTGGCACTGCTGTCCTGCTATCCACATTACCCCCTCGTCATCGGCCGGTGCCATGGTGGACCAAGGACATCACAGTCACTGTCCAGGACCACTGATGGGTGCTGCAGCGATTTAAGCGACACCCCTCTCAGACCACCGTCCTCACTTTTAAGCATTGTGCTAAGGCTCATTACATTATTAATCAGAATAAAAAGGAGTGCTGGGAGTGTTGTGTTTCCTCCCTGAGGACATATGCCTCTTTATTGCAGGTTTGGTCGAACGGCCATAGCATTCTGGGCCGCCAGCAACAGTCAACTGTCCAGGCTCTGGACATCAAAGGAGCTCTGTGCACTGATCCATTGGTCCTCACAGAACACCTTGCAACACACTTTGTGATGGCATCATCGTCCGCTTCCTATCCTCCTGCCTTTCTCCAGCAGAAACGCAGAGTTGAACAGACCCCCATCCATTTCATCCCACATAACGTTGAGCCCTACAATGCTCCTTTCAATGAACGGGAATTGGTGCAGGGTCTTAGCTCTTCACGAGACACAGCCACAGGGCCAGACTCCATTCACAGTCAGATGATTCTACACTTAGATGTTACCCAGAGGCAACAGCTCCTCGGGGTCTTCAATCACATCTGGCTCACGGGTGCTTTTCCATCACAAAGGCGAGACAGTATAGTTATTCCTGTCCTTAAGCCCGGGAAAATCCCAACGTCTCTAGACAACATTAGCCTTACAAATGTGCTTTGTAAACTGCTTGAAAGGATGGTCAACTCCAGATTATGTTGGGTACTCGAATAAGTGTGGCTTCCAGGCAGGGCCGTCTCCAACTGACCATTTACTCCGATTGGAATCAACCATCTGACAGGCTTTTACTCACCGTTGGCACCTTGTCACAGTGTTCTTTGACCTACATAAGGCGAATGACATGGCTTGGTGCCATCACATTTTAGTTACCCTCCATGACTGGGGCTTCCGTGGTCCCCTTCTGATTTTTATGCATCAGTTTTTATCTTACCGGCTCTTCCGGGTTGGAGTTGGCATTTCACTCAGCACCCCTCAGGTTCAGGAGAATGGTATTTCACAGGGTTCTGTGTCAAGCTCTTCCTCATTGCCATAAATGGGCTTGTAACCTCTGGTGGGCCTCTGTTTACCCCGGCGTTGTACGTTGACAATTTTTACTTTTGGTGCAGCTCCCACTTGATGGTGTCTGCTGAGTGCCAGCTCCAAGGTGCCATCTGATGGACCTCTATGTGGGCCACCGCCCATGGCTTCCAGTTTTCCTCCTCCAAAATGTGGGTTATGCATTTTTTGTCATTGACCCACAGTACACCCTGATCCAGAACTTTATTTAGGCAACGAGCTCCTTGATGTTGTAACACGGTCCCATTTCTTGGGCCTTATTTTTGATAACAAGCTGACATGGCTTCCCCACATTCGTCACCTAAAGACTACATGCATGCAGAAGCTTAATGCTCTCCACCTCCTGGCCCACACATCTTGGGATGCAGACTGTTCCACTCTTCTCCATCTTTACCGTGCTCTGGTTTTGTCCAGAATCGATTATGGTAGTCAGGTTTGTGCCTCAGCAGCTCCTTCCACTTTGAAACTCCTTGACCATGATTGTGGGGTGCCTCTGGCTACTGGTGCCTTTCACTCTAATCCTGTTGATAGTCTCCTCACAGAAGCAAGGGTTTTCCTCTACATGTCCAACGGAGCCAATTCTCTGACCATCCTGTATACCCTGTGCTCTTCGCCAATGAGGGATGTCTCCCTCTTAACACCCGCCCACGGGTGAGATTGTCGGTTGGCATGCTTCTCACTACCCTCTGCCAGGATCTCCATCTGCACTCACTGGACTGCGCCCCGTGTATTTCCTCCTGTAACCCCCCCCCTCCCCCCCTAGACCACAGATTAAGACCGCTCTCTTCCAGGGTCCTAAGGTCTCTGTTGCTCCTATGGTTTACTGGCGTCTTGTACGTGCCCCTCTCGGAAGGAGTCCACTGTTTTATGTCGTTTACGCATTTTCCATACCCGGCTCACCTATTGTTTACTCCTACGTAATGACCCACCCCATAATGTGGTTATGGCACCAGACTGAAGATATCTCACATATTGGTGGCATGTCCCCTTCTTTCGACCCTTCATCCTAAGTATAGTCATCCTGCTTCCTTAAATTTAATATTAGCGGTTTCCTCTGTGAAAGTGATTTTTATTTCCAGGTATAAGGTTCTCCTTTCGTCTTGGGGCAGGGGCTTGTTGGTTGTGATTGGGACTCCTTGTGCAGTCTTCATGTGACCCCCCCCCCCCCCCCCCTTTACCAGTTTTTAGATTTGGTCCCACCTTTTATGCATATACTGTGTGTGTTTAATGTTCATTCTTTTATAATTTGACTCTTCTGACTGTAGCAGTTCACTTTTAGCATACTCTATCTTATGTAACCCCCTTTGGAATTTCGTTTCTGATGACCTCGCTGTATGGTCCCCATTCTCTCTCAGTTAATCACTCAATCAAAATATGTGGTGTATTTTTAATTTGTGTGTTACAAAAATAACAGTAGATAGTCAGCTCTCTACTCACTCAATGATTATTGTCAGAGACATAATATTACAGGTTCGCAAAGTAACTAGTTGGAAAAACACACCTCATTTATGAGAAATTGGATGCAAATTCAGCTTTGAGTTTACTGCTCATTATTTCAAAATAGAGCATCTATTCCACTCTGTAATTTAATAAAGGGAAAAAATTATGCCACTTTTTACTTTTAAAAGTTTTTGTTTTTCAAATTGTTCTTTCAGCGTCTGCGGCTCATCTTGTATGTGAAATATTCTTGTGATGGTGTCACTCAACTGTCGTGGGGAGCATCCTATAGAAGGTTTATGCTTCATACGAGTCTCAGCAAGATGTCTTGCTAGTCTTCATGAAGATCAATTTCACCTTTATTTCTCCTTTTGGATAAGCTTTATGTACCACATAAGAATTCACATCACAAGCATCATTCACTAATCTGAAGAAAATGGCCAAAGGTGTCTTCTCGTTCGACAACTTGAGAAATGGGCAGTATAGACCACCTTTTAGCATATTATATTGAGGATCTTTCTTTACTGCATGGTGCATAGAAGAGATCAGAATTGCAGCTTTTGGCTTCTTGAGCACAAAGGAAACATGTTTCATGTTATCTGTAAAATCATAGACAGTTGTCTTCAAACATAGTTTCTTATTAGGTGGAAACTGATGTGGTATTTCCTTTTTATTTCTCTTCAGTGTGCTGACATATGTGAGGCCCTTTTTTTTAAAAATTCATTGACAAGTTCTACTGATGAGTACCAATTGTCACCTGTAATATTTCACCGTGTGTTTTCAGTAAGTTTCACCAATCGAAGTACAGCCTGTGTGGGAACACTGTGACCTCTTTCATAGTTTGAAAGAGTGCTTCTTCAGTTTCAGCACTGAATAAACTTCTCTCGTGTTGATTATTCAAATTACTTTAGCCAGTAGCAATACGTGAGCCCATCCATATCTTCTTAGTTATTGAATTGTGTTGCTCGCAGCTATGTCATACCTTCTTCTCTTTTTTTCAATAAAATGTCTTGGAAAATCGCAAATACCATCTCCTTTACTCACTTTCAATTTGTTTCCTGCACCGGGGAGCCAAATGAGATGTTCCATAGTGTTGGGTTAACGAATGTTGTACCTTGTGAACAGTGTGTCACCCAAAAAAATGTACGAGGCGCTATCCAAAATTTTCGGGACTGGTGCTGCCATCTGTTGAAACCTTACCTTTGGACTAATAGTCACCATCACCCTCGAAGTAGTTCCCATCCACACGTACACATCTGTCCCAGCACTTCTGCGACTGGAAGTCCTGTTTTCTGGAAGTCCTGTTCTTTGAGGGTGTTTATTACCGCCAGTGATGCTTCTTGATTCCTCTCTAGAGTGTCGAACTGACGGCCTTTCAGCTTGAGTTTCAGTTTTGGGAATAGTGCGAAGTCACAAAGTGCCAAATCAGGCGAGTATGGTGGGTGGGGTACAACCGCTATATTGCTTTTTGCCAAAAAGTTCCTGGTGAGCAAGGACGTGTGACAGGGTGCGTTGTCGTGATGCAGCAGCCAGTTCCCTGGATGCCAACGTTCGGGCTGTCATCGCTGCATGCTTTCATGGAACTGTCACAAAATGTCCCAGAAGTACGCGGAATTCACTGTTTGGTTGGGTGGGATGAATTCTTTATACAAAATTCCCTTGGTACCAAAGAAAACGATGATCGTGCTCTTCACTTTGCTCTTCACCTGTCTCCCTTTTTTGCGTCTTAGAGAGTCGGGGCTCTTCCACTGGGACGATTGTTGCATTGTCTCTGGGTCATAACCAAGTCATTGCAATGGTCTCCATAGCACTTTTCCCAAGATTCACGCAGAATTTAATACACATGTGCTGTTCTTTTTGCGGATCCATCGTAAAATTGCTACACACCAAACACAGAGTATCACGGTAATTACTGTGGACACGCAACACATTCTCCCAGCTGAATGCCACTCGCTCACTTACTCATCAGATATGCACCTAATGCCACCTAGTGGTGCAAAGGTCTACTACTCCTACCTTCCAGATGGCAGCATCAGTCTCGAAAATTTTGTATTCCACCTCGTATGTTCACTTTACGTTGTAAAGCAATTTGGGTGGCTGTTGTAGTTAATCACTTTTGTGAGCCTACCATGCAGCGTAACAGGGCTGTGTTGGAATTTGTAACCCTGTCGTGACATGTCGGTGCTGGAAGAGAGCTGTAATCTGCCCAAGCTACCATATGACATTAATCATTTAGCGTTACCTCTTCTGCATTTTATGTACAGTTTCAGTTACAGTAGCTGATGAACAGATCTATCTAACTTCGTAGCTCAGTGACAGATTCCAAAATATATGTGGCTTGCTTTGACATCAGCTATTAAATCCATTCATTCAATCAATGTTATTTTTATGTATCCAACTTTCAACTGTTTTAAAATCATTTACATTCTTGCACACACCCTTTTGCTCCTTGGCCCCCAAGGCACCATCAAGCTGCTACAGCTAAAGAGAAAATGCTCCACCACAGTAGGTGGAGGGGTTTACTCACTGTTGCATCTTGGCAATGTCTGGAGCAGATGTGACTTACACTTCACCTGTACATTCAAAATGAGAGCGCACTGTGGGATGTCACACATTTAACAACAACCTGAGACTACATCTTCAGTATGCATGAACATCTTTCATCAGCCTAAGACGACAAAAGCGCAACATGTTATCCTGTAGAATCCCATGTTACACAACATTTGGGCTTCTATTTGCCTTGTGAATTGTAGATATAAATGTGCAAATAGTCATCCAACACTAATAAACTGTAATAAAATAAATTTGAATGCTGAACTGAGACTGGTTGCTGCAACTCTTTCCTCATTAATAATTTCTCATGTTATGTGTTTACCAATTGCACTGTTACTCAGAGTAAAGCTTTGCAGCCATTCACATTGTAACCAGACAACTTAGACTCACATTTTTCCATCCACTGTAAGGCAGATAAATAAAATTCTTTCTTATAATTTGGCTTAGATTGTAAATCTTTCTTTCAGAAACGTTATTCGCAGTTGTGGCCAGTAATTTGCTTGAATCAAGATGGCGATATTACAGAGATACATTACAATAATCGAACCATGGGACCTCTCCAAACACCATCTCACATAGTTGTTCCCTTTTACCATGCCTATAAGGTAAGTTAAAATACACTTCATGTCAGTGAAGATCATCAGCATTTATGTATTTATCAAATGTATTTTTCCCCTTAAAATAACATTGAACTAGTGTTGAAAAAATGCATTGGTTCTTGTTATCTCATTGCTGGTACTGCTTCCTTTTTTGTGCCAGGAACAAGCACCAATACCAAATTATAACTGAGTGGTGGCATGAATAGTAGCACAAGGTGCAGTAAAAGTGTTTGACAAGCCAAATACATATGCAAATTTACTTAAAAACAAAGCTTATCAAATAGTATGTTATACAGTGAAGACGATAAAATACATTTTTACAGAATATCAAAAACAAGAGAAATACAATAAAAGAAATGAAATCTAAGGTAAAGAAGGGGAGTGGGGGAGAAAACAAGTGAATGCTAGGTGGTACAGTATACTTGTCATATCATATAAAAAGGAAATATGTCTACATTAAGTTCTACTGCTAAAATAAAGTTCACATGGCTAAAATGAAGAATGAGAAGAGGAGGGGATCAGAGATGCCGATTGACAACCTTTATTTATTACATATATTCACAACAAAAATGCTATTATAAAAGAAATTGACATTACTGTTGAAGTTGGTGTGGCCAGTGGATATACTGAAAACTTTATTCGTGCAACGAGAAATAAAATTTTTAACAGGCGAAAACCACATACAGTACCGTCTATTGAGAAAACCAAATTTAGTTCCTTATCTTACTTTTGCTCAGTTTGTGAAAAAATAGGCTAGAGCTTCAATTAAGCCAATGTAAAAAATAGTGTAAAAAAAATAAAAATAAAAAAAAATCTTCGGTTACTTTTATGCTTTTGCCTTGGTAGCAGGACACACAAACTTAAAAACTCTGGAATGTACAAAATTGATTGTGGTTTGTGTGACATACTTGTAAAAAAAGTATATGTATGGAGTGTAGCTATGTATGGATGTGAAACATGGAGGATAAATAGTTTAGACAAGAAGAGAATAGAAGCTTTCGAAATGTGGTGCAACAGAAGAATGCTGAAGATTAGATGGGTAGATCACGTAACTAATGCATAGGTTACTGAAAAGAATTGAGGAGGAGAGGAATCTATGGCACAACTTGACTAGAAGAAGGGATCCATTGTTAGAACATGTTCTGAGGCATCAAGGGATCACCAAGTTAGTATTGGAGGACAACGTGGAGGGTAAAAATGTTAGAGGGAGACCAAGAGATAAATACATAAGCAGATTCAGAAGGCTTTAGGGTGTAGTAGTTGGAGATGAAGAAGCTTGCACAGGATAGAGTAGCATGGAGAGCTGCATCAAACCAGTCTCTGGACTGAAGACCACAACAACAACTTATAAAAACAACAGCGCCCTTTGTCCACATTCAAAAAATGAAGGACGCATTCTGTCCTCAATTAATGGCCGCTTGGAAGTCTTGCATATTGCTTCCAAAGGATGGGATTTGGACATTCCTGAGGAGTCTGAAATTTATATTCATCATTCTAATAGCTCTCTTCAAACAGTTAACGAATAAACAGGGTCAGCTCACAGTTGATTGTTGATTGTAATTGATGGCCTGTTGCACATGTAGATTATTTCCAGGTTCTACTGTATATCCTTCTTTTTATTTTTCCTGCATAGTTTCATCCTTTTTATATGGAGTCTTGTACTTTTGTTACTCCCCCCCTCCCCCACTTTTAATATGATGTTCAATGTAACTTTACTTTTTGTTACAGTTTGTTGACCAATTTCTGCTTTTGCATGATAGTAAATTGTTGTCTTATGCCACCATTCTCTTTATCTCCCATCCATGTTGTCCCTTCCTCTTGGACGTGGCCGATGTCCTTTCCCATCCTTCCCTAACCTGATGGGACTGATGACATCACAGTTTGTCCCCTCCCCCAAATCAACCAACCAACATTCCTCTTGAGCTTTTTCTGTTTCTTTTTCTTTTCTTCTTCTTCTTTTTTCTTCTTCTTTTTTAACTAACCCCAACCCTCCTACTCTTATTTATTTCCCCCTCCCCACTTTTTTTATCTTCACTCTTTATTGGCAGTCACAAATTACATACACAGCCTATGTAAATCCAATATGGACTACATTCTGTTGTTTGTCATTTTGTTAATGTTCACTCATTTTGCAATGGTATATTTCAATCAGAGTTTTGACAATAATTTACCTTCATCCAAATTTTAGCATCATATAATTAGTCATGTAAACTGATTTTACTCTTTAACCTCTGCAATGTAGCTGCACACATTTCTTTATGCTTTTTATCAATGTTATCTAGTACTAAAATTATATTTATTTTAATTAATTATGCCATGTTATTCACTGTTCGTGAATATGTCTAACAAAAAAAAAAAACTTTGTCAATTGGCACCTCTTTTCCCCACATCTTTCCATTCTTAATTTTAGCCATTTGAACTTTGTTTTAGCAATGCAGCTTAAGAAGATTCTGTATTTTGTAAAACATAATGTACGTGTTATGTAATACGACACATTTTTACTGTGCCATCTAGCTTTCCTGGTTTCTCCCCCACCCTTATGCTTTAATTTAGTTTTGGGTTTCATTTTCATTATAATTTTCCTGCTTTTGATATATTGTAACAATGTGTTTTAAGGTCTTTGTTGTATAACATCCTATTTGATATGCTTTGTCTTTAAATAATTTTGCATCTGTATTTGACTGTTGAACATGTTCAGTGCTACCTTGTGGTACTATTCATGCCACCTGGTGACAGAGTTCGTTTCTTTCAATGTAACATCACATTGTCTCACTCAGTTGTACTCTGATGGCATTACTTTTATATGATGCTATACCTTGTGTATGAAGCTTCTGTTTTAATTTACATTCTTTTAAACTGTTGTTAATTTTGTTAAATGGTAATTAAAGAAAAGCTGTGTTCTGCATGACTTTTTGTAACCTTTCTGCATGTATTTTGAAGAGGAAACGTGTCAGTAAATTTGAGTTGCTGAATGGCAAGTGACTAAATTTTTTTTCAGCAGCCATAACAGCAGCTTATACAAAAAAAAAAAAAAAAAAAAAAAAAAAAAAAAAAAAAAAAAAAAAAAAAAAAAAAAAAAAATGTTTTATATAATGGACATCAAAATCTTGTGATTCATTACATGCTTAAACTGCAGATCCTTATCTTTCAAACATGTCTTCCATAGTGGTTGAAAAATGTTTTTGCCCTTCATGATAAAGCAATTCTGGTTTTTACAACACTGTAGTATTCTTGAAATTAATGATTGCTCTCAATTTCTTCAAAGACTTGCAGCTCTTTCAACTCAAAATGTTGTAATGGGAAGTGTTGTCAATGTGTTCCAGATCAAACAGAAAAGTTAATAATTTGTGAGTAAAGGAAAGAACTCGCCAAATAATCGTCATGTGCAATAAAAGAATGAAACTTCACTAGCTTTTGAATGAATCCTTTTTCAAGCCAGAGTATACACATGTCTGTACAACCTCAGGAGTTTTTTTGCAAAGTTTCATTGTTTCTTGTGTGCCTATTGATTCAACACTTCCACTATTTGGTGAATTGCTTCCTTTACTCACAGATTGTTTCCATGCTGCCTGAGCTTCCCATATCATAGACAAAAAAATGATTAGAAGTTGTGTTTCATATATTTCTTTTTCCTCCAGAACTGTAGAAAACAGTTTGTCCTCCATCATCATAATAACAGAAACTCATTATATACTTTGAGGAAGTTTCATTTCCATTGCTTTATAACTGTTATTGCAACTGTTCCACTTGCGACGACTGATTTTGTGTCCTGCTTTTTATTGAAAGTGATAACAATGTGAGTGGCATTAACAGCTTTTTCTGCTAACAGTGTGGTACTCTACAAATGTGTTAATTCATCGTGAAGGTATTATTCCTTTATTTTGGGTTCAGTTTTGAGTCTATAAGAATATAGAAAAGTTTTGGATGTTATATGGAGTTAGCTTGTTCAGTCTATTTCAGTTATTTTCTGTGTTCCATCATATAAACTCATGAAAATATTGGTGGAAGTTTCATTTTTATTATTTTATGACTGGTGTTGTAATTTTTCCGCTTATGATTACACTGTTAGTTTTTAGTGATAATTTTTCTGTTTTCCATCAACTTTGGTAATGCTACTCAGTTTTGGTGTATTTATTGATTTTTTTCCCCCCCCAAAATTTCAACAGCTGTTCTCCGATCGAATGCGTCAAGAATCATCAGAACTGCGATTTCATTTACTGCCCGGAGATGTTGTTGCCTTTAACAATCGTAGAGTTTTGCACGGGCGAACGAGTTTTGATCCGACAAAAGTTTCAAGGTAATTTTCACTTTTATCACATTAGTAAGGCTGATAGAGCAAATAATAAAATATGTTTCTATGAGAAATGGAAGTAAGTGATTTAAATGACATATACTGTTCTACATGTCTTAGGAAAAAATGTCAACTAAAGCTAGGAAAATATCTTAATTACCGTGTGGAAGCAGTCTACTTTTTCGACCGTGCGTTCACTGAGCAAAGAATGGGGAAGTAGGTGTATTCAGATATTAGGTTGGAAAGTCAAACACGATCTACAGCATGAGAGGAGAAAATCTTTCATTAGAGGTAACTAATAGAATGTAACAATGTAAAATCCAGGATGGAATGTAACAATTTTATGAAAGGATACACAATATTATAAAGGCCACCAACAAACTGTGGCCAACAAACAACTGGACCACCCTGTTGCTGAGCACGCCGTCTAACACGACATTATTCATTTCAATGACTGCTTCTCAGCCTGTGCCATATGGTCCTTCCCACCAACACCAGCTTTTCTGAATTATGCAGGCAGGAATTCTCACTGCAATGTATCCTATGTTCCCATAACCCTCCTGGCCTCAGCCATCTAGCCCTCCCTGTTCCCATTCCAGCCCTACATAGCTCTCCCCCATCTCTCCCCCGCCCACCATCTAACCTCCTGACTGCACTTAGCTGCCGTACCCTCTCTCCACCTTGTTCCTGCATGCTCCCCAGCAGCACTTCACCATCCCCCATCCATTTCCTGCTAATCCTCCCCCTCCCCACCGCAGCCTCCTCCTCACCCCCAACCAGTTGCCTCTCCCATCATGCACTACTACTACTACTACTACTGCTGCTGCTGCTGCTGCTCCTGCCTGCGAGTCAGCATCTCCGTCATATGATGATTTTCATAATATTAATGTAAGTATGGTAAAGAAAGTTCCAGGCACCTTCACATCACCATCACTGTTGCTGCATGACTCACCAGATCCAGTGCCCATGTGTCTCATTCATGTCCTACACACTTGCCACCACTCCCTCCAACATTCCTATCTCGCACACTGACTGTCTCCCTACGAACCTCCATATACCAGTCCTCCCAGTTCTAGCCACCTTCTTCCTGTAGCCACCCTACCCCATCCCACCCAACACAACACCTCACCCCAGTCCAATTGCTGAACTGCAATCCCGGCATTGTGTGTTCAGCCAGCACAGTGTAGCTGCATAGAGGTGTGCAAGAGAGATACTTGTCTCTAACAGGTGGGTCATCTCTGGCCCTGGGATCTGAGTGACCTGCTTTTCCTTTTTAAACTACAGTGACCTATCCCTTTTTTTCTTCCTGTAGAAGGTACTAATAGTTTCAAAGGCTAGGATAGTATCTTATACTTTTATGTCTGTGTCGGCAGTCCTAATAACTTCACTTCCAGAAGCTAAATACTGAACAGCATTTCTAGCTTTCTTGGTGGGCGGAGGGGGGGGGGGCCGTTTATAGAAAAAAAATCTACATTTAGCTTTAAGATATTTAGAAAAACAGGAAAAATTTAGAGTGCATCATAAATATGCATTGAGATGCATTAGTTATAGTTCTGTTACACAAATTCATAAGGAAAGTGAGTAATGACGTCATTGCAGGTGTAGGCAGCTGGATTCCTTAAAGCCTAATTGTAAAACTAGATAATAATACAATCCCATCAATACCATAATCTGAGGTAAATAACACTAAGCTTTTCCTCCCATCGGGCTAAGGGAGGGACATTTCTTTCTCTTCATACTTTTTTGGGTAAATATCATAACAGTCAGATAATTTATAAATATAGTGCAAACAGGCTCTATTAAATTTTGGTTTAATGTTCTGTGTTAGTGTCTTACTGTCACTGTTCAGAAGCAAACAGCTGTTCTATGTTTGAGATGTGGTAGCTCAGTGCCTAAAGTATAGAAGTTCAGTAGCCAATTAGATTTTTTTCTACCTCTTTTCATATCATTTCGTATTCCATTGTGGGTTGCTAGGTGATTCAGAGTGCAAGGTTGAAATGAAAAGTCTAAAAGTTCAGGATTTGAAATCAACATTGTTTGCCACTTATCTTTTCTGGTAATACTTTCTCCCTGGTTCAGATTGTACTTAAATTTAAGGGCCCACGAGCTGTATCTTACTTTGTCAGTCAGTTCACAGGTCAGAGGAAGGTGTACTGTTTCCAGTCTCTCTGTAAACTGAAGAGTGAGCAAGCCAGTCCCCACTCTGATCCACTATGTCACAAGAAGCAACTAAAAGGTGTTTCCTGAGGTTATGCAGAACTTTTCACAGCACGTTTTAAATCTGTGGTGACTCAGTGTGCAGCATCCAAGAAGTGTATATTTTTTACTAAATGCATTAACACTATCATCAATACAGAAATTAGTATTTAATGTAATTAACATGAGAAACTCTCGCCTACCTGATCAAAAGGTTCCAGACACCTCTGTGTAATGGATAACTGACTACTAGATGTTATGAGAGGCTTATCCACCTGCATAAAAGAAGGTGAGGAGTATTGTGTTGTCAGAAGAGAAAATATAATAGCGGAATGATTCAATCAGAAGAGTGGAGCATCTTGGAATGTGGACTAATCATTGTATGTCATTAGACTAACAAATCCATTAGGTAGATTTCTACCTTTCTAGAGCTGCCCGAATCAACTGTTGGTGATGTGATTGTGAAGTGTAAACGTGAAAGAACAATCACAGCCACACACTAAGTGGACCTAATGTAGTGACATACAGATACTGTCAACCTGAGTGGTTGTAAAAAATCACACAAAATCAGCAGAAGTAATCATTCATGATAAGTGCCATCAGGAATCCAGTTAGCACAATGTCTGTGCTGGTGTAAAGACTGATGCTGCTAGGCAGTATATGACTGGAAACAAGTGATTTTGAGTGATTAATCACATTATGTCCTTGGAAATCTGTGCTGTGCTTAAGAGAATGCTAAAAACAGAAGGATACGAGCACATTTTATGCCATTGTGTACTCATAAACTATAGGAACAGTTCAGAGATGATGATAGTTTGTATCAGCATAACAATTTACCCTGTCCTAAAGTAGCATCTGTAAGACAATGGTTTGTGAACAGTAACATTCCTGAAATGAATTGACCTGATCAGAGCACTGATCTGAACACAGTGGAACTCTGGGATGAGTTAGACGACTGACTGCCTTCACTTGAGATCCATGTGTTCAAAATCACTACCTTTTCTGGTTTTGGATCTCGAGGAAAATGGGCTGGCATTTCTCCACTGACATGAAAATGTCCCCAGCAGAGGTCAAGCAGTCATAAAGGCAAAGTGTGGGCACACCCTATATTAACGTCCATTAATAGGTGTTCATATACTTTTGATAAGTTTTAGCATTTGTTCAAGTATATGTTTATGTAAACATAACTTTTATTACTCTACCCTGTGATATTTTAGCTATTAACAAATGAGTAAACTTATGATTTAGTTACTATAAATTTTCAGTGTTAGTTTTACATTTTTAACTCAATGAAATTGCTGTGTGTGTTTTCAGGCACTTGGTGGGATGTTATGTCGATATTGATGAAGTAACATCCCTGTATGATGCCTTACTTAGTAAGGGGCAACAGGTGCAGTAATACCAGAACTATCAATAGGTAATAAAACATTTGCACAGTGTGCATGGCACCTGTAACATTTTAATGTATTTCCTGAATGTATCTTTGAAGATGTATTTCATGTCCTGCAACTGATTTTCTGCACACCTTGAAAATTGTGATAAAATGGCACACTCCAAAAAGGATTGGTTTAAATTTGAAATTATGCATGTTTCTTGTAATTGCTTAAATGTTTATCAACATAATATGTCAACGTAATAGCACATATCTTTTGACGTTAATCATATACTTGTATTTCATGTTTAGCAAATGTCAAACTTCCACATTGAATAATATTCATATATAACAACCCTAGAGTACATAAACTGACAGAAATTTATATTGTCATGACACTGTTTATGGTAATTCAAAGCTTAAAGCATTACTTGGATGAGAAAGCTCTAGACAGGGCACTTTGGTTTATAGAAATGTTGCACTATAGAATTAAATACAGAAACTGCTAACAAAAACAAAACAGATTAGGCCATTTCACAGGTACTGCACAATAACCAACTATGATGAACGTATTTGAATATAAATCTCAGGCTTTCTGAATGACGGGATTCTTAGTCCTAATTCTTAAGTTGCAAAGGGAAAACATCTAGAGTTCACATTTTATTTGTTTCTGTGCTGGACTTGCTATTCTTTCGTCTGTTGTAGGCAGGAAAAAATGTACTTTCTTGTTGAGTAGTACAAGCAGTTAAGTTTCCTGTTGGAAGTAACAAGTCAGGTTTCATCATTAATTACAGTTAAGCTATTTGTGATATGAAGTGCACACTGTCTAGATTTTTAGGAAAGATTCTAAACACATCAGTGCAATATCGAAACACAAAACACTGTTGTCTGTGGATTGAATAATGCTTCAGCAGTTATGGCACACTTGACAGGTGTATATTGTATTCTTGCAGGACAAATGACAAATAATGTGATCGGAGAAATTATACAGTGCTTTCGCCATGCTTCTGAAAGAGTGACCATCATGTGTCGTGCATCAGAGTAGACACAAGGTATGTAACTTTGAGCACACAACATTCCTGAGAAATAGTTCCCAATTTCTTGCCCTGCCCATCCCGTTTTTCCCTATGGTTTTATTGTCTGCTTTTCTTACTTATATATGTGAGGTCGCAATATTTCAGCCCTTCAGCTCGACTGTCCCAGACAGTGTAATAAAACGTGTATCCAATACAGATGTTTTTCTCATCGTTCCAACAGTAGATAAGTAACTAGAAAATTCAGAAGAAAAGTGACTATGTAGTGTGCCAAACATTCCTTTTAAAAGTATGTATAGATGTCTGTCAAGTAATTGTTTATATTTTCCGCTCATATTGTAAACTTCATAATTGAGGAGCATTTTTTTGAAAGCTCGTAAAGCTCAGTTGTTGCTTGTTGCTTGCATAATCTGTTGAAACAATCTTGTCAAAAGATGATATCCACTGCTGTTGTAGGACATTGACAACTAGGAATTTTTACAAAACTCAATATTTGCTCTCAGCTGATTAAAGCAAAAGTCAATAAACGCACTCTGTGCTTCGCTTCTGAGGGACATGAAGAGAGAATAACAATGTGGGGGAGAGTTTTCCGGGGGGGGGGGGGGGGGGGGGGGGGGGACTATTGGCAAGCACTTGCTGCCAGCAGAAACTATCAACAGAAATAAATTAATGATATACTCCTGATTATTGCTCAGTCCAAGCCAGTGTTGCCAGGGAGCAGGAACATCAAGAAAGAAGCAAAAAGGAAGAATACTCTTTCGATAAAATATTGCACAAGGAAAAAATGGCCAGACTGAGCCTGGATGTGACACAACATTTCAGGCAATGTCAGAGATATCCAAAAACACTCTAAAAAGCAACAAGATTTGAAGAAGGAAAAAAGAATCAATTGATAACAAATGACTGGATGCACAGACTTTGTGCAAAAAATGTTCTATGCAGTAGTGGAGGAGAAAATCCAAACGTGGTTAAAGTCTGTTTTGATATGCAATAATGAAGGGGGGGGAAATCCAAATGTGGTTAAAGCCTATTTTGATATACAGAAGAATAAGCCAATACCGAAGCTATCCGATTGTGAAGTTATTATTCAAGACTGGTTTTGTTGTTCAGTTTGTGCATTATGATTAATTACTAAGAACAGACAAAGGATTGCTTTTTATACTTGGCTTGAAACAGAAGGACCGAAAGGATGCTACCAAATAGCCTCTGCTCTATTGTATTTTCTTAGAAATCCTAAGGTGTCCCAGCTAAAGAATGGTTGATATGAAATTTGTTTAATTTCTGGCTACTGCACCAGTCAAAATAAACAGTACGGTAATGATGTGGCCACTAATGGCCATCCTGAAAGAAAGCAGAAAATTTAATTAGCTGGTACATCATTTCATTATTCATAGTCACAGCTTATAACCCTGACAGTGTGTTTGGTAGAGTGGACAAAGACTACCACAAAAAAGGAAGATAATCTTTTACTGACTGAATACTATAAGGTGCTGGAACAACATGGCATCATTGAGATATTAAATAAAGATGGGGAAGCAAAGGATCTCAAGTTCAGTGCACTAAAAGCCACATGATCTAATAAGCCTTTCAAAATAACTTCTTAGTGAATGATGGCTTATGAAGAGTCTAAGAAGAAGGTATTGTCAATGTCAGACACTTATAAAAGATCTCTTGTAGTAGTTTAGGTACGGAAATCTGGACTACTGCCACGAAGTGAGGAAAGCAGCCACCTTGGAAAGAAGAACATGTTCATCAAGCAAAAGAAAAAGTATGTCTTAAAACTTACAAGGCATTTCAACATACCAGGAGGGGCAGATGAGTTTTATAAGGACATTGTTGAAAAGGATCAATGGATTTCCATTTTAGTATCATCATAGTCTGTATTTTTTGTTGTATTTGAATACGTTTGCCACTATTTTGCATTTCTGCATGTCAAAACTTTATGGAAATGTATGATGCTAAAGTGTTATATTGTAGCACATTATTCTGTTTCAATGGAAAATGAATACCTTTGTTTGTAATTAATGTTCAAGATAAAAAAGTAATGGAAGAAAATCAATTTAAATGAGTACATTAACAAAACTTTTAATGTCCATTTCTGCATTTATCGACTTTCGAGAAAACTTGGAAACTTCGTCCCTCTATTCTCAAATAAAATTTGAAAATTTTTGAAAGGTCAGACACACAATCAGAAGTGCCTATAAAAGCTATGTAAACGTAAAATTAGTATTTTGTTATGGTATTTCAAAAATATGTTTCCTGAAAAATTTACTTTTTCGCATTTATCTGGTTTTGAATAAAATGCTCCTCAGTTGAGAGGTACATGTGTAAATAGTTAACAACTTGGTACTTACTACCAATATCAAGCCATCAGGTTGTACCTGCAACGTGTAATTGCAAAAACTAAGATATTAAACAGCATTTAATGTCAACTTACAGAAATATTTTCCATTTAGTTGCAAGGTTTGAGGCCTTCCAGATGTAAGGTATTTTGTAGAGGCTCTTGAATTTGAAGGTACTGTACTGCAATAGTATCCAAAGTAATGACTGAGAGATTCAGTTGTTTAAAATTACTTGGAAATTAATATCTGAATAGTAGCTATGAAGGTATCATTAATTCGTATACTGTGCTATAACATATCTTTTAATGTTTTTATTTTACATTACTGGGCCACTTCCATTTTGGAGGGGAAACTAGTACTGCTACTGCTACCACTACAGCTTTCATAATTTCCTCCTTGTCACACATAGCAGTATATTTAAGAATTTGATATGTAGTAGACAAATAACCTTAGTTCATATGAGTAGAGTACATGCAAATTTGTTTAGCAGTTAAAATATTATTACTTGTCTATGCTTCACCAAGGCAGTTAACAGCACATTCCATTAACATTTAAAGACTGAAGAGTCACAAGCTCTGATGATTATTAATGAAAGTGTAATGATAATTTTATGACATTTAAAATGGAGTCAACATTATACAAAATTTAATGTTCATGTTCATTTAATTATACGAGTGTTGAAGATGTTTCAAGTCTATGTGTTACATGTTCTGTAAATTTTATGTATTGTATTTTATGTATTGTTACTTAAAGTAGTGATTGGGCTTTTTATACTCAATTTTGAAATTGGCTGTGGTACACGTATATGTTGTTGTTAAAACATTCTTTTATACTGAGCAAGAATTAAAACATCTGTCATGGTTTTCTTACAGTAGTCATAACTGTTAGTCACTCAATAGATTGTATATAGTCCTGTTGTATTAAAAATTTTGTAGCAGACATCAGATCTTTATTTTCAAAAACATATTCTTTAGTAACAGTATTTTTTTCCTAAAGCACAAACACATCATGATGTATTATGTAAATTAATAGAACTATTTGTGTCAGTCACTTTTATTGACTTCCAAGATGTGTTTTGAAGACTTACAGTCTCAACTCCTGGTGAATTGCATTAGAACTTCTTTTTGTTGATGTGGCCATTTATCTCTCCTATCCTATTTTCAATGGAATGATGGATTTTATGCATCACTTGTTCTAACATGTCACTGAAGTTGCACATTATGAACAACATCATAACACAGATGCTTATGATTCGTTCCAGCAAAAAAAACGCTGTGAATAGTACGCAAAGATGGAAGAAAAAACAATCCATATACCATACAGCTATAGAAATACAGTGTCTTGAAAGCCAAAGAGCATAACCAGTTTATGTTGTGAATCAAATATACAGACAGCATGCATATACATTGTTACATCTTCAGAACTTTTTGCATAAACAGAGCCTTATTAAAAACAAGCTTATATTCACAGATTTCAGCATATGTATTTGTCAAATATCCTGTCTTCAAGTGTAAAAGAACACTATTGAAATACAACAAAGTTGCAGCAAGTAATTCTTGACTTGCCAAGCCGATACCTTATTCAGAAAATAAAGTCTGGAGTAGTGATGAAACTCTGTGAGAACAAGGAGTAATTCACCTGATGGGTGTGGCCAAGTTATCAAAATACAACACACTCACTTTACAAATTTTGCTTTTGAAAACCCATAGAGTAACAGTCATGCCATGTTTGTTTCAGATGAGATGATGACGGATGCATAACATGTTATTAACTACGGATAGCAATGGCTACTAACAAGTGAACTCTCTTAATTCAATCCAGTAACACGAAATTACCATATTTCACCTTTTGGAGCAACATATAACTTTATTCATAGTTGTAAATAATTTAGTTAGTTAATTAGGTTGTTGTTAGCTCCATTGATATTTGAACAATTCTTTTATCGAAATGATGTGGAATGACTCAGTTTACAGGATATGTATACATGATTAGTGTTAATAGTAATGAACACATTATTATTTTTAGCCCTACTCGCGTAGCTACACTCTTTTTTTTTTTGGCTACCAGGTGTAAAGGAGACCCTTCACTGAATAGCACGTGTTGAGTCACTGACAGGCACACACAAAAGAGAAAGAAAACTTGCCACCTTGCAGAATAAATCCGTTGTCGAGCTAGAGTATTTATAAGTAGTTGGCAACACATGAAAATTAAATTAATACATACATGAAACTGAAACACAGTTGTTGTAGTGAAATAGAGGTAAATAGGCTTAAAACATAATGAAGTGAGCAGTATTAAAGTTGCAGACAGTATAAGTTGAAGGTATTCTTTCACTGTCAGTCACATTTCTGTGATTTAAGTAATAAATTAGGATGCTGTGCTTTGTTTTCCAACCATGAAAGTCATGGGCCCTGTAGTGAACAAGTTAATGAAAACCCTGAATGTCATCATTGCAGGGGAAGACACGTAATTTCAGAAACACTGGTTGGCATGTGTAACATTCATGATATTGTATGTATTAGTTTGCATGATTGTTTGTCTGCCTATGACATTCAATAACTTAACAGAACTAGGTGCAAATTTACAGACACACATGACATTGTTATTATTATTATTATTATTATTATTATTATTATTATTGATCCACAGTCTGTTTCAAATCATCCTGCGTGCCATTATCAAGGTGGCCATTCATCTACAGATGACAATAAGATGATTTCTGGTAGAATTATTTAATGTTAAGTTACTTATGACATAGCAGCTTTGAAAACCCTTCTGCTCTTCTTGCATCACATCACAATGATACAACCCCTTACTTTTCCAATCGTGTTGTTCATTATTTATTGCCTACTAAGAGTGTTGTGTAATCCACACAGCCTATTTATTGCCCTGTGCAATCTCAAATTCGTGTCACCCTCGTCCTCGACTAACCATGTTGCGTCATCAGAGGCTCAAAACATGTTTCAGCATATCTTTTCCAAAGGGAAGACACACATTTTATGTGGATTACATACACATTCTGGCTTGAGATGCAGGAGTTGGCAGTCGTGTGTGTGTGTGTGTGTGTGTGTGTGTGTGTGTGTGTGTGTGTGTGTGTGTGTGTGTGTGTGTGTTTGTGTGTGTGTGTTTGTGTTTGTGTTTGTGTTTGAGTTGGGGGGGGGGGGGGGGGGGCTGTTGTGTGTGTGAATCGTGTGTATCTCTCTTTTACTGATGAAGGCTGTGGCTGAAAACTTTACATAAGCGTAAATTGTGCCTGCCTACAACTTGAGGTGTCTTCGTTACAGTAAGTGCCAATCTGTTTTTTCTTATGTTGTTGATGTTCCTATCTGGAGTTTCCATTGTTTGATACAGTGAAACATATTTCTTATGAATCTCTGGACATATAGGTCTTTAAACACACACACACACACACACACACACACACACACACGCACACGCACATGACGCACACGCACATGCACGTGCTCGCGCAAAACTTGGCCCTAGCAGATCCCAAAGTCTCTATCAGTGCCCTACATTTTCATTAACTCAGTAGCCATGTATTTTAAAGACACACATAAAATCACCATCTGGTAGTTTTATTCAGCTAATGGAATAGATAAATACAATTACACGAAAATGATTTATTCTAAAACCCTCATAAAATCATCAAGTAGTTTTATTCAACTAATTCTTTTATCTAAATGTTGTGGAATTAATTAGTTGACAGGGTATGTATACCAGATTAGCATTAACATAAATGAACATTGTTTTCGTTGTAATCACGAAATTACACTTTCGAATATTTTTATTTACTACCGGTTATTAAATAAAAATTTGTCCATGGAATAGAAGTAGTTAACAAGGAGGGATGATTTCAGGATAGATTTAAAAATTGGTTCATTTTCCAGTAGACATTTTCTGATATTGGGAAAATTATCAACAATTTTTTGTTGCCGTATATTGAACTCCTATCTGAGCCACAGACAGTTTCAGTAATGGCAATAGAGGCCATTCTTTTGTGAGTCATGTAGATATGGCATGACCATTCTTCTCAAATTGTGATGGATTATTTATGGTGAATATCATTAGTGAATATGTATTGTGACAGAGCAGTTAAAATGCCTAACTTCTTGAAGAGGTGCCTACATGATGACTGTGGGTGCACACAAAATGTTCTCTCCTTTCAACATAGTTTGTATTATTCCACCCAAGTTTTTGCATTGTGTTTCTTAAGTATGATTGAAACCAATTGTGAGTAAAGACATCAGTTCCATAAAACTTAAGTTCTTGTAGAGAGTATCATGATTTATGCAATCAAATTCTTTGAGAAGATCACAGAAACGCTTGTAATTTTTGTGAGTGAGTGTATAAATAGCATTCTCAGTCGAGCAATTCTTCTAGAATCCAAACTGTAATGTGGTAAGTAAGTTGTTTCTACTTAAATGTGAGACTAAGATAAGGTGTTAGTAAGAAAATAGTGCAATAATTATTTAAATCTTTCATGTCACATTTTCTATAAAGAGATTTAACAATTCAATATTTTAATCTGACTGGAAAAATTCCCTGTGCCAGGGGCACATTACATTTACAGTAAGGGATTACTTTCTAAGTTAGATCAACTTCTCAGAATTATGTGTGAAATTTCATCAATATCATATGAACTTTGTTTTTTAGAATTTTTATCATTGTGTTATTTTCAGTGCAAGGTTTTGGTGTTACTTGTAGTTCCTCAATTTTGTGGGATGACATTTGTAATTTATTCTCTTTTTTCATCAACTCAACCATTTGATCCAATGAAAGAAAATACAGGATGGAATAATGACAATATTATGCAAAGGACAATGGCCATTACCATATAGCAGAGATGCTGAGTCCCAAAGGCGCAACAAAAAGACAGTTGATCAAAGCTTTCGACTAAACAGGCCTTCATCAGAATTAGACCACACACACACACACACACACACACACACACACAACCACAGTCTCTGGTTGCCAAAGCCGGACAGCGAGCAGCAGCGCATGATGAGAGAAGCAAACTTTGGGGGGAGGGGGGGCCAGAAGGAGGAGGCTGGAGTGGGGAAGTGGAAGGGGGAGGCTGGAATGGGGGGGGGGGGGGGGGTGATAGCAGAGTAGGGCTGGGGAACGGTAAAGTACTGCTTATGGGAGCACACAGGGATGAATGAGGGAGAGGTTAGGGCAGCTAAGTGCAGTTGCGAGGTTAGATGGAGGACAGGATGGAGGGGGATGGCCAGTGGAAAAGGAGAGAAGTAAAAAGACTGTGGATGCATAGGTGGAATAGAGGGCTGCGTAGTGCTGGAATGGGACCAGGGAAGGGGATGCGTGGATAAAGGACAATGACTAACAAAGGTTGAGGGCAGGAGAGTTACGGGAACAAAGGATATATTGTAAGGAGAGTTCCCATCTGCACAATTCAGAAAAGCCAATGTTGGTGGGAAAGATCCAGATGGCACAGGCTGTGAAGCAGTAATTGAAATGAAGAATGTTTTGTTGAGCAGTGTGCTGAGCTACTGGGTGGCCCAGGTGTTTCTCAGCCACAGTTTGTCAGTGGCCATTCATGCGAACAGACAGCTTGATGGTTGTCGTGCACATGTAGAATGCAGCACAGTGGTTGCAGCTTAGCTTGTAAATGACGTGAGTGGTTCACAGGTATCTCTGCCTTTGATTGGATAGGTGATGCTTGTGACTGGACTGGAGTACATAGTGGTGGAATGATGTATGGGACAAGTCATGCATCTAAGTCTATTACAGGAATATGAGACTAGTTTTGGGAGCAGGTGTTGTGTAGGGATGGACGATGATATTGTTTAGGTTTGGTGGGTCGCGGAATAACACTTTGGGAGGGATGTGGGTAGGACATTCCTCATTTCTTGGCACTAAGAGTAGTAGTGCTGCTACGTTTAGGAAGCTGCTGCATTTAGAAAATGATTGTTAAAAATAAATGCAACATGTTATCTGTTAAAACATTGTCATTTAGTTTAATTGTTGTGGTGTATTGTACACTGATTGATAGTTCTGTCTCCCATTTCGCAATATTCCATATACTTTCAATCTTCTTACCTGCTTTATGTATTGCTGTGAGGATGTGCATATTACTAAACATATTATTGACTTTTCGTAAAATAATACAGTATTTTTTGTAGATCACAAGTAGCGTCAGGTCATGAGTTACTCTGGCTTTTATATAAGTTTCCCTTTTTATCTTACATGATATTTTAATCCCTTTGTTTATCTATTGCCTACTGTTTTTTTATGGACTCACTGTATGACTTTTTTACTGCGGGGTTCAATGAATTTTACTTTAGCATCTCTTTCTATTTACCCATAACCATATCGTATCTTTTAACTAATTCTTAAAACGTTATGACGTGTTCACATTAATAAGCCTCACTGCTTTGTGTGAACATGTTTCAGAGCTGTAAAGTTGTAAATTCTTTATTTCTGTTAATTGTGGATTATGATCAGATAGTCCATTAACAAAACTGTTTCTTTTACTTGTCTGACATGTAGCTCAATAATGCATTCCGATTACTAATAAATAGGTGAAAGTTCCCTAGAGGGAATCTGTAGACTGTTACAATCATAATGGAAGTATTCTGCAATAATAACTCACAAGCACATGCTGATGTACAAACAAAGTGATTGTTTCAGTGTTTTTTAGTCTGTGTTCAACTTTCACATATACTAAATTAGAAGGAAGGTGAGCATTGGCATTTTTGCGTAGCGATCAGTGAATAAGAAACAAAAGACTACAAATACGCCTGAGTGTAAACCAACTGTTGGTAAGACCATACCTTTAGCATACAAACTAAAGCTCGCAGGCACTGGTGTCTAATTATTAGCACTAACAAAAGCTATGAAATGATCACAATAACTGAAGCCACTGTTTACATTCACCTATACAGCAAACCTCGGTGTGACGGGGGCTTGGAACGCCCTCTATGTGACATGTGTCATGTGAAGACTTAACATTATTTTATTTGGCAAGGGATTACCACAAAATACCAAATGTGCACTTGCAAATCATTAATTGAATATCTCAAATTTAAAATTGTACATTAAAAACGCATAGCAAAAAGGAAAGGGATATGCACATTTTGCCAACATATGCTGGCATGTTATTTTCAAAACAACTTAAAACAACATGCAAGAATAAAAAACAACAGGTAAATTATAAGGTGTAAGATTACAGGACTAGTAAAAAAGAAAAATATACAAATAACATGACACAAAATATAACAGAATTTGTTATAGCAAAGTAACCACCATCTGGCATGGGAAGTCAGAGGTGCAAAGTTCTTGATTTACGTAAAATATTACATTGAAACTAAGAAAGCAAATACATAAATAGTGGTGATTGTAGAATATGCCACGATTTAACAGGTCAAAATGTCATGAAACACAGTATTCTTTATAAAAAAAAATTTTCGGGTGCAGACTAAAAATTTTTTGTTGTATTTAATGACTTGATGATACACACATCTTATTCATCCTGTTTGAACATGTTAACACATTATAATTGTTTCTGAGGCTTAATTACAAAAAATCATCGTAATTTAAAAAGCAGAATGATATAAAAGCTCATTGTGGATGCAGAGAAAGTTTAGTCCACACATCAATAACAACTAATTTGTAACATTAGTTGTTGCAAAGAATTAGTGATATGTTGGCTAGAGACACAAGTGTACGAAATATGCTAGCCTTGTAGAAACCTCCACTACTACACCTATTATTTATGGAAAAAATGTCCTCGTATGATGCAAACAGAACTTGGGTATAAGGAAACAGTATTCTCTTTAAAGTATAAAAGCTTTGTCCTGAAAAATACATCGCACTCTGGTTATACACTTTGCACAATCCCTGGGTCAGAACTCACATACATACATACATACATACATACATTTACAGTTGAGGCACTGAGAGCACAAGCGGACTAACCCACACGTTTTGTGAATTTGAGGTATTGACATGTTGTGATAACAGTATACGAGTATTATGCAATGCATGTTGATCTGTTTGTTTATCTGAAGGTTTGTTTAATGTAGCAATGTAAACATTGCTGTTGCACTCAACCGCCGATAGATACCGTTGAGAGCAGGAGTGGACTATGCGTCATAGTCCATTTGTGCTCTATGCTCTCCGTCCACTGCCATTGCGCGTGACGCCGGCGAACGAAAGACTTGTGTATTTAGTGTGGAACAACGTATTGGACCAGTGACCACGTGGACGTGTATTTCAGTTGATCAGCATGGCAGCCCCTGCGAAAAGCGTGGAGGAGCAATTGGAAGGTTAGTTTGTATTGTGTTCCATTCCTTTTTTGCGGATAAAATTGTCGATTGTACACTAACGCGTTCATATGCAAACACGTCTAGATGTACCGTATCTCGAATGGTGACTTTGTTCAGAAAATGCAGGTTGTTTTCCATACGAAAACAGAATGACATACAAACAATACTTTATGTATTGCTATTTTGTGTAATCAAGTAACGATCACTTGTAATGTTATGTGTACAACAATGTTTTACCGCCCGCCGAGTTGTGTTGAGCAATTGCTTCGCCTGTGGATACCAATGCACACGTTGACCATTACTGTAGTGTAGTTAATATTACATTGAGGGATGGATATTGTTATTACAGAGATGTTTGCGTCCGATGGGGAAGTGCCGGGAGACGCGAGAGCGAGCACGGCTGCAGCAACAACTGTTCCAGAGGACGTGCCAGAGACGAACGACGATGCCGTGGTACGGAGCCGAGGAAAGAAGCGCCTTAGAAACGAAGATAAATGGCTTCGTAACGTTTGGAAAGAACGGAGAGCTCTAGGTCAAGAGTATGTAAACCGTAAGGGTAACCTTGTACCTCGAAAGGAATTGCGGAAAATCAGCGAGTGTACGTGCCGGTATGAGTGCCACAAACACATCAACGAAGAACAGCAGGAACAAGTGTTCAATGAGTTTTATAATTTAGGCAGCCACGATCTGCAGTCGGCTTTCCTGTTTACCATGATTAAAGTCGTTGATAAAGCACGGTCTTACGTAGGTCAGCAACATTCACGTAGGGAGAAGACGAGATTGTATTACTTGCTCAATTCAAATGGGTCTGAAACGAGGGTGTGCAAAAGATTCTTTCAGAATACTTTAGCCGTATCTGCTGGAAGAATCGATAGGGTACTCAAGAATAAAGGGGAAAAAGCCACCCCTCCTCGTGATGGTAGAGGTAAAGGTGAACCTGGTAATAAAACACCTCGCCACAAAGTTGATGTAGTAAAACGTTTCATAGAAAAATTCCCGGCGTATGAAAGCCATTATGCGTATCATAGGTAGAAAGTATTTAGGACCAGATTTAAATTTATCAGTCATGTATTCACTGTACTGTGCAGAGGAGCAAATGCCCGTTTCTCATTTTATTTTCCGCAAAATTTTTTACGAAAACTTCAATTTGTCATTTCATCCACCAGTGTCCGACTCTTGTCGAACATGTGATGCTTTGCAGGTAAAAATAACAGCTGCCGATAATGATAAGGAGAGGACGGAGTTAATTGCAGAACGTGAATTCCATCAGCAAAAAGCTGAGTATGCACGGGCAGGTTTACATAGTGATACATTGCTTAGCAAATCAGATGGTAACGTTACAGTGATAACATTTGATTTGATGAAAACTTTGCCTACACCGATCATCTCAACTGGAGTTTGCTATTACAAACGTCAGTTGTGGACATATTGCTTTGGCATCCACAATATGCACAATGATGATGTATACATGTTTCTGTGGCATGAATCCATTGCGTCGAGAGGGCCACAAGAAATTGGTTCTTGTTTGCTGTACTTCATACGCAATTTTGTCAGGACTGAAAAACTAATTATGTACTCTGATCAGTGCGGAGGCCAGAATAGAAAC
Source organism: Schistocerca serialis cubense (assembly GCF_023864345.2). Classification (NCBI taxonomy): domain Eukaryota; kingdom Metazoa; phylum Arthropoda; class Insecta; order Orthoptera; family Acrididae; genus Schistocerca; species Schistocerca serialis. Next base: position 487,846,983 of record NC_064644.1, on the reverse strand, counting down.
ATAAAGGTTGCTGTACTGTGCCAATACATTGTCAACAGCTCAGAGTTCTCTGTGAAGGAAATAGACCATAAATTTTTAGTTAGCGGACACTCGTACCTGCCCTGTGATCAGGATTTTGGCTTAGTTCAGAAACGAAAAAAGTATTTTCCTAATATTTACCGTCCTAAACACTGGAATGATGTGGTAGTGAGTGCCAGAAAAAGGAATCCATTCAAGGTAATTAATATGAATGCGGAATGTTTCTTTTCAACAAAACAACTCGAAAGAAACATCACGAATCGAAAAATGTCTTCTGGCAATTGTAAAGTACAATGGTTGAACATACAGTGGCTGCGGTATGAAGCAACCAACAGATTCAAAATATTGTATAAATACTCGAACCAAAACCAAGAGCCATTTCAGGAAATTGATGTGGCCAAACGAACATCCACATGCATCAGCAATCTCGAACTGCTTTATCCTAATGGAAATGTAATTACAGAGGCAAAAAAGAAGGATCTGCTAAGTTTGCTTCCGTATGTACCTCCACTTCATCATGATTTCTACAAAACTTTACAAACGTCATCAAATGCTGTAGAAACATTGCCTGTGGATGATTTTGAAATGTAACACAATGCGTAACATTACAGAAACCAATGTAAAATGGTACATGTAATGTGTACAATGTATACTAGTAATGAATACTATTGTCACATGCATCAGCGTACTAACGGACCTGTCATTGAGAATGTTCAACTACTTGGAGCGAAAATGGACTAAGCCACAACAAAACTGCTAATATTCTACTATATAGTACTTTTGTAATTTATCTATGTCAAAATATTGTTCAATAAAACCACAGTTACATCATATGCATGGTACAAGGCTGCAATGTATCACAAACATACATTATTTGTGGGCCCGTATTATGAGACCTGTTTCCTCCATATTGACTTCTCCGGGGTTAGTCCGCTTGTGCTCTCAGTGCCTCAGTTGATACAACAGAAATTAAAACAGTCAAGCAAATGGTTTTGAATACTCATATGAAGGAGATAACTTTATTACACATCTTATAGCAGCAGTGGGACCCCTTATAACATAAAAGCTGACTTTGAAAATACCCATATATCAAAAGCAGGCCATAAAAATTAATCCAAAATGCAAGGTGTGGATAAGTAGTAATATACATCACACATCCGGAAAAAATGTCATAACTTAGGAAAGATAACAGTACAAATTATTCCCAAAATATACATCATACTGTAGACAAATTAGAACCAGATTATACACATTTTTCTGCAATTACCTACTAAAACAATGAAAATGTAGTGACAAACTAGCAACATGAAATAATCACATGTAAGTGATGAGTATATAAGTTTCTTGTCTACTGGGAAAACATATAAATTTTCATAACCAAACACCTAATGTGTAGTGTGCATGGATTTTGTTAAAGGCTCATTATGACAGTCAGTTATGTAACCTGACCACCAGTTGACAGACGTTATTACAAAACTGGTGATAAAAGTACAAGGCAATTAATCTCTATAAAGAACCTCGAAAAATTGCTGTACATTAAAATATGTTGGCTAGTGAAAAGTGTGAGTAATGAGGTTCATGCATCTGATTCACATGTATTACCCAGTTGGTAGAACAATGTTAACGTAATAAGCAGCGTGCCGGTGGCTCACAGCTGCCTGAGCTGCTTTAATAAAGGATGGGGCCCCTCCACGCCCACACCAATGTGGTGACCAAACCAAAAGTTCTACTGTCATCTCCGTAAACATGTTAGTTTTTGAATCAGGCGTCACAGGATGCGGGCTGTGATGTTATCCATGCGTCTGGATAAGATTACTCATTAACATGGTCCATCAGGAGATAGAAGTGGTCGAAAACGATTGAAGGGTAGCGGTTGTAAGGGCAGAGGAAAAAAAGTGCCAAGGCCAGCGCCAAGGGAAAAAAACCTCTGCGAAAGTAGGACGGGTAGTAAGGGCAGTAGCGGCTTGCTAGCTGCGACAGAGCATGCAAGGTGAGGTGAGGTTAGCGTGAGGTATCGTGCATCGTTACCTATGTGCTGCGTGTTCGTTAGCTGCGTCAGTCCGGGTGCTGCGGCTGGGCTCGCTTATAGTCTCCTGGGCCGGCCGCAGTGGCTTCCTCCTTGTATCATATGAGTTCGGTGCGGCAACACATGCGTTGCTGTTAGGCCCTCTGCTGCGCCTTGTCGTCAGTGACTTGGTACATCTTCATCAGGCTGGTGCAGAATGGCGGCGATCGGCTATCGTTCAGCGTCCTCCTCTACTGCACGGCTCAGCCATTCTGTATTGTAGCTTCTATGAGCTCCGCTTGTTCAGAGAGCTGCGCCAATTTAGCGTCGGAGGAAGTCATACCGTCCGCTCGCGCTTGTGCTATGAAGGCTGCCCTTTTGGCTTCTTGATCCCTTGCTGGGCCCGCTCCCGCAGCGGTCGGCGTTGCCACCGGTTCCGCTGGGGCGGCGGTTTTCTTCTTTGCACCCTTCACCTGCGGTGCTGCTGGGGCAACCGCTGGGACATCACATTTCTTATCGGGAGCGCGAGCTGCATCCTGACTGCCCGTTTCCGAGCGGTCGTCCCTGCCCCTGCTACTGCGCCGTCCCTCAGCTGGGCCGGGCTGTTCTGCGCCCTACGCCGTTTCCGACGTCGTCTTCGCTTCTGCCGCTGCGTCGGTGCGGCCGCGGCCGCCTCGCCGCCCCCGGCACGGTTGCGGCCTGAGAAAGCCGCGCAACCGCGCCAACTGGCGACGTGCGGGCCACCACACCGGGCACAAGTCGGCAGAACGTTGCTGCCTCGGTCACAGGCGCGGCTGTCGTGCTCGCCTGAGCACTTGACGCACCGCGCCGCGTTGCGGCAATACTTCGCAACATGGCCCTCGCCCTGGCACCTGAAGCACTGGGGCTGGGGGTCCGTGGCGGTCGGGAGAGCCTCTGTCGTAACCGGGAAGCCCAGCAACTTCCGCAAGTCGAAGATGTCGCTCCCGCCGTCGACCGTTTGCACGGTCACGGCATAGAGCGGCGCCCTCTTACTTCATATTCACGCTTACACATATCGAAAGGCGGTTTGCGGTAAATGTTATAGCGTCGAGGGGCAGGTATATGTTAGTTTGCTTAATCTCTAAGCGCTAGTATCAACAGAGACATTGGACTAAGTACATTTTTTTAAATTGAACTGTATACTTTTTATAACAGTATTCGATAGCTTTTGAGAGACAATTACAGTGATATAACGCTTGCTAACGTTGACGTTGAAGGCTGTCATAAAAAAAAAAGTAACTGAGAAATGGCCTAGAATGTGAGAGCACAGTGGCCGGAAATGGCATTTATGGTGCAAACCCTTTCTGGAAATACGACATAGGCTAGAATCTAGTTTATCGCAAAAGGATTAGGAAACTTTTGATATTTGTTTATCCTCCCTGATTTACGTTAGCTGAAACAAAGAAATCAACTGTTCATTCTGCAAAGATAAAGAGGTCATACAAGCTGCAAAATGCAACTGCTGTATTGTTTCAAATGGCTCTGAGCACTATGGGACTTAACTTCTAAGGTCATCAGTCCCCTAGAACTTCGAACTACTTTAACCTAACTAACCTAAGGACATCACACACATCGATGCCCGAGGCGGGATTCGAACCTGGGGCCGTAGCGGCCGCGCGGTTCCAGACTGTAAACTGCTGTATTAAAAATCTAAATGTTAGAAGGAAGATATGACGTATGTTTGTAAGCGCCTGTTTGCTTCTTAGAGGCAAACTGCATTTCGTTAGGCTCAAATGGTTCAAATGGCTCTGAGCACTATGCGACTCAACTTCTGAGGTCATCAGTAGCCTAGAACTGAGAACTAATTAAGCCTAACTAACCTAAGAACATCACACACATCCATGCCCGAGGCAGGATTTGAACCTGCGACCGTAGCGGTCGCTCGGTTCCAGACTGCAGCGCCTAGAACCGCACGGCCACTCCGGCCGGCCATTCCGTTAGACATCTGTCTCCAACTACACTGTTCTAAATTATATCGTATGGTATACATTTGTTGAAATAAACATATTTAAATGCTTTGGTGACCAGCTGTACAACGTGAATTAGCTATTATTCTTAACGAAACGTCGTTTCACGCTGAACGTAAGAGCATAGTGACAATATTACCATCTACGAGCGGTACACGCTATCGACTTATTTGACACTGTAATGCAATTTCGTACACACATAAATCAAATCAACAATTTTCTAAGAATGATTTGTAACCACCCAAATCACATAACATAAATTTTGTCTTCCAAATAATGACTTCATCCTTTATTTAAGCAAGTCTTCAAACTGTTCACCGTAGACTGAAAAGCACATTAACTATCGGCGCTCGAAAGAACGATAACAGATGTAATTACAATAGATGATATGGTAGAGCATGTACTGGCGATTCGATGACACATTTCGTCCAGCGTAGTTTGGGCTTCGTCATAGACTGCATCTTTGAGAGATACCCCAAGAAAGAAATCAGGAGGAGTCAAATCGGGGGACATTGCAGGCCGCTTGACAACAGATTTCGTCCCACCCAACGTCTGGGAAAGTTCTAATTCAGTATTTGCGTTTCAGCTCGGGACGAGTGAGCTGGACAACCGTCGTGTTACATAAACTACGAATATCCAGTGCTACTTCTTCTAGATGAACCGGCAGAATGTCCGTTAGAAAGTGTGCGTACAAATGTCCATTTAGAACGCCTGAGATGAAATAGGATCTCACAATGTAATTTCCTATGGAGCCGCACCACACGTTTAATCTCCACGGCCGATGACGTTGCATTTGACGAAGTCAGTGTGGATTTTCTGCTGCTTAGTAGTGCATGTTATGCAACTTTACATTATCGTGGTTAGTAAACTTTGCTTCATCTGTAAAGAGCACACGTTGGAAAAACGTAGGGTCGTCTCTCAGTAGCTGAAGGGTTAACCGACAAAATTCTGTACGACGCTCGAAATCACGGTCGTTGAGTGCCTGATGTAGTGACAAGTGATAGGGATGGAAAGTCCGTCGATGAAGCGTGCGAATGGCACTCGTCTGGCTGATTCCACATTCCTTGGCAATATATCTCTTACCACTGTGCGGATTCATTAGTGTCGTAGCCAGAACAGCTTCTTTGTGTTTTCTGTTAGTTGCAGTCTTCTTTCTTGTCCTCTTTTTGACTTTCAAGCAGCCTGTCCGCACTAGCGTCTTAATAACTCGTACAACTGCCTGGCGATCGGACAGTGGCGATCCAGTTAGATAATTCCACCGCTGTGCTGTTTTTACGGCATTTCTTTTACAGTCACTATATAAAAGTAGTATATCCAACTTCTCCTCATTGATGTACATGCCTGCGCGCAAAGAATGTTGAAGCAGAAACGAGCGGCCTGCAGTACAGAAGAATGTGCTTGACATTCTGACACAGCGTAGCACGAGAGCTCCGCTTGGCGGTGTTTGCGCAGCTAATGCCGATTCCAGCCACTGTGCTTTGAAATTCTAAGACTTTTCTCGATTCTTTTTACGTCAGGTTACAACGTCAACATTAACAAACGCTATATTACTGTAATTATATTCTCAAGAGCTATGGAAAGAGTTATAAAAATTATACAGTTCCATTTAAGAAAAGTATTTGCTTCAATATCTCCATTGACGCTAGCGCTAAAGAGATTAACCAAACAAAAGCATACGTGCCTCTCAACGCTCTATTGTTTTCCGAAAACCGCGCTTTGATATGTGTAGTTGTTCACGAAATAAAAGAGGTGCTACATCTTCCGGGACTCACCCTGTATTTCCCCTCAGTGTACTACGCGCAAGTGTAGTAACAACATTTAACTATACACACCAGCAAGTTGCTAGTGTCTGCTATTAAAGATCTCTCAAAGGGTGTTATACCGACTGGAAGAGACGCCGAACTATATACAATATTACTCCCTCTCACAATGTGACAGTACGACTTCAGGAGAAAACATTTTTGTGTGATTAATTCCTTATGAGATAATTAACTTCTGAAGAGAACAATATCTTGTGCTTAAGCCATGGCAAGAATTAAGATCTACTCCATTACCAGAATGACATTTCAGGATAGGTGGACTAATGCTTTATATCTGTCGATATGCGCGTAAGAAGGTACAATAATGCTAACATTAATCCATATAACAGTATTTCACAACAATACGGGTAGCATCTCACCAGTATACACTACTTAAACGGTTGTATTCAGCCTATGTTACTTGCTCTAGCGCCCACCACTCGAGTGTTAAAATTACCAAATTGCCGATGTTTACTTTATAATCCCTACTTATCCATCAGAGAGAATAAGCACATACATGTGATACAGTACATACTTCTCCGTGACTTCACATACATCCAACACCTTCTCACTTTCATGTAAAAGCCTAGAAGCACAAGAATATTGAACAGCAAGTGTCACTGCTACTTTTCTTAGGTTAGGACACATTCAGTGAGTCTAGGCCAGAGTCTTTCTCTCTGAAGATAGCTATGCCGTGTTACTGTGCTGTTGACTGCAGTAGGACTCGTAGTGTTACGGCTAGCTACTTTCATTACCAATCCACAGGCCATCGTTTCGAATACAGCAACTGCAAAAGTGACTTAGGTCTACCCATTGTTAGACTGGAACAATCAGCGATAATTCCAAACATTTGGGCTTTTAACTGTCTTGCTATTACTAACCTCCCCATCTCTTTATGGTTTGACAATTACTTGATTGCCGTAAGGTACATTTTGGTAGACAAATGATTTTGCATTCAAGTACCATGAAATTAATAGCTGTATATCACACTGAAATATATTTCCCTACATTCTTTCATTGTGCAAAATGTAACTTTGTCAGTGCTTAGTATTATAATGTAATATTTCAAGTTACTGTATCACAGACGAGAAGCGTCCTTGCTTGCAATAATCACCAAATTTTCTATGGAGTATAGACAGAAATCTGTGACTGTTATCTCGCGTAATACTTTATGTAACATGTTCTCACACACACACACACACACACACACACACACACACACACACACACACACACACACACACAGTCTGATGTAGTCAAAATAGGGCTCCCAAAGATTAAAAACATTTTTCTGTCCACATCCACTCTATATAAAATTTTAAGAGTTGTACTTCACTCAGGTTCTTCATTTATAATTAATTTAGTCTTCACTTTTTTAGCCTGTATATAATACACATGACCTCCAGAGGAGGAATCATGTTACAGCTGAGGTAGTCATGCAAGTTATGTTCAAGATCATCTTTCTTACTCCCCTCCCATAAGGCTTGCTCAAATACCTAGGACACTATTGCTATGAGACACAAATGTTTAGGTACGAATCTACACATCGTGCACAAGCACATCTACTTCCTCTCCTAACCCCTCTTCCCATTTGGGCCAAACTGTTACAAATACACCTCCACTACTCATCCTTTATAGCTAGGGTAATTGTGTGGGTGAGGTCAATCATATTCTGTGCACCATAATGGGAGGATAACAAATTAATTTATGGTTGAATTTTAAAAAAAAGTCTGCAGTTGAATTTGTTAACAATTTTATGGTTATATTTTTATGGTTATATGTGCATAGTTGTTTTGCAATAATCATTCCTTCCTGATGAGATCGCATATTTACATTTCTTAAATGGACTAATATAAAGTACATTTACACCCTAAAACTGGTAAAGAGAAGAAGAAGAACTTCAGTACTATTTTCTCATTGAACTGCTAGTTTTTTATTGGCTTTATGCTCATTCTGTATACATTTGTCAATTCTTTAAACAATATTTACATTTTTGTACTCATTACTTTTCTGACAGGTTTGATCACTTCTGTGTATTATGCATACAATACATGAGAAAAGATGGCTAGCAGCAGCAGGTACAGAAGTGTCACACATACATACACAGACACTATTGTACATACAATACATACCCAACCACACCAACGCACACGCACACACACACACACACACACACACACACACACACACACAAGCACATCGTATGCAGTCCTGTACTTAGCACACACAATATTGTTACATATGAAGATAATGTGGAAACGGGAGAGAAAAAAGTTTTATATATCTGTACAGCCCAGCATTGCTCAAGCACATGGAAGCACAAACAAGAGCCAGGTGCTAGGTGTAAACATTTCGAAAGAGCTAGTCAGTTACCAACAGCAGAACATCAGCATTTATGTGTGTAAGTGTGAGCAAGCTCAGTGGAAAAGTGGAAGATGAGTGCAGACAAAATTGAGTTTGTTAACCTCATAACATTACAAAGAAGCACTAGGTAAGACCCAACAACATCTCTCAGGGGTTTGGTTAAGCCAAAATAGTAAAACTGAAGATCGTTGATGATTCGTAATGAGCAAATTGGATTCCATGATTACAATGACATTATACAGCAAAGCTGCTCTTCATTGTCATAAATACTACACCACACTAGTCTAGAGGTAATTGATCAATAGGATCGTAGCATGCATGTCATTCACGTTAGATTCTCTGATTATTATATTGTAATATCTTGTATCTGATGGGAGAACGTGGACTGTGACCTGGGAGGGACACGGTACTCTCAAGATGTCATGTGAGCTAAACGTATACACGAACTACAGTTGCAACTCATCCATAACAGACCAGCTGACGGGAGTCTCTTCCGAACCAATCGGTGACAAACCGCCACGCTCCGTGTCACTAGCCCACAATCAGGGCTGAAGCAACGATCTTCAGTAGCCCTGAGTCTGACTCTGGGTCAGCAGATTCCACTCGACCTTACGAAGCCACCACTCGCTGCGGGAGACATGGCAACTTGATGTATTCTGAGGAATAAAAGAAGTAACATTTAATCTTGTTTTATTTGCATCTGACGACGCCTCACATGTTCTTCGGCCTCCATCTTGACGAAACAGTAGTGGTTTCCAGCCTGGGAGTTGGCGACCCCTGCAAATTCGATGCCAGAAGAGCTCAAGCCCGTTGCTAACTGGAATCCGAGAACAAGCAATGTTGGTGAAGCCGAAGGAGGATAACAATTCCTGAATTGGTTCCGACTTGGTGCACCAACATCTGCAACAGTCGGAAACAAACATTACACTTGTTACAAGGAAGATTTTATGTTTTTCCATGGACTTAAAGGCTGAGAAGTTACTTTTAGTAGGACGGGTCAGCTGTTTGATTTGTCCCAATTTATGGGTTATAGTCGGCAAGAGCACCTTGTTCCGACACCTTGTAAAATTTATAATTTAGTGGATCAAAGTGCACCTTGTGATAAATACCGCGAAATGTTCTATATGTAGAATATACAGGAGCATAGATATGACTGTGGAGAGTGCACAATGATTATGCTTAAGAATTAGATGTAATTGCCTCGTTCACAAAGATACAGGTAGTTATTGATTTAGTGCTTGGAAGTGGTACAAGTTTGTTCGCAAAAAAAGGGAAAAGTAAATTGTACAAAAATGCACAGAAGCAAGCGTCTAGTACTAGTGATACATTAACAACTCTTATGGGTCAAGTTTCTAAATTGTTAGAGGACAGTGAAGAGCAGAATGCTCATAATGAACAGCTAAATCAGCAGCTACATTGTTTACTGTCATGGCAGATTTGTTTGAAATTACATATATAGTAAATGTTTCTGCGTCGTCCGTTGATATTAGAGCTGTAGATCTCATAACCCCCTTCTCCAGAATAACAAAAGAGGACGTTATTTGAATGTAGGCCGTGAGGGGTAGCCGCGAGATCTGAGGCGCCTTATCACTGTCCGCGCGGCTCCCTGCGTCGGAGGTTCGAGTCCTGCCTCGGGCGTGGGTATGTGTGTTGTCCTTAGCGTAAGTTAATTTAAGTTAGGTTAAGTAGTGCGCGAGCTTAGAGACTGAGGACCTAAGCAATTTCGTCCCATAAGACCTTACCAAAAATTTCCAAATTGAATTTAGAAACTGTGTTAGCCACGGCCGAGTTAAGTAGCTAGCCGGATGAACTGTTTGTAGGTAGTAAAGTTAGAATCACGGGTGAGGCTATAGCCTATGTCACGTATCATGAAGTTCTTACTAAGGCGTCCATCTGTGTCGAGTTTGCAGAGGGTTTACGGTACGGGTAAGTAAACAGTTTTTTAGGAAAAACCTTAGTAGCCTGACCAAAAAATGGTTCAACTGGCTCTGAGCACTATGGGACTTAACATCTGAGGTCATCAGTCCCCTAGAACTTAGAACTACTTAAACTTAACTAACCTAAGGACATCACACACGTCCATGCCAGAGGCAGGATTCGAACCTGCGACCGTAGCGGACGCGCGGCTCCAGACTGTAGCGCCTAGAGCCGCGCGGCCACCCAGGCCCGCTAGCCTGACCCAGAAAGGGAATGAAACAGCTGAGTCGTTTCCTGGCAACACAAGCCAAGTGAATGCGTAGACTGACGTAGAAGCCAGATGCAGATAGGGACATGCTTACAGAAGCAGAAAATAGGGTATTAGATGTTGTCCTGAGATGAATTTCACGAGATTTTTCACGGCGGGTGAGAATGGAAAATCCTTAGGATTTAGCTACAAAAAAAAAAAAAAAAAAAAAAAAAAAAAAAAAAAAAATGCGTGAAATCTTATGGGACTTAACTGCTAATGGAACTTAACTGCTAAGGTCATCAGTCCCTAAGCTTACACACTCATCATCAGTACCGCCCATCATGTCATCCAGTATCTGGAATCTCTTCCTTCCTCGCTTCCTTTCCCCTTCTACATTACTTAATCTAAACTATCCTAAGGACAAACACGCACACCCATGCCCGAGGGAGGACTCGAACCTCCGCCGGGACCAGCCGCACAGTCCATGACTGCAGCGCCTTAGACAGCTCGGCTAAGCCCGTGCGGCATTTAGCTACAGCGTACGACCATATACTTACAAGAAATAGATAGCTCAACAAAAATACGCAAAGACTGAAAGGTATTTACGTCTGGTAAAGAATGTTATGTTCACCAGGCGTATTCAAAAGCACATTGCTGCTAACTGCCTTGTTTTGGGTGTAAGGCTCAGGTTTGTTGATCCGAAACGCAAGGCAAATACAATGCGAAAATTAATCGTGAAACACCAATGGGAGTCAGTGTCGTGCACAGAGCTCCGGCCTGCAGACTACAGTCGCTCTGGACTTCAGTGTCTGGGGCCAAGAGAGCCCGTGACGTCACAGCAGGAGTAACCTGGTGTGCGCAGGCGCTGGTGTGCTGCAGCCTATGGGCTGGCTGTAGCGCTGACCGCAGTTACGAGCTACGGTCTACGGGCTGCGAGTAGAGAAGCGTGTAGTGCAGTGGTCAGTTTCTCCATTTCTTTCTTAACAAAGAAAATGAGCGCTGAAATCAGTCTTGCAAAGCGTCCCGTGTCACGGGCGGGCGCCGCAATGTTAAACGCACTGGGGAATAGACTGTCGTAACGTCACCGCGCGGGCCGGTTGCTCCGCGCAGCACAGAAGAGGACGTGCATTGTACACAATTATTTTAAAGCTGTTTACAATAATGTTACCTTTAATTCCCACAACTGGAAACACATGCTTTATATTTTTCGCTAATTTATGTACTTCTGTGCCGCGCGGGATTAGCCGAGCGGTTTGGGGCGCTGCAGTCATGGACTGTGCGGCTCGTCCCGGCGGAAGTTAGAGTCCTCCCTCGGACGTGTGTGTGTTTGTCCTTAGGATAATTTAGGTTAAGTAGTATGTAAGCTTAGGGACTGATGACCTTAGCAGTTAAGTCCCATAAGATTTCACACACATCTGAACATTTTTTTCTGTGCTTTTGTTTCATAAATTACTTATACTTTTCCAATTTAATCAATACTACACCCTGCGGACATAGCTTCCAGTAATATACTTACAGCTATGTTGGGAAGTAAGTTTCAGTCAACATACGCAGTTCAGGGCTTAACTATAACTTCTACCCCCCGCTGCCACGTCGTAAGGCTCAATTTAATTTTTTTTTATCGTTATCTACTGCATTTCTTATTAAGGTTTCTGAACCTACGTGTAGTTTTTGTAGTGTCTGAAGCTGGAATATTACGTCAACTGTAAGAAATCCTAATGTGGCGTATTTTATGTATTTGGATTGAAAAAAGATACAGTACTTTACCTTCCCTTTACTGGTGTATGTCGTAGTTCATTTGAAAATACTTGTTTCTGTTCGCAAAAGTTGGAGGTTTGGCTCCATGTGTACATAAGACTTCAAATAACGATCAATCTCCAATGCTTTGTGCATTATGCCGTAGAATTCGTTACTTAAGAAGTGTTAACACATAATGAAATACTTAGGCCCAAAGTGTGAAATATTGCACGGAGTTTGAAACAAAGATAATCTGGCCACAATTCGATAGTAAAATTTGCCCAAGTTTACTGATAAAAGAAGTCGAACCTATATATGTTCAAACGTACTTTATTTAAAAAAATACGGCGGCAAATACGTGAGGTCAGGGAAATACGTCGAGGAATTCACAACTGCAGACAGCGCCAAAGATATTATTATTTTTTAAGAGAGAGAGTCTTCGTGAGATCTGTGTCGGTGTTTACTAGAGAACTAGGCGTCACCGGCCGCGGTGGCCGAGCGGTTCTAGGCGCTTCACTCCGGAACCGCGCGACTGCTACGGTCGCACGTTCGAATCCTGCCTCGGGAATGGATGTGTGTGATGTCCTTAGGTTAGTTAGGTTTAAGTAGTTCTAAGTCTAGGGGACTGCTGACCTCAGAAATTAAGTCCCATAGTGCTCAGAGCCGTTTGAACCATTTTTGACTAGGCGTCAAAACATCGATAAACATATCCGCTGCTTGTCCACTTATCTTCCTCCTACAGCACAGGTTTATTATTAATTTCATTAGATGCATCTGCAGCCGTCGCCCAATTACAAATACAGTGCTTCTATTGCTTCCATGTACCCATTTTTATAATGACACGTTCCCTCTCTTTTCTCCAGTTTAGTTATCTTTTTCTAAGTCTATTCTCCACCCATCTTTGCAGATGCACTCCTAAAAAATCTTCCATTCTGTATTATGTAGCATATTGCTTTTAGTTCGTTGGCGTTTTTCCTCATGTCAGCTACTTTATCGCCTTCTCTAATGACACTAATCGCCTCGTCCACGTTAATCCACTCTGTTTATGCTTTCTTAATTTTTGTAACCAGACTGGTGGCAGTTGTACAGCACCGTGTCGTCTTCATACTAAAATAGATGCTTTGTAGTACAGCTGCTCCAACATACTTTGCAGCAATCGTATTGCGATGGTGGGAAGTAAATAACGGAGGGATAGTTAATAAATTGTAGGAAATCGTTTATAAAACTTCGTATTTAGTGTTTTGCCAATACACTGTGTCTTATTATATGTCAAATGAAAGTGATGGTGCAACACTGACCTTACATTAACAGAGTTTCGTGTTTTTCTTACTATAGCATATGAGTGTGGAAATCGCAAGTGGTTAGAAAAGAAAGGAAAGTATACCCAGAAAACTGGAAATAAAACAAAAACTAATGGCTGTTAGGAAAAGGACCATAGAGCCTGATCCAAATCTCAGAAGATGAATTTGGTCAGTGTTTGAGCCCGTAGTACATGGTGATGGCAACAGTGTTACCTATCTACACTATGTGATCAAAAGTATTCGGACACCACCAAAAACATACGTTTTCCATATTAGGTGCAGTGTGCTGCCACCTACTGCCACGTACTCCATATCAGCGACCTCAGTAGTCATTAGACATCGTGAGAGAGCAGAATGGGGCGCTCCGCGGAACTCACGAACTTCGAACGTAGTCACGTGATTGGGTGTCATTTGTGTCATACATCTGTAAGCGAGATTTCCACACTCCTCAACATCCCAAGGTCCACTGTTCCCGATGTGATAGCGAAGTGGAAACGTGAAGGGACACGTACAACACAAAAGCGTACAGGCCGACCTCGTCTGTTGACTGACAGAGACCACCGACAGTTGAAGAGGGTCGTAATGCGTAATAGGCAGACATCTATCCACCCCTTCACACAAGAATTCCAAATTACATCCACCGCAAGTACTATGACAATTAGGTGGGAGGTGAGAAAACTTGAATTTCATGATCGAGCAGCTGCTCATAAGCCACACATCACACCGGTAAATGCCAAAAGACGCTGCGCTTGGTGTAAGGAGCGTAAACATTGGATGATTGAACAGTGGAAAAACGTTGTGTGGAGTGACGGATCACGGTACACAATGGGACGATCCGATGGCAGGGTGTGGGTATGGCGAATGCCCGGTGATCGTCATCTGCCAGCGTGTGTAGTGCCAACAGTAAAATTCGGACGTGGTGTTGTTATGGTGTGGTCGTGTTTTTCTTGTTGTTTTGCGTGACACTATGACAGCACAGGCCTACATTGATGTTTTAAGCACCTTCTTGCTTCCCACTGCTGAAGAGCAATTGGGGGACGGCGATTGCATCTTTCAATACGATCGGGCGCCTATTCATAATGCACGCCCTGTGGCGGAGTGGTTACACGACAATAACATTCCTGTAATGGACAGGCATGCACAGAGTCCTGATCTGAAACCTATAGAACACCTTTGGGATATTTTGGAACGCCGACTTCGTGCCAGGCCTCACCGACCGACAGCGACACATCTCGTCAGTGCAGTAATTCGTGAAGAGTGGGCTGCCATTCCCCAAGAAAACTTCCAGCACCTGATTGAACGTATGCCTGCGAGAGTGGAAGCTGTCATCAAGGCTAAAGGTGGGCCAACACCTCACTGAATTCCAGCATTACTGATGGAGGGCGCCACGAACTTGTAAGTAAGTTTCAGCCACGTGTCCGGATACTTTTGATCACATAGTGCATATTATGTGGAAATTTACGTGTACGCTAAAAGGACATCTGGCACTTCGCACATTTCACGCCATTCCTGTGTGTCTAATAACACGTTGACCAAAAACACCTTCCCAAATCTACTCAGGACAAGATTACCGACAAATGCATGTCCATGTGTGCACGAGACCTCAGATCATTTTAAAGCTATTGGGGGTGAAGGAGTTTTGGATCTGGCTCAAACATTGGTTTTCACTGCAAAAGCTATTATGCCTTATCCCGTAACTGTCTCACGACACAAAACAGAAAAAGCAAAAAACCTTAGGAATGAAGTTATGCCTGAGGTAATTTTTTACGTGAACACAGGTGAATGTTCGGCGATCGCATATATATGGACATGTACTGCAAGGAGAAATCATTACCTGACATATACAGTTTCTTATTTTGTTAACTGGGACCTCAGATCACGAGCTTGTTTACGACGTTGTTTCCAGACGAGCCTAAAACAGGCGGAAATGTTAGAAAAGAATTATTGAGACGATGTATCTCCCTTGGTATTCACGAGAATAGTTTCAGAGATGTATCGTTGAGGAGTGAGGCCAACATTATTGCTGCAATTCGTGGTTATTCTAGACTGAATTGTTTGTGTCATACGCTCAAAACAGTGCTAAGAAATGTGTTTAATGAGCTGTACATGTCATCCAATTGTCCACAAGTTCATTTTGTTCTCATTGGTGTGAAGAAACTAGTGACATATGCAAAGCAAAGTGGCTTTGTTCATACTGTTGGGAGAACTCTGGAGCAGTCGAGCGATAGTCGTTCGGAACACGCGATTGACCATGTTTGAATCGGTCAAAAGGCAATACTCGGCATTGTGTGAAAAACTCTCTGAGAAAGGAGAAATATAGAAGGCATTGACGTCACGTGATGGACCAACTGATTCCACTTCTGAAGGTAGGTATGCTTAGTTCTTTATGCCCAGTTGGTATACGTTAGATTTTACATATTGAGTACCTACTTTATGCAGTCGCATCAACCTTCAGAATTTTTTGTTGTTATTTTTTGTTGTTTGCTTGTCCGAACGAAATAAACGGTAATGATTTCGGGCAGGTTCAGTTAGTTTTCGAATTCAATTCTAGACTTGTCGAAAATTATTGTGTGTCGAAATCTAGTTTAATGTATAATGGCAGAGAAATCTGTACGCTTGAAATGAAGATATTCAAAGTGTAAACACCATTTCTAATCAGATGTACTAGGAATTAAATGTGTATATTTTAGCAGCAAATAATATTTCAAGAAATTACATCTAATATGTTGTTGAGCCTATATTTCGCTTGCATCATAAAATGAAATTCTTTTAACACAGAAAAGTGTTTTGGCTCCTCTAGTTCCGTGCTGAACGCTTTTCGCGGTACAAAGGAAAATCTCTCATTGAGAGATACAGATCTTGATACGCAGCGCGGGATGTACACACATCAAAAAATGTTTTGCATCACCTCGGTTCCGAGAGTTCAGGCACCTGTACAGAAAATTGGAATAGAGATCAAAATAAACACCATCTCTGCCCTTGTTATAGCTCATGAAAACCATACATTACATGTTGTACCACCATACAGCGAGACTTTCAGAGGTGGCGGTCCAGTTTTCTGTACACACCGGCACCTCTAAGACCCAGTAGCACGTCCTCTTGCGTTGATGCTTGCCTATATTCGTCGTGCCATACTATCCACAAGTTCATCAAGGCACTGTTGCTCCAGATTGTCCCACTCCTCAACGGCGATTCGGCGCTGATCCCTCAGAGTGGTTGGTGGGTCACGTCGCCCATAAACAGCCCTTTTCAATCTATCCCAGGCCTTTTCGATAGTGTTCATGTCTGGAGAAAATGCTGGCCACTCTAGTCAAGCGATGTCACTATCCTGAAGGAAGTCATTCACAAGACGTGCACGATGGGGACGCGAACTGTCGTCTATGAAGACGAATGCCTCGCCAATCTGCTGCCGATATGGTTGCACTATCGATAGGAGGATAGCAATCACGTATCGTGCAGCCGTTGCGGCACCTTCCATGACGACCAGCGGCCTACGTCGGCCCCGCATAATACCACCGCAAAACAGCAGGGAACTTCTATCTTGCTGCACTCGCTGGACAGTGTGTCTACGGCGTTCAGCCTGATTGGGTTGCATCTAAATACATCTCCGACGATTGTGTGGTTGAAGGCATATGCGACACTCATTGGTGAAGAGATCGTGATGCCACTCCTGACTGGTCCATTCGGCATGTCGTTGGGCTCATCTGTACCGCTCTGCACGGTGTCGTGGTTGCAAAGATGGACCTCGCCATGGACGTCGCAAGCGAAGCTGCACATCATGCAGGCTATTGTGCACAGTTTGAATTGTAACACGACGTCCTGTGGCTGCACGAAAAGCATTATTCAACATGGTGGCGTTGCTGTCAGGGTTCCTCTGAGCCATAATCTGTAGATAGCGCTCATCCACTGCAGTAGTAGCCCTTGGGCGGCCTGAATGAGACATGTATCTGTATCTCCTCCATTTCCGAACAACATCGCTTTCGTTCACTCCGAGGCGCCTGACATTTCCCTTGTTGAGAGCCCTTCCTGGCACAAAGTAACAATGTGGACGCGATCGAACCGCGGTGTTGACCGTCTAGGCACAGTTGAACTACAGACAACCGATCCGTGTACCTCCTTCCTGTTGGAATGACTGGAACTGATTTTCTGTCTGACTCCCTCCGTCGAATAGGCGCTGCTCATGCATGGTTAAAATGTTTGGGCGGGTTTAGTGACATCTCTAAAGAGCCAAAGGGACTGTGTCAGTGTTACAATATCCACAGTTAACGCCTGACTTCAGGAGTTCTGGGAACTGGGGTGATGTGGCTTTGTTTGATAGGCAGCCCAGTGCGGTTGGCTGCAGCGGCCGCGTCACGTGATGAGGTCAGCCTGCGGACAGGGCCCGTCAAACCAGTGGGCCGACAGTGCTGCGCTGCGGTCCGCGTGCGAGACTCTGGCGGAAACTGAACGTGGTTTGCACAGGAGGGGGCGTATGTTAAGAAAGAGGGAAGTGCGAGGGTTGCTCAGAAAGTAAGGTCCGGTCGGTAGCGAAACGGAAACCACAGTGAAAATCAAAAAAATTTTATATTTTAATTAAAGTTCAGTCTTGATCACAACACTTATGCCTCCGCCTACCATCCTCCAAGGAAGCCATGGGTATAATAAGTTTCATTTTATGTTGTTAAAATTTTGTCGTCATTAGACACTTTTCATTTAATTTGAAGGGGCTCTGGAAAGGCTCAAAATTATGAAAAGTTCAATTTTTACTTTTTTGCGTTTTCTGAATCTGCAGACTATTACCTTTTAACAGATATATAATTTATTCAATTCCGAAGACTAAAACTATTTTTAAATTTTTTTTGAAATGTTTTCTACATGGGCATGACCCACTGTGGCGCTGTTAAACTGGTGTCAAATGGTGTTATTATTAACGTCCGTGTTCATCAGGTACATTTAAGTGATGTGAGATAAAGTATGTGTTGTGGCTAACCTGTGATGGTTCAATATATATCGCTGGTGTGATTGTCGATTGTTTCATGTTTATTTACTCTGTCGTTATCTCGAAAATATTCGTAATTAATTCTGTTTCTTGAGTCTCTGTTTTGTTGAAGTATAATAATGAGTAAAAGTAAAGTTATTAGAAATCCTCTGAAGGCTTTTAAGAAAAGGAGAAATGTTGGAAAGCCAAAGGTATGTGTTATTACTGTAAACAATAAAGACAATAACCAAGTGAGTGAACCTAACCTCTCAAGTACACCTGCCCATAGCAGTCAAAGTGGGAAAGAAAATACTTTACAGAAGAAGCTTGGTTCAATGAGTGAAAACTATGAATGTTTTATGGGCGAATTGGATGTGAATGAAATATTTGATATGTCGGTTCTCAAAGGAATTTTTTCAAACTGTGTAAGATGTATTCATTGTCGTGAAGTTGGTCTGGAACTCTCCATAATAAAGCACGTAGGACTTGCTAGTGAAATACAACTGAAATGTAATAAGTGTTCATACATGACCACCTTTTGGAACAGTGTTGCAGTAACTGCAACTGAAGAAAATGGTAGCAAAATCTACGAACACAACAACGAGCGATGCTTGCTTTAGACAAGGAACGCCTTCGGGCTGCAGACAGGGCTGTAAAGAGTCTAGAAATACAAGCAAGAGTAAACAGGAGGAGGAACAAGAGGAAGCTGGAGGAGGAGTTTGCAGAGGATGAAGATAATCCATCCTATGGACCTGGAATGCACTAAAAAGTTAATCCAATCTTTGTCGCTCGATTCCCAAAACTTTTATTTTCTCATACTAATTACATGTTTTCTAAGGATCTTCCAAACATATTTGTTTCAAACTTTCAGTAAATGTTACACAGTACGTTCTGCATAATTTAACACAGCCTTTTTCCAAAAAACTGTATATTTTTGAATATATAAATAAAAAATTGCAAAAAATGTTGTGAATTTTCATTACAATTGAAAAAAAATCATCTTTAATAACTGAACTAAAATTTTGTAAAATCCCTGTGTTAAGTTGTAGCCCATATTCCAATAAATAATCTGTAAAAAGTTCAACTTCCTACCTCAAATACTTTGTGAGGAAAGATGTAATTTATAAGCGTTATTTTAACATTGCAAGTATAGGGCGTTCCGGAGCCCCTTAAGATTGGTCTCTAGTATTTTCTAAAATTAATTCACAGGTCTGAATATGGTTATATAAATATAACCGAAACTGGTCACCTATATTATTGAGACATAGTGCTGTGATCAAGACTGAACTTAAGTTAAAATATAATACTCTATTGATCACTGTTTCCAAAAATGTTTACAAAAATTGTAAAAAATTTTTAATCGCAACAATTAGCCACACCTTCCAGCTACCTCTCTAAATAGTCGCCGCTCTGACTTAGACATTTGTCGTGATGTTGTACAAACTTACCAGTACCCTCTTCGCAGAAAGCAGCTGCCTGTGCTTTCCGCCAATTCTCTACGCTGGTCTGCCTTTTGCTGTGTGTGCCAAAATGTTGTCTTCATAGTCAGCTGTTCATGTGAGATGAACATCGAAGGGGGCCAGTTAAGGGCTGTGTTGTGGGTGATCAAATGCTTCTTATCGAAAACGTTGCAGGAATGTCTTCACTGCCCCTGCAGAATGCGGCTGAGAATTGTCTTGAAGAAAGAAAGGCATGACACTTATGTGGGCTGCATAGCTTTAGGCGGAATCTCTCACCAGATCCACACATTGGGCGGGAGACACTGTTGTTGTAGGCTTCCTTACGTGCTCACTGTGCGCTCAGAACTGAAAACAGCGACGTGACGCTATCGGTTGGCGTACTAGAGGTACTGACCAACACATCTCTGCAGAGCTTCATCAGATTTTCAAAGTGGCTTCCATTTCGCGCCTAATCGGACCTTACTTTCCGAATACACCTCATAAAAGAAAAACTACCCACTGTCGAGTACGAACCAAACAGCCTGAAACGAATCTTAAAGTTCAGTTTGGGCGGCATTTGAGCCTATAGTGGATGGCGATGGGAAAAACGTTAAGTTTATTGCTATTCATTGGGCAGTGACATTTATGCTTATGCTAAAAGGTCAAGTCACACGTCTTACATCTTATGTCATCCATGTGTGTTTAATAAATAAGTACAGGTCTCATGAGAGGCCAGAAACTCCTTCCAAAACCTGCTCAGGAGATAATTGTCGATAAATGCGTGGCAATGTGCGCTCGAGACAAGGGCAGAAATGTCTCTAAAACAGGACTTTCACGTAAACGTCTCAAATTATTCTTAACGGATAGGGTACCGTCTTGTTCACCAACACCACGTAAATCACGCATCTAAATCAGACTACTCTGTGGGTCCTCCAACATTGTTAACATCAATGATGGATTTCTGGATCTGGCTATCTTAGTGCCTGCCAAGCAGTGTTGGAAACGGAGCTCCCTAAAATCATCGACACTCATCGACATTCCGCCATCAGGTGCAAAGGAGTTGTGTGAGCTGTTGCACTCCCCTAAAGATTTCCTGCAGAGGCAAGAATTCTGAAACTTTGGGGGAAGGATGGCGTGATATTACAGAACATGTCAATTGCAGAGAGGTATGGGACTTCCACCAAGACCGATGTTTACACTGTTTTGCATTCATACTCAACATATTCATAATACATCCCTCTCACATTTGGAAGCCAACAACCGAATCTGTCTGTGGTAACTGATGTTTACACTGTTTTGCATTCATACTCAACATATTCATAATACATCACTCTCACATTTGGAAGCCAACAACCGAATCTGTCTGTGGTAACTGATGTTTACACTGTTTTGCATTCATACTCAACATATTCATAATACATCCCTCTCACATTTGGAAGCCAACAACCGAATCTGTCTGTGGTAACTGATGTTTACATTGTTTTGTACTCATACTCAACATATTCATAATACATCCCTCTCACATTTGGAAGCCAACAACCGAATCTGTCTGTGGTAACTGATGTTTACACTGTTTTGCATTCATACTCAACATATTCATAATACATCCCTCTCACATTTGGAAGCCAACAACCGAATCTGTCTGTGGTAACTGATGTTTACACTGTTTTGCATTCATACTCAACATATTCATAACACATCCCTCTCACATTTGGGAGCCAACAACCGAATCTGTCTGTGGTAACTGATGTTTACATTGTTTTGTACTCATACTCAACATATTCATAATACATCCCTCTCACATTTGGAAGCCAACAACCGAATTTGTCTGTGGTAACTGATGTTTACACTGTTTTGCATTCATACTCAACATATTCATAATACATCCCTCTCACATTTGGAAGCCAACAACCGAATCTGTCTGTGGTAACTGATGTTTACATTGTTTTGTACTCATACTCAACATATTCATAATACATCCCTCTCACATTTGGAAGCCAACAACCGAATCTGTCTGTGGTAACTGATGTTTACACTGTTTTGCATTCATACTCAACATATTCATAATACATCCCTCTCACATTTGGAAGCCAACAACCGAATTTGTCTGTGGTAACTGATGTTTACACTGTTTTGCATTCATACTCAACATATTCATAACACATCCCTCTCACATTTGGGAGCCAACAACCGAATCTGTCTGTGGTAACTGATGTTTACACTGTTTTGCATTCATACTCAACATATTCATAATACATCCCTCTCACATTTGGAAGCCAACAACCGAATTTGTCTGTGGTAACTGATGTTTACACTGTTTTGCATTCATACTCAACATATTCATAACACATCCCTCTCACATTTGGGAGCCAACAACCGAATCTGTCTGTGGTAACTGATGTTTACATTGTTTTGCACTCATACTCAACATATTCATAATACATCCCTCTCACATTTGGAAGCCAACAACCGAATCTGTCTGTGGTAACTGATGTTTACATTGTTTTGTACTCATACTCAAAATATTCATAATACATCCCTCTCACATTTGGAAGCCAACAACCGAATCTGTCTGTGGTAACTGATGTTTACACTGTTTTGCATTCATACTCAACATATTCATAATACATCCCTCTCACATTTGGAAGCCAACAACCGAATTTGTCTGTGGTAACTGATGTTTACACTGTTTTGCATTCATACTCAACATATTCATAATACATCCCTCTCACATTTGGAAGCCAACAACCGAATCTGTCTGTGGTAACTGATGTTTACACTGTTTTGCATTCATACTCAACATATTCATAATACATCCCTCTCACATTTGGAAGCCAACAACCGAATTTGTCTGTGGTAACTGATGTTTACACTGTTTTGCATTCATACTCAACATATTCATAATACATCCCTCTCACATTTGGAAGCCAACAACCGAATCTGTCTGTGGTAACTGATGTTTACACTGTTTTGCATTCATACTCAACATATTCATAACACACCCCTCTCACATTTGGAAGCCAACAACCGAATCTGTCTGTGGTAACTGATGTTTACACTGTTTTGCATTCATACTCAACATATTCATAACACATCCGTCTCACATTTGGGAGCCAACAACCGAATCTGTCTGTGGTAACTGATGATGCACAATACAGGTCTTTCAGTTTAACAACAGTCGAATGTTTTAGATATAAATTTGTTGTCCCATGATGTTAACTGTAACATTGCACCACTATGCACACCCAATACAGACACTTTGTGGCCAAGCATGTAAATGTGGGTAGTGATGTGAGTTGTGTCACACCCATCTGTCATCTTCCTATCGATATATTATTATTAATAATAATAATAATTGAATCGCTTATTCCAGAAGTGCCCAAAGTCCAATTTTATGATATTTGGCGGTATGTACATTTTTGTGTTCCGTAGAGTGTGGGAAGCATCTCCACCTTTTATCAAATATCCAAAAAACACTGAGGAGATTTTTTAGTTGATTCCATGAGAGCCCCATATCCAGGATATAGGATGCTTTTGCTCTCGACATTTCTGAGCAGTAACTCCATCTACTTTATTGAGATGCTGTGACTGTCAGAAAAGGCGAGACAGCGATATAAATAATGCATCAATGGTATGTTTCAAAGCCACTGTTGTAGAGCAAGCAGTTCGATGTGATATTTTGTCCTCATAATATCTTATATTCTTTGCGTATGAGTGAATCTGATTGTGAAATTGAAGCTACCCGTAAGAAAAGGAGGAGGAAGGGTGTACACGTATGTCATCCTGAACAGTGCGAACGAAATGGAATCAAAACAGCTAAACTAAAGGGATAGGAGCTTACCAGTAACAGAGGCAGGCTAATACCAGCAAAATCTGTCGGACAGCCTTGTACATGCAGTTCCAAGTGTTTTGAATCCGTGGTAGCCGAGCGGTTCTAGGCGTTTCAGTCCGGAACCGCGCGACTGCTACGGTCGCAGGTTCGAATCCTGCCTCGGGCATGGATGTGTGTGATGTCCTTAGGTTAGTTAGGTTTAAGAAGTTCTAAGTTCTGGGGGACTGATGACCTCAGATGTTAAGTCCCATAGTGCTCAGAGCCATTTGAACCATTTTTTTGTTTTGAATCCATGATCAGTTATCAGATTTCACCCATTTTCTGTATCTTAATAGTGAAGATGAACAATAGCTTTATCTTCAGAGCCTAATACAAGCAGAAAAAAAGCGACTTAGACCAATGGAAGGAAAAAGTCCAAATGCAAATTCTTTCATTAATATTGCATGGTGGAAGAAAATCATATTGCAATTTGCAAAGAAGCATTTCTGAGCTTATTTGCAGTTGGCGAACAAAGGGTGAGAAGGACAAGACAGCTACTTCTGCATGGAAAAAAGCCCTAAAGGTGAACGAGGCAAGTCAAAGAGTGGTAGTTCAATAAAGAACGAAACTGCCAAAGTTCAAGAGCGCATATCATCATTTTTGATGAAAGACTCTCATTATGCTGGTAATGTGTACCTCGAATAGGAACATCATGTACGAGCTTTCCAAAGAAGTGAATCCGCTTTTTCCGCTCAAATACGAATATTATGTGAAAATATTTAACCAGGATTTTGACCTTCACTTTGGCAGATAACAGGTAGAATGTTAGCAGTTAGCAGTTAATGGCAAAACTCGAAAACAAAATTTTGAATGAGCCACTTGTTTAATGATCCATAGGAGAAGACCCAAGAAGTGAAAGGCTGTGCAAAGAAAATAAACATATTTCGAGTCTGAGATTTGATTTCATACAGAATTTTCATCTGTTATACGTACCTGTCCAAGACCTTATTTCTGGTAGCTGAGAGTTGATGTTTCCGACATTCACAATTTGAAAGACAATACGGCATTTCATTACCTTTATCACAAGGTGTCGCCCACAAAGACCTAACGAACTGTGCACTTTCTAGTATCACTGTCTCACCAAGTGCATCCCCAAGGACATAAAAATTGTTCATCTAACGTGTGACAACTGCCTAGCTCAAAACGAAAATCACTGTTTAATAAGAAAGTGTCAAGCTTTCGTGGATGCTGGAACATTTCAGAAAGTAGAGGTATTTTGTCCCGTCACGGGACACCCTTTTTTAGTGTCTGGTAGAGCCTTTGGCACAAGAGATCACTGTGGAGAACTGACAGCGTATATCAGAGTGTATACTATTATAGCTTACATTGAACTGATCACATCACCGAGTGCAGTACAACTATACTCTTTAGAGGTTATTTCAACAGATGAAATCTGGACTTCAAGTCGTGATGGATGAGACTTTACAAGAGGATAACTCATTAATTAGAGACAGTTACATCACGAAGGAACTTGAAACTGGTATTCAGTGTTTTAACATTTCATCGTTTTGTCTTCAGTGATGAGATATTCTGGACTGTAACAGACTGCAGTATGATCAGTGGTCGAAATACCCAAACATTCAGACGAGGACTACCTGGAGTTTCTCGATCCATTCTTACCAACGCAATGGAGATGGCAAGTATAAAGAAGTCGTCTGCTTATTTAGTGTAGGAAGAACACATCCCAAAATTCTGGAATACTGTTTGTCAATGGCCAACAGCTGCAGGAGCAACAGACACAGAAGATTACGATTTGTGGTTTCGAATATTCATAAACAGATAGTTTTTACGAAGAATTGTGTAAACAGTATGTTTAACATATCCTTACATCTTCATTAAATGGTTTGTTTGTAGGCTGTAAAGGTTTTAAGAGTTTTATTTCTCACTTATTTCAGAAAAGCTCTATACTCAAGAGAAATATTCATCTCCAGTCAATAAGTAGACGCAATATCTGAGTCTATATTAAAACAGAATAATTGTTCATAGTGAAATCTTTCACAAGATCACTGCAATCGATTAAGAAAATGCCCTGTAAAATATTTAAACAGTTTTTTTCCCATTTTTCTCAAAACTATGTCAGATGGACATAGGGTCCTTGTGCAATAAGGGATTCAATTGGTGATGGTGGCACTTCATTCTGGACAACAAATGATGATTTCTACACAATAACATTGTTATAAAAAATTACTCAAGAGGTGAGGAGCTGAGCTTGCATAGAATTGGCTACAGAGAGCAGGACACTTGGCTGTGGATGTGACACAGTAAGGGGCAGGGAATGGGTTGGTGGGATGGCCCATTCCCCTACAATATCCACCTTGTTCTTGGCATTAGGCTGGATGTTATGATTTCTCGACTGGCCTTGGAGATAATGAAGTGCTGATGCTACTATGTGAAAACACATGATGTGTCAGCGTTTTTGCTCAGAACTGATGGTGTCTCACAACCCACTCATACCATGTGCTTTCTGCAGCAAACCTTGTCAGCAAACCTACCTGACAATCTAAGCAAAGCTGACTGCTTTGCGTCCTATCTTTCTGACATCGTCAAAACTCTTGATGACCATCAGTTTGATTGTCCCAATTCATTATAATCCATGAAGCCACAAATTGCACTGCCCAAACAGTAGCTCTCAGCTTCTGGTACTTGGACAACATACCACAAACATAATTAAATACACCAATCGCAGCACACAACATGAAACAAGCGCTTCACAAAAAATGATACACTTTCCCTGTTCACAACCGTAATATCTATCAACACTTACAATGGCACTTTACAACATTGTCGTCTCCATGGATTACCATCCTAAACTTTGGAAAACCTCAAAAATTCTACTTCACCACAAGCTAAACAAACCCCTTTCTGGTGTTTTCTCTTACAACCCAATCTGCCTCATCTCATTGTTTAGCAAGGTCTTTGAACCCATTTGCTCTGGATGCATCCATCAACAGCTGAAACAACAGGTCCTTCTTCCTGTTAATCAGTATGGCTTGTGGCCTAACATCTCCTCTCATGAACAACTCCTACATGACGAAACCACTTCCACCAGTTCACATCCTTCCACATGCTAATGACACCACTTTCTTAGAACTCTACCCTACACTACAGAAGTGCCAACGATCACTCTAAATCAAATTCAATCAGTTTACCTCCTGGTACAACTATAGGCTCCTCGGGTTCAACCTCTCCAAAACCCAGACAATATAAAAGGGAGGAACCACTGCCAGCATCCTCCTTCAATACCTCACCACATATAATCGTCCTATCCAGTTAAATGGTACACTAAAATATCTTGGTCTAATCTCTGACTTGCAACTAACATGAAAACTTAATCTATTAATCGTGTAATATCAAGCCCACAAACGATTAAATGTACTAAAACCACTAACTGGCCGAGTCTGGGGTTGCACCCTTCCACTATTTTCCACAGATACAGAATGTTGATCTGGCTCTCCAACGCAAAAGTTGAATTGCTATCTGCTCCACCTAAGTTGTACCAGTCCTTCCAAATCTTTGAACGTGTTTCACTCTGCCTTTTTTCCACTTATGTTTACTTTCTCCCATGAGGAACCTGATCCACTCATCAAATTCAAACTTACCTTACCCCTTACCTCACATCTCTGTACACCATACACTATGCAAACTGTCCGACCCCGGTAGCTAAGTGGTCAGTGGGACAGAATGTCAATCTCACGGGCCCGGGTTCGATTCCAAGCTGGGTCGGAGATTTCCTCCGCTTAGGGACTGGGTGTTGTATTGTCTTAATCATCATCATTTCATCCCTATTTACGTGCAAGTCGCCGAAGTGGCGTCAAATCGAAAGGCTTGCGGCCGGCGAACGGTTTCACCGATGGGAGACCCTAGTCACACGACATTTACATTTTTACTATGCAAGTAGGTTCCAGTAATTCCATTGATTCCTCCCTGGTCACCAATCTGGGTATGATGCTGCGCCTTTAGCTACACGTTCCACCATCCCTACACATCCGCACACTCAATATCCTGTTTCTACATAACTTCAACCTACTTCTCCCAGACACTTAAATACGCCCTGATATTTGTCAATGCTAGCAGCTATAACTGATCCCCGCCATCCCACTCCACATCAGGGTCCTGCTCACTCTTCCCTCTCCATCTGTCCCCATCCTTGGTCTCTCTCCCTGTCCACCCATCAGTTGTGATGTGTTCCCATTATCCATTTCAGGACCTAACTGCATCTTCACATTTACTATCTAACAGACTCCTATATTTTATACCCACTTTACTTATTCTCTAATGGAATTTATCTTTTGTTTCTGAAACGCTTTCCCTCCAGTGCACGTTCTTCACCTCTTTAGTGGAAGCATAGTGCTTTTTTAATAATCGGTACTGCCCTTTCCAAAGCGTTTTCAAGTATTTATTTTTCTTTTTATCCTCATTTTTTACTCTTTTTTACTTTAATTTAAAAAAATACAGATAAACGTCAGTGAAATTTATTGTAAATAGCAACAAATATTCATCTTCTTATAGATATTAAAACATTTTATAAACACTATTCTTTAATTTTGTTTGTAATTTCTTTGTTTATACTGTTGGAGTTTTTACCTGGAGACGAGGGGGTGGAAGAACAATAGATAAAAATATAATATTTTAATAACGACATATTACGAAGGCATGCGTGATATGTAATGATGTTATAAGTAATGCTATGTGCACTCTTTTTTTCATTTGGCACAAAAATCCGAAATCGTGATAATGGATTAATAAGAAACACACAGTGAAATTTCTAAAAAAATTAAGTTGTACCCTTGTTTAATTTTACTGCATTGGCGATTCATTTGGTTCTAGTATCACTATTCTATTTTTAACACGAGATAATTTCATTATGCATTTATCATTACAAATATAAGGTACTATAGAGGCGTTGTATATATATATATATATATATATATATATATATATATATATATATATTAACTCACGAGGAAGATTTATATGTTTATTGAGCCAAGACAATGTGCAGGGAAGGATAGTACCTGATCTTTTCGAAAGAATGTCCTACAGACTACTCTTATAGATTTGAACTTGTCAGATTTGTTCCCTGTTAGACTCTTGCCCGCTAAGACATGTCCATTGCTCAACGTAGCTTCCAGCTCATTCACTATGTGCCTCTGAATATCCACCGTTCGTCAGTGTTTTTCCGTCTCGTATCGTCTTCGTCATCATTCGTACTGCAACCATTGTCGTTGCCTGTGCTCCGTGCATTCGTGGACTTTACAGGATATGCTTTAAAGTATTCGGGGACCAGTAATCAGGTATTATCGATTGCCACCTTTCTTTTTTCCGTTATCACTCATCATTCCCACCTTCCATGGATCCCGTCAATTTGCCGACACTATCGCATTTGGCACGTGTTTTCTCAGTATCTGGTGCATAAACTTCACGTAGAAACAAGTGTGAAGCCAATGAATCCTATACACAGTTCTAATGACTTGCTGTTACGCTCAGCTTAAACTGTTTATAATACTTTCTGCAGAAAGTCATCTAATACTAAGTTCCCAAACAACTCATTGGAAGACACATACTTTCTTCTGACAGTATAAAGTGTTTTCACTCTGGATGCTGTAATATTATTGGGTTTCGGATGCTCTGTATATAAAATATTTGTCATAAAAGAGAAGGATAGGCATCGAGCTGTAGTTGGTAAAATGTTACGCATCACAGCGCCAATGTTAGGAAAAGAAATATTTTGGTAATGTGCGTCTACACAAAGAAGCGAGTCCTGCATTAACTGCTTCAAATAAACACTGTGATTAGCCGTGCGCAGATATGCAAATAATTGCCACAGCGCTCGAGCCTAATAAGATACGAAACATATGAATCATAAAAATTTTGTCTTTTGTTATGAATAGTTCTAGAGACTTGATTACCTTTTACTGTTTCGTTCTGACGTGTTAAGAAGTGCAATGTAGCATCGTTACAACTTATATCATTTTAGTGAACCAGCAAATGTAAATTTTCGAACGAAATCTTCAACAAACAGTGCGACGCTATGTAATATTTACGTGCATGCCAGGAGAACTAATTTTAAGAAATATTGGACCGACAAGAGAGGACATTGTCGTGGAATACTTCAGAACATATTGATGTGTTGTAATGAAATCTTTTTCTTTCTATTCTTTTCTTTAAATAACCTCAGTGTTCTTTGTATGCAAACTATGTTACAGGCCAGCTCTTTATAGCTGTTTCTTGGTTGTTTTCGGGAGGCTACTAATATATTCAATCTCAGATTTGATAACCATTACCATAACCCACTTTTGTTCATACATTTCCTTTTCAATATTTAGTTACGTCCCTTAGGCATCTGTATCGAAGTATCAGATTGCGCGAAGGCAATCCGGGTTAAATGTCAGGTTCAAATTACCTTTGCGTAATCAAACACTATTCCTCCTGAACACAATCGAGAACCGACGCACCGCAGTTCACAAAATCTGCTCTCTCCCTTAAACCTGCATCAATAAACGGTAAAGGAATTACCATGAGTGCTAAATCTAGCATAATTCCAATTATTATTTCTATCTCCTTTTTTACGAGGGCAGTTCAATAAGTAATGCAACACATTTTTTTTCTCGGCCAATTTTGGTAGAAAAAACCGAAAATGTCTTGTGGAATATTTTCAAACATTCCCGCTTCGTCTCGTATAGTTTCATTGACTTCCGACAGGTGGCAGCGCTGTACGGAGCTGTTAAAATGGCGTCTGTAACGGATGTGCGTTGCAAACAACGGGCAGTGATCGAGTTTCTTTTGGCGGAAAACCAGGGTATCTCAGATATTCATAGTCACTTGCAGAATGTCTACGGTGATCTGGCAGTGGACAAAAGCACGGTGAGTCGTTGGGCAAAGCGTGTGTCATCATCGTCGCAAGGTCAAGCAAGACTGTCTGATCTCCCGCGTGCGGGCCGGCCATGCACAGCTGTGACTCCTGCAATGGTGGAGCGCGCAAACACACTCGTTCGAGATGATCGACGGATCACCATCAAACAACTCAGTGCTCAACTTGACATCTCTGTTGGTAGTGCTGTCACAATTGTTCACCAGTTGGGATATTCAAAGGTTTGTTCCCGCTGGGTCCCTCGTTGTCTAACCGAACACCATAAAGAGCAAAGGAGAACCATCTGTGCAGAATTGCTTGCTTGTCATGTGGCTGAGGGTGACAATTTCTTGTCAAAGACTGTTGCAGGCGATGAAACATGGGTTCATCACTTCGAACCTGAAACAAAACGGCAATCAATGGAGTGGCACCACACCAACTCCCCTACCAAGAAAAAGTTTAAAGCCATACCCTCAGCCGGTAAAGTCATGGTTACAGACTTCTGGGACGCTGAAGGGGTTCTTCTGTTCGATGTCCTTCCCCATGGTCAAACGATCAACTCTGAAGTGTATTGTGCTACTCTTCAGAAATTGAAGAAACGACTTCAGCGTGTTCGTAGGCACAAAAATCTGAACGAACTTCTCCTTCTTCATGACAACGCAAGACCTCACACAAGTCTTCGCACCCGAGAAGAGCTCACAAAACTTCAGTGGACTGTTCTTCCTCATGCACCCTACAGCCCCGATCCCGCACCGTCGGATTTCCATATGTTTGGCCCAATGAAGGACGCAATCCGTGGGAGGCACTACGCGGATGATGAAGAAGTTATTGATGCAGTAGGACGTTGGCTCCGACATCGACCAGTGGAATGGTACCGTGCAGGCATACAGGCCCTCATTTCAAGGTGGCATAAGGCCGTAGCATCGAATGGAGATTACGTTGAAAAATAGTGTTGTGTAGCTAAAAGATTGGGGAATAACCTAGTGTATTTCAATGCTGAATAAAACAACCTCTGTTTCAGAAAAAAAATGTGTTGCATTACTTATTGAACTGCCCTCGTATTATTATAATGCCTTTCTCTCAACATTTCTAAAGCACAACGTCAACGGCTTGCGTCGCTATGTGGTTATTAATTTTGTTTTTGTTTTGGGAATGAAGGGATCATCTGTCTTGCTAATGTGTTGATGGTAGCCAGACGGTCTTCAAATTTTCACAATGCATATTGCGACAACACCCACCATTCGGCTTACGCCAGTGACAGCCAAAAGTGATGAGTAGGACACCTAAAAGACGATAGGCATTAACAGAGAACCGCAAGAAACCTTCCCGTCTCCTCTATACCTCTTTTGTTAATGATAACCTTCCCCTTTACAATAACCTATGGAACCTTTCCTTAGGATTTCTATCTCTTGCTTAATAATAACAAATGAAATCTTCCCTTTGAAATTTATTCCCTTTCTCAATCTTTGCATACAAATTTAATTGCTGCTTTTTAAAAGTGATTTTCGGATTATTTCGACGAAATATAGAATGTGTCGTTGTCGTGTGGCCCTCAGTCGTTATCTGCAATAACCCAAAACTGTTCCTTACCTTTTTTTACTGTTACTGGATCGCCATGTGACTGCTACATCGAACTGCGACATGAATATACTTACTCTGTTTTACTATACTCTATTAGCTGCTGGTGGGCTTTCATAATAAGTGGCTGTATTTATTACCAAAGCTGACGTTATTCTTTAATAGCAAAGCTGACGATATTCTTTAATTAATTTGACTGAAGTTACGTAATTCACAGTTAAACTTTTTCTTGACAACAATAAAATTTTGCAAAGTTTTACGTTGATGGTTTTTGGGATGGATTATAATTAGAAATGCAATATTGCTGTCAAAAGTTAATTATATTCTGAATGAAATGATTTTACAAACGTTCAAATGGGACTTACTTTTTACAATAATCTTACAACTAGCAATGCGCAAACATACCTTCAGTAGTCTTGAGTTTCTCAAAAAATTAATTCAATAATATTAGTTCCTCTTATTATAATAGTTAGCTGATGTCTCTGTACATCCGTTTATAATCTCTTGTAAATCATAGCTAGTGGCTGACAGGAACACCGCTCCTCTCAATCTCTCGCTTCAGACCTGCTACCAACTCGCTTCACATCTCGCTTACTACTGACTCCTACGAACGCTAAAGTGCGGTATCTCCTGCCAACAATGCTTTCTGGTGCAGACAATCCCTGCTACCATTACAAAATGTATCAATGCGCGGTCTTTTCCGCTCTTTTCTTAAAATGTATCCTTACGCGGTCTCTCCCGCCCTTTTTAAAATTATATCAATTTGCGGTCTCTCTTGTCAACAATACTTTGGTGCAGACATTCCCTGCTACCACAATTATTTTCAACATGACAAATATTAATTATTCCTACTTAATCCTATTAATAAAATATAAACATCTTTCATAAATTGTGATTTGACAATAGACAATAGAAATATACACGTCTTACATAATCCTCCACTGGGTTTCCTTAAAATTTTCCTACGTCGTTAAGTCATTTGGACTTGACGTAAGGAGAAAATTTGATTATAGAAATATGTGTAGTAATAAGTAAGTTAATGATAGAATATTTGTTTCAACAAAGCACATACATATACTGTCATAAGCATTTTTTTCCTAAGTCTAACAAAGAGAATATTCAAAAGATTATACATCAAAATATACAAATAATATGAGCCAGTAAGTTCGAAGTGTACATGAGTTAGTAAAAGTTATTTAAATTTCTAATAGTAAGTGATGGCAAAAATTAGAACATAGTTTCTGTTTCATTATAAATTGGCATCTATTAGTACCATATTCAAGGAAGGGAAAAAAAGGAATTGGATAGCATGGTCAAAGCACTGGCAACTGTCTGTGAATGTGCTCAAAAGTTCATTTCTTTCCCTCACATAGCACAACACCAGGTTTCGCAATGTGATTCCGTCGTCTCTTTGATCCATAGTTTTAATGTAACCAAACACTAAGTTAACCATCGAATTGCCTGAGTTTCCGCAGCTACATCAGGTACAAGCTCCAACTCCAATTGTCTATTAGTAGTGATGGTGTGCATCTTGGTATGCAAGCACCAATTGACATACATCATGACTGTGGTGTGTATCTTGGTATGCCGACACCTCATAGAAAACATCGTAGATTGAAGTAACGTGGGTCACTATTCACTTTGTTTGTGATCCATAACCATGGGGATGCACAGGAATTAAGGTACAGGTATAATCATTTTGTCGAAAGGTTCACGGATATGGTTGATACTGTTATTACCAATTACATCATCTCCTTCCTCAGTGCTCATATCTTTAACGTATTCTTATTTTACGTTTAAAAGGACAAAATATGTCACCTTGTGTGACTGCAGAAAAAGTTTATAGTTTTAAACAATTACATAAAAAACACATTTTCCATCTGTAGTGAATTCAGCCTACAATCCATATTACATTACCTGACAGTCAATAACATCAACAAATATTTCTGTAAGTGGAATTTAGTAGTACATTTAGGCATCAACATTTTAAATAAAATAGACAAGTACCTGTATACAAACTATGTCACTTTCTGTGACTCTAAATACATCATAATCTGGTGCTCATATAAATAATTACATAAAGACACTGTTATATTACTTCACAGGTTATGAATTCACAGTTTTTGAAATATGAAAGTACATTTTGACAAAATATGTCACTTTCTGTGACTTCAGTATGTTCGGTAATGTGTTCGTCAGTTACGAGTCATATTTTCACTGGACTGTATATCATGTTTGAGTTGTGTAGGACACATCGTCATTGTTATTTAAGAGAAAACATTTGTATTTTACGTAGAGTGCGAATCGGTATGCTGACATTTGGTGTGATCTGTCTTTCCTATGTATATATCTGCTGTAAAAGATATCATGTTCAATTCTGAAAAATTTTTTCGAGTAGCAAAGTACATACAGTAAGCAATTTAATGTCGTTTCTCCATCCGTAGTGCTGTGCTGCGCTGTGTCACCTGTTATCAAAATAAACCATTACTAAATTATATTCTTTACATACCAACATCTTCATTCTCCTCTCTCCTTTGTACCTCGTGTCAACTCTCTGCATAGCCTATAAAAAAATATTCATTGTTAATAATCATCAGCGCACGGCATGACTTCAATATCTCTCTATATTACCTATAACAAAATATTCATGGTTAATAATCGTCACCGCACAGCATGACTTCAACATCTCTATACATCTGGAATATCGCGTCAGCTCTCGGCATGACCTGTAAAGCATTTATCCACATTTCTCCATATTCAATACTTATATTATTAATTAAAACTACGTTTATTTTGGTGAACTGTGACAACAATGCTGCATACACGGGTTAAAGAATACATCTAATCGCTACTACTGTATGGAAATTATTAGTACGTCTTATACATTTACATTTAAAGTAGTCCTGTTAACTGCTTCACTTACCTTACATAATGTGAAATAAATGTCCTGCGAGAACGCTTCTAAGACTGCTATTAATGTTCAGTTTATTTATCTGCTGTCGAATCGACGTGACATGTTGTGCAAGTAAATAACCCATTAGTAGCTCACTGTATTCGGGCTTGCTGGAATGTGTCAAAAAGCTCATTGTTATACTCTGTCAATATGTATCCCTGTAAGAAGGTTTTTCTATTTTAAGAATTCCTTTATGTTTGACATATGATGGTTTCCTCTCGATTTTTTTTGTTCTGAGTGTCTCAATGTCTGCTACTTTAGCGTGCGGAATATTTCGAATTCTGTACGGTCCTGCG
The DNA here is from genome assembly GCF_023864345.2 of Schistocerca serialis cubense. NCBI lineage: Eukaryota > Metazoa > Arthropoda > Insecta > Orthoptera > Acrididae > Schistocerca > Schistocerca serialis. The sequence goes on along the minus strand of NC_064644.1, from coordinate 487,811,660 downwards.
TATAGAAGTTCAAATTTTTTGCATCGTTTCTTCCCTTTATGTGACAGATAATGGGTACGAACTAGTACCTTATCGCCAATCTCGTACTTGCGTAATCTGCTTACCTGCTTCTGCTGTCTCTTCCGACGATCTGCATCTCGTTTAATGTTCGCTAGTGCCATGTCTATCATCTTACAATGACGAAGTCTACGCTTCTTTGGGAAAGTAATCATTTCAGTAAGTTTATGCGGTGGGTCTTTATTCGTCAGTATTACAGTTGGTGAGAGCTTCGTTGACTCATTAGGTAATGCATTTATTACTTCCTGAAACTGTGAAATGTATTCGTCCCATGTTGTATGCTTTCTGTGGCAATAAATTCTACAAAGTTTCCCGATCTCTTTCATTATTCTTTCTGATGGGTTAGAAGAACTATGATATCTTGATATGTAAATTGGTGCTATGTTCTTACTCTCTAACATTTGTTTCCATATGTCTGACCTAAACTGTGGTCCGTTATCTGAAATAACCTTCTGTACATGTCCTACTATTGATAGAAAATCTCTTACAAATGCTCTTGATACTGATCTAGCTGTTGCTTTCCTTAGTGGAGAAAATGTTACAAATTTGAATGTCGGTTCTACGGCTCCTAAAATATAACTATAACCTCTACTTGTTCTGGGGATTTGACCGAAAAGATCTACTGCTGCCATGTGTCTTAAATTAACCGGTATGATGGGATACAATGGTGGAATATGTGATACTGTAGATGATTTATCTTTCTGACATATCTTGCAGGATGCTATAACTTTGCGAATGTGTTTTTCCATATTATTGAAGCATTTCCTAGCTCCGTAATGTGCATACCTTAGGTGCGTATACCATATCAATTTGTTTCTGATCCCTTCTGGAATGCATAAAAGCCAATTGTTGCCGTCTGGGTACGAGCGAATAAACAGAATATTTTGATTTATAGTGTAATTATGTCTGATTTTTGCGTTGCTCTTGTCTCGCTAAAGCGTTACAATCTCTTTTAGTGTTTCATCTTTCTGCTGTTCTCTCTCTATGTCCTGTAATGCTGATGATATAAAGTTTTCGAAAGCTACTTGTTTGATATACATAATACTATGGTTGTTGTGGCAGAAGGTATTTTCTTTCTCTAGTCGTTTATGCTGAATAGATCTCGATAGTGCGTCGACAACAATATTCTGCGTGCCTGGAATGTGTACAATAGTAAAGTCGAATTCTTGTAGATACAATTTCCAACGGCTTAATCTAACATGCGCAAATTTTGCTGATAATGAAAACTGGATTGCTCGGTGATCGGTATATACTGTGGTGTGTCTTCCATATAGACAATGACGGAATTTCTTAAATGCCCATTCTACGCATAGTGTCTCTAATTCTGTTTCAGAGTAATTGCGCTCTGCCGGAGAAAGTATCCTGCTTGCAAACGCAATATGTTTAACGATTGTCTTACCGTCCTCCTCTACTTCCTGGAAAATATGTACTCCTAGTGCTGTAGTTGAACTATCTGTTGCAATGGAAAAGTTTTGTGTTGGGTCAGGATGCGATAACAAAGGTGCCCTTAGTAACGCTTCTTTCAAATTCTCGAATTCAGCTTCAGCGTCTTCATTCCATGACCAAATTGTGTTTTTACTTGTGAGCTGGTATAGCATGGGTGTGTCTAATGCTTTATAATGAATGAATTTTCTAAAATAATTAATAAGGTATAAAACGCACCGAAGTTCCTTCTTATTTGTTGGCACGTTGATATCTTTCAATGTTTGCAATTTGTCGGAGTCTGCTGCAATACCTGTTTGTGAAATGATGTGACCTAGGAATTTTACTGAGGCTTTTCCAAATTCAGATTTACGGAAGTTTATAGTTTCACCGTTCTGCTCGAATGTATTTCGTAATTGTTGAAGGGTGTGGTTGTGCTGTTCCCAGTTTTCTGCTGCGATTAGAATGTCATCTACATATGTAGTAATTTTGTTTTTAAGATCCTGTGGGAGAATTGTATTCATGCCTCGTATAAAGGCTGCAGACGAAACAGTTAGTCCAAACGGAAGTTTACAAAATTGGTAACATTCACCAAAGCAAAGGAATGCCGTATACTTTCGGCAATTTGGATGCAAATGGATTTGCCAAAATCCTGATTTGAGATCGAGGGTGGTATATATAGAGGTGCCATGAAACTTTTGCAGTAACTCTTCTAACGTCTGTAGTCGGTCAGTTTCTGTAATGATTATTTTATTAACCTCACGTGAATCTAAAACGAAACGGAGTGATCCATCCTTCTTTTCAACGATGTGTAATGGATTTATATATTGGCTTGCTGCTGGTTCAATTATATCCCGATCAGTAATTGCTCGTAACTCTTTCTTAACTGCTTCTGTGTATATCTGCGGGATTGGATAGTGTTTTGCTTTGAAAGCCTCGTGTGGTTTCCCCTGAAATTCGTACATAAATCCTATCATTGTTCCTGGAACATGTTAAAAACTGTTTTATGTTGCACAAGAATATTTTCTAATTCTGTGCGCTCTGTGTCGTCTTTGGCTATACTGTCTCCAACCCTGTTTGTAATTGTCTCTAATACATTATACTCCTGTTCCTCTGCCATGTCGTTATTATGTGTATTCGTGTATAGTGTGAGATAACAATCGTTATCCTCAGAATCTGCAATAATATCGATCCTGAGAAAATTTTGTTCATCTGAGGATACTGTGTTTTGAAATCTCACTACCACTTCACTGTCTTCCTTCTGTAATGTTAGGTATGACGATTTAAAGTCAATCTTTGCGTCGTACTGTACGAGAAAATTCATTCCTAATATTTTTCAGTTGTTAAATGTGGAACTATCCAACAATTGCTGTGGAAAGTTTGCCCTGAAAAAACAAACGTTAATTGTGTGTGTCTTTTGACTTGAATGATTTTTCCTGGAAATGCTCCCTTAACTTTAGTTTTGTGTAATGAGAATACTGGGTAATCATTATTGCTATTGCATCTGTTAAATGTGTCTTGGTTAATTACGCACACTGGTGAGCCTGAATCAATTATTGCTAAAATTTTTTGTGACTTTAAATTTATCTGGATTATTGGATGGCATATAGTTTTCTGCATGATCGGTTTTCCGTGTGACAATGTATCTCGCTCGTTGTCGAATGTAATGGCATTCTCTATCGTTAACTTTTCTCTATCCTTATCCACAGTGTCGTCATTTAGAGATTCATCACAGGCTATCTCTAGTCATAAATGTTCTGACATTTCATTTTCTGTTGGGACGTGTTGTGTGTTTTCTATGAGCTGTACTGTCCTGCCATTTTGATTATTAGCGGTAGGTGGCGGATGAAATCTTGTGTCTGGTACATCCATATGATAACTTGGTTTTTGTGCACTGTTTGGATTTCCATGAACATTATCATTGTAGAATGTCCTTTGCGGTCGGTGTTCGTTTTCTCTGCTTCTGTCGTCATAACTGTGGTTATACGGCGAGGCACGCGTGTTTCTCTGAAATGGCTGTCTTTGTTCGTTTTTTGTATTTTGCGGCTGACCCATGTAATTGTTTGCACCTGTCGCCTTTTCTTGGCGATGAGTCATGTGAAAGTTTGACCGGTTCCGCATTTCCTGTCGTATATGTGTCGTGTTATTTGGATGGCTTTGTTGTTGTCTTGAATTGTAATGTACATTGTTATTATACTGCTGTTCATTGAATCCCTGTGTGTATTCTCGATTAAAGTTTTCATTTTCGCTGCGAAGGCGTTTATTATGATTGTTATTGCCAAATCGTGTTTGCTCAAAATTAGTACTGTTTGTCTGGTTTGCGTTATGTCGAGAAAAGTTCTTATTAACAAACGCGTAATCTGCCTAGTGTACCTGTAGCAATTGCAGAATGTCTCTAAATGCGTACACACTGTCCTTTTGCTGGCCTGTTAATAATGACACTTTTAATGCTCTGAGGAGTTTTGAAATACACAGCTGTATTAATGCGGATTGACTGTGTGGCTCATTGAGGTATTGGTTTTGTTCAACCATATACTCGAAAAATTGTGTGATTGTTGGGAAAGTAGAATTCTCGAAATTTGGCAGACTAATTAGCAGATCTTTAATGCTACTCTGTGTGGTATCTGACCAATATGCTGCTAGAAATGCTTCCTGGAATGCTTCTACTGAAAAACACTGTCTAGCAATTGGTCGCATTCTTCTTGCTGGTTCCCCTTCAAGAAAACTAATAATAAATTCTAGCTTATGTTGAACTGGCCATGATGGTGGGAGTGCCGCATTGAATTGTTGGATCCAGTCCAGTGGATGTATTTGCGTCCCGTCGTTTTTAAATGTTTCAAACTTTCTCACTGAAAGCAAATGCTTGTGGTCGAAACCGTCATGTCTTTGTGTGCAATTATTTTCGTAATGCTGTGAATATGAATTTGTGTGTCTTTCTGCCTGGTTAAGATGTCTTACTCTCTGAAGTCTACCGACATTTTAATTGTGCATCTGAGGCATGTCGTAATGGTGTGTGTTCTGTTGCAATTGATTGTTTGCAGTTGTTTCTTGTGTGTCAGCTATCCTTTGCTGTAAAGAATTGATTTTCGGATGTAACAAATTATTACGTGATTCTAGGTCTGCGATTGTTTGTTACACATTTGTAATTTGCGTATCTTTACTATTAGAAATCTGTTGAACTGAGATTGGTGTAGTGTCATCTCATTTACTGTCATTGGTAGTATCTAACAGGTCTATTCTTGTAGTGAATTCGTTGATCCTTTCTGTCAATTCGTTTCGTAATTTACGATTACTTTTGGTTACTTTCTTAAAATCTGCTTTCAAATTTTCTGATTCTTGATTGATTTCTATGTGTTCCATTTTGTCAGTTGGTGTCAGAACTTCTTCTGTTAATTTATCCCTAATATTCTGGATTTCAGTGTGTGTAGAAATTTTCGCCTCAGTTGTATGTGATTGGATTTCCGTGAGCCTCTCTTGTGTTTGAATATTTGTCTCCTTAACCGTTTTGATTTCTTTCGAAATCGAGTGTATGTGATTGTCCACGTAAGTTTTTCCCTGAACAAACACTTTCTTTTTGTCGTCCTGTCGCTGTTTATTAATTGTTTGTGATAGTTCTTTTCGTTCTTTATCTTGCGACCGCACCAGTTTGCGGTGACGTATCAAACAGTTTTCTGTGTGATTGTTAAAAGTTCATCAATGTGAGCGTTTTGTTTAGAAAAGTTCTCTGTCATTGTTTCTCGTATGCTAATCGCGAATGCTTCTTGTTTATCTGTTATTTCTTGAATCTTCGCGTGTAATTCTTGGTTTGATTTTTCAGCGACTGCTTGAATTCCTACTTTGATTTCGTGTTTTAGATTTTGGTACATTTTGTCTAATTTCTGGTCTGTGTGTGTGCGTTCTGCCTTGATTTCGTTTTTTAGGTCTGCTGATTCTTGTGCCCTTCTGTTAAAGTTTTGATTAATGTCTTGTCTCATTTGTAGCAAAAATGCCATTTTGGATCCGTTTCGGATTGACTTTTGCGTGTATTTGTATTCGTTGTTAAAGGTTGTACATCTGTGTTCATTTGAACATCCTCAGACGATTGTAATCGTGTCACCTCTTCCGTGGTTTCGGAATTTTTGTCAATAAAACTGTGGTATCTGTCACGCAGATTGTGTAGCTGTGTACCGTTTGAATCTGTTTCGACAGGTAATGGAGTCACACTGTTTGACTGCAGTATAATAGTTTCGTTACTGAAACTATTATGTCTGTTACGCGTAATTTATGGCTGTGTAGCGTCTGTTGTATTTAAAAACAAATTATTTTGCACTAATGTCTCATTATCAGTTGGCATATCTGAAGTTGATTGTTCGTCAAAAGATTCCATATTATTACTACTTTCGAATGTCTGTTCACCTAACGTTTCACTATCGGGTTTTTCATACGTATTATTCCTGAAAAGAATTTCTCGTCAGTATTTTCTGCACTTTTATCACTTTGAGAACGAGTAATTATTTTGCGGGACATTGTCTATAACTAGCATACGCAACAAAATATATCACTGTTTAAAGCGGATTCGCCGGCCGGAGTGGCCGTGCGGTCCTAGGCGCTACAGTCTGGAGCCGAGCGACCGCTCTGGTCGCAGGTTCGAATCCTGCCTCGGGCATGGATGTGTGTGGTGTCCTTAGGTTAGTTAGGTTTAATTAGTTCTAAGTTCTAGGCGACTGATGACCTAAAGGTAAGTCGCGTAGCGCTCAGAGCCATTTGAACCATTTTTAAAGTGGATTCAACAAAGAACAAACACTTTTCAACGCAGAATCAATAGAGCAAACAGAATTGCCGATGGGCTGTAAATTAAAGGTATGCAGTTTAGTATAAGCGTTGCGCCACTTAACACTAGCTTATTCATACAATTGTCAGAGTCAGTATATTCATTTTCACAGTAGATTCACTAAAGAGTCTTACCGATTGGATGTCGCCAAGTGAAACCTTCCCGTCTTCTCTATACCTCTTTTGTTAATGACAACCTTTCCTTTTACAATAACTTATGTAACTTTTCCTTAGGATTTCTATTTCTTGCTTAATAATAACAAATGAAATCTTCCCTTTGAAATTTATTCCCTTTCTCAATCTTTGCATACAAATTTAATTGCTGCTTTTTAAAAGTGATTTTCGGATTATTTCGACGAAATATAGAATGTGTCGTCGTCGTGTGGCCCTCAGTCGTTATCTGCAATAACCCAAAACTGTTCCTTACCTTTTTTACTGTTACTGGATCGCCATGTGACTGCTACATCGAACTGCGACATGAATATACTTACTCTGTTTTACTATACTCTATTAGCTGCTGGTGGGCTTTCGTAATAAGTGGCTGTATGTATTACCAAAGCTGACGTTGTTCTTTAATAACAAAGCTGACGTTATTCTTTAATTAATTTGACTGAAGTTACGTAATTCATAGTTAAACTTTTTCTTGACAACAATAAAATTTTGCAAAGTTTTACGTTGATGGTTTTTGGGATGGATTATAATTAGAAATGCAATATTGCTGTCAAAAGTTAATTATATTCTGAATGAAATGATTTTACAAACGTTCAAATGGGACTTACTTTTTACAATAATCTTACAACTAGCAATGCGCAAACATACCTTCAGTAGTCTTGAGTTTCTCAAAAAATTAATTCAATAATATTAGTTCCTCTTATTATAATAGTTAGCTGATGTCTCTGTACATCCGTTTATAATCTCTTGTAAATCATAGCTAGTGGCTGACAGGAACACCGCTCCTCTCAACCTCTCGCTTCAGACCTGCTACCAACTCGCTTCACATCTCGCTTACTACTGACTCCTACGAACGTTAAAGTGCGGTATCTCCTGCCAACAATGCTTTCTGGTGCAGACAATCCCTGCTACCATTACAAAATGTATCAATGCGCGGTCTTTCCCGCTCTTTTCTTAAAATGTATCCTTACGCGGTCTCTCCCGCCCTTTTTAAAATTATATCAATTTGCGGTCTCTCTTGTCAACAACACTTTGGTGCAGACATTCCCTGCTACCACAATTATTTTCAACATGACAAATATTAATTATTCCTACTTAATCCTATTAATAAAGCATAAAATCTTTCATAAATTGTGATTTGACAATAGACAATAGAAATATACATGTCTTATACACATTTAACTGTTATCAGGTTCAATCGATTCTGTCATGGAACACCTCAGACTACTCATTACAAACAACTTCGGTATAAGTTTAAAAAAAATTCTAGTGGTTATGACAAAATATCAGCAAAGCAAATTAAACAGTGTGTTTAGTAGCATATTAAGTTATCTGTAAAACTGGTCATTTATCATGCTTGTAATGTTCGGAAGTTAAGCTTTTGTTTAAGAAAGGACAAAACGTTGACACTTAAGTTTTTTCTACTACAGCTGGATAAGAAATTAAACTTGGAGCAACACATTACAGAAATACTGAATCGCTAACAAATCTCTATTTGCAACGCTAACGCTGTCAGACACAGGTCACATAAATAAATAAAAAAAACAGCATGATTTGGTTAGTTGCATTTTATGTCACATGGGATTATTTTTTAGGGTAATTCGCTCAGCTAAGTTAAATTTTTCCAAGTCCAGAATTGTCTATGGAATTGCTTAGCAATGTATTTATTCCTTAATGAAATTTATGTTTAAAAGTTAGTCCAAAAATGTGTCCATTGTTCAGGTACACATATTTTAACGTGAGATGAAATTGTGTTAAAGGCTTTTCCACATATTCTACATACATGAGCACCAATTCAGTTGGGACCTGAGGATGGTCGATTAGCATATCTATTTCCCTTTGTAAATTTTTTTGTACTTTTGTCTTGCTTTCTAACATGTGTTACATCCATGAGATCTCGTTGCATTGGATTTGTTTGCAACTAAAAGTTCCCTTGGTCTTATGTAACAGTGTCAGCAGTGCTAGGCAGTCCAGTGCTAGGTGGACCACAGCTGCCTCAGCTGCTGTGCTTAACTGCTGTGGGCGGCAGCTGTGCGGGCTCCTCCCTTACCTCTGGTAGCGTGGCGAACGCCTGGAAACAGCAAAATTAATTTATTAGTTCAGTCTAGTAACTTTTCCATAACTGTCCCAAATATAACAAAAATGGATTAACCTCTCCACGCGTTAGGTCATATTACCTACCTGACAATTAGAAGACTGATGATTTGTTTGTTTAAGATATTTAGTTTCGTTTTCAGCTATCGATTTTAGCGGCAGTTTCTGTCCCTCTCACTATATCATTCACAGAGTTATTAGCACAAATTGTTTCACATCCACTGTTGAGTGTTACCCAAAAGGCTTATGACTTACTCTTAGGTAAATAGTGACAGTGGATTGAATGTAGTGAAAAGATAAGTGACCTGAAGTTGTCAGCCTCTGTAGCTCATTGGTAACCGGATCTGGCTGCTATGCAGATGACCCACGGTCCTGGTACGGGTAGCTGATTGGTGGAAGAGCTGGAACGGAATGCTCTTATTCTCATGATGCCTTATGAGGAGCTACTTGAGGAGTGGTGTCTCTAAGCTCAAAAAAGCCAACAACAACTGGGGACAGTGGTGTGCTGACATCACGCTCTTCCATATGGCATCCGAATGACGCCATTGGCAGAGGATGACAAGGTGGTCGGTTGGTCGTGGCTGGCCCATTTGGGCTCAAAGAGGGGTCTTTGCTTTGTTAATACTCCTTTCTATATAACTATCGTTACAATTGCTATGAACCTTGCATTTCATATGCACCGATTATAATCTGTTATTAACTCCTATGAGTACGAGTACATAGAAACAGAACCACACTGATTAGTTTTAAGTATTTCTCCAGTGTTATGTGAATTGCTTTTCCTACATCACAATAAACAGACAAGATCGTTTATTCGGTATTTGATTGGTCCTTCGCGTTCATTTCTCATTTAAAGTGGGCTACATGTCACAGTACTCTTGGTGTGTGTGTGTGTGTGTGTGTGTGTGTGTGCGTGTGTGTGTGTGATTCCTAAAGAACTGTAGCATAGTCGTTGTTAAATGCTACATTGTAAAAAGAGCCTCCCACCCCTCCCGACATTCCGGTCATTCTATCCCTCCAAATTGGTTGAATGAGGCAACAGTAGAGCTGTTGATAGTAAATGATTTCTTTGTTAAATGTCCCTTCTGGTTTGTATGTTATTTGTGCTGTTGTGTTAAGGCTGTACGCATTCCACTATGTCTTGGTAAGGAAAATAAGTGGCGTGTGCTATTGAGAATTGCATAAGTAATGCATATATAACTCATATATCACATTAAATTGATCATAACTGAACTCAACAATTTAGAGAAGATATATTACAGTGTAGGGGTCGAAACCAAGTTCCAGGGTGATCAAGAATGAAGTGTGCCTGTATTCATGGAGTTCTAAGTGTAAGTTGATGGAGACGATGGATTTAGCTTAATAGGTGTTGCGAAAATATAATGCCCCTAATTATCCTAACGACTGCGTCACTTCGTTATAACTTTATGCTCTCAATCTACAAGTTCTACATCTACATCTACATCCATACTCCGCAAGCCACCTGACGGTGTGTGGCGGAGGGTACCTTGAGTACCTCTATCGGTTCTCCCTTCTATTCCAGTCTCGTATTGTTCGTGGAAAGAAGGATTGTCGGTATGCTTCTGTGTGGGCTCTAATCTCTCTGATTTTATCCTCATGGTCTCTTCGCGAGATATACGTAGGAGGGAGCAATATACTGCTTGACTCTTCGGTGAAGGTATGTTCTCGAAACTTTGACAAAAGCCCGTACCGAGCTACTGAGCGTCTCTCCTGCAGAGTATTCCACTGGAGTTTATCTATCATCTCCGTAACGCTTTCGCGATTACTAAATGATCCTGTAACGAAGCGCGCTGCTCTCCGTTGGATCTTCTCTATATCTTCTATCAATCCTATCTGGTACGGATCCCACACTGCTGAGCAGTATTCAAGCAGTGGGCGAACAAGCGTACTGTAACCGACTTCCTTTGTTTTCGGATTGCATTTCCTTAGGATTCTTCCAATGAATCTCAGTCTGGCATCTGCTTTACCGACGATCAACATTATATGATCATTCCATTTTAAATCACTCCTAATGCGTACTCCCAGATAATTTATGGTATTAACTGCTTCCAGTTGCTGACCTGCTATTTTGTAGCTAAATGATAAAGGATCTATCTTTCTGTGTATTCGCAGCACATTACACTTGTCTACATTGAGATTCAATTGCCATTCCCTGCACCATGCGTCAATTCGCTGCAGATCCTCCTGCATTTCAGTACAATTTTCCATTGTTACAACCTCTCGATACACCACAGCATCATCCGCAATAAGCCTCAGTGAACTTCCGATGTCATCCACAAGGTCATTTATGTATATTGTGAATAGCAACGGTCCTATGACACTCCCCTGCGGCACACCTGAAATCACTCTTACTTCGGAAGACTTCTCTCCATTGAAAATGACATGCTGCGTCCTGTTATCTAGGAACTCCTCAATCCAATCACACAATTGGTCTGATAGTCCATATGCTCTTACTTTGTTCATTAAACGACTGTGGGGAACTGTATCGAACGCCTTGCGGAAGTCAAGAAACACGGCATCTACCTGTGAACCCGTATCTATGGCCCTCTGAGTCTCATGGACGAATAGCGCGAGCTGGGTTTCACATGACCGTCTTTTTCGAAACCCATGCTGTAGATTTCTAGTCTCCAGAAAAGTCATTATACTCGAACAGAATACGTGTTCCAAGATTCTACAACTGATCGACGTTAGAGATATAGGTCTATAGTTCTGCACATCTGCTCGACGTCCCTTCTTGAAAACGGGGATGACCTGTGCCCTTTTCCAATCCTTTGGAACGCTACGCTCTTCTAGAGACCTACGGTACACCGCTGCAAGAAGGGGGGCAAGTTCCTTCGCGTACTCTGTGTAAAATTGAACTGGTATCCCATCAGGTCCAGAGGCCTTTCCTCTTTTGAGCGATTTTAATTGTTTCTCTATCCCTCTGTCGTCTATTTCGATATCTACCATTTTGTCATCTGTGCGACAATCTAGAGAAGGAACTACAGTGCAATCTTCCTCTGTGAAACAACTTTGGAAAAAGACATTTAGTATTTCGGCCTTTAGTCTGTCATCCTCTGTTTCAGTACCATTTTGGTCACAGAGTGTCTGGACATTTTGTTTTGATCCATCTACCGCTTTGACATAAGACCAAAATTTCTTAGGATTTTCTGCCAAGTCAGTACATAGAACTTTACTTTCGAATTCATTGAACGCCTCTCGCATAGCCCTCCTCACACTACATTTCGCTTCGCGTAATTTTTGTTTGTCTGCAAGGCTTTGGCTATGTTTATGTTTGCTGTGAAATTCCCTTTGCTTCCGCAGCAGTTTTCTAACTCGGTTGTTGTACCACGGTGGCTCTTTGAGTGTGAAAATCGTCGAACAGATTCTTTTTAAGTACTTAAGCCCACCCAATATCATAAAGTCACACTTTTTGAATGCCATGAAAAGGAGGATGACATAGTGACAAGATGAGAAGCTGTTGTTACAGGTTTTAAATCGTGTATCCGATGTATTGACAACAAGATTAATTTCAGTTTTGACCAATACGACTTCTAGCTAGCATCAGTTTTGGCTACATATTATTAAACACATGGTTCATTTTCATATCATAATGTAAATTATCGTAGATGTATATGAAAATATGATAATCTTTGCCTTTTCGGCGCATTTCGCAGATAGAATCCTCTCAAAATACCAGCCAAGTTGCAGTCAAATTTTGAAGTGTGGGGATTACACGGTGAATTCAAATGTTTAATAGTCGACCACACTGCTTCAGCATTTATGTTTCCGAAAATTCTATGAAGTAACAAACGGCCAACAACGTGAATTATGAATATAACTTTAAAAGTTATGTGTTTGTGCGAGGTCTATGAAATTAATGAACTGCACAACGTCGAGGATATATTTGTAGGCCCAAAGTATGTAGAACAGTGAGAAAGCTGGAACCTATCCCTCGCAAAGCTATCGAAAATGTATATGGTACTGGCTTTTAGAGACTTATTCTATGCATACATAATTAAAATGTTTATGGTACACGATATTTCTTCAAAAGATATATTTCTGATAATGCTTTGAGGTAATAAATGTCCAGCAATATGAATCATGAATATAAGTTTCAAAGTTCATGTGTTTATGCGACATCTACGAAACTAAGGAACTGCACATCGTCGAGGATATTGTTACAGACCGAAAAGTCAGTACAACAATGAGAAAAGAAGAGAATATCTCTTGCAAAGCATTTCAAAGTATAGACGGTACTGCCTTTTACAGAGTCATTTCACGTATAGATGCCCTCACTATACGCGGCACTACAGTGTAGCTACAGTAGGCCTACCTGCCCCCACAGCCGACTTTCCTATCCGCAGCAGGCCGGCCTCGTGCGCCGCCATGTGGTGTGCATCGTTGATGTCGTGTCCGGCCTCCTGGGCCACGTGCAAGAAGCCCGCCTCCGGGCCTTCTGCCAGCTGAGCATCGGCGCAGGCCCAGAGGAGCGCGACGGCCACGACCAGGACAGCGGCGGCCTTCATGTCTGGCGGAGGACCTGACTCCTGCGCACCCTCGCTTCGCTTATCGCCTGGACGTCGAATGGGTGTCGACAGCAATTTGTATATATCGCTCGCCTAATCACCTTCAAGCAGTTTCAAAATTTCTGTGATTAGGGAAGTTTTATTGCACAACAGATAATGAAACGCGGTAGTTGAGGCTGTCTTGTTTCGAAAAACGGTGAGCAATTAGAAAATGAGAGCATTTTATAAATGCCGAGAAGATAAAAAATGTTAACAGCCTACTTTTTTTTTTCAAAGTGCTAATACATGTTAATGGACAGACGATGTTCTTTATATTTTCCTACACTCTACTATGAAGAAGTTCAGTAACAACATTTAACACTACATACATGTCACCAGCAAATTTCTAGTGCCGGGTATTTATGATAGTCCTTACAGTTGGCCCTCAAACAGTATTACACTTATCGAAATGAAAGTGAAAATACATACGTGGAGGTGCCAAGAGTATCACTTCAGTGGAAAATATTTCCCGAATAGTAGTAGATAGTTGACGTCTGCTGAGAACAACATATTGTGCTTAATGCATGGCAAGAATTAAGATCTGCACCATTGTCAGCACTGACATTTCAGATTTGATTGACCAATGTGTTATATCTGACGACATACAAGTACGATGGTACAATAACGCTAACATTTACCTGTGTAACAATATTTCACAAGGGATACGAATAGCATCTCACCACTGTGCATCACATAAAAAGTCTGTCTTTAGTCTATGTTATTTCCAGTGTTAAAATTAGCGATGTTTAGTTTATAATCATGAATAATCAGAGAGAGAAGCACACATACATGATATAGTATTTACTGATGAGTGACTTCACATAGAACAAAGATCGAGAGATCTTTGGTTTTTTTTTTTTTTTTTTTTGATGAGACTAGGATGGAGTCTTTTTTTTACGATAACTATGCCTTGTTACCATGGTGTTGACTGTTGTAGGACCCATAGTCTAGCTGCTAGCTAGTTTCTTTACTACTCTGTAGTTGATCAATAGGATCAATGCTGTTCATGTTCTTCAAATTCGATTATCTGATTATTATGTTGTAACATCTTGTGTGACATAGTTACAGTATTGGTCATACTCTTCCTGGCTTATATGATGACCACTGATCCACAGCCATACATGACTATGAATCAGTATCCATTACCGAAGCCACACTGATGGGTAGACCACGAGTTGACCAACGTTGCTCCAGATGAGGGAAGCAACCGCTCTGAAACTTTAGCATCATTCAGATCAGACTGCCTACTGGACCACTAGGTCGGGATCAACATTCAACACGACATCACAGTATCTGACATCGTGTTCCATCAAATGGGCAACATGGACAGTGATCTGGGAGGGTCAGAGTACTCTCAGGACAGCGAGTGATCCAAACAGAAACACCCTGCGGTCACGGCCTCATCCATAGCAGAGCAGCTGACGAGAAGTATCTGCAAAACTAATGGGTGTTCAGCCTGTCACAATGCAGGTGATCAGCCTACACTTGAGTCCGATGCTGCGATCTTCAGCAGCCCTGATTCTGCTTCTGGATTCAGCAGACTCCACACCAGCTCATGAAGCCTCTAGCCACCGTAGGAGACATTGCAACAAAATACACTGTAAGGTATAAAAGAAGTAATTTTTAATCTTGTTTTATTGCGTCTGACGAAGCCACACAGGTTCTTCAGTCTCTGTCTTGAAGAAACAATAGGGGTTTCCAGCCTGCAAATGGGGGCCCCTATAAATTGGATGTTGGAGGTGCTCAATTGCAGCACCAATTGGAACAGGAGGACAGGCAATATTGGTCAAGACTAAGAAGGACAAGAATTTCGGAAATGATCCCGGCCCAGCGCACCAACATCTGTAACAGTCACATAGAGTGTGCAGGACACAAGGATCGCTCTTGTTCTGAGGAAAATTGTATTTTTTGCCTTGGCTGGAATAGGATTTAAAGCCTGAGAAGTTTTAGTAGGCCAAGTGGGCTAGTCAGCAAGAGTACCTTGCTCCGTCACCTTCTAAAATTTATAGTTTCAAAAAAAAAAATAATATGGTTCAAATGGCTCTGAGCACTATGGGACTTAACATCTGTGGTCATCAGCCCCCTAGAACTTAGAACTACTTAAACCTAACTAACCTAAGGACACCACACACATCCATGCCCGAGGCAGGATTCGAACCTGCGACCGCAGCATCTTCCAAGTCGTGTCCGGCCTCCTCGGCCACGTGCAGGAAGTCCGCCTCTGGGCCTCCTGCCAGCTGAGCATCGGCGCAGGCCCAGAGGAGCGCGACGGCCACGAGCAGGACAGCGGCGGCCTTCATGTGTGGCGGAGGACGTGACTCCTGCGCACCCGCAGCGCTCCTTTTATTCATCCACACTTCGCTTACCGCAGATAACGGCGGAAGGACGACTGGACGTCAAACGGGTGCTGGCACCAAATTGATCAATATCGTGATCTCCTTCAAGCAGTTTCAAAATCGTTGTGATTAGGGCACTCTTATTGCACAACAGATAATGAAACCCATCCAGTAGTGAAGTTGCCTTGTTTCGAAAAATGTTGGAATACAACGACATTGATCTATTTTTCAAATGCCCAGGTGAACAATGTATTTTTGTTACAAAGTGGTAATGTGTGTTAATGGACAGAGGGTCTCGTTTATATTTCCCTACACTGTACGATACGATGCCTCCCCCCCCCCCCCCCCCCCCCCATGAACCATGGACCTTGCCGTTGGTGGGAATGCTTGCGTGCATCAGTGATACAGATGGCCGTACCGTAGGTGCAACCACAACGGAGGGGTATCTGTTGAGAGGCCAGACAAACGTGTGCTTCCTGAAAAGGGGCAACAGCCTTTTCAGTAGTTGCAGGGGCAACAGTCTGGAAGATTGACTGATCTGGCCTTGTAACATTAACCAAAACGGCCTTGCTGTTCTGGTACTGTGAACGGCTGAAAGCAAGGGGAAACTACGGCCGTAATTTTTACCGAGGGCATGCAGCTATACTGTATGGTTAAATGATGATGGCGTCCTCTTGGGTAAAATATTCCGGAGGTAAAATAGTCCCCCATTCGGATCTCCGGGCGGGGACTACTCAAGAGGATGTCGTTATCAGGAGAAAGAAAACTGGCGTTCTGCTGATCGGAGCGTGGAATGTCAGATCCCTTAATCGGGCAGGTAGGTTAGAAAACTTAAAAAGGGAAATGGATAGGTTAAAGTTAGATATAGTGGGAATTAGTGAAGTTCGATGGCAGGAGGAACAAGACTTTTGGTCAGGTGAATACAGGGTTATAAATACAAAATCAAATAGGGGTAATGCAGGAGTAGCTTTAATAATGAATAGGAAAATAGGAGTGCGGCTAAGCTACTATAAACAGCATAGTGAACGCATTATTGTGGCCAAGATAGACACGAAGCCCACACCTACTACAATAGTACAAGTTTATATGCCAACTAGCTCTGCAGATGATGAAGAAATTGATGAAATGTATGATGATATAAAAGAAATTTTTCAGGTAGTGAAGGGAGACGAAAATTTAATAGTCATGGGTGACTGGAATTCGAGAGTAGGAAAAGGGAGAGAAGGAAACATAGTAGGTGAATATGCATTGGGGGAAAGAAATGAAAGAGGAAGCCGTCTGGTAGAATTTTGCACAGAGCATAACTTAATCATAACTAACACTTGGTTCAAGAATCATAAAAGAAGGTTGTACACATGGAAGAATCCGGGAAGTACTAGAAGGTATCAGATAGATTATATAATGGTAAGACAGAGATTTACGAACCAGGTATTAAATTGTAAGACATTTTCAGGGGCAGATGTGGACTCTGACCACAATCTATTGGTTATGAGCTGTAGATTAAAACTGAAGAAACTGCAAAAAGGTGGGAATTTAAGGTGATGGGATCTGGACAAACTGATTAAACCAGAGGTTTTACAGAGTTTCAGGGAGAAAGAAATACAGTAGAAGAAGAATGGGTAGCTCTGAGGGATGAAGTAGTGAAGGCAGCAGAGGATCAAGTAGGTAAAAAGACGAGAGCTAGTAGAAATCCTTGGGTAACAGAAGAAATATTGAACTTAACTGATGAAAGGAGAAAATAGAAAAATGTAGTAAATGAAGCAGGCAAAAAGGAATACAAACGTCTCAAAAATGAGATCGACAGGAAGTGCAAAATGGCGAAGCAGGGATGGCTAGAGGACAAATGTAAGGATGTAGAGGCTTATCTCACCATGGGTAAGATAGATACTGCCTACAGGAAAATTAAAGAGACCTTTGGAGAAAAGAGAACCACTTGTATGAATATCAAGAGCTCAGATGGAAACCCAGTTCTAAGCAAAGAAGGGAAAGCAGAAAGGTGGAAGGAGTATATAGAGGGTCTATACAAGGGCGACGTACTTGAGGACAATATGATGGAAATGGAAGAGAATGTAGATGAAGACGAAATGGGAGATACAATACTGCGTGAAGAGTTTGACAGAGTACTGAAAGACCTGAGTCGAAACAAGGCCCCGGGAGTTGACAACATTCCAATCCCAAAGAAAGCAGGTATTGACAGATGTGAAAATTACCGAACAATCAGTTTAATAAGCCACAGCTGCAAAATACTAACGCGAATTCTTTACAAACGAATGGAAAAACTAGTAGAAGCCAACCTTGGGGAAGATCAGTTTGGATTCCGTAGAAATATTGGAACACGTGAGGCAATACTGACCTTACGACGTATCTTGGTAGAAAGATTAAGGAAAGGCAGACCTACGTTCCTAGAATTTGTAGACTTAGGGAAAGTTTTTGACAATGTTAACTGGAATACTCTCTTTCAAATTCTGAAGGTGGCAGGGGTAAAATACAGGGAGCGAAAGGCTATTAACAATTTGTACAGAAAGCAGATGGCAGTTATAAGAGTCGAGGGACATGAAAGGGAAGCAGCGGTTGGCAAGGGAGTGAGACAGGGTTGTAGCCTCTCCCCAATGTTATTCAATCTGTATATTGAGTAAGCAGTAAAGGAAACGAAAGAAAAATTCGGAGTAGGTATTAAAGTCCATGGAGAAGAAATAAAAACTTTGAGGTTCGCCGATGACATTGTAATTCTGTCAGAGATAGCAATGGACTTGGAAGAGCAGTTGAATGGAATGGGCAGTGTCTTGAAAGGAGGATATAAGATGAACATCAACAAAAGCAAAACGAGGATAATGGAATGTAGTCGAATTAAGTCGGGTGATGCTGAGGGCATTAGATTAGGAAATGAGAGACTTAAAGTAGTAAAGGAGTTTTGCTATTTGGGGAGCAAAATAACTGATGATGGTCGAAGTAGAGAGGATATAAAATGTAGACTGGCAATGGCAAGGTAAGCGTTTCTGAAGAAGAGAAATTTGTTAAGATCGAGTATTGATTTAAGTGTCAGGAAGTCGTTTCTGAAAGTATTTGTATGGAGTGTAGCCATGTATGGAAGTGAAACATGGACGATAAATAGTTTAGACAAGAAGAGAATAGAAGCTTTCGAAATGTGGTGCTACAGAAGAATGCTGAAGATTAGATGGGTAGATCACATAACTAATGAGGAGAAGAGGAGATTGTGGCACAACTTGACAAGAAGAAGGGACCGGTTGGTAGGACATGTTCTGAGGCATCAAGGGATCACAAATTTAGCATTGGAGGGCAGTGTGGAGGGTAAAAATCATAGAGGGAGACCAAGAGATGAATACACTAAGCAGATTCAGGAGGACGTAGGTTCCAGTAAGTACTGGGAGATGAAGAAGCTTGCACAGGATAGAGTAGCATGGAGAGCTGCATCAAACCAGTCTCAGGACTGAAGACCACAACAACAACACTGTACGATGTCTAAGTGTAACAGCAACATTCAACATACATACATGCCACCAGCAAGTTTCTAGTGTGTGACTTTTTATACTGGGATTTCAGATACTATCGGAAGAGAAGTCCAAATATATACAATATTACTCCCTCCGCCAACGTGACAGTCCCTCCTCATGAGATTAGATTCGCTACGGTCGCAGGTTCGAATCCTGCCTCGGGCATGGATGTGTGTGGTGTCCTTAGGTTAGTTAGGTTTAAGTAGTTTTAAATCTAGGGATCTGATGACCTCATATGTTAAATCCCGTTAAAAAAAGTATTTCACAACAAACACAAGTAGCATCTCACAAGTATACACCCGTAAAGGGTTGTCTTCGGCCTATGTTCCTTACTCTAGCGCCCACCAATCGACTGTTAATATTACCGGTATTTACCTTAAAATTTGTACTTATTCACACATCATCAGAGAGAGACGCACACATACGTGACAGTATGTACCGCTCAGTGACTTCGCATCGAACCAGCTACTTGAGATTCTTAATTTCATTTAAAAGCCTAGAAGCACAAGAATGTTCAGCAGCAAATACCGCTGTTACGTCCCTTAAGTTATAACACATTCCGTGAGACTAGGATACCTTTTACTTTGACGATAGCTATGCTGTGTTACCATAGTGTTGTCTGTAGTAGGACCTATTGCCTAACGGCTAACTAATTTCAGTACTAAACTGCAGGCCATCGTTTCGAATACAGGAACTAGAATTGAGAATTTAAGTTTGCCCATTGTTAGGGTGGCACAATCAGCAATAATTCCAAATGTTGGGGATATTACGTGCAACATTTAAAAAGAACTGTAGAGATAAATGTGTTGCTATTACTAACATTCTCATTACTTCACGTTTCAACAATTTCTTGATTGCCACAAAGTACTTTTTGGGTCACAAATGATTTTGCAGTTAAACTCCATGAAATTATCAGCTATACATTACATTAAAATCTATTTCCCTACATTCTTCCTTGTTTAAAGTTAATTCTTTCACTGCATGATCTTCTAATGAAATAGTTGAAGTTACTGAACCAAAACCGGGACGAGTACTTGGTTTGAATAATCACAAGTTTGCAGTATAGTCACTTTCTGAAACACGTGCACACATTCTTGACAAACACACACACACACACACACACACACACCACACACACACACACACACACACACACACACACACACTCTTTCTGCTTGATGTGGTCAAAACAGGGCTCCCAAGGATTCAAAACGTTTACGTATGCACATCCAATCCATATAAAACTTTAAGATTTGTACTTACTCATTTTCTTCATTTAAAATCAACCTTTTACTCTTCTCTCTTTTTACCTTGTGTACACTATACACTGTCAGATAGAAAATGCAGCATTCTCAAAGGATGTGTTCAGTGGTACCAGTGTATGGTATGTGCATACTGAGGCATTGTATTGTTAATGATTAATTTGTGGCGATCAGTTGCTGCTCAGGAGGTTTATCTACACGCCCTCTGTTTTGACCCTAGAGCAGTAACTGATGTCTATGTAAGCAGAAGAAGCTAACGGTCAAAGTCCGAAACAATTTACTGGACTGTTCAATTAACCAAAACAAATTTTCCAAGTATAACACAAACACAAAACAGTGATCCGTCTTCGAATCACAACTGCATACAAGAATAAGATAGAAAGCAACTAAATAATTTCCTACTAGTCTCCGCCAAAGATTTCTCCGATATACCAAGCCTAATCCAGAGATCAGTGAAAAGATCCAAGCCGGGCTGCCTGGGCGGCAGCTATCAAAGTCAGCTGGCGGTCGACGAACTGCCGATGTGCGGTTTTTTTTTCTTTGTTGTGATTTTAATACCCGTATAAAAACAGGTAGGCTGGCAGCAGCACATTACGCCGCTCTTCAGCCCAAGATATTATAATGGTAAAACAGAGAAGACACATGAGTTGGAACAAAACGACGGGGAAAAAACAGTAGACACATGAACATAAAAAACATGATGCCGTTCACACTCGATGACAATCCACACTACAAACTGTTGACACGACGCACAAGCACTGATGACTTTGATGGTACACGTGAACGATGGAGCGTGACGGTGAACACTGAACACAAAACACGACGGCACACACGAGACACGGATGGCGATGATCTCCAACGCGCGAATGTCCACGTAACGTGTGCAAGTCCAGGGACCTGCCAAGAGGGGAAAAAGGGTGGGGGGGGGAGAGGGGAGAACAAAGATACCAATGGCAGAGGAGATGGGAGGAGGAGTAGAGGAACGGGGGAGGGGAAGCCTGGGGGAGGAGTGGGGAGAAAGGGAGGAGGGAGGGAAAGGGGGAGAGAAGGGAGGGAGGGTGCCCAAAGGAACAAACACAGGAAGAGAGAGGGAGGATCAAAGTTGGTAGGAGGCATAGATGGAGGGAAGGAGGGCATCATCAGGGAGGGGGAGCTGGCGGAAGCCACCTTGGGAGAGGGTAAGGAGGGTGGAGAGATGGAGAGCAGGTGGGACGTGGGAATATAGGTGCGGCAGCAGGCAGGGGGTGAGAGATGATGGGGGAGACAAGCGGGTGAGGAGGATCGAGTTTACGGGAGGTGTAGAGGATCTGTATCCTTTCAAGGAAAAGGAGGAGGTGGGGAAATGGAATGAGGTCGTACAGGATTCGCGTGGGGGAAGGGAGATGGATGTGAATGAAGAGGCGGAGTGCATGGCGTTCAAGGATCTCAAGGGATTTGTAAAAGGTAGGGGGGGCGGAGATCCAGGCAGGATGGGCGTAACAGAGGATAGGGTGGATGAGGGATTTATAGGTGTGGAGTATGGTGGAGGGGTCCAGACCCCACGTATGGCCAGGAAGGAGCTTGAGGAGACGGAGTCAGGAGCATGCCTTGGCTTGGATCGTCCGGAGATGGGGTGTCCAGGAGAGGCGACGGTCGAGAGTGAGGCCAAGGTACTTAAGGGTGGGGGTGAGGGCGATAGGACGGCCATAGATGGTTAGATAGAAATCGAGGAGGTGGAAGGAAGGGGTGGTTTTGCCTACAATGATCGCCTGGGTTTTGGAGGGATTGACCTTGAGCAACCACTGGTTGCACCAAGCGGTGAACTGGTCAAGATGGGATTGGAAAAGGTGTTGGAAACGCTGCAGGGTGGGGGCAAGGGCAAGGAAGGCGGTGTCATCGGCAAACTGGAGAAGGTGGACGGGGGGTGACGGCGGCGGCATGTCCGACGTATGCAAAAGGTACAGAAGGGGGAGAGGACGGAGCCTTGAGGCACACTGGCGGAGGGAAAAAAGGTGTAGGAATCCGTGTTATGGATGGAGACGTAGGAAGGACGGTGGGAGAGAAAGGAGCCGATCAGACGGACGTAGTTAATGGGAAGGGCGAAGGTTTGGAGCTTGAAGAGGAGACCGGAACACTATACGCGGTCATAGGCACGCTCGAGGTCCAGGGAGAGGAAGATTGCGGAGCGACGGGAATTAAGCTGTTTGGAAAGGAGATGAGTGAGGTAAAGGAGAAGGTCATCGGAAGAGCAGGACGGCCGAAAGCCACACTGGGTAACAGGAAGGAGGCGGTGCTGGCGGAGCTGCTGGTGGATGCGTCGGGTGAGGATGGATTCCAGGACCTTGCTGAAGACCGAGGTAAGGCTGGTGGGACGGTAGGAGGAGACGGCGGACGGCGGTTTACCGGCTTTAAGGAACATCAGGATACGGGAGGTTTTCCACAGGTCGGGGTAGTAGCCGGTGGACAGGACTACATTGTAGAGCCTGGCCAGGGTGGAAAGAGACAGGAGCTTCACGAAGGTGGCGGTAGGTGACACGATCATGACAAGGAGCGGTGTTGCCGATGTGCGGCCGAGCGCCGGCCTTTACAGCGCTTCGGCGGGTGAGTACCTCGGAACTATTTTCCATCACGTGGTTGACGTGTGAAAATAGTTCCGGGATCTGCAGCGACCTCTTCCTTATGTTTATGTGGGCCGGTAGTGGCCCCTGGTGGCCCTGGTGTCTTTGCTGTGGTGTTGTTGTTGTGGTTGTTGCTGTGGCCGTTCATCAATATTGCCTGTCGGTTGTGTAGTGCTTCGTGTGCCTGCGAAAGCGGGCAACCCGCTGCTGCAGGCTGTCAGTTTGGTTGCTGATACTCTAGGTGCCGTGATGTCTGGTGGAGAAGGCCACAGCAGAAAGTGTTCCTTTTAGAGTTTAACAACGTGTGCAACATTCATTCTAGGTTACAACGTGACCCAATTACCAGTAGGAATTCCTGGTGAACAACTTCAGGCAGTTGAATGGGCTGCTGTTGTGAGTAGTCGAGCAGTGGATATACTGGATACAAATTGTAGGAACTAATAAGGAAGTAATTTCAGGAACTCATAAGAGAAGGAGGGTATCAGGTTATGTTGCTGGTGTCAAGTTACACTTGATCGCTAGAGGGGGGAATCATATAACGTGAGGTAATTGTGCAAGTTATATTCACGGTAATCCCTTATCCCCCCGCCCTCTCCACCCAGACCTGCCCAAATACATAAGGCACTATTGCTATGAGGAACAAATGACCTTGGACATGAATTTACAAATCGTGTAAATGCACCCCTCCCTCATTCTCTACTACCCTCTTCCCCTATAGATTAAAAAGATTCAGACAAACCTCATCTTCCTCACTCTTTATAACTAGGTCAGTTGCGTGGGTGATATCAGTCATGTTCTGTGGACCATGGTGAGAATACCCGTTCTGTTATAAACAAATTAAGTTTTGATTAATTATTAAGAATAATTTTTCTCTCTGCATCTGCAACAGTCTCAAAGAATGAGTTGGAAAAAAACCTTGCACTTATTCGCAGGAAAATTATATTTTTTGGTGCGTGCTTGCAGATAACAAAGTTTTCGGCAGACGCCGAGCCGACCGGACGTGAGAGCAGCGGTAGTGGCAGCAGCAGTAAAATGGTTCAAATGGCTCTGAGCACTATGGGACTCAACAGCTGTGGTCTTAAGTCCCCTAGAACTTAGAACTATTTAAACCTAACTAACCTAAGGACATCACACACATCCATGCCCGAGGCAGGATTCGAACCTGCGACCGTAGCAGTCACGCGGTTCCGGACTGAGCGCCTAGAACCGCACGGCCACCACGGCCGGCCAGCAGCAGCAGCGGCAGTTGTCTGATACACAGTAATTTAGTTTAGTTTCTGATTTTCTTTCATGTGTTTTGCAAAGAAGTATTTTACTGTGAAGACTAGCGGTTATCAAAGTATTGTAAGTCTTTTTAGCATAAATCTTGGTGCATGTCCTTGTCTAAGGCGGCTTCCTCTCGTAATTTTCCCGCCGCAGGAAGCTCCACGTCACGCCACCACTTTTAAATCTCGTGCTGATACGCAGCATATACACTATTTGATCAAAAGTATCCGGACACTGGGCTGAAAATGATTTACAAGTTTCTGGTGCCCTCCTTCGGTAATGCCAGAATTCAATATGGTGTTGGCCCACCCTTAGCCTTGAAGACAGCTTCTACTCTCGCATTCATACGTTCAATCAGGTGCCGGAAAGTTTGTTGGGAAATGGCAGCCCATTCTTCACGGAGTGCTGCACTGAGGAGAGATATCGATGTCAGTCGGCGAGGCCTGGCACGAAGTCAGCTTTCCAGAGGTTTGCTATAAGATTCAGGTTAGGACTCTGTGCAGGCCAGTCCACTGCATGGATGTTATTGTCGTGTAACCCCTCCGCCACAGGCCGTGTATTGTGAACAGGTGCTCTATCGTGTTGAAAGATGCAATCGCCATCCCCGAATTGCTCTTGAACAGCGGGAAGCAAGAGGGTGCTTAAAACATCAATACAGGCCTGTACTGTGATAGTGCTACGCAAAACAACAAGGGGTGCAAGCCCCCTCCATGAAAAACACTACCACACCATAACACCATCGCCTCCGAATTTTACTGTTGGCACTACACACGCTTGCAAATGACGTTCACCGAGCACTCGTCATACCTACACCCTGTCATCCGATCGCCCCATTGTATACCGTGATTCGTCACTCCACACAACGTTTTTCCACTGTTCAATCATCCAATTTTTACACTCCTCACATCAAGCGAGGCGTCGTTTGGCATTTATCGGCGTGATGTGTGGCTTATGAGCATGAAATCCAAGTTCTCTCACCTCCCGCCTGTCATAGTACTTGTGGTAGATACTGATGCAGTTTGGAATTCCTGGGTGATGGTCTGGATATATGTCTGCCTACTACACATTAGGAACCTCGTCAACTCCGCTGTAGGGTGCAGAGCTGTAGAGGTCTCCTTGATAGGTCAGGCCTGCAGTGCACACATGAAGCGGCTGCTAGGGTAGCGGAGCACGTGTGGCGTGCACATCGGGCTTTTTTAGGTTAGAGAAACCCGCACTTGGGATCAAAGACCATTTGCCTGGTAAATAAGCCACAGTGTCCTCATAGAATGTTCCTTCAAGCAGATCAGAGATAGAAAATATTAATATGATTTTAGTAAACTGCAGGGGCATCCAAGGACAGGTCCCACAATTAATTTTGCTTATTGAAGGTTATAATGCACATTTAGTATAATGTCAGGAAGTTGGTTGAAACCAGACGTTATTGATAACTAAATCCTAAGTTTACATTGGTATATTTATCGTAAGGACAGGTTAGTCGCCAATATGGTGGCGTATTTATTGCAGTAAAAAATTCGACAAAATCTGGCGAGGGTATCACGAATTCCGATTGTGAATTAATATGGGTGAAGTTAAGTATCAAAGATGCGTCAAAAATGGTAATCGGATGCTTTTATAGACCGCTTGTGTCAGCAACTGTACTGTAGAACACATCAGACAGAACTTGCGGAAGTCGTTGGTAATTTTCCTGATCATGCCGTTGTAGTAGGGGGTGACTTCAACTGGCCAGGTCACGCAACCAAAACTGGTGCCATAGACAGGGATTCGTGTAACATTGTTCTGGACCTCCTGCCAGAAAATTAGTTTGAGCAGATGGTTGGAGAAGGAACTCGTGAGGATAACGTCTTAGATCTCCTGGCAACAAACAGACAGAAACTATGGAATCAGTTAACGTAGAAGAAGGTATCAGTGATCATAAGGCTGTGAAAAACATTTGTGACAACGGGTCTCACAAAGAATGTTAAGCAATGTAGGAAGATATCTTTCCTTAGTAAGAGTCCCAGGGTACAAATTTCGGAGTACCTGAGCAGTCAGTGTAAAATATTCGGTGATGAGGACGAAGATGTGGAGAAAAATGAAAAAAATTCAGAGGCATCGCGCAGTATGCCCTAGACAAGTATGTCCCGAGTAAGGTCTTAAGGGATGGGAAAGACCCAGCAAGTTTAGATAACCGTGATAGTAAACTGCTACGTAAACAAAGAAAATTGCATCTCAGATTCAAGAAAAGTAAAAACTAGCTCACATACAAAAGCTGAACGAAGCGAAAATGAGCACAAGGAAAGCAATGAGAGAAGCGTTCAATGACTTTGAAAGTAAAACGGTGTCAACCGATATGAGTAAACACCCCAGGAGCTTTTGGTCATACAAAAAATAACGAAGTCGGTCAAAATCATCTAATCATTCCCTCAGCGACCACACCGACACCGAAACGGAAGATAACAGAGAGAAGGCCGAAAGACTGAATTCAGCCTTCCGAAATTATTTCACCCCGGAAGCTCGTAACACAGTCCCTTCTTTCACTTGTACGAACGTCTAAATGACAGATGTTGAAATAACCGATGTCGAAATAGAAAAACAACTACTGTCGCTTAGTAGTGGAAAGATACCTACAAGATTCTATAAAGATTATGCGAAATAAATTGTCCCTCTTCTAGCAGCAATTTATCGTCGATCACTTGAGCGACAGAGGGTACCTAGCGACTGGAAGAAAGCGAGAAAGCGCAAGCCATTCCAGATTTTAAGAAGATCTGAACCGTCGACGTCAGTCTATTGTAGAATTATGGAACATGTTTTATGCTCAAGAATTGTGATGTTTTTGGAGAATGAAAACCTGCTCTATAAAAATGAACATGGATTCTGCAGAAAGAGATCCTGCCAAACTCAGCGTGTCCTGGTCTTCCATGAAATCCACAGCACCGAAGACAACGGTGCTCAGGTTGCTGCCGTCTTCCTTGACTTCAGGAACGCATTTGACACCATCCCGCAGTGCCGTTTAGTTTATCGAGAATCGGACCAGATTTGCAACTGGATGCAAGAGTTTCTTGTAGATAGAACTCAACACGGCACTCTTAGCGGAGCAAAATGGACAGCTGTAAAGGTAATTTCCGGAGTACCGCGAGGAAATGTGGTAGGACCGTCACTGTTCACAATATGTGTAAATGATCTAGTCGAAAGCGTCGGATGCTCTTTAAGGCTATACGCAGATGATGTGGATGGCTGTAATAAGGTAGCAACGCCGGAAGATTGTAACATCTGCAAATGACCTCCAGAAAACTGATAATGGTGCAGGCGCTAGTAGTTGACTCTTAACGTAAATAAATGTAACATATTGCGTATACATAGGAAAAGAAATCCACCACTGTATTGCAACGCTGTTGATGTCAAACCGCTGGAAACAGTATCTACCGTAATATGTCTAGGACCGACTATCCATAGCGACCCTAAGTGGAATGACTATGACTACGTAAAACACACAGTGGGAAGCCCCCCCCCTCCCCCCTCTCGCTAATGGCGAGTGGAACAGGGTTGGAAGACTCATTAAAGGTATAAAAGAACCCTCCACCATACTACATTAGATGGCTTGCGTAGTATGATGTAGATGTAATTACGGGTCATGTGCGAGGCAAAGACTTATTTTATGTATCATGAAGTTCCTGATAGGGCATCGACATTTGCGAGGTTTCAGGGTGTTTATGACAAGAGTAAGTAAGCGGTTTTTTTTGGAAAAACTGTACAGTTCGACGGATGGAACAGTTTAGTCATTTTCTGACAGGTTACGCAAAGCGAACGTACAGATCTTTAAAGAAGCAGAGAATAGGGCATTAGGTATTTTCCTGACAGGAATTTTTCGAGATTTTTCACGGCGGGTGCGAATGGAAAATTTAGTTGCAACGCTTTGCGTTGCCATACATTTACAAGAAATACATAGGGCAAGAAAAGTGAGCAAAGAGCGGAAATACTAAGGTCTGTGTTACCGTTATGATCAACAGGCGTATTTGAAGGTACATTGTTGCCAACAATAATGCTAGAGTTACCAAAGCTTTAAGGCATAAAGCTCAATGTTGTGGATGCAAAAAGGACGTAAATACAATGAGAAAAGAAACCATTAAACATCAACAGGTATGTTCGTTCTGTCGGAAAAGATTCCCAACAAATCACAGTACAGTAAAAATCTATGCAGAACCGGATTGTTGCTTGGTAACTGGGACGAATAACATAAAGTACAAATTTCTGGTGGATACTAGGGCACACATGTCGATTCTGGGTCTGGACCTTGTGGACAAGAAAACTCCGAGATACACATTATGCACAATAGGTGGTAGTTGGATAAATTCATTAGGAAAAACACAGCTCAAACTTAAGGTAGGAAACACATGTTTTCGTGAGCAAAGGGAAGTGTTGCCAAATGTGGGACACTTGCAAACAAGAGCTTCCAATATTTTGTCAGAATTCTTACTCCAAAGAAGTCTTTGGCAACATCACGAAGATCGTGCTTTACACCTAATGCATTCTTCTTTCTGTTTCAAGAAGTAAAACTTAATAGGGTTGATATCGACCACACCAAAAACGGTAGGATCACAATACTCTCAAAACATACGTCACTGTATCAACATCGGCTCTGAATGCCCTACAAATTGTAGGCTGATTCATAGACAGACCGATGAATAAACTCTTTAGTGAGTGCATTCCACTCAAAATGTTAATGGGCTTCTCTGAAGACAGCAATCGTGTTGTTACGAACGCCAAGCAGGAACTGATTCTAGATCGAAGTGCTACAATAATAACTTGTACATAATAGGACAAGGAGAAGAAGAGCATAAAATTATGCTCGATAACTTGGTTTGGAAAGTACCACATCTATCTCTGTCAGATGAAGAGAATTTGAAACTTGTACATGTTCTGTATTCAGGAGTGCAATTGCTCTTAACTTTATGCTCATGGGAGGTGTTTGAATATCTGAAAGAGCAAATACTGTCACAGACTCTCAAGTGTGTTAGGACGAGTGTGAGCGATTTGTGTTTAAACATGTTGCGTTTCTTGCGTTCTCTGATACCAATCAAATACTAAGGACATACTCCACAACTGTTGCTTCACCCACGCCGGATATCTCAGTGCAGTGTGCTAAAACTCGAAAAATGGATTTGCACTTCACACAGTTTTATATCGCAAATCACTGGGACGATGGGGGAGTGGCGTATGAAGATGTGGTGTCATTGCTCCGAACGTATGATCGTAGAGACAGCGTAGTTAAAGCAAAGGTCGTGAGAAGATTGCCTAGTTACAAGACAGTTACAAATTTTCGTCTGTCCAGAATCTGGAAATAGAAGGATGTCTTGCACTCAAGCAGTTGAAGAGGAGATAAGGACAGCATGGTTTTATGAAGGCTTCAGAAACTGAACAATTAAAATTCAACTGGCTTACCAATAAACAAATTGTTTTATTTTAAATATATATATTCATTCACCTCCGTTTTTCTGCGTCATCGCTTAAAGGATCAGGAGAATATTTAACTTACAGTTCCTGCTGCACTGCTCGTGAAGAGTACAGCAATGGAACCACTAAGGGCTATTGTGAGCAGACACGATCCATCTGCGACTGATAAGCTGGGACCTTCACCGATAGGTGCTGACAGGCAGCGCGACCTTGGTTAGGTTACGACGACTCGCCTGGTACATTATTATTGCATCAGTTAACGCACATGTAGTAACACACGAAGGTGTGTTGGATTGCAAATACCATGAATGCGCGCATAGTACTAGTAGCAGTGTCGGATTTCCCTCACGAAAAGAGCGAATGTGGTTGTATATGCAGACGAGTGCATTTGCTGTGAAATGCACGAACTTCAGCACTGAGCTCGATTCATATGAACGCATACGTGTGCCTCTATCGGTACATGTATAACTGCACCCAGATGTAAATAGATAATAAACGCTGAACGGCTCCTTCCCATTTCAGTTTGATCAGCCCTGAAGCGTACTGCACAAGCTGAAGACGAAAGCACTGGTAAGCGCGTTCGTTTGTCAGGCTCTGTCAGCTTAGTTCCAAGAATAACGTCAGCACATTTTGACGAGATTCGTATGTGTGAGTTACGTGAAAGTGAACGTAAGAAATTTTTTCTATGTGTGCGTTATTTGTATGTCACATTTACTTGTGATTCTTATATGTTTCTTTCTTTCTGATACAGATTAATAGATCGATACTAACTCACAACAATCGCCTATGACGCCCTTTCCCTTCTAGAGCTTGATAAGTTTGCCGATTAGTTACCACGAGTAACGAAGCCTTTTTCTAGTCACAGCTCATGGGGGATGGAGCCAGTCGTTAGGAGACTGACAAGTGGGAGCAATACTACTATTTCTACTATCAATAATAATAATAATAATTTTTTATGCCTGCTTCCAGTGTTTTTCTCTTCATCTAAATGCATTTGATGCTGATATTTTATTAGAAGTGTGAACTCAAGTAAACTGAAAAATATTATAATATATTTCACCCAATGATATGATAGTAAAATTCATTGTCATTACTTTTAACTTTCTTCATTTCTTTATATATCAGTTTAACGTTCTCTCCTTCAAAAAATTGAAAGCACTAACCACTAATTAATTTCTAATGTATGTATGGAAAAATAATTTTAAATTCATTATTAAGTTTCAAACATATTTTATGTTCATGTGTAGTATTCAAATATTGAAGACAGGTAATGTTATATAAAAATTAACTTGTAGCACTTTCTAAACAAATTACTATTGTGAACACTCCTCAGTAAGGCTTCCATTTATATAGAATAACAATTTAGTAATAAAATTCAAAATCTGTATTGTATTGTATCATAATTTTCTAGAAGTATTTTTTTATCAAACTGAAATTATAACTCTTTCTTAACTTGCTTGTTGGTAAATTTTTTGATATTTATATCTCTAGTTATTTGGTTGTACTCTAGTTGTAACGTTTCTTTCACTTCATCATCAGTTCATTTTATCATAGAGGCACGATTCAGCTTTTGAATACTCTTATGGTTTAGAGTTTATCAATTTTCTCGAAATGCTAACTTTTTGGTCTCATTTAAACCCAATCTGTAATCTATTTATTTCTCAATTCATAGGTCCATTCACCTAGTATACAATCTGTTTCCACAATATTTTCACCATTATCAATGCATATGATACTGTCCATGTCACAATATACAACAGCTTTTCCTATCTTATCTAACATGTCATGTAATCTAAGTCTTACATTTTATGTAGTGAATGCTGCTCTAAAAATATTTGTAGATGCATTGTTTTCCACATAATAATCCTTCAAACTGTACTTCATCTACACCACATTGTCATTAATGAAATCTATATCTATGTAATCTAATCGATCATCGAGTAATATCTCGTAAAACTTTTGTATATGTGTAACATATTCAGTTTTACTCATATTTAATCATTGTCCAAATTTCCCACATAATGAAATAAAACACATTTTAGCCACAGCATATTCCTGGGTTCACTTTTATTCCACATAGATCTAAATCTATTCCTAATTTTTCTTTTACATATTGTATCATCTTATTACTTTCAAATCTATAGGGGCTGCTTTCTAATTTCATTTTCATAAAGTCTGTCATATAATTTTTAAACAACATGTTACTTTTATTTCTAAAATTCCACACTACTAACATATCTAAAACTTTTTATAGCTTTGTTTACTTCATCAGTTGTGCAAGTTTGAATAAAACGTCTTCCAGTGTCATTATGATTACATTTATTTATTCTTTCTTCTGCACATTTTATGTGTTCAGGAAACAACTGATTTTCTTTCTTATCAATCTTCATTCGTTCAGGCGAAACAAGATGATAAAATTCTCTAGGTGCCAATACTTCATATTTTTGAAGCCTGTACCATTTTCTAGAATAATATCTTGGCTTATATATTTTTGTTGCATGACCTGCAGGATAATAATCATAATATTGCACAGATGGATAGGGACTATACACATAAATATATCTCATTTACTCTATTTGGGGTGACAACCATAAACAGTGGTTCTTGGATTTTGTGGTTTGACAACTTCAGGTTACTATTTTAATTTTTTAGGTTTTCTATACACTGCTAAGTCAATCCAGTTATATTCCCACATTTCTGCTAAATTATACAATAAATTTCGTATTTCCATACTTCTTGTTAATGCCTTTTAATATAAATCATACATTGATTCTCGTTTTTTGTTAATATTTTCGGTATTAAAACATTTTCACTACCATTCCAACAACAGCCATGGTATTAATAAACAGTATTGGATTCCTAACCAAAATCACATCCTTTTACTCCAGCGATATTTACTTCACAGCCATTATGAGCACATTGAATATTATTACTGTTTAAACTATGTCACCAAGCTATACATTCTTTACTATAATTTTCTATTTGTGCTTTATCCAATACAGCAATTCTTCTGTTAGGAAAATATTTACATCTGATTAGAGACAAACAAACAAAGACTGGATCTATGTTAGGTATTTCTAGGAATTTTTTTTCTTAATTCTAAGGAGCGATTCTTAACATATTTACATTATAGTTACAGTAGTCATGAATTTCTTTCTTTATATTGAACACATTGTTTTCCTTAAGCTTTTGTGTGTACCATTTGAGAA
This sequence comes from Schistocerca serialis cubense, assembly GCF_023864345.2. Lineage (NCBI taxonomy): Eukaryota > Metazoa > Arthropoda > Insecta > Orthoptera > Acrididae > Schistocerca > Schistocerca serialis. The sequence goes on along the minus strand of NC_064644.1, from coordinate 487,778,924 downwards.
ATATTTCCCTATCTTCTGGTTTCATAGTATCAAACAATAATATCTAATATCAGTAATTGGTCCTATGTAATTTTCATTTCCCTGTGTATTGAATAAATGTGGGAAGGAACCTTTCTTTAATTTTTACAAATTGAGGGTTTTCCTTGTGTAAAATTGCTACTATCTATAATAGTGCTAATTGTTTTATCACCAATAACATTAATTTAGTTCCATTGTAGATAGTATATGGTTTTATTGTACTTCAACACAATACTTCAGAATGAATTGTGAATCATATTCTTTAGCATATTGACCTATTAATATATAATCATTATGATTATTAGATATCATCCATCTATAGAATTTATCATTTGTTTTAGATTTATAAATATTATCACCAAGAAAATTGTGAACTATTATGATATCTGGAATATGTATTCCTGTTTCTTTTTGAGCTTCACAACCAAATCACATGTACTATTCAGTATAGCTCCTTGGAATTCTCTTCAGGACTCCTTTTTTACAACACATAAACTGTTTTCCTGTAACTATGTATATTGTTACATTCTGAAAACAAAATAAAATAATTTTTATATTCTCTATTAACACAATAATCAGTTACTGTATTTTTGACAGCCTTTGACTGTACGTTTTTCACTGAATTTTCTTTCACCCTTGTATTGCATATAATATTTGTGATTTTTAATTTCTACCTCTAAATCACAGTTTCTACACCTTTCAAACCTGCAATAATGTTCTATTGATCTCAAACAAATTCTTTTACATTCTTCACATTTATAAGCTATACCATTAACTTATTGGTGATTGTTTAAGCATTCTTCATTATAACATTATCTGATACAGCTTCCGATAGGGTTGGGTTCTGTACCACGCATGACATACATATTTTTCCTTCTTTTTTGCTCAATGTACTTATTTTGCCTACTATTTTGGACTTATGTTCGTTCTTGCTGTTATATGTTTGTTACATTTGTCAGAGAAGTATTATGAAACTTAGAATGCTGGCATACTATTTCATTAAAATGGTTGAAATTTTTATGCAGTACCAAAATGTATAAATGAACTGAAATTTTTCACGTATACAACATTTATATAAAGTATCCAATAATTGCTCAACATTTTAATACCATCTAGAGTAAATTCTTCTTTGTTATATTTGCTTAATTGGTTACATACTATCCTGGTTAACCCTTTTTGTAATTTATATTTATCTCCTACTCTAATTTTCTTAATTTCATTAGCAGTTTGTTCTCTGCTCTGAGATAAAATCTGTGTAATATGTTAATGCAACTATTATTACTCTCAGAAAACACACGTTATCTCTATTATTAATTGCATCATATAAATTTATTATAATATTGTCTTTGCCACTTTTTGGAATTTTGAATATTTGAATATTAAATGTAGTACCTCTCATAACAGTAGACTCACCAGATGTTAATATATCACTGTTTTTGTTGCACAAAACTTGAACAGATTGTTTCGTATTATTTGATGCTTTATATCTTCTCGAAATTAGTTAAAACAGTTGTGCATTTGCTGTTGTTACATTCACCTTATGTCCTTTTTCTAACATTAGCTCTCTCTCTATTTCTACCATAGAATTAAGTTCTTTCGCTATAAAATCTGTTTTCTGCCTAATAGTATCGAGTTTACCAATATTAGCATCGTTAAAGACAATTTTATAGTCGACACACCAAGCTTTAAATTTTCCTTAAGTTAAGATTTTATTTCTTTAATCTTCTTTTTCGACTGTTTTTTCTCTTTTTCTTGCTCAAATAGTTTACTATTGAATAAATAAATCTGTCTAGTCTCATTATGCATTCTTGTCTTGGTGGTCGAGTTCTTTCAAATCCATCATTATCAAATCTGTAAAAATAATTTATGTCAAATATATATTTTGGTCTCATTTTAATCTTTTGGAATAATTCTTGATAAAATGAAAAATCTTGTAAAATAAGTGATTAATTATTCCTCATTTCTTTAATTTGCTGTAGCCTCTAACACTAAGATTTTAGCTCTAGCTTTAAGTTCAACTACTGTCAAATTACTGAGAGTTCTTTTGGAATAGGTAAATTATGTGGTGTAATTAAATTAATTGATTCATCTTTATGTAATCTGTTGTAATTAGTTATGTCAGTTCTTCTACAATTATCACAAAGTTTGGCAATTGTGAATTAATCCACCGTACACTTCTATTTAATGAAAAAACTTTATGAAGGAATTTTAAATTGTTATTTCTTATTTTTCTCATTTTCCAGAAGACATTTGTTACATCTACTAGAATGTTTATCTTACAGAATGTGTGTGCTAGTTCTGCGTGGTTCGCAGGAGAGCTTCTGTAAAGTTTGGAAGGTAGGAGATGAGATACTGGCAGAAGTAAAGCTGTGAGTACCGGGCGTGAGTCGTGCTTCAGTAGCTCAGTTGGTAGAGAACTTGCCTGCGAAAGGCAAATGTCCCGAGTTCGAGTCTCGGTCGGGCACACAGTTTTAATCTGCCAGGAAGTTTCATATCAGCGCACACTCCGCTGCAGAGTGAAAATCTCATTCTGGAAACATCCCCCGGGCTATGGCTAAGCCATGTCTCCGCAATATCCTTTCCTTCAGGAGTGCTAGTTCTGCATGGTTCGCAGAAGAGCTTCTGTAAAGTTTGGAAGGTAGGAGACGAGGTACTGGCAGAAGTAAAGCTGTGAGTACCGGGCGTGAGTCGTGCTTTGGTAGCTCAGTTGGTAGAGCACTTGACCGCGAAAGGCGAAGGTCCCGAGTTCGAGTCTCGGTCGGGTACACAGTTTTAATCTGCCAGGAAGTTTCAGTTTTGTGTTTAACTAGAATAGCCCAAGCATATGCTGAAAAAGCTTCTATTATAATTAGTAAATATTTTTATCCTTCATATACTTTACAAATTCCTTTTCATTGATCTGATTCCATTTCTACTAAATCTGGTTATCATAAATCATTAATACCAAAAAAGACAACATTTCTTCATTTAAAGTTTTTTCTCATCAATTTATGTACTTCATTAATAATTTATTCATGACTATGAACTTCAAATTTTCTTAACAATTTTATTTTGTATGTCATTCCTTCTATCTTCTGTCTTCCATTTTGTAGTTGTTACTCTTTGAGGATTATGTGTTTCAGTAGATTTTCTTCAAGATTTTCTTCAAGCACCAGATGTGATTTTCCATTTGTATAGATAATGAACTTAATAAAATTTAAATTTTGTTATTCCATTCTGTTATCATTATATGTGTGTAAAAACAATTCGCCAAACAAGAATAATGCACCTGGAAGAGGTTGGTTTAACAGATTGATTTTCAGCTACAAATATTTTATCCTTTATTTTCGTTTCAAGTGATGGATTATTGAATTGTTTTGGAGATAAAATTTGAGGCTTCCTGCATTATATCTTGTTATATCTATCACAATATATGTTTACCCCAAATAAAATAATTCCCTTGATTTTCATGTCCAACCAAAATATGTATTTTAATACTTAATCACCAGTAACAAAATAAAATTTCAATTTATGTTTGTCACATATTATAGCTTGAGGATTACTTAAGTGTTTTAAGTATTGTGTAAATGTGACTTCGAGAAGTAATTTGTAAAAGCTCTTTCTATGTCCTTTTTTGTAAAGTAATTTATAAAAGTGTTACAGTTGTCACTATGAAGGTGATTCATATTTCATTAAGATGTGTTGTCGTGACACTGTTATTCAGTTGTCTTAGAATACCTGTGTTTTCAGGTTTTGTAACATATCCTTTTTCTTAGTATTGTTTTTTGAATCCATCATAATCGCTTATTGTAACTTTCAAACCATAATCGTCTATCTTTAAAATTAGTATATGCTTTTTTTTTTTAAAAAAAAATGTTATCTAATTGGTTGTGACTTGTTTTGCTTAAATTTTCTATTTTGTATCAGTTTCATTTAAATGTATCTTTCCAGCTTTAGACTACAGATTATGTATTTCTAAAAGTCTCTATTTACTACAGTCAAAATTTCGTTAATCTTATAAATTATGACATCTATTTTCAGACAAATGTACAGAAACGGTCTCAAATAACTTTATTAAAATTGTGGAATCGTTGTCTGTTACAGTATAGCTCACTTGAGCCAATATGTTTGACCACTCTTCAGGTATGTTTCCTCCAAATGAATAAGACATAAATTTTTCTATTTGTTCTTATAATAGAGTCAATGTGAGCCATTATGATGAAAAGTATGTAAACTGACTATTCCTGATATGTACTCTGTAGGATAATTAGATAATTCAACATAATAAATAACCACAGAAGTATTTGAATTTGTATTGTTTAGCAAGTTTTTCTGTATGAAAATTACTTAATACATTAGGATATATATCGATTACTTTTTCCATTTTCAATTCCAGTGCTACCTTTCTTTTCTATCCTTATGTCATTTTTTTCTTCTAATTCTTTATCAGCTTTTTTCTTTTCCATCACTGCTTTGTCAGTACCAGCTGCTGCACCAGCTAGTGAACCAATAGTTGTTAGGTATGGCAATGTTCCAAGTCAGAAAGAAAGGAATCCTTCTTCATGTTTTGTTTTTCCAGAACCTTCTTTCTTTTTTTAGGTAATCAATAACCATTTTTACTACGGGTATACCTAATGTTATGAGCAAACTGTCACCAGTTTCTTATCGCCCTGATAGAGTCTTAAAATTTTGTTTCTACCTCTCTTTCTTTTTTGTGCACCAGTTATAAAATACCAGTACTACTTAATTTTTCATTATTCAGTTCTATTCTAATTCTAATTTTGGTTTTGTTTTGCCACTAGATAGCAAAATATTCTTTATCACCTTTTTTCTTTTCCATTACTGCTTTGTCAATACCAGCTGCTCCACCAGCTAGTGAACCAATAGTTGCCAGTAGATAGCAAAATATAGTCAATGCTGAAATTATTTATGTGTGGAGATAAAATTTTTTATAAGGAGTAATATTTTTTATAGCCCTAACCATTACCATCAACACCCACACCCAATTTTTCTCTTTCCATACATTATTCCTCTATGGTCCTAGCTAATTTGAAACCAAGTGATGCATCAGAAGCTCTCTTTTGCAGCTAAATGAAACTCTTTGTCAGCTTGCTGACTAGATTTTAAATATTTATGATCTTTATGAACTCTAACACAATATCATGTTCATCTGAGGAATTCATACCCTTCTTAACACAAGCTAATCCTTCTTCTACATTAGTAAAAGGTCCACATTGCACATAATGAGGTAAATGAATCTCTGGCATTGGTAAATTATTTAACCTCAGTTCACTAAATCCTTCCCATATTTTTCACTTTTCCCAAATTGCAGAGAAAGTTATAAAAAATCTAATCAAATGTGGAACTCCTTTGGACTCTTGATAATAAAATCGCTAAATTTATTTGTGAATATTTGTGTTGCACCCATTTTTTCACTATGACAATTCTTTTCCATTAAAACGTGATATTCTATGTATTAAATCTCTAACACCATTCTTCTAAATATATGCGGTTGGTATTTCTGTAAATTTTATTTATATGTCTTCACTATTTTTATATTTGAAAAATATGTTCTTGACACTGGTTGTCTTAATTTTGGAAAATAATCTTCAACAATGTGTTTCTTTGCCTTTACTTTATCATATGTCATTTGAATTATAATCAGAATATAATGTTCCTCAATGAATAACATATCTGGATAATCTGATAAATAAACAGGATCAACTTTCTCATTCCTATCATCCATTAATATACTTTAAAATTCCTTCACTTCTGATTATTTTCTACTTTCATCTTCAACTTGAGGTATCTTTTTTCCTGTTTAATCTCTTCATCATATGTGTTAAATGCATCTTGATTTCTGTGTCACTTAATGTAGTCATACTAAAAGTGTGATCATTAGACCATTCACATTTCCTGGAACATCTCCAAATTCTTCGAAATGCCTATCGCAATATGGAATAATTTTTTTCAACCTCTCTATTTTCTTTGTAGCTATCGGTACATTATCACCTGAACCTTCGATTCCTTCTTTAATTTTTTCAGGTGCATTAGTAACAGATTAATCTTTTTTATATTTTTGTTATTCTTTTCTTGTTTGTTTTTTTCCAAAACTCGAATCCTTCTTTCAATCCTTCAACTTCTTTTGTGTTTCATTTTACTTTTTAAGAAACTCTGGGACATACAGTATTTCAAGAACATTTACTAAGGATAAAAAAATTGATGAAATTAATTTTGAACATTTATATGTATGTATTGATTTATTAATAGTAACAAGAGAAAGGCAATCTGCTTTTACAGTTACAAAAAGATAGGAACCATTTGTAACTGGCCCACATTTAGCTGCTTTACTAACCAATTGACAACTTGTATGATGTTGACTATTTTTCTCAACAAAATACCATCTACATGGCCTAATACATATGAAAAATTATCTTTTAAAGTGCTCATTTAATAAGGATAAAAAGTAATAGTTAGGAAATATTTTATACAACATCTAAATTTTCCTTCATTAGGTTTCCTAGTCATATCTATTGTAAAAAATCACGACTCTTACTCTAACAGTTACTACATATTTCTTTAAAAAGAACTGTCAAGTTCATGATAAATGTGGTTTAAAGTTGTTTCATCTTGTTTGAAAATATTTAAAAATATTAGTTTTTCTTGGACTAATTGTTTAATATTTTAGAATATGTCTGAACTAAATAAAAACAATCAGTTCCTTTGCATCTACTGCAAGCAAAATATTCTCAAATTACATCTTGATTTTCAAGAACTACAAGTGAATTATCTTGGCATTGATACAATGGTTTAATTTCATCATTATTCTCGATAAAAGTAGTAATCCTCTCATTATTTTTATATTGAAATTTTTAGAAATCTTTACAAATTCTTGATATTTTGGTTGATTTATATTTTTGGAATAAGTGGACAGATGACCTGTTTTTTCCGATTTAACCATGCTGGAGATCATATATAATTGTCAGTCGTTAATGTTAGTATTCTGCAGCCACTTGGTCTGATTATTGCACATCCAATATAATTTGGTATCATTTTACCTAGTATATTTTTTATTTCTTCTCTGGAATTCTTATTTTTGGATCCCAATAAGTTTTTATTTAATTAAATAAATTTTTATTAATATCAAATAAGTCGCCTATTGAGTGATAACTCATCTGTGATCAAAGAAAATTGACTCTACTTTATGAGAAATTATAGTGATGTTCCACTTTTGGTTTATATATAACTTTTTTATCTCCAAATATTACATCAAAAGATAATAAGTTGCATTGTGATGGACAAATGACAGATATTCCTATTGGTGAACATAGTTTGAAAAGCTTGGAAAAAATTTATTTATTAAGAAAAGCGAAATATTGATATGAAAGCAGACACAATTTTAAAAAGAATTATTATTGAGAGATATGTTAAATTAAAAGTGAATATAAAAGACAGTATTGGAAGTGTGCTTGGATCTAGTGCTCAGATTATTGAGGGTAACGAAAAAGCTGTTGCTAATGATGTTCTTAAAATTATTCTGTTTGAATGAATCAACATAAATTTTAATCACTCTGATGGAATATTCATGAAGCATACTGCTCACTTTCATTGAGAAACAAACATTATTGTTTCATTTAAGCCTAGCACTGAATTTCGTGAAACAGTAATTCATGACCCACATTATCCTGTATATATTCTAATTTTTAATAGTATGGAGAAATTGAAAATAACTATAATTGAAAAAAAATGATAATTTAATTGTCTTCAATGGAGCTTGTGTGACAGTTGTTTTAGTAATGTATTACTAAAATTTTATCATTATTAAATGAATCACACTCAGTTGTACATGAGCTTCAGTATTATTGGAGCGATGATTCAACTTGTGATGGAAAATCTAATAAAAAATTAATTGATAATGATGAGGCAAAGCTATTTGATTTTATAAGCATAAAGACAGGAAATAATGCTACATCTAGAATAGAGCATCCTTTTATTTCATCATCAGTTTTATTGTATTTGACTTCAGCTCTTAATGATAGAATAAGTGTGGAAAGACATATATGAAATAATGGTAAAGTAAAGAGCAAGAAAAATGAAATGCTTTATCCCCTGAATATGCTTAGTAGCTTCTTTAGGGACTGTAAATAAATTTCAAGGGAAGGGACTCTTACTGTAATGTTTACTTGGAGTTCCAGTGCTGGACATGCTTTTCTTAGAAAGGCTGACTACAATGATACTGGAGTTGAATAAAAGATACTCTGACAAAAAAAAATAAAACTATAGTAGAATCTATGGATATTTGTGCACCTGTTGTTAAATATATACCTAATTATGAGCTTGAACAATGAGAAAATATACTGAAAAACCTTAAAATTACGTTATCTTTCTATGAACTACAAACTGTGGAAGTTACTAGTTTGAGTAACAGGAAATATTTTGAGCTGGATCTCAGGAATTGGTATTGATATGCGTGATTTTATTCATATTGTGTTTCAAACTGATCGAAGAAAAAACCGATTGGCTGATTGATTGCTATTTGATAATGTAAAACAGCGAAATAAATATTTGAAAAACGCAAGAAACGGAATATTTCCTCAAGAAGCATGGAATTTAGAATGACAAGATAATTATTTGAAAGTATATAACGCTTTTCGCAAATTTAAACAATTTACTCAACTGAAAGGAAATGTTGATATAATCGTCACAATTTTGTAACAAATTATCCCCTGTATGTAATTAACCTAATGCATAAAAATACTCTTACAACTAAAAAGACAATGATGGAAAAGGTAGGTACATTTAGCAATAAGGTACTAAAAGGCATCCTGCTGCAGGGTTATAAGATTTTGCTCGTTCGTTCCACTGTTAAGTGCAAAAGTTCCACCTACTTCAGTATGGCGTCAGTTCACTATCCCATTTCTCTGCATACATATGTAATGTTCAGAAGGGGTAAAAGCAGCATTGATGAAAACGTCCCTCATACTTACGCAGCACCAAGTATGCGTAAACTTTAGTAGCCAGCTACCCTGTAAATTCCTTATAATAATTTTCGGGCGGAAGGTGTTTGCTTCTTTCCTTCAGTAAAATATCAAATTTCTAATACAGGTCTTTTTATTTCCTTTAGCTGAAATGAAAAAACCTGCCATCAAGCCCGCATGTAATCAACTATCAAAACTACTGCTCTCAGTTCACAGTTCATGCAATCCAGATCACATGCAAAGTAGCCAGAATTTTACCTAAGTCCATCCCAGAATGATTAAACGATCTTACAGTCAAAGTTCCACTACTAATAGTGAGTTTCACGTTCGGTCCTTTTCAGTGGGTTACTTTAACAGAAACTGCTCGCCAAATATCCCACCTATGAAAACAGAACATGCCACATGGTATTCTTACACAGGCCAAAAGTTCACACATGATATAACTTTTCAACAAAACAGTTCCAATATTCCAACTTTCAACAAACTGTACGTAAAAGCAACTGCTTTCACAGCAACACAATCTGGACGCAAAAACCAATTACCAGTTCATTTTACACATAACGATGACTGAAACGTTCAACATGACAGCATGTCCAATAACTGCCTAGCGATTGTCTTGACTGCTGCTTCTACCACAGCATATGTATCTAGCAGTGCACAGGAACAGCTTAACTCTGATTGGCCCATTATTTTGGCTGGCCAATCAGAAGAATTGTTCGAGATCGTTCTCATGCGAAAACTGGCCTGCTCCAATCATTATTCACAGATGAATTTAAGTCATTCCAAATTGCAAATACTAATATCAGATTTAATAAAACCAACAGAAAGAAAATTAATCTTGAAATAAGTTTAGAAATCGATTTTACTTTATATTGATATTATGGCTGCCTCCGTACAAAAGCAAGTACACTTAGACATACGCCATCAGCAATGTGGGTACAAACATCTTTCCCACACTATGATTGCTTAATGCTATACATAAAATTAATCTTGAAATTTAACGTATGCTTCTCATACACTCTCACATTTATTTTCATTTATTCCCACAACAACATAAAACACAAATAATTGTATTTGAATTTTATATTATGAATAGAAAAATAATTAAAGTTTTTCAATTAAAATCTGCCCATTGAGAGTTCTGGTTATGTTTTCAAATGATGCCAAAAGATAGACTGTTATAGTTCCTAACTGAATTTAATTCACTAAGTGTCTGAAACTATGATAGTTAAAGGGTTGAAATTTTTATACAATCTTCTCCTGAATAACAAAAGGTAGTGTACCAATTTTGAAAAAGATTGAATTATATTTAATACGGTTTATTAAGGTTCACAGGTGGCATGAATATACAGTCACACAAAGTGACACAGATACCGTATCTCACAGCTAGCATTAGCGACAGGTGCGAATGACTCATCGCTAAGACACAACTTGCTGTCTCCTTCACAGCCAATGGCTCCAGTACTGCAGGCTGTACTGCAATGCAGCTTACTTCATTAACCATTATCGCATAAGGAATCATGCTACAAAGACAACCATCGCCAAACTTGGGGGAAGGATGGCGTGATATTAGAGAACATTTCCAGAATGAGATTTTCACTCTGCAGCGGAGTGTGCGCTGATATGAAACTTCCTGGCAGATTAAAACTGTGTGCCGGGCCGAGACTCGAACTCTGGACCTTTGGCTTTCGCGGGCAAGTGCTCTACCAACTGAGCTACGCAAGCACGACTCACGCCCCGTCCTCACAGCTTTACTTCTGCCAGTACCTCGTCTCTTACCTTCCGAACTTTACAGAAGCTCTCCTGCGAACCTTGCAGAACTAACACTCCTGAAAGAAAGGATATTGCGGATACAAGGTTTAGCCACAGCCTGGGGGATGTTTCCAGAATGAGATTTTCACTCTGCAGCGGAGTGTGCGCTGATATGAAACTTCCTGGCAGATTAAAACTGTGTGCCCGACTGAGACTCGAACTCGGGACCTTTGCCTTTCGCGGGCAAGTGCTCTACCAACTGAGCTACCGAAGCACGGCTCACGCCCGATACTCACAGCTTTACTTCTGCCAGTACCTCGTCTCCTACCTTCCAAACTTTACAGAAGCTCTCCTGCGAACCTTGCAGAACTAGCAATCCTGAAAGAAAAGGATATTGCGGAGACATGGGTTAGCCACAGCCTGGGCGATATTTCCAGAATGAGATTTTCACTCTGCAGCGGAGTGTGTGCTGATATGAAACTTCCTGGCAGATTAAAACTGTGTTCGCAGGAGAGCTTCTGTAAAGTTTGGAAGGTAGGAGACGAGGTACTGGGAGAAGTAAAGCTGTGAGGACGGGGCGTGAGTCGTGCTTGGTTAGCTCAGTTGGTAGAGCACTTGCCTGCGAAAGGCAAAGGTCCCGATTTCGAGTCGCGGCCCGGCACACAGTTTTAATCTGCCAGGAAGTTTCATTAGAGAACATATCAACTGCATAGTGTATGGACCTTCCATCAAGAGCTCACAATGAAGCGTTTTTATGTTGTGAAGCGAAGAACCTTTGGTAAGATGCTCAGCCATATACTCCACCTTGACATCTACTCAAACGTTATTGATCCAATTAATTGTCATGTGTGTGTGTGTGTGGTGGGGAGGGGGGGGGGGCAGGCGGCTGGGGCTGCAGTTTCATCCTTCTTCCAGATGACATTGTCGCTAAAATGCATGTATTAATGTCCAGGATACCAACAAGAAACTATTCAGGTCATGCTCATCTTACAGATACATATGAAATGTCTAACATCTGCAAGCATTTTAACTTTAAAGGAATCTCATTCCCTATCTAAATCACAGACCTGCAAAAATTTGCGAGACAGTACCGTAGATGCTCTGTTTATGTTAGCAATATGCATGTAGATGAGAAGAGAAGCAAGCTGGGAGATGTGAAGCATAAAATAGGAACTTTTTCCTCAACTGCGTTGGCAATTTTGCCTTCAGAATTCTTATAACATCTCTACTGCAGTCGTGTAACCCCAGCAACGGGTATTGTTTATGTCTTTCTCAAAATATCTGTGTAGAGTTCCTTGTTGGCAATTGTAGTATTCTAGACTAAACACCTCTTTCCGCAAGCGTTCCTGCTGGCACAGAGCCCATACTGCGCCAGGAATGCTCTCTCAGATCGTTCGTAAGAATCATAACGATCAATTACTTCCGATTCCCATAGGGTTCCATCATCCTGCATGCGTGATACGACAAACTGTATCTTTTGTGTGTCTGTCCCTGATTTGAGTAAACACCCTGAACAATTTTAAACACAATGGGTAAGGTCCTCCTTTCATATGAAGATTAAAAACCTGAAACTGTCGATTTTTCTGGCATTAGTACTGACGATAAAATATTCGTAGTTCAGTTTTGCAGGGAGAATAATTTGAGATACTCTCATATTGTCAGACCTGACATCCTGAGATTCTTCTTTGCTCTGAAGATTTCAGATCTTTTCCTGTATGACACGACATTTCATAAAATAGATGCAGTGGGAGTCGTTGCAAGTATTGCAGGTAGAAGGCGAAGCAAGGTTAGAGCATTGTTTAAAATCCTGAGAAATCAGTACCCAGAACAACGACCTCTTGCTGTAATAACGGACTTGATACGCCTGGGCATTGAGTCAAACAGAGCTTGGATGGCGTGTACAGGTACAGCTGTCCATGCAGCCTTAACACAATACCACAGTTCATCAAGAGTAGTGACTGACATATTGTGACGAGCCAGTTGCTCGGCCACCATTGACCAAACATTTTCAGCTGGTGAGAGAGCTGGAAAATGTGCTGGCCAGGGCAACAGTCGAACATATTCTGCATCCAGAAAGGCCCGTACAGGACGTGCAACATGCGGTCGTGCGTTATCCTGCTGAAATGTACAGTTTCACAGGGATCGAATGAAGACTAGAACCATGGGTCGTAACACATCTGAAATGTAACGACCACTGTTGAAAGTGCCGTCATCGTGAATAAGAGGTGACCGAGATGTGTAACCAATGGCACCCCATACCATCACGCCGGGTGATACGCCACTATGGCGATGACGAATACACGCTTCCAATGTGCGTTCACCGCGATGTCGCCAAATACGGATGCGACCATCATGATGCTGTAAACAGAACCTGGATTCATCCGAAAAAAATGACGTTTTGCCATTTGTGCACCCAGGTTCGTCGTTGAGCACACCATCGCAGGCGCTCCTGTCTGTGATGCAGCGTCAGGGGTAACCGCAGCCATGGTCTCCGAGCTGATAGTCCATGCTGCTGCAAACGTCGTCGAACTGTTCCTGCAGATGGTTGTTGTCTTGCAAACGTCCCCATCTGTTGACTCAGAGATCGAGACGTGGCTGCAGGATCCGTTACAGCCATGTGGATAAGATGCCTGTCATCTCGACTGCTAGGGATACGATGCCGTTGGGATCCAGCACGGCGTTTCGTATTACCCTCCTGAACCCACCGATTCCATATTCTGCTAACAGTCATTGGATCTCGACCGGCACGAGCAGCAATGTCGCGATACGATAAACCGCAATCGCGATAGGCTACAATCCGACTTTTATCAAAGTCGGAAACGTGATGGTACGCATTTCTCCTCCTTACACGAGGCATCACAACAACGTTTTACCAGGCAACGCCGGTCAGCTGCTGTTTGTGTATGAGAAATCGGTTGGAAACTTTCCTCATGTCAGCACGTTGTAGGTGTCGCCACCGGCGCCAACATTGTGTGAATGCTCTGAAAAGCTAATCATTTGCGTATCACGGCATCTTCTTCCTGTCGGTTAAATTTCGCGTCTGTAGCACATCTTCGTGGTGTAGCAATTTTAATGGCCAGTAGTGTAAGTTGCGCATGCTGTCATCTTCAGTCTGCAATTTACCAGGAGAAGAACGTCAGTACGACAGCCTGCTTAATTGTACAACAGTATGCAAGTTGAAACCGCCACATATAATCAGATCATAATATTTTATATGGCTTCTGAGTCTAATATTGCTGTGGATGAAACGTACAACCATAGTGAGAGTGGTAGTGAGTCATCCATAGAGCCGTTATAGTTATAGCCCATCAGGAAAGACTCATGGCTCCTACTATTAACCGTTGACCTGAGGCAAATTGTATCTGAAATAATACGTTAAGTTAGAGCTCGAGGAATGAAGGCTGGAACTATTGAAATTAAACTTAATCTTTCAGCGTCAAGAACCGCCATAACTACCGAAACTTATGTCCCCACAGAAGCAGCGCGTCCAGTCAAAGCAACAAGAGTGCTGTACTCACTGATTTGTACGACCTTTTATGTAGTACAACATTTCTGAATCCATTACCCTTGAACTTAAAACATACCTCCGCGCACTGAGCCACGAGATGACTTGTACGCCTTGAGCGTTGGCGCATGTGAGTCCAGTGGGCCGTGTAGAAAGGGGTAGTGGCTTCGCAGTTGACATGAGAGCAACAGGAGTGAAACCATGACATCGGGCTGGCCGGGACGAGCTGCGACGCCGTGAGGCGGGAGATCGGCGGGCCTTCCTGCGTCCGTTGAAGCGGCTGGCAGCGGACGGTTCGGGAGAGCGTTGGGGGTGCTGCGCCAGGTCTTCTCCAGAAATCGCAGTTAATTAGAAGTTAAGTGATTGGAGGTATGTTGTTTCATTTACTTGTTGAATTCTACTTGTTTTCTTGGTGAGGTCACCAGCCGCTTTGTTTTGGGGTCGTCCCACCATTCTTCTCCGTTTGCCCACACCCGGGAAGGTGGTTATTTGTGAATTGGGTGGTCCGTTTCTCCCTTGTGGAGTTGGGGAGGTTACAGCAATCTACGGTTCGGGTTGTTCAGTAATCCCCCTGTCAATCTGCCATACGTTAATAGCTGCCTCTGTCATGTTTGTCGGTTTCGCTGTTAACGAATTTATAGAATTATAGTGTAAAGGCCAAATTCCTGAAATATGTTTTTATCTTGTCTATCATCCTGCGAGGCGATATATGAGTAATCTAGAGCATGTTGTACATACATCTGAATTTCATGGGTTTTATTTAAATAGTCATTTTTATAAAGTTGCCACCCTTCCACCGTAAGAGTCCTTTTAAAAACAAATTTCACTTTCGGTGGCAAATAATTTCTTAGTGTGAGTGTTTGTACCATTTCCATCCCTCTTACAGGGTGCATAGTTAATGTGTTTGTGTGAGTTGTTAAAATTTTTAGTTTAAAGTAAACTGGTGTGTTGCAGATTTGCACCAGTGTACTCTTTCAGAGGTTGTTGTGAGCGGTCGTGACTACGGCCGTGTTGAAAGGGAGCAGGCGAGCTTTTCAGCCCGAAGGCTCATACTGTCAATATTGTTTTTTCTACTTCTAAATAAAATTGTAACTTGATATTTCGAGGGTGCTTTTCTGCTTATAAATTTTAAATCTGTTTTTGAAAAGGCTTTTATGAATAAAATTCCCGTTTGTTAAAGGTAATTTCATTTTCATCAGTTCCTCCCTGGCAACTACTTCCACGCTCACCTAGTGTGATTAAATGTGTTAATGTTCTTGTAAATAAATGTTCTAGTAAATAAAGTAAATTCTTTACGAAAAGACTTTGAAAGTAAATTCACGGTTCATTGATGCTTAGGTTAATAAGTTTGATCTCACCCATCTGTCTTCACAGCAGGCCTCTGAATTAGTGGATTTGTTGCAGAGTTTCTCCGAGCTTCTCTGTGGTAGACTGGGGGTTACTTCTTGACTACCATATTCGTCTATCTGACCATATTCCCGTCAGGCAGTCCCCATATCGTCTCTCATCGCCTAAGATACTAAGAGGAAAGATCTCTAAAATTCTCGAGCCAGGAGTTATTAGGCCTTCTATATCTGGTTATGCTTCCCCCATACTCCTTGTTTCTACGGATCAGGGGCGGAATTTTCTGCCTGTTGTTGACTACTGGCGGCTGAACACCAAGGTTGACCTCGAATCAGTTCCTTTACCTGATCTTCATAACTCTTTTATTTGGTTTGCCGGCGCTAATTGGTTTACTGTGCTCGATCTGAATCAATCCTATTATCAGATTCCCTTAGCCGAAGAATGTAAACACGTTACAGCATTTTGTACTGATTGAAATCTGTTTGAGTTTAACAGGGTTCCCTTTGGTTTGGCTACTGGCGCAGAGGTTCTTATTCGATTGCAGGATAATATTCTTGGAGACTTGAAATTAGTCTGTGTTTATAATTACTTGGACGACTTGGTGATTTATAGCCTTTCGTTTCAGGAGCATTTGGAACATATCTAGCAAGTTTTTGCTAGGTTTCAGGGGGCCGGTTTGACTGCTAAACCCAGTAAAGTCACATTAGCCAGGCAGCGGGTATCCGTCTTAGGTCACCTAGTATCAGGAGAGAGTATTCGCATTGACCACGAGCGGACTAAGGTATTGAGAGCTCTCCCGCCGCCTGCTGATTAACGTGGGATTGCCAGGTTCACAGGAATGGCGAATTATTTTAGGCGTTTCGTCCCTAATTTTGCTCAGTTGGCGGCTCCTTTAAATGAATAGCGTCGAAAACGGGTGCGTTTCTTTTGGACTACTTTGGTCATAGTGGTTCCTTGTGCTTCTGGATGTTCTGAACCCCGGATTATGAAGATGCAGTGCTGTCCTCCGGTTCCGCATTGCCTGGATTATTCCATCATTGTATTGGTTATCGGACTTTAGGTAGATTTTGCAAGAGTGTTTGTCTGCGTTTAAACTGTCACTAGTGTGAGTTGCCATCCGATTAGGTGAATACAACTCTTGGGTGGCTGTCTCATCGTTTACGAAATTGAGCGACTTTCTCAGGTCGATCCTTGGAACACTGTCTGAGGCCCTCTACTCTCTTGCTTTGGTAAGATTGTGATGATTGTTTTTTTCTTAAAAAAATACTTTAATTTTGAATTATTACTGTTGGAGCCTTCGCCGACAAAGAGTTTGAATTTCTTGTCAATAAGCCGTGGTTGTATCTTAAGAAATATCTTAACACTGAAATGTTGATGATTGTTCTTTAAAATATTTTAGTATCTCTCGAAGAAGTTAAATTGCTTCTCAAAAATTTGCTATCCAGGCCATTAGCCGTGCAACTTGTTTGAGTTATTGCTATTGGGTCCTTCAGCCGACAAATAATGTAAATTTCTTGTCAATAAGGCCTTCAGCCATGAGTGCATTTTGTTTTAAGAATTTTAATTAGATATTGTTTCTTAACAGTGAAATTTCCTTAAAATATTTTAGTATCTCTTGGAGAACTGGTTCTTAAGAATTTGCTATCCAGGCCATCAGCAGTCAAATTTTTTTGGTGTTATTAGTATTAGGGCCTTCAACCGACAAATAATTTGAATTTCTGGTCAATAAGGCCTTCAGCCGTGAATGCAACTTGCTTAAGAATTTTTTTTCGTTAGACATTGTGTCTTAACAGACAAATTTTGATAATTGCTCCTTAGTGTCAACCTTTATTTGCAATTGCTTCCAAATAAAGTGTACGTGATTTTTTTAAAAAACTAAGCAACTAA
Organism: Schistocerca serialis cubense; assembly: GCF_023864345.2. Taxonomy (NCBI): domain Eukaryota; kingdom Metazoa; phylum Arthropoda; class Insecta; order Orthoptera; family Acrididae; genus Schistocerca; species Schistocerca serialis. The sequence continues at coordinate 487,761,461 of NC_064644.1, read as the reverse complement.
CGGTAACTGATTACAGCCCCATCCACAATCATGACCGAATCCTGCCTCTCCCAAAGTGGTCTCAGTCAACCCTTGCTGCCGGTAGTTCGTGTGTTCATATGGTTATAGTAGATTACAGTTAAGCATAACTTGAGAAAAGTGTTCAGTGTTTTGTTTTACTTCATTAGTAATTCCCGTTTTTTCTTATCCCTTACCAACTGTGTCAATTGCTACACGAACTTAGTCCTACTATCGTATCTTTTTTAGCAATTTATTATCTACATCTACATCTATATCTACATCAACATCTAAATCATTGATCTGCAAATCACAATTAAGCGCGAGACAGCGGATTGATTGAACCACCTTCAAGCTACTTCTAAACCGAACTATGGTTTCTCTCATTGTATCATGGTGATGATTTCTCTGTACGCAGTTGGGTGTCAACAGAATATTTTCGCCTTTGAAGAAGAAAGTTGATTGCTGAAATTTCACGAGAAAATCCTACCATAACGAAAAAACGTTAATGATTGCAACCCCAATTCACGTATCGTGTCAGTGGCAGTCTCTTCCCCATCTTACGATAGTACAAAACGAGTTACCCGAAGTCGGCATGGAGCCTTTAGCATTCAACCGCAACGCGATTTCTGTGTCACATCGTCAGTATGAGGGTGCGAGGCGTACAGTAAACAGGTTGTGGGTCATCGGAAACAAGCTAATGGACTCCCAGGAGAGGTTTCATGTGGTGACCGTAGCCACGTTTCTCTCTCAGAGAAGTCGGAGTGAGGCCTGTAGTATTCAGTGGCGACACAATTCCTATGTCGCACCATCGTTGTGGTGGTGTGAGGGTTACATTAAACGTGTTGTGGTGAATCGGAAGCAAGCTAATGGACACACTGGAGAGACTGCATTCGGTGATCGTGGCCACGTTAGTCTCTCGGAGAGAAGTCTGCATGGAGCCTGTAGTATTCAAACGCGTCGCAATTTTTGTGTTGCATTGTCAATGCGAGAGTGCGAGGGTTACAGTACACGGTTTGTGGTGCATCAGAAACAAGCTACTGGACTCCCAGGAGAAGCTGCATATGGTGACTGTAGCCACGTTTGTCTCTCGGAGAGAAGTCAGCGTAGAGCCTGTAGTATGCAATCACGATGATATATCTGCGTCGCGTCGTCAATGTGAGGGTACGAGACGTACAGTAAATACACTCCTGGAAATTGAAATAAGAACACCGTGAATTCATTGTCCCAGGAAGGGGAAACTTTATTGACACATTCCTGGGGTCAGATACATCACATGATCACACTGACAGACCCACAGGCACATAGACACAGGCAACAGAGCATGCACAATGTCGGCACTAGTACAGTGTATATCCACCTTTCGCAGCAATGCAGGCTGCTATTCTCCCATGGAGACGATCGTAGAGATGCTGGATGTAGTCCTGTGGAACGGCTTGCCATGCCATTTCCACCTGGCGCCTCAGTTGGACCAGCGTTCGTGCTGGACGTGCAGACCGCGTGAGACGACGCTTCATCCAGTCCCAAACATGCTCAATGGGGGACAGATCCGGAGATCTTGCTGGCCAGGGTAGTTGACTTACACCTTCTAGAGCACGTTGGGTGGCAAGGGATACATGCGGACGTGCATTGTCCTGTTGGAACAGCAAGTTCCCTTGCCGGTCTAGGAATGGTAGAACGATGGGTTCGATGACGGTTTGGATGTACCGTGCACTATTCAGTGTCCCCTCGACGATCACCAGTGGTGTACGGCCAGTGTAGGAGATCGCTCCCCACACCATGATGCCGGGTGTTGGCCCTGTGTGCCTCGGTCGTATGCAGTCCTGATTGTGGCGCTCACCTGCACGGCGCCAAACATGCATACGACCATCACTGGCACCAAGGCAGAAGCGACTCTCATCGCTGAAGACGACACGTCTCCATTCGTCCCTCCATTCACGCCTGTCGCGACACCACTGGAGGCGGGCTGCACGATGTTGGGGCGTGAGCGGAAGACGGCCTAACGGTGTGCGGGACCGTAGCCCAGCTTCATGGAGACGGTTGCGAATGGTCCTCGCTGATACCCCAGGAGCAACAGTGTCCCTAATTTGCTGGAAAGTGGCGGTGCGGTCCCCTACGGCACTGCGTAGGATCCTACGGTCTTGGCGTGCATCCGTGCGTCGCTGCGGTCCGGTCCCAGGTCGACGGGCACGTGCACCTTCCGCCGACCACTGGCGACAACATCGATGTACTGTGGAGACCTCACGCCCCACGTGTTGAGCAGTTCGGCGGTACGTCCACCCGGCCTCCCGCATGCCCACTATACGCCCTCTCTCAAAGTCCGTCAACTGCACATACGGTTCACGTCCACGCTGTCGCGGCATGCTACCAGTGTTAAAGACTGCGATGGAGCTCCGTATGCCACGGCAAACTGGCTGACACTGACGGCGGCGGTGCACAAATGCTGCGCAGCTAGCGCCATTCGACGGCCAACACCGCGGTTCCTGGTGTGTCCGCTGTGCCGTGCGTGTGATCATTGCTTGTACAGCCCTCTCGCAGTGTCCGGAGCAAGTATGGTGGGTCTGACACACCGGTGTCAATGTGTTCTTTTTTCCATTTCCAGGAGTGTAGGTTGCTGTGCATCGGAAACAAGCGAGTGGACTCCCAGGAGAGCTTCCATGTGGTGACCGTATACACGTTAGTCTCTCGGAGAGAAGTCGGCATGGAGCCCATAGTATTCAACCACGACACAATTTCAGTGTTGCATCGTCAATGTGACGGTACGATGGTTACCGTAAGTGGATTGTGGTGCATCAGAAACAAGCTACTGTGCTCCCAGGAGTAGTTGCATTTGGTTACCATGGCCACGTTAGTCTCTCGGAGAGAAGTCGGCATGAGGCGTGTGGTATTAAATCGCCACGCCTTTTCTGTGTAGCATCGTCATTGTAAGGCTGTGAGGGTTTCAGTAAACGGGTAGTGGTGCATCGGAAACAAGCTAATGGACTCCCAGGAGAGGTTGCAACCGGTGACGATAGTGAAGTTAGTCTCTCGCAGTGGAGTTAGCACACAGCCTGTAGTATTCCATTATGACGCAATTTCTGTGCTGCATCTTCAATGTGAGGGTGCGAGGATTACATTAAAAGTTTTATGATGCATAGGAAACAAGCTATGGACTCCCAGGAGAGGGTCCATGTGGTGACCGTAGCCACGTTAATCTCTCGGAAAGAAGTCCGCATGGAGCCATTAGTATTCAATCGCGACGCTGTTTCTGTATCGCATCGTCAACATGAGGGTGCTAGGGTTGCAGTAAACGTGTTGTGGTGTATTGGAAACAGCCTACTGGACTGCCGAGAGAGGTTCTATGCCGTGGCCTTGGCCACATGAGTTCTCTGGGAGAAGTAAGCATGGAGCCTGTAGTATTCAATTGCGACGCAACTTCCGTGTTGTGCCGTCAGTGTCAGGTTGCATGAGTTACAGTAAACGTGTTGTGGTGTATCGGAAACAGCCTACTGGGCTCCCAGGAGAGGTTCCATGTGTTGACCATAGCCACATTAGTCTCACAGAAAGAAGTCGGCATGCCTGTAGTATTCATTTGTGTGGGTCCTAGGGTTACAGGAAACGGGTTGTGCTGCATCGGAAAGAAGCTAATGAACACCAAGGAAATGTCCAGCAGTGACAGTAGCCACGAGAAGTCACCATGCAGAAGTCACCATTCATCGGTGACCATAGTCACCATGCAGCCTGTAGTATTGAATCGCGATGAAATTTTTGTGTCCCATTGTCAATGTGACTGTGTGACGGTTACAGTAAATGGGTTGCGGTGCATCGGAAATAAGCTACTGGACTCCCAGGAGACGTTACATGTGGTGACCGTAGCGAAGTTAGTCTCTGAGGGAAGCCGGCATAGGGCCTGTAGTACTCAATTTCGACGCAATTTCAGTGTGGAAACGTCAATGTGAGGGTGCGAGTTGTTGTGATGGTTCGGAAATAAGCTATTGGACTCCCAGAAGAGTTTCCAGTCGTGACTGTAGCTACGTTAGCCTCTGGGAGTGGAGTCCGCATGTAGCATTTAGTTTTTGATCAGGACACAATTTCTGTGTCGACTCATCAATGTGAGGTTGCGAGGGTTACAACACAAGTGTTGTGCTGCATCGGAAACAAGGTGCTGGACTCCCTGGAGGTGTTCGATGAAGTGACAGTAGGCACGTTGGTCTCTCTGTGAGAATTCAGCATGGAGTCTGTAGTATTGTATCACATCTCAACTTATGTGTCTCATTGTCGATGTGAGGGTGCAAGGGTTACAGTAAACAGGTTTTGGTTCATTGGATACCAGCTATTGGTTTCCCAGGAGTGGTTCCATGCAGTGGCCTGGGCCACGTTGGTCTCTCGGGAGAAGTCGACGTAGAGTCTGTAGTATTCAATGGTGACAGAAATCTGTGTTGCATCGTCAATGTGAAAGTTCGAGGGTTACAGTAAACGGGTTGTGCTACATCGGAAACAAATTAATGTACCCCAGTAGAGGTTCAGTGCAATGACCGTAGGCACGTTAGTCTCTTGGAGAGACGGCTTTAGTAATCAAGCACGAAGTAATTGCTGTGTCTCATCGTCAATGTGACGGTGTGAGGGTTCCAGTGAACGGGTTGTGGTGCATCAGAGACAAGCTACTGCCCTCCCAGGATAGGTTCCAAGCTGTGACCATAGTCACGTTAGTCTCTCTACGAAATGTCGTCATGGAGCATGTAGTATTCAATACAGACGCTATTTCTGTGTCGCATGGTGAATGTGAGGGTGGGAGACCTACAGTAAATGGGTTGTGATGCATCGGAAGCAAGCCACTGGACTTCCATGAGAGGTTCCATGTGGTGACCATAGCCAAGTTCTGAGGGAACCCGGCATAGAGCCTGAAGTACTCAATTTCGACGCAATTTCTGTGTCGCATCGTCAATGTGAGGGTGTGAGGATTACAGTAAACTTGTTGTGATGGTTTGGAAATAAGCTACTGGACTCTCTGGAGACGTTCCATGTGGAGACCGTAGGCACGTTGGTCTCTCTGTGAGAAGTCGGCACGGATTCTGTCGTATTGTATCACATCTCATCTGTGTCGCACTGCCGATGTGATTGTGAGAGGGTTACAGTAAAGGGGTCTTGGTGCATCGGATACAAGCTAATGGACTCCCAGGAGAGGTTCCATGCGGTGACTTTAGTCACTTTAGTCTCTTGAAGAGAAGACGTCATGGGGTCAGTAGAATTCAATCGCGATTCAATGTCTGTGTCTGTCCGTCAATTTGAGGGTGCGAGGGTTACAGTAAATGGAGCATCGGATACAAGCTAACGGACTGCCAGGAGAGTTTCCATGTTGTGACCGTAGCATGTTATTCTCTCGTAGAGAACTCGGCATGGAGTCTGTAGTAACCAATCACGACGCAATATCTGTGTTGCATCGTTAATGTGAGAGTTCGAGGGTTACAGTAAACGGGTTGTGATGCATCGGAAAATAGCTACTGGACTCCTAGGTGAGGTTCCATACCGTGACCGTTCCCACGTTACTCTCTCGCAGAGACGTCGGCTGGAGCCTAAAGTATTCAATTGCGATTAAATTTCTGTGTCGCATTGTCAATATGAGGGTGGGAGAGTTACAGTAAGCGGGTTGTGGTGCATCGGAAACGAGCTAATGGACTCCCAGGTGAGGTTTCATCGGTGACCATAGTCATGTTAGTCTCTCAGAGAAAAGTCGGCATGGAGCGTGCAGTATTCAATCGCGACGCAATAACTGTGTTTGAATGGTCAATGTGAGGGTTCTGGTGCAACATAAATATGCTACTGGACTCCCAGGATAGGTTCCATGCGGCGGCCGTAGCCACGTTAGTCTCTCGGAGAGAAGTCGTCATGAAGCCTTTAGTATTCAACACGACACAATTTCTGTGTCGCATCGTCAATGTCAGGGTTCGAGGGTACAGTATGGGTGACAATTGTGTAGAAAGTCTATTTAGTAGGCCTGTTGCACTTAATATCAATATATAGCAGTCTTTGATTTTTTAAAGAATGAGTCATTTATGTCATCGTTCCAATTTAAGTTACTGGAGGAGGGGGAAGAGGAAATTATTGTTTAATATCCCTTCGAGAACGAGGTCATTAGACACGGAGCACTAGCTCAGATTATATAAGTGTGGGGAAGTAAATCGGCCAAACCCTTTGAAAGGAAGCATTCCGGCATTTGCCTGAAGCAATTTAGGGTAATCACAGAAAACATATTACAGGATGGCTGGACTCGGTTTTCAATCGTCGCCCTCCTGACTGCGAGTCCAATGTGCGGACCACTGCATCAGCTCACTCGGTATTATAAATTATTCGTAATTGTAATCCCTGAGTATTTAGTTGAATTTACAGCACTTAGCTTTTTGTGTGATTCATCATGTAACCGACGTTAATTGATTGCTTTTAGTACTCATGTGAAAGACTGCACACTTTCATACTTTAGAATCAATAGCCACTTTTCGCACCATAAAGATATCTTGTATAAATCATTCTGCAACTGGTTTCGATCATCTTATGACTTTACAAGGATCTAAGAGGGCTGCTCAGGTTGTCTCGTATGTCGTTTATGTAAATCAGGAACAGCCGATGGCGTATAACACTTCCTTGGGGAACGACAGAGATATTACGCCTTGGGGAACGACAGATATTACTTCCGTCTACTCGATGACTTTCCATCCATTACCTTTCTGACAGGAAATCGCGAATCCAGTCACGAAACGGAGCCCGTACGCCGTAGGCACACAATCTAATCAGCAGACGCTTGTGACGAACGGAGTTGAAAGCCTAGGGGAAATTTAAATATGAAGAATCATTTTGGCATCCTCTGTCTATAACACTCATTACGTCGTTAGAATAAAGGGCTAATTGTGTTTCAGAAGAATGCTATTTTCTGGTTGCATGTCGACTATTTGTCAATAAATAGTGTTCTTCGACGTAATATTTTATTTTTATTACTCATCATTAGGGCAACAAATAGTACACTCTGTTTTTATTCCATTTATCTTGTTTTCAGTTCTGTTGTGCTCATATCACTCTATCTCTATTTAGTGCGTTAACTTTCCTGTCGACCGTCAGCTATCTAACGAGCACCGGAAAGGCCACCGGCCTTGGCCACTAAACCTCACTCCTCCCTGGAGGTACCTGCCACTATCACTTCCAGGAACCTGCGCCCCTACCTCGGCGTGCATCGCTATGCACTGTTCCCTCGCCATCACTGACCATGCGTCGATAATGCCCACCAGCGGCATCCTCGCTTACTTTGTACCTGAGCGTACCAAGCTCCTTATTGCACACGCAAAAGTCGAATCTCTGCCAGTTCATCTCGAAGAGTTCCACTGTATAGTTCAAGACATAGTTATCCATATAGTACTACTGTCAGAGACATGGCTCAAACCACGTATTCTCACAAATTCGGTAAATGTAGCCATCTACGTATTTCAAAGACATGACAGATGTAACAGATGAAGGGGTGGAGTGGGCATACATTCGCTCAGATTATCGTCTTCTGTGCTACACACATCGAACAATACTGAAGATAAACAAGTGGAATATACGTTCATAGAGATCAAGCCTTTAACAGAAAGTGCCTGATATGGATCCTTTACAAGCCTTCTTAAGTAGGTGGGCTTGCCTGCTTCGAATCGGCTCTTTCAAGTCTCGGATCGACATACGAGTCTACAATAATAGTTGATGACACTAATATAAATTTGCTATACAATAGTCTCTCCAGTATGAAATTCAAGCGAATGTTTTTCTTCAAACCTATCACTACATCAACTTGCTCCTACCCATCATACAAACAGTAGTCACACCCTAATAGATATATTATCAGCGAATACTACAAAACCGAGCAATTTGTACCTTTCAGTTATCTGCACCTAGCACGTCTGCATATGACATAATTTTCGTGATGTATTCGCTAGAATGTCTCAGACAGTAACTTCAACTAACTGCATACCGATGCTTCAAACGCATTTATTTATCTTAACCTGCAACTGAGGCGCAAGAAATAGTTACTTCTCGAACTCAAGAGAAAAATTTTATGTATTTGTTAGCTAACGTACTCAACTCTAAGACAAATATGCTCCCCTATATACAGACAAAATATGAAGGAAACCTGTACCTTGGTAATTGAAGAACTAAAATAGTTATTTAATCTCAGAAACGCTGTATTTATGGCGTACAAACTGTGCCGTACACGTATAAAACATGCTGAATGCAAGCAGAACGCTGCAGGCTCAGCCAAACTGTGAGAAATGCAAAACTCAGGCAGTGCCTACATTAACCAACAGTAACAGACCAGCCCCCACGGAAAGCCTGCGTGGTCTTAGTACAGGCAAGTATCTGATCCAACTGTCCCAGCTGATGAATTTAACTGGTACTTCACGTTTTCTACAACCACAACTGTACGATAAACGAAACAGAGACTCGTTGATTACTTCTTGGGGTAAGCGATTGCAGCCATGGAGAACTATATTTAAAGCATGTTACTTGCAATATAATCAAGAGAGCCTATGCGTGCCAGATCATCATCTTCTGCACATGATGGCATAACAGGTCAAATGATGCAGCTTATCATCGATGCACTATTGCCCACCATAATAGATATCTTCAACCGCTCCTTAACTACAAGTGTTTTCCCTGAGGCCTGGAAACAGGGAATAGTTCAGTCACTAAATAAAAATGGACTCTGCCACGGCACCCTCCGCTTACCGATCAATTTGCATTTTCCTGCATTCTCCGAGACCTTAGAAAATGTTGTCCATCACCAGTTCTCAAGCTACATAACACAAATTACCTACTAGATGACTATTACTCCGGTTTCCGTAAACATCGCAGCACACTTCCCTTGATAAAGTTAACGCACGCCCTGAACGTTGCCATGGATGCGAAATGCACAAGAGGCGACTATCATGTGCTTCTCAGACTTCAGCAAAGCGTTTACGCCATCGACTTCGACATTTAGCTAGCCAAACTTAGCAGCCTAAATTTCTCTCCAAGTTCAGTGCGATGGTTTCGCTCATGCCTGACGTGTTACTAGGAAGCGTCATGTTCGGCACCATAAAGTCACAATGTAGGCAGATAGAGTCAGGCGTCCCTCAAGTTTCGCTGTTAGGTCCTATACTCTTTGCATCGTATGTCAATAATGTGTCATCAGTTCTGTCCTACAGAAATTACCACAGGTTCGTTGATGACCTCCAACAAACCTAAAAACAAGTATCGAAAATCTCAATACCGATCTATGTGCATCCACAGGACACAGTAGAAAAGTTGTGGGTACTTTAAGATGTTCCTTATTTATACAAATTACTTCGTATCCTCTTTCTTGACGACGGCATGAAGCTTTCCTATGGGAAGGTAATTACGAAAGCGTCGATCGAGAAATTCATAGCATTTGCCCCAAACAGGTACAGTATCATCTCGATATCAACGGTAGAATGTGGCAACGTCTACATCTAGCCTTGCAACTCTTTTCTAACACAACTACTCAAGCAATTCGTTGTCTGTTGCCAGAAGAAGAGGAAATGTCAGGTTTTTTTCAGATTGTCAGTGACACTTGTGACATTCTAAACTCTCTTAATATGGTCGACAAACTGGCACTAATGAGCGCTTACGGAAGTAACGAGCAGCTCCAAGAAACGATCCTCTACATTATGAATGCCTGCTGTGAAGAGTGCAGGTTGGCAACAGAAAGCATCTACTGCCATTCCAGAAAGGACTGTAAATACAAGTTAATTCTTTATTTCACCTTCATTGTGACCATCTGTCAATCGAAATAAAGTATGTTTTAACTGGACGGCTGAACTAGTACTGCCTCGAAAATTAGATTAGAGGTACAGGCCGTTTCATCAAACTTTAAAAACATTTGTAAATACTTGTCTTTTAAATGTGTTGTTCTTCATCTTTGTGCATGTTACATATTGTTTCGCTGGAAAGCGGGTAGTTTGTAGAACATGGCTAACATGTATGATATCGTAAGTAATGCTACAAGTGTTAGTGTTTTAACATATGATCTGTTAATCACAATATAATTTTTATCAGTTACACGTCTAATCGTTTTCAGGTTCATACATACGTTAGATAATGTCTCAAAAGCAGATTTCTCTATCATGAAATAATAAAAACATAGATTCGAAAAATTATACCTATGTTTAAACTATTACTGCATTGACAGTTCCATTTTGTACATACCTACATGTGTGTCGCGACGTTACGCCTGCACGGCCGACAACACGTCATACATCGCAGTGTCGAGGGCTGTCCGCATTCCAGGCAAGTAGGCACAATCAGATTTCCTGCTATTAAACTGGGCTGCCCCAGCAGAGCCTTTAGAAGTCACGCATCATGGGAACCTACTCGCTTCCACGATCCACATGACCGAAAATAGATCACAAGATAACCTGCCGCTGGACGATATTTGGATCAGCTTACGATCAAATATCAGCAGTTCACCCCGAGCCGAGACTACAGTTTGCACTCCGAGCCAAGACTGCAGTTTGGACATTCAGCTTCACGCCGACGCCACCGTCTCCGCCGCCGCCGCTACGAACTATTGTTCAAATGTGTGTGAAATCTTAAGGGGCTTAACTGGTAACGTCATTAGTCCCTAAGTTTACACACTGCTTAACCTAAATTATCCTAAGGACAAACACACACACCCATGCCCGAGGGAGGACTCGAACCTGCACCGGGACCAGCCGCACAGTCCGTGACTGCAGCGCCTCAGACCGCTCGGCTAATCCCGCGCGGCCTGCGAACAATTCCCTGGGTCGCTGCGACGCTGGCGACAGACCTGCCATCGTGGCTGTGGATGTTGTAAAACTTTACTTGAATTATCATTCTAGTACAATGCGAAAACCTGGTTTCCCAGAAACTTCGCTCAGTGTAAGACGGTCAAAATAACCGAAAACATGTCGGGCGTATAGGCAGATACTTAACCGATTCTCAGAAAACGATGGCCAAAGTTTACGAGTTAATGTATGTCTTTTAGAGAGTAAACAGTACAACCGAAGCAGTGGCACAGTGCTTACCGTTGCGGCTTTACTCTTTCGCCTTCCGTCTTCGAAAACTGATTATTGTTTTCTTTTTGTTTTTCATATATTCACCGATGTCCATGGAAGATTTCTGTACGAGTTTTTTCAAGTGTGTACTGCAATAACGTTGTCCTTATTGGTCTACTGATTTCATGTCTAATGCAAGAAATTAAAATAAAGAAAAAGGAGCCAATAAATGAATGGGAAAAATTACTTGATGTTGTTTTCTGTGAAATTTCTGTGGTTCATCTTGGTCCATAGTCGTTTACAAGCGTGTTTTGGAAAATGTGATTTGTTATGGGTGATTTGCCATGACATCTTCACTAATGTTAAAGACGTACCTTTCCCGAGTGAGACTGATACTAAAAAAGTCCTCGCATGAAGTTAGCGTTTTCGAAATTTTTATGTTCCAAATGTTTCTACGATGGGCATCAAGCTATGGAAAGTACCAAACCTCCCTGAAGGATAAAAATATGAATCAAATATAGGAATTAAGAACTGATACCAGAATGAAATGTAAGAATATGTGAATCTAGAAAGATCTTAAGCACTGAAAATACTATACACTCATATTTTGTATAATAAACGTATGACACTTATTGGGAAATCTAGTTGTAATTTTACAACTAATGTAATGCCTTTGTATCCACTAACTACATAAGGAACGTATGTGTCGTAATCTTCTACGGACATGAACACACAAATGAGAAAAAAATAAATAAATAAACACAATAACAGGGTTTCAAACAGAGGACTGAGAACTGAAAAAGCCGCGACCGTAGCCAGTACGCCTCCAGTTGCGCTGAGCTTATCACGCGCTAGAAGGCATTTAAATTACAACGAAAATTTGAGTGGCTATTTCTTAGAAACAGTCGAGTATCTGTGACTAAGCCAAAACACGTGTCCGCTTATTTTGGCTCCTCCTCCATGGTGCCAAGTTTTTCGGAAATCGAATTATGACACTTGTCGTGTTCTCGTCAGCCAGACTTAGCATTTCATTTGTGTGACAAACTTGTTTCGTAAACTATAGCATCAGCCACTGACCTTGTAAATCTTAAATTATTATTCGTTGGAGACGAATAGTGTTTCTTGTTTTTGTACATAAACGTTTTGAAGATTCTGTGACTTCTTTTGTGCCTCCTATGGACGATTCTACTTTGGTGATGAGGATACTAAAAGTTTTACGCGTGCACCAATAGCAAAGTTTAGCGTGTTGCATGTTTCTCAGACTGCGCCATTTTTTCCCTTCTTTTTTTCTTTCTTTTTGTGCAGTATATCACAAGAAGTAGATATTACTGCATAAGTTTTGCGGGCAGACAGAGAAGTCACAGTCTGAGCCTCAACCCTGGAGATATGCAACCATCTCTCTAGACTCGACACCATGGCCAAGGTGTTCCACACAGTAGCTCCGTCATTCCAGCCATTTGACTGCATGCTCGAACTGTGGGCCAACTACATTGGAAGGATGGAGTAGCACTACCTGGTACACAGCATCCGTTGCAAGAATGGACTTCCCGATCCGCAGCAGCTCTGATAAATAGCAGCAGCGCACTTTTTTGAAGGCCTGTGCACGACTCGAGATATATTATCTCGTACAACAACTTAACTCAGAGGCAGAGCCCCATGTCATTCCATACGATATGGTCAAATCAAGTTGGTTTAAATATTTCGATTCTCAATTTTGCATAGTTGCACATATAAGTTCTTCAGCTATCACAATCTCAACATACAGATTACATGGTTACCAGAGCTATCCAGGGACTGTAGATTTGTCTACAACAATCAGGACTGCAAATAGTCATATGCGGCTTCATTAGACAGGAGCATGGCATTACTGCACGCTCCAGAGGACGCATTACGGACGGACGCAGCCCTTTTTTAAACATTTTTGTTCATCATTAGGACTTTTGGATAGTCGTTGTGTTCAGGAGCAACTCTCCAAGACCAATCCCATGTTTTTGTTACCAGGACAGTCCACAGCTGTAGACCTCCACCGCCGCGCAGGATTAGCCGAGCGGTCTAGGGCGCTGCAGTCATGGACTGTGCGGCTGGTCCTGGCGGAGGTTCGAGTCCTCCCTCGGGCATGGGTGTGTGTGTTTGTCCTTGGGATAATTTAGGTTAAGTAGTGTGTAGGCTTAGGGACTGATGACCTTAGCAGGTAAGTCCCATGAGATTTCACACACATTTGAACATTTAGACCTCCACCACCAGTCAGGCAGGATTGGCAGATGGCACAAAAAGGCCAGATACTGTACCGTTGACAGCAATAATTGTCATGTTTTGTATGACACTCATGTCATTGATATCATTATCGCAGGGCAAAATACACGTGTGGGATATTAGGACACCGGGCAGGAGTATGTCAATCGACACGCAAAATGTCAGTGGACTACAACTGTGTCGATTCACCAGAAGGCAAATCGTAGGTGTAATAAAGAAAAGTGTAGCTTCTTTGTAGAACAGGTACAAAACTTTGGGCACGTGCTCAGTACTACAGGCACTCATGCCATGCCATTCCAGAATATGTGGAGGCAGTCCAAAAACTGGTCTCAACAAAGACATTAGCGAACTCAACTCAGTGCTAGGGCAACATAGCTAAAACCAGAAATTTGTACAAAAGGTTGCAGCAATCACACATCTTCATAACCTTCTAAGGACGAATGTAATGTGGAACTGGACACTAGTGTGTGACACGGTATTCGTAGAATTTAAGCTGGTCCTTCTCCAACCCATGTACCTCACCAGTTATGATCCACCCCAACCGCTCGTTTTTATGGTAAATGCTACCGACTATGGAGTGGAAGCAGTCTTATCCTACATTAGAGATGGGATGGAGCGGGCCAAGATTCTGCCTGTAGCTCAAAGAAACGGTAGCGAAATTGAGAAGGAAGCACTGGCATCATCTTCAGTCTCAAAAAATTTCATGCTCACGAGTATGCTAGAAAATTCAGGTCTCTGGCAGATCATAACCCATTGTTAACCCTTTTCAAGGCGTTGGCGTCAGTTTCCATCTTGACGGCTCGTCACTTGCATTGGTGGACATTATTTTTATCTGCAAATAGTTCTAACATCCAATTGCCTTTCTACTACACAACATGCTTATGTCGAACTTCTCCCCTGATTAGCAGCAAGTCAGGACCCATAATTTGACAAAGACCCAGAAGTGGGCTTTCAAGTAGACAACGAGGCAGAATCTGTAGACGACTTCCCACTAGACGCTACGTAGATGGCCAGCCACTCCACAGTCGACCCAGTCACCCAGGAACTTCTCAGTTTTTCCAGGGGGAGTGAACCTCTGATCGAAGACACACCAAGAGCCCGGAAATACTGGCATACTGGCAGAGGAGATGTGGCTTTGAAATCTCCACAACGTGCTCCTCCTGCACAGTCGGACCCACCGCTCGAGAGAGAGTATTCTGACGTTACCAAAGCGGCAGGTGTTGGCTCTACTCTACGAGGGGCGCTGTGCAGTGGCCCTTCCCAAAAATGATGGCATGCCATGCCACTGGCGTAGTCTCGATGTCGCCATCAGACAGATGGTTCCACTTCGCTCTACTTGCAGAGGTGTAGGAGGACTAAATCTTGCCCTACTTCACCCCGAGTGTGACACTGCCTATGATCTACACCTGGACATTTCCGGATCGTTTCTCGCCCGTACTAGACCTCGATGGGGCCATGACGGAGGTACAGGTTTTCCTTACATCTGCGTCGTCCAGTCAAACCGTCCAGATCCTGACAAATATTTTGTCAGTAGAAGGGCTCGCAGAAGGCCTGGTAATTGTTAATGGACCACAATTCACTCCAGACGAATTTACTTCTTCTTGTGAAATGAATGGTATGCAATTAATACATATAGCACCCATCTATAAGGTTTCCAGTGGCCTTGCAGAACGATTTGTCCTCACACTCAAATATAGAATGCCAGGATAAAACTGTCATCACTCTCTGGAAGAATATTTGACTATGCCCCTAGCTTCATATTGCGACAATGCACAAGACAACGCATCGAAAGCAGAAAAATTACGCTGTCGCCCTATAGGTCACAATTTGCAATAGTACATACATCGGTCAATCAGAAGTCGTCACATAAAATCTATGACCACCGTCATACAATTCAGGATCCTATTGGGAACCTTATTCTTTCGAGGGGACACCAACAGTGGCTCCCAGTAGCAGTAAAAGAACTCGACGGGTCCATGGCCGAAGACACCCTGACAAACTGCGTGATCTGCCAGGAGCATATTAACGAAATGCGTCGCCGCAAGGGCAAACATCCAAAGATAGGAGCTTTACCACATGTTCTTTTTCCAGACTCAGGGATCCTGGAGAGTTCACAAAAAATAATTACAAGGTCGTTCCAGCCGCAACCATCAAACAGTCCCATAGACGAGCCCACACATACTGAACCGACGACGATGGAGTGAACATGATTCTGGCCCTCTCCCCGCCCATCCTCGAGGATCCGGAGTAGCTAGGAGACGTGTAGATGAGCTTCACCCCTTCCACGCCTTCCAAGTTGGTCGGGGAGGAGGACGTTACGCCTGCAAGATTGGCAACACATCATACAGCCCAGCGTCGAGGATTGTCCCCTTGCCTGGCAAGCACTTCTCGCCGAAAAGTACGAGGCCTGTTCAGAAAGTAAGCTCCGATTGATTGCCAAATTGAAACCACAGTGAACATCAGAAATGTTTTACTTGTAACAATTAGCTACACCTTTCAGCTACTTCTCTACGTAGTCGCCGTTCTGACTTAGACTTTTGTCATAGCGTTGTACCAACTTTTCAATAGCCTCATCATAGAAGGCAGCCGCCAGTGCTTTCCGCCAATTCTCCACGCTGGCCTACACCTCGTTGTCTGTGTCAAAATGTTGTCTTCAAAGACAGCGGTTCATGTGACCAGAGATGAAACTCAGGGGGAGACAATTGCGGACTGTATTGTGGGTAATCTAACATTTCCATTTGAAAACGATGCAGGAGCATCTTCATTGCCCCTGCAGAATGCGGCTGAGAATTGTCGTGAAGACGAAACAGCACGACAGTTATGTAATGTTAGCTGCATAGCTTCAGGCGAAATTTCTCACCAGGCCCTCGTACTTGGCGGCAGACACTATTTTCTAGACATCTTTACGCACTCACTGCGAGCTCAGAAATGAGAAGAGCGACGTGATGCTAACTGGGGTTATACTAGAGACACTACCCAACACATCTGTGCAAAGCTTTATCGGATTTTCATAGTCGTTTCCATTTCGCGACCGATCGGAGCTTACTTTCTGAACGCCCCTCGTAGATTCCCTGCTGATCCACTAGGTGGCCTAAGCAGTATTTCCATAGGTTGCAGGGGACGGGACTTTACTTGCCTCCAAGAACCACGTTACCGAAAATAGATCTCAAGATACGCTGCCACTGGATGGTATTTAGGCACGACCATCCAACAGTAGACCTCTCTGTCAGGATTCCAGTACTGACATCGCATCCTCTGTCCCTATAACAGACCAGCTGCTCCCACTACGGACAACGCCCTGGTTCACTGTGACGCCACCGACAGACCTGTGACCGTGGTTGTGACTGTTGTAAGACTCCGCTTAAATTATTCTTGCACTACATTCAATGTAGATTGTTCAAATGGAACTATAATTCCGTGCACAGACGGAAGAACGTTATTTGTTTGTGGAAATTTAGCACCGTTCCCACATGAAAGAACTGAATCTCTTAGCTGAGTTTTGCTTCGAGACTTGCTCAGTACGGTTTACCATTTTCATTTCTGTGACAAATTTGTTTCCTTAACTATGGCCTCCAGCCAGTGACCTTCAACTTGTAAATCTTGTACGATTTATTCGTGAAAGTAGACGAATAGTGTTTCTTATTTTTTTTAATAATTTTGGGTAGAGTCTGTGGCATTTTAGTGCCACCTACAGCATCTTCTTTACCTATCACAAAAGCATTTTATTATGCAGATGTTTTATGTTACTGTCTATGGGAAAAAGAGGAGGAAAGCTTATTGCAGCCAGAACAAAGTACAGGAAAGGAGAATATTTCATCGCAGGGAAAGAAAATTTTGCAGATCAAGATTGTAGTTTTGCTATTGTCAGATGTGTTGCTATATAAAAGTAGGCGTTTCTAAGAGCCCCTTGAACCATCTTCAAATAGCTTCTTCACATACTGAATTCTCAACGTAGCTTCCTGTACAGTCACTATGTGTCTATGAATGCTCGCCAGGCGACCCTGTTTTTACAGTTAGTATCGTCTCCTCCACAGTGTCTTCACCTGTAGTCTGGACCGTCGCTGCCTTCGCTGGATTTCCAGTAATCAGTGACACTACCATGAGTCATCACCTGTCTCTCTTCTGACCACACCATTCCGTTAGTTAAGTCACAGTGTTCATTTGGTGCATGTTTTCACAGTACATTGGGGGAAGATCTGTATATTGAGCAAGCAGTAAAGGAAACAAAAGAAAAATTCGGAGTAGGAATGGAGAAGACATAAAACTTTGAGGTCCACCGATGACATTGTAATTCTGTCAGAGACAGCAAAGGACCTGGAAGAGCAGCTGTACGGAATGGACAGTGTGTTGAAAGTAGGATATAAGATGAACATCAACAAAAACAAAACGAGGATAATGGAATGTACTCGAATTAAGTTGGGTGATGCTGAGGGAATTAGATTAGGAAATGAGGTACTTAAAGTAGTAAAGGAGTTTTGCTATTTGGGGAGCAAAATAACTGATGATGGTCGAAGTAGAGAGGATATAAAATGTAGACTGGCAATGGCAAGGAAAGCGTTTCCGAAGAAGAGAAATTTGTTAACATCGAGTATAGATTTAAGTGTCAGGAAGTCGTTTCTGAAAGTATTTGTATGGAGTGTAGCCATGTATGGAAGTGATATGTGGACGATAAATAGTTTAGACAAGAAGAGAATAGAAGCTTTCGAAATGTGATGATACAGAAGAAATCTGAAGATTAGATAGGTAGAAAACATAACTAATGAGGGTGTATTGACTAGAATTAGGGAGAAGAAAAATTAATGGCACAACTGGACTAGAAGAAGGGATCGATTGGTAGGACATATTTTGAGGCATCAAGGGATCACCAATTTAGTACTGGAGGGCAGCGTGGAGGGTAAAAATGTAGAGGGAGACCAAGAGATGAATACACTAAAAAGATTCAGAGGGATGTAGGTTGTAGTAGGTATGGGGAGATGAAGAAGCTTGCACAGGATAGAGTAGCATGGAGAGCTGCATCAAACCAGTCTCTGGACTGAAGACCACAACAACAATGGGGAAGACATGGATTGGTTTACCGCCTCATTGCCGTCTGCTACGTAAAGTTCCTTTTTCATAGTGCTGTTATGTTCAGATTAAACTGTATCGCACACAACCAGTTTTATGCTGATAGTCGCCTAACACCATGGTCGAAAAAAATTCATTAGTGGACACATACTTTTCTTTCTGACGGTATGAAAGTGCTACACTCTAGATGCCTTTTTGGCTCAAATGGCTCTGAGCACTATAGGACTTAACATCTATGGTCATCAGTCCCCTAGAACTTAGAACTACTTAAACCTAACTAACCTAAGGACAGCACACAACACCCAGTCATCACGAGGCAGAGAAAATCCCTGACCCCGCCGGGAATCGAACCCGGGGACCCGGGATGCCTTTTTCTCAACACTTAGTAGCACAACGTAAGCAACTTGCTTCACTATGTGATTTTTAATATTCTTTTTTGTTTTTAGTTAATGAGGCGAACATCTATCTTGGTAATGTGTTGATGGCAGCCAGACTGTGTCTCTTCAACTTTTGATACTGCATGTTGCTGTAAGACCCACGAAAATACAATGTCCGTTGGGCTTAAGGCAGTGACAACCCAATGGATTGAACACTTAAAAGACGATTGGCATTGACAGAGAACCCCATTTAGCTCTCCCTCGAACTACTGTTACTGTGAAACATTTCGTAACTTCTACTTAAAAGATGGCATTGTGAGGTGCAATAGATGCTGTCGAGTAATAACTCAGACCAGTCATTATTAATCATTTTGGTAATACAAGTATGACCCATACTATACCAATAAATCTTTAAAATCAAAAAAATTCTAGTGCCTATGATAAGATATGAACAAAGTTAATTAAAGACTATACTCCTGAGCTTAGTAACAATCTTAAGTTTCTGTGTTATTAGTCATTTTTCAGCGGAATATTTCGTAAATGGTTGAGATATGCTGAAGGTATGGAGTTTGTTTAAGAAGGAAGATAAAGAAATTCCGTCAGATCTCCGTTTTATTTCACTTTTCCCACCACTGTCGAAAATTATAGAAAACGTAATATACAGTCATCTTATTTACTATCTGACCACAAATAGTATGTTGTCAAAGTCACAATTCCGATTTTGAGAAGGACATCTATAGATGCAGAGAGAATGTTTGTAATGACCTCATTTGACAATAAGTGACAGGCTAGCGGAATATTTTATGCTCTGTCAAAGGCATCTGAGAGGGGAAATCACAATATTAATGTGTAACAGAAAATGCTCCAAAGTGGTTCAAATCCTGGTTCTATGACAGAAAACATTTGGTGTAAGTAGGAAAGGGATGTTTATTAAGCTATTAGGCATCATCTAACTCCGAACTGATTACATATGTTGTACCACGAGGTTCCATCCTATTGCCCTTACGAAGTGTAATGACCTTTCATCGCTAATGTTACCAAATCCCAAGCGTGTCTTGTTTGCAGATGATACAAACACTGTAATAAATAGCAAATCAGGTATCATCTTACAAAGACTGGCTGGTTATCTTTTCATGGATATCAATGTATGGTTTCTAGCCAATTCTTTTTCACTAACAAACTAATCGCAGTTCAGAACTTGTAAGAAGTTTTCCGCCAGTTTATGCTTACGATACGACGACAAGTTGATAGAAGAAGTTGAAGGTGATAAATTCTTGAGAGTGATCTTGACATTAAATTCATCTTGGGGAGCATACCACTGAACTACTGAATCGCTAAACAAATTTCTTATTGCAATGCTAACATTGTCAGACACTGGAGTCATAAAAATAAAAAATCCAGCATCCTTGGCTTACTTTCATTCCAGAATGCCATATCGGGCAATTTTCTGGTGTAATTTATCAAGCCACGTTGAAGTTTTCCAAGTTCAAAAATTTGTAATAAGAATTATCTGTGATGATGTGAACTCAAGAACGTCCTGCCGAGTCCTGTTTAGGTAACTAGGGATACCAGCTATTGCTTGCCAGTATATTTATTCCGTAATGATATCTATCTTTAAAAATATATCTCTTTTTCATACCAGCAGCGCAACTCATGGAATCCATATTAAAAATGAGAATAAATTTCACCAAGATTTAAAGTCAATTACTTGGTACAAAAAGGTGGCCAATACTCAGGAATACACAGCTTCAGTAACTTGCCAATAAATACAAAAAGTTTAAGTATTTCAGTTGAGGAGGAGCCTGAAGGTTTTATTGGTAGTCAACGCCTTATACTCCATTGATGAATTTCTTAGCGGAACCGATTGATATACATATGTTACTAACAATATCAAATAATGCGGGTTTTATGTACACTCTCAATTCTGTACGAATTCAGTGCAGTAATGTAATTATTGTAAATAACTGCTGTACAATGGTTTTTCTGTTTGATGATGCGTGGCTACAATACCCTGATAATTATCATATGCACCTCAGCATATTGGATGTTAGCATGTTTTGAACAAGTTTGTTAGTTCCTCAACTGAAATTATATTTAAGATTTTTAGACTTATTCCACACCCATGAAGACTATTTCACTTCGAAGTTGTGCAAGGTATATAAGCAAATCTGTTTTTCCTTGTAAATATTTATTGCGTTGCTTTATTTACTGACATGTTCTACATCCTGGGGGATCTCCTCGCAACGGATGTGTTACAACAAAAAGTACTCAAGATCTAATGTAAGTGTCGGCAGCGCTAGGCAGCGTGCTGGTGGTTCACAGCTGCCTCAGCTGCTGTGCTTAACTGTTGTGGGCGGCAGCCGTGCGGGCTCCTCCCTTAGCTCTGGTAGCGTGGCGAACACCTGTAAACAACAAAATTAAATTTTTAGTTCAATCTGATTATTTTTCGATTTGGCTGCCGGCAAAGTTAACAATAACTGTCTCAAATATAAATTAATCTCTCCTCGTGTTACAGCACAGTACCTACTTGACAGTCAGAACACTGAAGTTATATCTGTTTCAGCTATTTAGCTTTGTTTTCCCCGTCTGAATTTAATGTAATTTTCTCTTTGTCCTACCAATATCATATAAATACACCCATAATTATTAAGACAAATTATTCACTTATTCCTAAAATGTCATAACTCTTCAGAAATTGCAAATCCAGGTTTTGTCCGCTTTGGGTTAATCAGACATAGGCGATTGGAACTTAAGTGGGACTCCGTCTTTGCCTTGCCGCTTGTAACGCGAAAGGAAAGTACCTTTATAATGGACTCTACTGCTGAATTTTTCTATATTTTCTGTACTTTAAAGACTTTAAGTAAGCTACAATAAAAAATTTTTGCCCGTAAAGATAGGCTCCTTGTTTTTACCCTTCAATACAAATTTGGTCCAAATTACAAAAAGAATGTTGACTCCTTGGGTCTGTCCTTTGATTATCTGCAGAAACTCGCTCTTCCACATTTGCCAGTGCAAGAACATTTTATCTCAGGCAGCTGTCGGTTTTTAATTCCAAGATACGGAACATGAAATCAGACAGGGTATGTTTTATTGTTGTGAAGTCCAAGATAAGAAAGGTTATAATGAAATGTGCACCTTTCTATACCATTAGATTGTGGGCTTTGTCCCGAAAAACATAACAGGGATCTACTTGTTCAGCGATGCATGCCGATGTCAAAATCGCAATGAATGTTACTGATCTTAACAGACAGCACCAGTTCTGAAAAAATCTACACTATTTCCTCGTTAGAGGGCGCACTTATCTACCACGCGACCACGACTTTGGTGTCGTGATAAGAAAGTTGCGAATGCGCGAACGAAAGCATATGATAGGAAAGTCCCCACAAACAAGAACAAGAAATATGTTGTTGAGAAACTATTGAAATATATTACAGAACCACTGTATCAAGTCCTCTATAATTGGTTGAGGACGTGGCTTACCACAGAAGTGAATGAAGACTAAACTAGAAACAGTCGTCTTTTGTAGGACGTCTTGTATTCATTTTTACATAAATTGAGTACTCTTTTCAGAATATGTGGCCTGTAGACTTTTTATTATTTTTGGTATTTATTTTTTTATGAACGTATGGAAGTTTTCTGGAAACTTAATCTTTATAAACTTACTATTAAACACGTTCAATGGTCTAGATTCAGGAGCGTTCGGAAAAAGCAAGTTGTTTGGTTATCATTTACATGTACTTTATAATAGGAATATCTATGGTGATAGTACCCTCAGGACTAAAACATTTCTTCATTACATTTGTCGAGTTTTAAATGCTATTTAATTAATTGATTCTTACTTTGATGTAATTCAGATTAGAGCCTTGGAATACTTTTTCCTTCCTCATTTATTGCTATACAGGTAAGTCCTGATGATAAAAGTCACCATTCCAGCTGCAAACATTTTTCAAACAAGGCAATATTAGCCTTACAGAGACCAGAAAATGAATTGCTCCTCATGAAAGACAGAAATTTACCATTAAATTATTAAATAAATGGTGTGGAATATTTTTTTCCTGAATAACAATATAAATCGCGAGTTATCACCTCTTAGAAATAAGCGATTTAAACGGTTTCACACGCGCAGTTCACTGTTACACATAAGTCTTAAAACTTACACCAAGGACAGTATCGAAAAAACTGAAGATAACCATCGAACTTTGATGTTCGCCAAGTGACTCTTGGTACCGCGAGATGAAATACGTGCTTAACCCAACACTCAAGTTGTCCACCTGTGTAACTCAGTGCACAGCGTGTGTGATTGCTGTATGGGGACCCCAGATTCGATTCCAGGTTCTGTGAGGCACAATCAGGCTCGTGGCGCTGACTGAGCAGTTACGTGATTTAGACGCAGCGGCTATAAAGTAAAAAAAGTGGACAACGGCCTTCCATACGGCATCCGAATGACGACACTGGCATTGCCCCCTAATTGACTGTACTGGGTGAGTCACCTAACATTACCGCTGGATATATTTCGTAAACCACATCAAATACTGACGAATACACTCCTGGAAATGGAAAAAAGAACACATTGACACCGGTGTGTCAGACCCACCATACTTGCTGCGGACACTGCGAGAGGGCTGTACAAGCAATGATCACACGCACGGCACAGCGGACACACCAGGAACCGCGGTGTTGGCCGTCGAATGGCGCTAGCTGCGCAGCATTTGTGCACCGCCGCCGTCAGTGTCAGCCAGTTTGCCGTGGCATACGGAGCTCCATCGCAGTCTTTAACACTGGTAGCATGCCACGACAGCGTGGACGTGAACCGTATGTGCAGTTGACGGACTTTGAGAGAGGGCGTATAGTGGGCATGCGGGAGGCCGGGTGGACGTACCGCCGAATTGCTCAACATGTGGGGCGTGAGGTCTCCACAGTACATCGATGTTGTCGCCAGTGGTCGGCGGAAGGTGCACGTGCCCGTCGACCTGGGACCGGACCGCAGCGACGCACGGATGCACGCCAAGACCGTAGGATCCTACGCAGTGCCGTAGGGTACCGCACCGCTACATCCCAGCAAATTAGGGACACTGTTGCTCCTGGGGTATCGGCGAGGACCATTCGCAACCGTCTCCATGAAGCTGGGCTACGGTCCCGCACACCGTTAGGCCGTCTTCCGCTCACGCCCCAACATCGTGCAGCCCGCCTCCAGTGGTGTCGCGACAGGCGTGAATGGAGGGACGAATGGAGACGTGTCGTCTTCAGCGATGAGAGTCGCTTCTGCCTTGGTGCCAGTGATGGTCGTATGCGTGTTTGGCGCCGTGCAGGTGAGCGCCACAATCAGGACTGCATACGACCGAGGCACACAGGGCCAACACCCGGCATCATGGTGTGGGGAGCGATCTCCTACACTGGCCGTACACCACTGGTGATCGTCGAGGGGACACTGAATAGTGCACGGTACATCCAAACCGTCATCGAACCCATCGTTCTACCATTCCTAGACCGGCAAGGGAACTTGCTGTTCCAACAGGACAATGCACGTCCGCATGTATCCCGTGCCACCCAACGTGCTCTAGAAGGTGTAAGTCAACTACCCTGCCCAGCAAGATCTCCGGATCTGTCCCCCATTGAGCATGTTTGGGACTGGATGAAGCGTCGTCTCACGCGGTCTGCACGTCCAGAACGAACGCTGGTCCAACTGAGGCGCCAGGTGGAAATGACATGGCAAGCCGTTCCACAGGACTACATCCAGCATCTCTACGATCGTCTCCATGGGAGAATAGCAGCCTGCATTGCTGCGAAAGGTGGATATACACCGTACTAGTGCCGACATTGTGCATGCTCTGTTGCCTGTGTCTATGTGCCTGTGGTTCTGTCAGTGTGATCATGTGATGTATCTGACCCCAGGAATGTGTCAATAAAGTTTCCCCTTCCTGGGACAATGAATTCACGGTGTTCTTATTTCAATTTCCAGGAGTGTAGATTCCACAGACCGAACGTGAGGAGAGGGGCTAGTGTAATTGGTTAATACAAACCATAAAAAAATGCACGGAAGTATGATTTTTAACACAAACGAACGTTTTTTAAATGGAACTCCGTTAGTTTTGTTAGCACATCTGAACATATAAACAAATACGTAATCAGTGCCGTTTGTTGCATTGTAAAATGTTTATTACATCCGGAGATATTGTAACCTAAAGTAGACGCTTGAGTACCACTCCTCCGCTGTTCGATCGTGTGTATCGGAGAGCACCGAATTACGTAGGGATCCAAAGGGAACGGTGATGGGACCTTAGGTACAGAAGAGACTGGAACAGCACATTACGTCCACATGCTAACACCTTTTTATTGGTCTTTTTCAGAGTTCGAATACACCATGGTTACAGTTCCTACAACACTACACTATCACAGACGTCTGGTAACACGGTGTACTACAGCTGGTCTGCGTGCGCAGACGAATGCAGAATAACAATAGCAGCAAGCGCTACATGCGGACACTGCGACAGCTAGACCAAACCACAACAGTGCACCATAGCCACACTCGTAAACACGGTCGTCATCGTAAACATGTCCCTGCAGATGCTGCTCGCCGACCGTGGCCCGTGTTTGTTACAACACGCAACTGAACGTCGGAGGTTTCAAGCGTCAACTTTAGGTTACAATATCTCCGGACGTAATTAACATTTTACAATGCAACAAACGGCACAGATTACGTATTTGTTTATATGTTCAGATGTGCTAACAAAACTAACGTGGTTACATTTAAAAAAACGTAGGTTTGTGTTAAAAAACATACTTCCGTGCATTTTTGTATGGTTTGTATTAACCAATTACACTAGCCCCTCTCCTCACGTTCGGTCTGTGGAATCGGTTCGTCAGTATTTGATATGGTTTACGAAATATATCCAGCGGTAACGTTAGGTGACTCACCCTGAATATAGTGCACTTACCAAGATGGCCACGATTATGTGAACTTTTGTTTCTACAACACATCTACATGTACATCTACATACATACTCCGCAATCCAATATACGGTGTGCGGCGGACGGTACCTCGTACCTCAACTAGCATCTTCTCTCCCTGTTCCACTCCCAAACAGAACGGGCGAGAAATGACTGCCTATATGCCTCTGTACGAGCCCTAATCTTTCTTGTGGTCTTTGCGTGAAATATAAGTTGGCGGCAGTAAAATTGTACTGCAGTCAGCCTCATATGCTGGTTCTCTAAATTTCCTCAGTAGTGATTCACGAAATGAACGCCTCCTTCCCTCCAGAGACTCCCACCCCAGTTCCTGAAGCATCTACAATAAGTAGATGCTGGTGAAGTTGTGCCTGAATCAGTGATTAAACCTAATTGCCTTGTATTTGAACAGCAGTATCGGTTGTAGTTCCTTCAAACGTGTTTTGAGCTACAACGTGCTCCTTTGCATAACACGAATTGCAAATGAAATGTCATTTGACCCACACTTGACTTGTCTTCTGCATTCGTTTTCCACTTGGAGTGGATTAAACATCAAAATATATATTTAATTCATAAAGAGTTGTACCATGGTTGTTGTTAAACGTTTAACTATACGGCTCCCTTTCCCCGCCCCCCTCTGCCACGTTCTGCTCATTGCATTCGTCCCTGCTATCCAAGTGAGTGAATGAATTGGCAGTAGGACTGTTTATAATAAACAATTGTTGTCTTTGATCACTGTTGAAGTTTGCATACTGTATGTTTTATTGTGGTAATGCTTTACATAAGCCTCCTCGTATTTATGAGAAAAATAAGTGGCATACGCTATCCGGAATTGCATTTGTAAGGTATATGTAACTAATACATGCACATCAGCTTATTATTACTTTTTTTGTCACCAGTTTTCTGACTGGTGTGATGCAGTCCGCCACGAATTCCTCTCTTGTGCCAACCTCTTCATCTCAGAGTAGCACTTGCAACCTACTTCCTCAATTATTTGCTGGCTGAATTCCAATCTCTGTAATCCTCTACAGTTTTTGCCTTCAACTGCTCCCTCTAGTACCATTGAAGTCATTCCCTAATGTTTTAACAGATGCCCTAACATACTGTCCCTCCTCCTTGTCAATGTTTTCCACACATTCCTTTCCTCTGATTCTACGGGGACACTCCTCATTCCTCACCTTTCAGTCCGCCTAATTTTGAACGTTCGTTTATAGCACCACATCTCAAATGCTTCGAATTTCGTCGGTTCCGGTTTGCAACAGTCCATGTCTCACGGCCTTACAGTGCTGTGCTCCTAACGTACATTCTTAGAGATAACTTCCTCACATTAAAATCTATGTTTGATAGTAGTAGACTTCTCTTGGCCAGGAATGACCTTTTCGCCAGTGCTAGTCGTCTTTTGATGTCCTCCTTGCTCCGACAGTCATTGGTTATTTTGTTGCCTAGGTAGTAGGATTGCTTAATTTCATCTACTTCGTGCCCGTCACTCCTGATGTTAAGTTTCTCGCTGTTCCCCTTTCTGTTACTTGTCATTACTTTCGTCTTTCTTCGAATTACTCTCAATCCATATTCTGTACTCATTAGAGTATTCATTCCATTCAGCAGATCATGTCATTCTTCTTCCCTTCCACTCAGGAGAGCTATGTTATCAGCGAATCGTATCATTGATATCTTGTCACCATGAATTTTAATTACACTCGTGAACATTCCTTTTATTTCCGTCATTGCTTCTTCAATGTACAGATTCAACAATAGAGGCGAAAGACTACATTCCTGTCTTACACCCTTCTTTATCCGAGCACTTCGTTCTTGGTCGACCGCTCTTGTTATTCCTTCTTGCCTCTTGTACATATTGTATACTACCCATCTCTCCCTCAGAATTTCGAACATCTTGCTCGACTTTATATTGTCGAACGCTTCTTCCTGGTTGACAAACGTATGTTGATTTTGCTTTAGTCTTGCTTCCATTATCTACCGCAACGTCAGAATTACCTCTCTGGTAACTTTACCTTTCCTAAGGCCAAACTGATCGTCATCTAACACATCCTCAATTTTCATTTCCATTCTTCTGTAAATTTTTCTTGTCAGCAACTTGGAAACATGAGCTGTTTAGCTGATTCGCACATGTCAGCTCTTGCAGACTTCGGTATTGTGTGGATGATATTTTTCAGAAAGTCAGATGGTGTGTCTCCAGTTGGTGCCCGCAACAGGACGGCATCGTGCTCCGCCTCGCGGCCCGCATCTTCCAAGTCGTGTTCGGCCTCCTCGGCCACGTGCAGGAATCCCGCCTCCGGGCCTTCTGCCTTCTGCCAGCTGAGCATCGGCGCAGGCCCAGAGGAGCGCGACGGCCACGAGCAGGACAGCGGCGGCCTTCATGTCTGGCGGAGGACCTGACTCCTGCGCACCTGCGGCGCTCCTTTTATTCACCCTCGCTTCTCTTATCGCAGATAAAGGCGGAAGGACGCCTGGACATCGAACGAGTGCCCACAGCAATTTGCCCATATCTCCTGTGCAACTACGTCAAGCAATTTTAAGCTCGTTGTGATTAGGGCAATGTCATTACACGACAGATAATGAGACCCGTTCGGTAGTGAAGGTTGTCTTGTTTCGAAAAATGTTGAATGATAATGACATGTTTACATTTTACTAATGCCCAGAAGACAAAATATGTTAAAAGCGAATTTTATCACAACAGTAATGTATAACAACGCACTGAGGGGAGGCTCTCTTAACGTTCCTTACATTGTACAATGTGTTAAGTGAAATCACAACATTTAGCACAACACTCATGCCATGGGAATGTTTCTAGTACCTGGTGTTTAAGATTGTTCTTACAGTGGCTTCTCAGTCAGACTATACCTATCGGCAGAGAAATCCAAATACATAAAAATTGAATGTGACAGTACCACTTGGGGATTTTATGGACAACAACAAAAATCGTTATGGAGATTTTAACTGTCTTTCATTTACTTTCAGTCTCATTACTTTTAGGTTAACATATGATTTCGCATTCACATTCATTAAAATTAATCCTCTGAACATTACATTGAAATGTATATTTCCCACATTCTTTCATTTTACAAAATCTAATTTTGTCAGTGCATACTCTCGCTAATGACGTGTTTCAAGTCCCTGTATCAAAACCAAGAATAATCACGAGATATACTATGCAGTATAGATAGACATCTATGACTATTAACTGAATAAATATTTTATGTGTGCATGCACATCCTCTTGCACACACACACACACACACACACACACACACACACACACACACTCTGCGTGATACATTCCAAACAGGATTCACAAAGAATAAAAACATTTGCATACCCACATACACTCAATATGAATCATTAATTCTTGCATTTCATTCCGTTACTTCATTTGTAATTAGCCATTTACTCTTCCCTCTTTGTACTTTGTATACAGCATATACTGCCAGACTAAAATGTAACACCCGCAAGGACTCTGTTCAGCGGCGCCCGTGTGTTACACATTAATACTGAGAGGTTCCATCTATGGCGGTCATCGACCATCAGATGATACTCAGGAGGTATTTCTTTATACCTTGTTTTGATTCTGTTGGCAGTAACTTGCTATTTTAGAAGTGCACAATATTCGTAACATTGCAGGGTACAACCATGCCCAAGGTGCATACTCCTTTTTAACATTTTCAGCCACTTGAGCAGGTTCCTATTGTGGTCCTGCAGGTCAATGAACAGACATACCTACAGATTTCTGCATATGCTGGAAACAATGTATTGGCGGTTTGTCGCTGCTTGCAGCATTGATTTATGGAATATTCCTGCACCTACTGAAGTCTATATACTATACTGAAATCTGTATACTGTATGTTTTTTGTAGTAATGCTTTACGTGTTTAAGAAGAGAATACGCTATTCAGAATTGCATTTTTAACCTATATGTAAGTAATATATGCACATCAGTATTTTTTTTGAGTCATCAGTTTACTGACTGGTTTGATGCATCCCGCCACGAATTCCTTTCCTCTGCCAACCTCTTCCCCTTAGAGTAGCGCTAGCAACCTTTGCTGGATGTATTCCAATCTCTGTCTTTCCCTACAGTTTTGCCTTCTACAGCACCCTCTAGTTCCATGGACGTCATTCGCTGGTGTCTTAACATATGTCCTATCATCATGTCCCTTCTCCTTCTCAGTGTTTTCCATATAATCGTTTCCTCACCGTTTCTGCGAAGAACCTCTTTAATCCTCATCAGTCCATCTAATTTTCGACATTCGTCTGTAGCACTACATCTCAAATGCTTCTATTCCATTCTGTTCCAGTTTTCCAACAGTCCGTTTTTACTACCATGCAGTGCTGTCCTCCAAACGTACACTCTCAGAAATTTTGTCCTCAAATTAAGGCCTATGTTTGATACTAGTTGACTTGTCTTGGCCAGGAACGCCCTTCTTGCCAGTGCTATTTTGCTTTTGATCTTTTGATGTCCTCCTTGCTCCGTCCGTCATTTGTTATTTTGTTGCCTAGGCAGTAGAATACCTCAACTTCATCTACTTTTATCATTATGCTACTGTTCTCAATATGCTACTTCTCTTACTTTCGTCTTTCTACGATTTACTCTCAGTCCATATTCTACACTCATTATATTGTTCGTTCAGTTCAGCAGATCACGTAATTCTTATTCACTTTCACTCAGAATACCAGAGTTCTCAGCGAATCATATCACTGATATCTTTTCACCTTGAATATTCATTGCACTCGTCAACCTTTCTTTTATTTCCATCATTGTTTCTTCAATGTACAGATTGAACAGTAAGGATGAAAGACGACATCCCTGTCTTATACCCATTTTAATCCGAACACTTCGTTCTTGGTCGTCCGCTGTTATTATTTCCTTATGCATCTTGTACACATTGTATATTACCCGTCTCTCCCAATAGCTTACCCCTACTATTGTCAGAATTTCCAACATCTTGCTCCATTTTATATTGTCGAACGCTTATTCCTGGCCGACAAACGTGTCTTGATTTTGCTTTAGTCTTTCTTCCATTATCTATCGCAACATCAGAATTGCCTCTCTGGTTCCTTTACGTTTCCTAAGGCGAAGCTGATTGTCATGCAACACATCCTCAATTTTTTTTCCATTCCTTTGTAAATTTTTCTTGTGAGCAACTTGGATGCATGATCTGTTTAGCTGATTGTGCGATAATTCTCGCACATGTCTGCTCTTTCATTCTTTGGAATCATGTGAATGGTATTGTTCCGAAAGTGAGATGGTACGTCGGCAGACTCATACATTCCAAGTGGATGGTATTTTTCCGAAAGTTAGATGGTATGTCGCCAGACTCATACATTCCATTAAACCAAACTGAACTCAAAAACTTATATACAATAATGATATTGCGTAGGATTTGAGGGCTCAAATGGCTCTAAGCACCTCTGAGGCGCTGAGTCCCGTAGACTTAGAACTACTTAAACCTAACCTAAGGACCTAACACAGATCCATGCCCGAGGCAGGATTTGAAACTGCAACTGTAGCAGCAGCGCGGCTCCAGGCTGAAGAGCCTAGAACCGCTCGGTCACAGCAGCCGGTGTAGGATTTGAAAGGAAGTTTCAGAGTTATGAACAATGAATCGTGTCTGTATTCATATGGTTGCAGAAGTATGTTGATAGTGATGATCTATTTCCCTTAATATGTTGTGGAAAAAAAGTCTCATTTATTTATTCCTCAATGCAGTCAGTCTACATGATGAATCTATAAGAAATTGAATAGATTTATTCTACTTATTTAAGCCCATCTAGTATCATAAATTCACACTTCTAGAATGGCATATAGTGAGAAGATGTGAACCTTTTGTTGTAAGGTTCTATGTTATGTATTAAAAACAATACGAACTTCCATTCTCGACGAATGTGACCTGCAGATTTCCTGTCTTTTACCCTAAATATTATTAAACATGTGGTTCATACCAACTTCATACACGTAAAATATCATATGTAAATGAAAATATGATAATATTGGCTTTGTCGACGCATTTCACATACAAAATGTTTTCGAATTACCACCGGACTAGCAGTCTCATTTTGAAATGTGGCAAGATTACACAGGCAATTCAACCAGATAAGAATCCACGACATTCCTTTAAACATTATGGTTCTGAAGATTCTTTGAGGTAGTAAAAGCTCCGCAATGTGAATTATTAACATAACTTTGGAAGTATATGTGTTTATGTGACAACTGTTACATAAATAAACTGAACAATGTCGAGGATACAGCTGTAGGCCGAAAAGTGTGTAGGAGAGTGTGAAAGCCGGAGCCTATCTCTTGCAAAGCTATGCAAAGTGTAGACGGTACTGCCTTTTACAGAATCATTCCACGTACAGATGCCCTCACCATAAGCGACACTACAGTGTGGCTACAGTAGGCCTACCTGCCCCCACAGCCGACTTTCCTATCCGCAGCAGGCCGAACTCGTGCGCCGCCTCGCGGCCCGCATCTTCGAAGTCGTGTCCGGCCTCCTCGGCCACGTGCCAGAAGTCCGCCTCCGGGTCTTCTGCCTGCTGAGCATCGGCGCAGGCCCAGAGGAGCGCGACGGCCACGAGCAGGACAGCGGCGGCCTTCATGTCTGGCGGAGGACGTGACTCCTGCGCACCCGCAGTGCTCCTTTTATTCACCCTCGCTTCTCTTATCGGAGATAACGGCGGAAGGACGCCTGGACATCGAACGAGTGCCCACAGCAAATTGCCGATATCAGCTGTTGAACCACCTTCAAGCAATTTTAAGCTCGTTGTGATTAGGGCACTGTTACTACACAACAGATAATGAGGCCCGTTCTGTAGTCAAGGTTGGCTTGTTTACAAAAATGTTGAGCGGTAATTACATAGCTACATTTTACTAATGCCCAGAAGACAATACATGTTAACAGCGTATTTTTTTCACAACGGTAATGTATCACTGTGGACAGATGCTCTTCCTAACGTTTCCTTACATTGTACTATGCGTCTGTGTAATTACAACATTTAGCACACCACACATGGCATGGGAATGTTTCTAGTGCCTGACATTTAAGATTGTTTTTACAGTGGGTTCGCAATCAGAACCGCACTGATCGGAAGGCAAATCCAAATACGTCAAACTGAGTATGACAGTACCATTTGAGGACTTTGCAGACAACAATTTAAAAGAATTATAGAGATTTTGACTGTCTTTCATTTACTTTCAGTCTCATTACCTTACGTATTACCTTGATTCCCATTAAGCACTTTTAGGTTAACATATGATTTCGCATTCACACTCCTTGAAATTATCCTTTGTACAGTACATTGAAACGAATATTCCCCACATTCTTTCATCTTACAAAATCTAATTTTGTCAGTGCATACTCTCGCTAATGAGATATTTCAACTCTCTCTTTCAAAAGCAAGAATAATCATGAGGTATGCTATGCAGTATGAATAGAAATCTATGACTATTAACTGAATAAATACTTTCTGTGTCACATTCAGATCCTCACGTACACACACACACACACACACACACACACACACACACACACACATACACACACTATGCCTAATGCATTCAAAACATGGTTCCAAAAGAATAAAAACGTTTGCATACCCACATAAACTCTGTATAAATCTTTAATTCTTGGATTTCATTCAGTTACTTCATTTGTAATTAGTCATTTACTCTTCCCTCTTTGTACTTTGTATACAATATATACTGTCAAACAAAAATTCAACACCCGCAAGGACTCTGTAAAGTGGCGTCCATGTATTACACATTAATACTGAGGGGTTCTGGTATTAATGATCCATCTGTGGCGGTCATCGACGATCAAATGGTATTCATGAGGTATTTCTATATACCTTGGTTTCATTCTGTTGGCAGTAACTTGCTGAGTCTAGAGGTGCACAATATTCGCAACACTGCAGGGTACAACCATGCCCCAGCTGCGTACTCCTGTTTAACACTTTCAGCCACTTGAGCAGGTTCCTACTGTCGTCCTGCGGGTCAATGAATAGACATACCGACAGATTTCTTCGTGCGCTGGACACAATGTATTGGTGGTTTGTCGCAGCCTGCAGCAGTGACTTGTGGAATATTCTTGCACTTTTAGTCCATGCTATAGAAGTTCGCATAACACAGATGCACGTCAAGATTGATGCGTTGTGTGACCAGCGATGGTTGCCTGAGTCTCATTCAGGGGAGATGTCTGAGGATCCGTTCATGACGGATGTACATGTGTACTGTGTAGACCTGTTATGTGGTCTATTCAAGAGTACATTTACCCACCCCAGGCTTCATGGTGAGCGAGAGAATCAATTACAAGCTGCAGTCATATTTGCTGTTTCCGCCCGCTAGATAGTAGAGGTTGTTATACCCGCTTTACTCCCATTTTTTCGACAGGAAGGCGATGTACTTTTCCAGCAGGACACTGCATGTCCACATATGGTGCTGCAAAGCAGTGTGCCGTTTGTGGTGTCCAACAATTTTCTTAACCAGCAAGTTCACAACATCTCTCGCCAATTGAACACGTATGAGACACAATGAAATGGGAACGTACCCCTTCTCTAGAGCCTGCAACAACCATTGTCAAATTACAACAAAAGATGCAGAATGCTTGGGGCAATCTATCGCAGGATTCCGTTCGGCACTAATATGGTAGCTTGCGTGTGGGAAAATACACCTGCGTTGTCGCCAGAGAGGGCTACATTGTGCATTAATGCAACTGTTTGGAAATGCTATCCTGTGACGTATTGTGTCTTTCATTTGGTCTGAATTTGTTACTGTAATCACATCACTCGTCAATAAAATTACCTAGTCCTTCAGGCTGTTGCACTTTCTTGCTGGTACTGTATATATTTAATTTTTTAAACGTCTCTCCCTCTTGATACTTTTCTTAAATATAAAATCTGTCCCTGTTTTGCCACTTATCTTTCCCATTACTCCCACATTCACCTTACATAATTTCAAAAAGGCTTTATCTCTTACCTTAATCGTCTTTGAGAACTCTCTCATTACTGTGAGCTACGCTGTCGACATGTTAAGTCATTACAGTTTCTTTCCTTTATTCTTTTCTTAATTACAGCTTCTGTATTATTATTACCTTATCGATTCAAAAGAGGCACATACTTCGCTGTTCTATAATATTCAGTCATCTATGGCATATTTACTCCTCTTGGTGTGCACTTCGGCAGCAAGAAAATCAGTCATCCATTATCCTTCGTGCAATTAGAGCTAATACTGACGTTTCTCTATAATCATTCTACTAATGCGCCATTCACGAACGGAAAAGACAGGGGATCAGATAATGATACCAGAAGTACTCTCCACCATTCGCTGTCTGGTGGCTTGCATAATGTAGGACATAGACATAGATTGTATCCCTATGACATTTGCTGCTATATCTTGTTAACTCTCAATGAACAAGAATAACACCTTATTTCTGTTCGTCTGAAAAGTATTGTATTCTCATAATTTTCTCCTACTTATCTTTTTCCATTTCCTCTCTTTCCCTTTTATTTGTCTTCCTAGGATTTGTGCCACAGAAGAACAAGTCTTTCTCGGTCTTTTTATGTTATATCCTTAATTTCGTTTCAGCAATATATAGCTCAGCGTCTTGTATAAATAGCCATCTAAAGCTAATAAAATAATGACTCTCATGTTTGATAACATAAACATCGATTGACTAAAATACATGCCATAAATTCAGAAATTATGAATACTTATTTGGTAACTCTACAGCTGTTTCTGTCATTCACTCTTTGTATACATAATCTATTCACAGGAAATCATGCCGTGTTTGGTTCTTCAATCTTGTGTCAAACGTCTTCTTGAGAGAGCCTAAAATAAAGGCAAACATAGCGCTAACCATATTGTAAACCATTCTCTTGTTTATAGGACGCGAGCTCACTCCTTCTGTTTGATCATGCAGTTTCTGTTTCTAATAACATGTCACCTTCTGCTTACATTCTCGTTTCTCATCTGAGATTCACCTATTACAACACTTTATCCACCACTAGTGTTTCAGCTAAACCTACCAAATTCCTTTGGAATGTAGAGTCACGCATATCAAGTTCATTAATATTTTGTCCATTGTCTTTTAATGATCTTCTAACATGCACTACTTGCTCCTCGTTGACTACCTTTTCCTGCCTTGTCCATATCATATATCTTACACTAGTCCATGGTAGTAGGACGGGACTGTCGGTTCCGGGCAAAAATCAGTAATTTGTGCAGTGTCGGGTGACAGCAGATGTAGTTCTTCTAATTATAGTTCCACTGCTCTTGACTAATAGAGAGCAGTCGAGTTCTGTACTCTGCAGTGAGAGGCCCATAATTATTGCTATAAGAAAGAACGCTCACCAATGAAATTCGTATAAGTTGCCAAACTGGATGTGAACTTTGCAGCAAAATGGCAAAATTGTCGTAAACGTTTCAGGAAATTGCGGATTGGCTGTTAAATTAAGCTGATGTTAAGATAACAACTTAATTCTAACTCGTAATTTCTTGAGTATTTGCATGTTAACTCTGGACATAACAGATTAGGTTCTGTTTTAAATAATTACAATGATATAACGAATTAATGTATGTTTTATTACTAACAAACATCTTTTATCCTATTTTTAAGTACATTTTCTTAACAATATTTTTCAGTAATTTTTTTGATATTATGATTTCTCTGCAAATAATACATTTGTATTTTAAACATGAACATTTACAATTTTATAATGAATACTATCAGGTGGATTTATGTATTACTTACTCTAAATCTAGTAGAGAATCGATATCCAAAGTTTAACATTTAATCATTGGTCTTTCTCTCCATATACTGCTCTGTACAATATTTACATTTAATAACCAAGGATATGCAGCAATAACACACACACACCACGTGTGTGTTGAAAGTATTGAGACATCAACGCGAGTGATCTGGCATCACAGTGTTGTTCTACTTGTGTAGACTGCTGTGTTCATCCCTTCCAGATGGTCTGTCCAAGTTTCAGCTCTGTGTACCTATCACATCATTTTTGAGAGGGCCATCAGTGAAGTTGTGTTTTTATTGTGTGTTATGCAAATGGAACAGCTGAATTTAGAACTACGTTATACCTCAAGTTTTGTATTAAACTTGGGGAATTGGAGAGTGTGAACTTTCAATAGTTGAAACAATGCTATGAGCAACATTCCTTAACAAGAGCACAAGTTTTTCGCTGTCACAAATCATTTCTGGAAGGCCGAAAACACTTTGTAGATGAACCTCACTCAGGAAGACATTCAACTTCAAAAACCGGCGAGAACGTCGACCGTGTGCATTCTCTTGTGAGATCATAGCGGCGTTTAACAGTAAGGATGATGGGCACCCTGTAAACACTTCTAACGTACATCAAATTTCGAAGGATGATTTGCACATAGCAGACAAGTATACACTTGCATCATGACGATGCCACTCATCACACGACTACTTCCATCTCCGAATTTTTAATCTGAAAAGGCAGTCCTGGTGTTGCACAGCCCTTTAATTCACCCGATCTGAGCCTTTGTGAGTTTTTTCAATTAATGCAATTAAAAATACTTAAAATGATGTTGTCTTGAAATTCTGGAGGACATTCAGGTGTGTGTGACAGAGATGTGTAACGCCCCATCAATTGAGGCCTTTTAGCGCTGTTACCAAGACTGGAAACAATATAGCAGCCTAAGGAAACTACTTTGAAGGTGACATAGCTGTTGCTTGAAAAACAACTTTAGTAGATAAAAAATCAGTCTCATTACTTTTCTCATATACCTCTTATATCCATGCACATATAATGTGTAGTCATGTGCACAGCAGATGCAATATATTTACTCACACATAGTGTGGAATCATTACACATACGCAAATGAATGTGCTACATCAGATGAATTTTCTCGAGGTTGGTGACAGATAGAGCCTTCCACCTAAGTCTAAGGAAAAATTCGATATATCAGCTAAATCTCAAAGACAGCAACATATTTGTAATATGCACCAAACGCAAAATGGTAGCAATCCCTATTTTTCATTACAAACTTTTTCAATTTTCGCGCACTATCTTACTTCCATCTGTATATATCACAAGAGCTATAACCAATAACGAAATGATGATTGTATTATAATGAACCTGACACATAAAGATATAAGTAATGAAAAATGAATTCTTTTTACTGAATATTTTCTAAAAAATCGTTTAATTAAGGAGTGCGCCCAAATTCTGTCATCGCCGTTTGGCTGGAAGGTGGCAAACACTGTCGGCCTCCCCTTCTGAAAAAAAAAAAACGAGTAAAGTCGCCCAGCGCTTTGGACGAAAACTAGTCGCTGTGCATTGGCCACTTTATCCTACATGGACTCAACCTGTGGAACTAGTGGCGGAAAAGTGTCCCTTTCCTAACGCTTTTCTGAAATGACTGCGAAAATTACTGTTAATGGAGATGTGTCATTGTTTTATAGCGGAAGAGTAAATGCGTTGGTCACTGCAGCTTTCACTATCGAGTAGTAAAAGCTTTTTTTCCATGAAAAATGTGAAAACTCACATTTATTGTTGAACTTTTCATTTCTCTCTCTGTTCTAATTTTTCCATATCGCATCAACACTTAATAAGCTTGCTATTTCCATCATGATCACGTGACCAGACGTACTTCAACCTTGAAACTTTACAATAAATACAGAGAACTTTTGGAGGTAGGTGTCTCCCTAACATAGTGAATGTCTCACATCTGTGTTGGATTGTACAACTAATGTGTGGCACGAATATTATTGCAGATTTAAGTTAGTTGCCTGCATGGACTTTAGTTGGTTGTTAATATCTGACTCAATACAGAGGGACAGGGAAACCCAAGTCGCTGAACAGACAATATTATTTAACAGGCAGTTACGTCCAGAGCATTCACAAGAGTTTTAAATGAGGTACTATTTCGGAAATGTTAGACATCTGTTTAAGGCGGTACAGTATATTGATTGACACATACACTATTCACAGCACCATGTCTCGAAAAAAAGGAGATGTTGTGTTATCGTACGTTCTTCTCCTGTTAGTCGTGGAAGTGTAAATGTGGATTATCAATGAAGTGATTATATAAAACAGCGGACTGGAACAATGTGCTCATACTTGACAAGTGCGACATGTTTTTTCATGCTAATGTCGTTTTTATCTGTACCCGCAATTGAGTAGTACAATACGAAAACGCTACAGGGATAACACTACCCGATTATTCTTTCATTTTTATGGGTAGGGTAAATACTGTACTTATAAATGGAGGCTAACATACAAAATATTGGGCTAAAATAAGCTGTATTATGCAAGCTGTTAAGTATTTGAAATTATAGACATATTGATGATGTTTTGTAATAGGTATACCAGTTTTTTTCTGAAGATCTACTTGTAGGGCTCAATCATAATCCGGTAATATCTTTATCTGACGGTACTGTCGTGAAAAATATGACTACGATGCTCTCTCAATATGACTTGTACTCAACGTCATTCGCATTGGTTCACACGCAACATGCGAGACGGAGCTCTTATCAATGTCCGACTCCAATTTCTGTGTGTTTCTCAGAACGAGCCGAGAGTTGCAGAAATGGGAGTTCAGCCGACTATTTGATGTAGATGCGCACCTAAGGCAGTGCAAGACGTGTTTCTCCGTAGAAATGGTTTAGGTTTCGTACTTAGAATGGATATTTGTGTGAAAAATTAGCTATAATTATAAAAAAGTATACAAAATGATCAATACATTGCCGGTAATTATGTTATTGAAGATATGACACTTGAAGGCAGTCATTAATGAGGCCAATATTGGCTATCATTTTTAGGTGGGATAGCACCCTACCACGCACACTCAATTCGCCTAGAGGTTAATATTTTTGCAGAATTTACTGTG
Source organism: Schistocerca serialis cubense (assembly GCF_023864345.2). Taxonomy (NCBI): domain Eukaryota; kingdom Metazoa; phylum Arthropoda; class Insecta; order Orthoptera; family Acrididae; genus Schistocerca; species Schistocerca serialis. The sequence continues at coordinate 487,721,936 of NC_064644.1, read as the reverse complement.
TCATCGTAGACTATAATGTGGAATCTTAGTTTAATATTCACCACCATTTTGCAGAATATTCTGTGACCTATTTAATATATGCTGTCAAAATCTCAAACGGTTCTTCGTTATTACAGCCATATTTTAGCTCTGCAGCTAATAGTCTTGTCACTATAGCGAAAGACGAAACTCAAGCTGTACCGATCTCATATGTTTTCCGCTGTTATAAATAATTCGCCTTTACTGTACTAGGATAGAGATGAATGAGTATACAGCGAGAGGAGTGAACAAGATCCTTGAATCTGTATTTTGTTTTATCCGTGGTTGGTGCGCTGGTCAGTTGTGCAGCGCTGGTGCGGACTTGTCTGAGGCCTTGTTGTAAGTAGCTGAATTTTTCAGATAATGAGATCTGTTTTTTGTGTCTGGAAGAAGCTATCTGGAATACTTTATTAGGCAGATGAAAACTCGTTAATAATACTTTCTCGCTCCTTATATTGTTGGAGAAGAATCTGGAGGCACTTCAGAGGAAACAAAGGGATACAAAGGATGAAATGTTTGTTTCTCACAGCTTTTAACTAAAGGACATCTTTGTCCCTCTGATAACTAATAACTTTCATGATTAGTGTTACTTTGATTTTTTCATTACATCACAAACAGCTCAATTGGTTGAAATGTTTGTAGTTTTTTGTAATGAGAGAATTTTGTAATTTTTAGAGCCTTCTTATGTTGTCCAGTCTTTTCGTCAATAATCAGAGTTTCATTTCTCAAGAACGATATTTCTTGAAAGTAAAACTCACCTCCATGATTCTTAACAAATTTTGGAATATTTTGTCGTGTGTGCATTCCTCGCGATGTCAAAGGAAGTCACAGATTGTTTCTGACAATCAAATGGAAAGTTTCATTTAGCTGCTCCATTTGCTGATACGTATTTCCTTTCGAGAATGTCAGTACAACATAAACAGCGTGCTGAGCAAGGGGTAAGACACTTTTATTTCAGGACAGATCTCACCTTGTTTTCTTGAGCAAACAATGTGTCCTCGGGATTGTCAGGTGTCGTGCTTGCAAGCAGATTAATTTTCAGTGAACAGTTTTGGTAATTTCAGACAGTTGCTTTCTTCGGAATTGCACAGTATTTATTTCTATGGATGTTCCAAGTCAAACATTGTACTTCATATCTCGCAACGTTCATAATGAACTTCGGTACTGAGTTTTAATTATATAGTTTTCACAGACCACACAATTAGTTTCTTTTGGCATTTAATAAGGTTCCATTTCTTTCTTTCATATTTTTCATATCATGAAGTGTAAAAGCTTTTATTTCACGACACTGTTCACGGGGCAACCAAGAGTCAGTTTTGCTTAGCTGTAGAATATTATATCTAAAGTACACAAAGAGAAAGTTTTTAATATCAATATATCCAGTTTTCTCACCTACAGACAATTTTGATAGGAAACTTACAAAATAATTCATATAATAATAAAAATTAATTTGTTATGACAAGAATCCAGTGGGATAGGCGTTTTGGTGCAGCAGATTACATTGCCAGGGTACTTTTTTTGCAGGCTAAAATCTTCAATGAAGGGCTAGCCACTGTGGAGGTGGCTAAGATTTCAGTGCAGTTCAGGAAGTATATCTACTTTGGTATATGTGCTCTACACCACACCAAATTGTACATGTAAAACTTCCACCATGAGTTGTAAAACCAAACTTTGCTGATCCCAAATGATTTTATATGCATACAGACAATTTCACCTACAGGGTAAAAGTCTGTGGTCCATATGAAATAATTATGTGCCATACCAACACATTCCACTTGTCTGGATAGGCCACCAATAATCCTATCCTTATAACACCGCAGAACACATAGGTTATCAGCCTGATGAAATTCGAGGTGAATGTATTGCTGATTAAGGAGTTTTCAGGGATCTATTTAAGTGTGTTTGGCAGCGCTAAATATATGGTGTGCCAAATAGTCTTTCCATCACAATGCCATGACATATGTTGTGTAACGCAACTGAAAGTTGGCATGTCACATCATGGCAACAACAGTTAGTCTGTGCATATGGATTCAGGACCCTCCCATTCTCATACTATTCACTTGAGTGACTGAGTCTGTGGGTGTGTATTTATTTGTAAATAGCACATGCGTGCATGAGTGTAAGAGGAGTAACTGAATGAACCATTAGTCATTAATGTATATTTGAGTGTGTGTAATGATTCCACACTTTGTGTGAGTAAATATATTGCATCTGCTGTGCACATGACCACACAATATGTGCATGGATATATGAGGTATATCAGAAAAGTAATGAGACTGATTTTTTATCCACTAAAGTTGTTTCTCAAGCAACATCTCTGTCACCTTCAAAGTAGTTTCCTTCGGCTGCTATATAGTTTCCAGTCTTGGTAGCAGTGCTGAAAGGCTTCAATTGATAGGGCGTTAAACGCATCTGTCACACACTTCTGAATGTTCTACAGAATGTCAAGAAGACGTCTTTTTAAGTATGTTTAATTTCATTAATTGAAAAAAGTCACAAAGGCTCAAATCAGGTGAATAAGAGGGCTGAGCAACAACAGGACTGCCTTTTGAGATAAAAAATTCCAAGAAGGAAGTAGCCGTGTGATAAGTGGCATCGTCATGATGCAATATATACTTGTCTGCTACGTGCAAATCATCCATCGAAATTTGATGTACAATGGATGTGTTCACCTTTAACGGGGTGATCATCACCCATATTGTTAAATGTCGCTATGATGACACAAGAGAACGCACTTGGTCGACGTTCTCGTCAGTTTTTGAAGTTGAAGGTCTTCCTGAGTGAGGTTCATCTTCAAAGTGTCCTCGGCCTTCCAGAAATGATTTGTGACAGCGAAAAACTTGTACTGTTGTTAAGGAATGTTACCCATAGGATTATTTGAACTTTTGAAAGGTCACACTCTCCAATTCCCCAAGTTAAATACAAAACTTGAGGTATAATGTTGTTCTAATTTCAGCTATTCCATTTTCATAACGCGAAATAAAAACACAACTTCAGTGATGGCACTCTCAAAAATCATATGATAGTTAAACAGAGCTGAAATTCGGGCAGAACATATGGAAGGGACGAACACAGCGTTGCCAGATCACTAGCATTATTGTCAGTCTCAATACTTTCAACACACACCTGGTGTGTGTGTGTGTGTGTGTGTGTGTGTGTGTGTGTGTGTGTGTGTATGTGGATTTGTGTTCGTGTGTGTGTGCTCGCACATGCACGCACCCTTTTTCTTCACCCATTGCTACATATCATTGGCTATTAAATGTAAATATTGTATAGAGCAGTATATGAAGAGAAAGACAAATGATTAAATGTTACACTCTGGATATCGATTCTCTACTAGTTTTAGAGTAAATAATATAAATGCACCTGATAGTGTTAATTATAAAACTGTAAATGTTCATGTTTAAAATATAAATGTATTACCTGCAGATATATCATAATATTAAAAAAAATTACTGAAAAATATTGTTAAGAAAATGTACTTAAAATAGGATAAAAGATTTTGTTAGCAATAAATCATGCATTAATTTGTTATATCGTTGTAATTATTTAAAACAAAACCTAATCTCTTCTGTCCACAGTTAAAATGCAACGACTCAAGAAATTACGAGTTGGAATTAAGTTGTTATCTTAACATCAGTTTAATTTAACAGGCAATTCGCAATTTCCTGAAAAGTTGACACCATTTTGCCAGTTTTCTGCAGATTTCACATCCAGTTTGGCAATTTATTACGAATTTTAATAGTCAACGCTCTTTCTTAGAGCAGTAATTATGGACCTCTCACTGTAGAGTACAGAACTCGAATGATCTCTATTAGCCAAGAGCAGTGGAGCTATAATTAGAAGAACTGCATCAGCTGTCACCCGACACTGCACAAATTACTGATTTTTGCCTGGAACCGACAGTCCCGTCCTACTACCATGGACTAATGTAGGATATATGATATGGGCAAGGCAGGAAAATGTAGTCAACGAGAAACACGTAGTATATGTGAGATGATCATTACAAGACAATGGACAACATATTAAAGAACTCTATATGGGTGACCCTAGATTTCAATGTAATTTGGTAGGTTTAGCTGAATCGCTAGTAGTGGATAAAGGGTTGTAAGAGGTGTATCTTACATGAGCAAAGAGAATGCAAGCAGAGTGTGACATGTTATTTGAAATACGGTCACTGCATGATTAAACAGGAGGAGTGAGATCGCGATCTATAATCAAGAGAATGGTGTACAATATGGTTAGCAGTGTATTTGACTCGGTACGACTTTTAGGCTCTCTCAAGAAGACGTTTGACGCAAGATTGAAGAACCAAACAGGGTATGGTTTCCTGTGAATAGATTATGTATACAAAGAGTGAATGACAGAAACAGCAGTAGAGTTACCAAATAAGTATCTATAATTTCTTCATTGATGGCATGTATTTTAGTCAATCGATGTTTATGTTATCAAAAATGAGAGTCATTATTTTTTTAGGTTTAGATGGCTTTTTATGCAAGATGCTGAGCTATATATTGCTGAAACTAAATTAAGGATATAACATAAAAAGACTGAGAAAGACTTGTTCTTCTGTGATACAACTACTAGGAAGACAAATAACAAGCAAAGAGAGGAAATCGAAGAAGATAGATGGGAGAAAATTATGAGAATACAATACTTTTCAGACGAACAGAAATAAGGTGTTATTCTTGTTCATTGAGAGTTAACAAGATATAGCAGCAAATGTCATAGGGATACAATCTATGTCTATGTCCTACATTATGCAAGCCACCAGACAGCGAATGGTGGAGAGTACTTCTGGTATCATTATCTGATCCCCTGTCTTTTCCGTTCGTGAATGGCGCATAAGTAGAATGATTGTAGATAAACGTCAGTATTAGCTCTAATTGCACAAAGGATAATAGATGACTGATTTTCTTCTGTTCTTGCTGCCGAAGTGCACACCAAGAGGAATAAATTTGCCATAGATGACTGAATATTATAGAACAGCGAAGTATGTGCCTCTTTTGAAACGATAAGGTAATAATAATACAGAAGCTGTAATTAAGAAAAGAATAAAGGAAAGAAACTGTAATGACTTAACATGTCGACAGCGTAGCTCACAGTAATGAGAGAGTTCTCAAAGACGATTAAGGTAAGAGATAAAGCCTTTTTAAAATTATGTAAGGTAAATGTGGGAGTAATGGGAAAGATAAGTGGCAAAACAGGGGCAGATTTTATATTTAAGAAAAATATCAAGAGGGAGAGACGTTTAAAAAATTAAATATATACAGTACCAGCAAGAAAGTGCAACAGCCTGAAGGACTAGGTAATTTTATTGACGAGTGATGTGATTACAATAACAAATTCAGACCAAATGAAAGACACAATACGTCACAGGATAGGATTTCCAAACAGTCGCAATAATACACAATGTAGCCCTCTCTGGTGACAACGCATGTGTATGTTCCCACACGCAAAGTATCATATTGGTGTCGAACGGAATCCTACCTTAGATTCTTTTGTTGTTATTCGACAATAGTTGTTGCAGGCTCTAGAGATGGAGTATGTTCCCTTTTCATCGTGTCTCATACGTGTTCAATTGGAGAGAGATGTTGTGAACTTGCTGGTTAAGGAAATTGTTAAACACCACAAACAGCACACTGCTTTGCAGCACCCTATGTGTCCTGCTGGAAAAGTACATCGCCTTCCTGTCGAAGAAATGGGAGTAGTAAAGGAATAACAACCTCTGCAATTTAGCGGGCGAAAACAGCAAATATGACTGCAGCTTGTAATTGATTCTCTCGCTCACCATGAAGCCTGGGGTGGGAGGACATGAGTGCTGTGGGTAAATGTACTCTTGAATAGGCCACCTGCCATGTTTACACAGTACACCTGTACATCCGTCATGAACGGATCCTCAGATATCTCCCGCGGATGATACTCAGGCAACAATCGCTCGTCACACAACGCGTCAATCTTGACGTGCGTCTGTGTTACGCGAACTTCTGTAACATGGACTACAGGTGCAGGAATATTCTACAAATCATGCTGCACGCTGTGACAAACCACCAATACATTGTGTCCAGCACATGAAGAAATCTGTCGGAATGTCTATTCATTGACCTGCAGGACCACTGTAGGAACCTGCTCAAGTGGCTGAAACTGTTAATCAGGAGTACGCACCTTGGGCATGGTTGTACCCTGCAATGTTGCGAATATTGTGCACCTCTAGACTCAGCAAGTTACTGCCAACAGAGTCAAAGCAAGGCATGAAGAAATACCTTATGAGTACCATCTGATCGTCGATGACCGCCACAGATGGATCACCAGTACCAGAAACTCTCAGTATTAATGTGTAATACATGGACGCCGCTTAACAGAGTCCTCGCATTTGTTCCATTTTTGTCTGGCAGTATATATTGTGTACAAGTACAAAGAGGGAAGAGTAAATTACTAATTACAAATGAAGTAACTGAATGAAATGCAAGAATTAATGATTTATACTCAGTGTATGAGGGTATACTAATGTACTTATCTTTGTGAACCGCGTTTTGAATGCATCATGAAGAGTATGTGTGTGTGTGTGTGTGTGTGTGTGTGTGTGTGTGTGTGTGTGTGTGTGTGCGTGTGATTGTGTGTGAGTGTGTGTGTGTGTGTGTGTGTGTGTGTGTGTGGATGTGAATGTGACACAGAAAGTATTTATTCAGTTAATAGTCATAGAATTCTATCTATTCTATTTCTACTGCATAGTATAGTTCATGATTATTCTTCCTTTTGTTAGAGTGAGTTGAAATATAAGCGAGAGCATGCACTGACAAAATTAGATTTTGTAAGATGAAAGAATGTGGGGAATATACATTTCAATGTACTGTTCAGAGGATAATTTCAAGGAGTGTGAATGCGAAATAATATGTTAACCTAAAAGTGCTTAATGGTAATCAAGGTAATACGTAAGGAAGAGAGACTGAAAGTAAATGGAAGACAGTCAAAATCTCTATAATTCTTTTACATTGTTGTCTGCAAAGTCCTCAAATGGTACTGTCATACTCAGTTTGACGTATTTGGATTTGCCTTCCGATCAGTGCGGTTCTGATTGCGAACCCACTGTAAGATCGATCTTAAACGTCAGGCACTAGAAACATTCCCATGCCATGTGTGGTGTGCTGTATGTTGTAATTACACTTACGCATCGCACAATCTAAGGAAACTTAGGAAGAGCATCTGTCCACAGTGATACATTACCGTTGCGAAAAAATACGCTGTTAACAGATTTTGTCTTCTGGGCGTTAGCAAAATGTAGCTATGTCATTACTGCTCAACATTTTTCAAACCAAGACAACCTCGACTACCGAACGGGTCTCATAATCGGTTGTGTAGTAACAGTGCCCTAATTACAACGAGCTTAAAATTGCTTGAAGGTGGTTGCACAGGAGATATCGGCAAATTGCTGACGGCACTCGTTCGATGTCCAGGCGTCCTTCCGCCGTTATCTGCGGTAAGCGAAGCGAGGGTGAGTAAAAGGAGCACTGCGGGTGCGCAGGAGTCACGTCCTCCGCCAGACATGAAGGCCGCCGCTGGCCATCCCGTGGCCGCCGCGCTCCTCTGGGCCTGCGCCGATGCTCAGCTGGCAGAAGGCCCGGAGGCGGGCTTCCTGCACGTGGCCGAGGAGGAGGGACACGACTTGGAAGATGCGGGCCGCGAGGCGGCTGCGGATAGGAAAGTCGGCTGTGGGGGCGGGTAGGCCTACTGTAGCCACACTGTAGTGTCGCATATAGTGAGGGCATCTGTACGTGGAATGATTCTGTAAAAGGCACTACCGTCTACACTTTGGGTAGCTTTGCAGGAGATAGGCTCGGGCTTTCCCACTGTTCTACACACTTTTCGGTCTACAGCTATATCCTCGACATTGTCCAGTTTATTAATTTAACACTTTTCACATAAACACATATACTTCCAAAGTTATGTTCATAATTCACATTGCGGAGCTTTTACTACCTCAAAGAATCTTCAGAAACATAATGTTTGAAGGAATGTCGCGTACCATGAACTAGTTGAATTATCTGTGTAGTCTCGTCACATTTAAAAATGAGACTGCAACTCGGTTGGTAATTCGAAATGATTTTGTCCGCGAAATGCGTCGAGAAAACCAGTATTGTCATATTTTCATTTACATATGATGATTTACATTTATGATGTTGATGTGAACCACATGTTTAATGATGTGTAGGACAAAAGACAGGCAATCTGGCAGCCACATTCATTGGAATGGAAGTTAGTATTGATGTGAATACATGACATACAACCTTGCATCAAAAGGTTCACATCTTCTCACTATTGTTTTCTCCACCATATGCCATTCTAGAAATTTGGCTTTGTGATACTAGATGGGCTTCAATACGTAGAATAAATCTATTCAATTTCTTTTAGATTCATCTTGTAGACTGAGTGCATTCAGGAATAAATAAATGAGACAGTCATTTGTATAATTAGGGGTAATTTGTTTTCCCGTAACCTATTAAGGGAAATATGTCTTCACCATCAGCATACTTCTGTAACCATATGAATACACACACGATCCATTGTTCATCACTCTGAAACTTCCTTTCAAATAACATTATTGTATATAAGTTTTTGAGTTTAGTATGGTTTAATTTCACATTGGGCGTTAGAATGTCTGAGTCTGGTGACATAACATCTGACTTTCGGAAAAATATCATCCTCAGGATTCCAAAGACTGAAAGATCAGACATGTGCGAGAATTATCGCACAATGACATTAGCAGCTCATGTATCCAAGTGGCTGACAAGAAACATTTCCGAAGAGTGGAAAAGAAAATTGAGGATGTGCTACATGACAATCAGCTTGGCGTTAGGAAACGTAAGGGAACCAGAGAGGCAATTCTGACGTTGAGATAGATAATGGAAGTAAGACTAAAGCAAAATCAAGACAGGTTTGTCGACTAGGAATAAGCGATCGAGAATATAAAATGGAGCAAGATGGTTGGTTGGTTGGTTTGGGGAAGGAGACCAGACAGCGTGGTCATCGGTCTCATCGGATTAGGGAAGGATTGGGAAGGAAGTCGGCCGTGCCCTTTCAGAGGAACCATCCCGGCATTTGCCTGGAGTGATTTAGGGAAATCACATGGAGCAAGATGTTGGAAATTCTGACAAAAGTAGGAGTAAGTTTTCTGGAGAGACGGGTAATATACAATGTGTGCAAGAGGCAACACGAAATAATAATAGCGAATGTCCAAGAACGAAGTTATCTGATTAAAATGGGTATAAGAGAGGGATGCCGTCTTTCGCCCTTACTGTTCAACCTGTACATTGAAGAAACAATGATGGAAATAAAAGAAAGGTTGATCAGTGGAATAGATATTCAAGGTGAACAGATATCAATGGTATTATTCGCTGATAACATTGGAATCCTGAGTGAAAGTGAATAAGATTTACGTGATCTTCTGAACGGAACGAACGATCTAATGAGTGGAGAATATTGACTGAGAGTAAATCAAAGAAATACGAACCTAAAGAGTAGTAGCAGATATGAGAACAGCGAGAAACTTAACATCGGGATTGATTATAACGAAGTAGATGTAGTTTAGGAATTTTACTGTCTAGGAAACAAAATAATCAATGACGGACGGAGCAAGGACGACATCAAATCATCAAAAGCAAAATAGCACTGGCAAGAAGGGCATTCCTGGCCAAGAGAAGTCAAGTAGTATCAAACATAGGCCTTAATCTGAGGACGAAATTTCTGAGAATGTACGTTTGGAGCACAGCAGTGCATGGTAGTGAAAATGGACTGTTGGAAAAGTGGAACAGAAGGGAATAGAAGCACTTGGGATGTAGTGCTACAGACGAATGTCGAAAATTATATGGACTCTTAAGATAGGGAGTAAAGAGGATCTCCGCAGAAACGGCGAGGAAAAGAATATATGGAAAACACTGGCAAGGAGAGAGGCATTATAATAGGACAAATATTAAGAGACAGGGAATGACTTCCATGGTACTAGAGTGTCCTGTAGGAGGCAAAACTGTAGGGGAAAGACAGAGATTCCAATACATTCAGCAAATAATTGATGATGTAGGTTGCAAGTGCTACTCTGAGGATATGAGGTGGGCACTGAAGAGATATTGCTGACGGGCTGCCCAAACCAGTCAGTAAACTGATGACTCAAATAAAACAATGATGTGCATATATTAGTTACATATACGTTACAAATGCAATTCTCAATGGCGTATGCCACTTATTTTCGTTTTACCTACATGGATACTTACACAAAACATTAATATAATAAAACACACAGTATACAGACTCCAACAGAGATCTAAGGCAACAATTGTTTGTTATAAACAGACCTACTGCCGCCTCATTCACTGACTTGGGTAGCGGGGGGCGAATGCAATGCGCAGAAAGTGGCAGATGGGGTGGGGGAGGGTGTCTTACAGTTTAACGTTTAACAACAACCATGGTACAACTCTTTATGAGTTCTGAATATATTTCGATGTTTAATCCACATCAAGTGAGATACGAATGCAGATCGGACAAGTTTGGAGCATACGACCTTTTCATTTGCAAATCGACTTACGCAATAGGCCAAGGCATGGTTGAAAATACGTTGGAGGGAACTGCAACCGATATTGCTGCTCAAATACAAGGGAAATGGGTTTTATTACTGATTCAGGCACAACTTCAGCATCTATTTGTTGTGTTGTAGAAACAACATTTCGCATAATGGGGGCAAATTATTACTGCTACCCACTGTGGTCATCTTGTTGTGTACTCTGTCTATGATCAGTTAGTAGGCGATACCAATGGTGTTATTCGGATGCCGAATGGAAGGGCGTGGAGTCAGCGCACACGTTGTCGGATTCCTTAACCTTGGAGCCGCTGCGTCTCAACAGACAGCTGTTCAGTCGGCAACACGAGCCCGATTGCACCTCAGCCCAGCTCTCTCACTAATCAAACATCGGTGGCTGAACAGGGAATCGAACCTGGTGGTCTCCATATGGCAGCAGTCACACAGGTGTCCACAGAGATACATAGATGGACAATTTGAATGTTGTATTAAGGACGTACTTCATCTCTCGGTACTAAATCTGCGTAACTTCAAAGTTCGATGGTTATCTCAAATTTTTTCCATATATTCGATCCATTATGAATATCGTCCTTGGTGTAAGTCTGAAGGCTTATGGGTAACACGAATCTGTATGTGTGAAACCATTTGAATCGCTTGTTTCTTAAAGGGGATAACTCGCGTTTGGTAAGTTCTTCAGAAAAAATATTCCAGACCATTTCTTTAATAATGAAATGGCGAGTTTTTGTCTTTCATGTGGAGGAATTCATTTTCTGCTCTATGTAAGGCTAATGTTGCCTTGCTTGAAAAATGTATGTAGTTGCAATGGTGACTTTTATCATCAGGGCCTATCCTTACCGCGATAAATAAGGAATCAAGAATATTCCAACGCTCTACTTTGAATTACATGAAAATAAGAATTAATTAAATAATTAACGCCTGCATTTAGAGCGCAACAAATATAACGAAGAAACGTTTCAGTCCCGAGGGTGCTATTACCATACATAATAATGTTACGAGGTACATATAAACGATAACCAAACAACTTCCTTTTTCCGAACGCTTCTGAATATAAATCACTGAATGTGTTTAATACTAACTTTATGACTGTTAAGCATTCAGAAAACTTCCTTACGTTTAGAAAAAAATAAATACAAAACACACTAAAAAGGCACAAAACCACATATTTCTCAAGCCAGTGTTAAGTTTATACAAAAAAGACCTGTTGTAGTTTAATCTTCATCCACTTCTGTGGTAAGCCATATCTTCGGCGAATTATAGAAAACCTTATACTACGGTTCTGTAATAGAATTCACTTGTACCTCAATAACATATTTCGTTTTCTTGTTTATGGGGACCTTCCCATCATATGCTTCTGTTTCAGGAAGACCAAAGTTTGGGAAAATATATCATTGCTTTCACTGAAGTAAAGGTCTCGACGTAGAATCCTCCACCATAGGACTTAACAACTACGTGCCCTTTCTTTTCTGAAGTGTACCCGTTAAAGAGAAACGACTGGGGAGCAAATGGGATCAAGGCGGCTTTTTTATGTGACAATGCACGTGTACTGATCTGGAATAAGCACTCGTTCACGTATTCGGAACTTTCTTTCCACGCCAGCAAAGTCGTAGTCACGTGATAGATAAGAGTGCACTCTAACGGGGAAATAATGTACATTTTATCAGAACTGTCACTGTCTGTTAAGATGAGTAACATTCCTACACCCGTATCATTGCGATTTTGGCCACAGTGTGCATCGCTGAACAAGTGAATCAAATGGTTCAAATGGCTCTGAACACTACGGGAGTTAACAGCTGAGGTCATCAGTCCCCTAGGACTTAGAACTACTTAAACCTAACTAACCTAAGGACATCACACAGTTCCATGCCCGAGGCAGGATTCGAACCTGCGACCGTAGCAGTCGCGCGGTTCCAGACTGAAGCGCCTAGAACCGCTCGGCCACCCCGGCCGGAAATAAGTTGATCACTTTTATGTTTCTCGGGACAAAGTCCTCAATCTAATGGTATAGAATGGTCCGTACTTCATTAGGACCTTTCTTAACTTGGACATAAAAACAATCAAATATACCTTGATCAGTTTTCATGTTCTGTATCTTGAAATTAAAATCCGATAACCGCCTGAGAAGGCGGAGGTTCTGCATGTAATCAAACGACAGAGCCAAACAGTCATCACTCTTTTTGTTAATGTGATTCACATTTTTCATTACAGGGTAAAACCAGAAGCCTGTCTTTGTGGTCAAAACTTCTTTCTTGTAACTCACGTAGAGCTTTTGTAATACAGAAGATACAGCAGTATAGCCCATTAAAAGATAAGCAAGCTTACCTTCCTTTCTGTTTCTATTTCGTCATCTTTATTTGAAGCTTCATACTGTCAGTTGCTGATGTCAATGTTACTGTGGATTACTTAGAGCTTATAACAAGAATCTCCGATTGGTTCACTATGATTAAAAGCAAGCCACATGTTGATTTCTCAAATGTGACAACTTATCGAGATGTTCCCTATTAATAACAAATGCATGTTTCAAACCGATCGCTACAAGCGGCACGGCAGTAACAAAGTCCAGATGTAGTTCCAATCGACGCGCCTATGTCTCACCAATCTGAAACTGACAAAACCTGCATTTTCAATTTCTGGAGAGTTTTCATCTATTAGCAGTAACTGCCGCTAAAACCAGACGATAAAACGACACTAATTAGCTGAAACAGATAAAACTTCAGTGTTCTGACTTTCATGTAGGTATTCTGCTCTAACAAGAGAAGGGATTAATGTATATTTGAGACAGTTATTGTTAGCTTTCGAGGCAGCTAAATGAGAAAGTAATCAAATTGAACAAAAACTTTAATTTTGTTGTTTACAGGTGTTCGCCATGCTACCGGAGCTGAGGGAGGAGCCCACACGGCTGCCGCCCACAACGGTTAAGCACAGCAGCTGAGGCAGCTGTGAACCACCAGCACGCTGCCTAGCGCTGCCGACACTGTTGCTTGAGTACTTTTTGTGGTAACATATCCATTGCGAAGAGGTCCTCCAGGATGTAGAACATGGCAGTAAATAAAACAATGCGATAAATATTTACAAGGAGAAACAAATTTGCTCATATACCTTGCACAAACTCCAAGTGAGACAGTCCTCATGGATGTGGAATAAGTCTAAAAGTCTTAAATATAATTTCAGTTGAGGAAATAACAATTTTGTTCAGAACATGGTAGCTTTCTATACACTAGGTGCATATGATAAATATCTGAGTATTGTAACCATGCATCATCAAAGAGAAAAACCACTGTACAGGAATAATTTACACTGATTGAATTACTGCACTGAATTTTTACGGAAGTCAGAGGGTTTGTAATACTTGCATTATTTGATATTGTTACTAACATATGTATATCAGTCGTTTCTGCTAACAAATTCCTCGATGGAGTATAATGAGTTGACCACCCATAAGTCCTTCAGGCTCCTCCTGAATCGAACTTGATTAATAGTTATACTTTTTACAGTCACTGCCAAGTTATTGAAGATGTTTAAGTAGTGGGGCAACACGGAGATCGGTGCATTTTGTTAGTGCAGGTTGCCTACATCAGGGGCAGGAATGCACTCAGGAGCAAACCTATGGTTCTCCTTTGATTGACAGGTACTTAAGCTATTGTCCTGCTAAAAGGATCCTTCCTTTTGATTGACAGTAACTTAGCCAATTAATTAACCTCTCACCCACTGGTATACCCCTCACCATGCCCCTCCTTTCCCGGAAAAAGTCAAAAAGTTCAACTTCCTTCAGGTCAATTCAACACACCACAGCTTCCTCCACTGACCTAAGAAAACTGTCGGAAAAATGGGCACATTGGCTAATTCCACTAACTCTCATCCGACTCCCACATCTTCCTAGGAATTGGTTGGAAAAGGACTCTGCCTGTGCTGGATAGGATGGACATGTCTTTATTTTCAGTTGTTACTTACTTAGAGGCAGTACTGCCATCAAGTGTGTTCACCCTAAGGTTTGTAGTTCACATCACGCTCACAGCAATGATACTACGAGCTGCACATTTCATGGCTAACCTGAGCCAGAATTCCTACCTCTGGCACGGTCTGGCGCTGTTGTCCCTTCTGTGACATAATCCAAGGTGACGGTCTGATGGTGGAGAGGATGGGTTTAATAAGAGGAAATTCAAGGATATATATATATATATATATATATATATATATATATATATATATAATCAGTTGTGTGGGGGTTGGATTGCTCTTCCTCATCATTCTCTGCCATTTGGAAACATGTCTGTCTTGTAAAAAATAATTACATGGAGCAAACATCTTGCATAACCTAATGTTTGTCACTGTACTCTGGGTGTCAACCTAATGTTTGGGCCCTTGTCGGCACTTCTGCTGTTGTTCTGTTAAGTGGTTTTCCATGTCACCCCCATTTCCTTAAACTATTGTACCGCCTTTGATAGCAAATTAAGTAATTAGTTATGACCTCCCACCATTTTCTGGTACATTTTTCCAATTTCACTTACTTTTGAACGCCACTTCTGGCGCATTCTTCTTTGTCACCCACGCCCTTAAACTATTGTACTGCGTTTTATATTAAAAATATGCAAGTTAACCTAATTTTCTGCACTTAACCTGCTCTTCTGCTCCATGTCACCCATTCATACACACCCTCCCCTTAACTATTGTACCGCTAACACGACGTTGAAATAAAAAATTTATACAAATTAAATAAATCGATATTCTTCACATGTATGGAGTAGTATTTTTTAATTCGCAGTATCCTATTGGTCAGCTGCCAAATCATGCGTAGGTGTCAGTTCGGGTCCCGCAAGAATGAAGTGGCGGCATCCGTTTCGTACATGACACCCAAGAAAAACGTGTCGAAAGACGTGTTCACCTAGGCACCATCGATGGTGCGATGACACATAACTGCGGTGCGGGTCCAGTGCAAACAGAGATTTCGCAATGCACATACCAGAGTAGCACAGGGTGCATTCTTCCCAGCAACCCTACTGCGACAGCCTGTCCGTCACTAAATTTACCCGTGAAACTACTGCTGCTGCAGGTGTGGGAGCACTGTCCTCTTTTTTTTTTTTATCTGCAGACGAGACTTTCAGCACCAAAATTATTTTGTACACATCATCATATTGCACAGGCAGTTAAACCCCGCAAAATTTGTCTACAGATCATCAAATACATACAAGACTTACAAGAATATTGAGAACCAGGAACCTATTCATCAGTGTAAGAACAATTAAATATTACGATTGTTGCTGCAGTTTGACACCAATCGATGTACAGTTAATATCTATTCTTCTCTCTCATACCCTCACAGTTATCGATGCACTGAATCTATACGTTCCTCACGATAGGAAACATAGTAGTTTTCTCTGGTCATGCCACAACGTAAGCCACAGTAACGCTACAGTGCTATATATACGCATTTTTCACAGACAGTGCAGTTATCTTTTGTATCTATACAGTGCCCGAAAAGTTACGGTATACTTACACTTACGCCGGATATATGTCTCGATTGTCCTCAGTACTGGGAAATTATCCGAAAAAGTCTTTGAATCAGCGCTTCTGGAAGGTGCTGCGTCCTGCCAAGATTCTCTCAAAGAAGTGTTATGAGGGACAGGTGTCCAGCTCTATGTGATAATTTATACTGCACCTTCAGACATAATGCTTGTAGAGACATCACCGACACAGGTTGGTGTATCGTAATCAACATCACTATCGATAGAAAAACAAGGAAAATGCGAGGGTACACTTGCGGGTGCCGATGAGGGAACGTATTGTTACAGCCGTATTGCCCGTCCTGTTTGTCACTATAGCAGGTAAAGTTGAACACTTAAATTTCATATTGTGCAGCTGTATTTACATCATTCGTATAGCTAGCAGCCGCAGACACTCGTACACATACCGCGAAGACAGAAGGCATAAGCACATGCAGCGTAGGTGTACTCTTCACTGCACTAAATATTTCCCACGAGGTCGGGTGGTCATCCACTCCCGACGCGTGATCAGAGCGCCAGCCGGCCGAAGCGGCCGTGTGGTTAAAGGCGCTGCAGTCTGGAACCGCAAGACCGCTACGGTCGCAGGTTCTAATCCTGCCTCGGGCATGGATGTTTGTGATGTCCTTAGGTTAGTTAGGTTTAACTAGTTCTAAGTTCTAGGGGACTAATGACCTCAGCAGTTGAGTCCCATAGTGCTCAGAGCCATTTGAGCCATCAGAGCGCCCTTAATCGACCGGAGTCACTCTCAGAACTGTTCTACAAATACGGGTCAGCTCCCCTCGGCACAATAGCGTTACTGCTTCCGACCCCGACCTGCTTGCTTGCTCGCTTTTCTACACCCATATCCAGATTCTGGGATTACAAGAAGATATGTAATTCTTCATGGTTTGCCAGAATGTCACACCATTTTCACAGTACTTCTCGATATCCATCACATAGCAGTATCCTACCGATCGCCCGCACAGCATAATTCAGAAGATAAAGAATGGAAATTATTTCCCTACAAACTCGAAGCTTAGAGCGTGCTGTAAACCATTGAATAAACTAGAAACTTATCCCGTTTGCGAAGAACTTTATGTGAAACCTCGAAAAAAAAAAAAAAAAAAAAAAAGAGCAAACTGATATTTCCACTCGCAAGTACCACTGTTGGTGATGCAACAGATTCCAAATCATCCCTATAATTTACAAGGTCAACTAAAGTGTTTCTCATGTCTAGAGATTCAGCAAACTTGTCTTCCACAGGTCTTTCACCTGCTGGATGCGCACACCAAAATCGATGTTCCCTCAATTAAATAAAGCCTCGAAATGTGAAGAAGCAATCAACCAAGCAATTTACATGCGAGGGAATAATGGTCCACCGCAAACACACGTCCATAATGATTTCCACGCAATCACGAAAGCTAACCAACACCTACTAACTGCCAGCCATCTAGAGGACAGCACAGTTAAGTCAGCTGCCTTCCAACAGGCCTCTCCATTCGGACGGCTCCTACGATTAACGGGAAACGTGAATCATTCCCGCCACAGGCCACCGGTGCTGCACGGCAAATACGCATAGGGAGCATCCTCCTAGAAAAAAAAACTGGCCATGTTTATATTTTATCACTGTACATACAACTATATGTTATGACTGCAGTCTTAATTCAACGACATTCAACAATGAGCAAAGTATCCGAAATACACCCTGCTGATGGATGTAGCTCTGGAAATAGAAATATCAGTACCATTCTTGTGATTTCACATACTCTTCCCCTTGCTATCACAGTGGTTCTCGTCAGTTCATACCTTCCTTACAGCTGGACATAGTCATTTCCCTTGCAGATGTCGGAACAGAAACGCATACTTTATAAGCCTGATGCTCAAGGCGAACGTATCACGCAAACCCTACTACTAAGTATAATACTTCGTCAATAACTGATTGCTGGCGATACGAAATAATACTAATCGAAAATCAATGATGGTTGGGCGCGTCTCATAACGTTTTCTTGCAGGTGCTACCACTATGTCTTAGAAAGAGAGGCCTAATCGTCTTACAAACCGCTGTATGTTAAAAGAACACAGCCATATTACCATCACAAGTAGTCTTGTGCGGTTACACGTGACCGACGATGCACCCTCGTAATAAAATTACCGAAATTTGAAAGTGATTCGGTTAAGGAGCATGGTATGAAACCGATATTTGCAACTCCGTCAAGCCGCCAACACTAGATATTGGGGTCGTAAGAAATATACACTAGCATTACAGGTATCTAGTGCTACATTTCCGGTAGAAATTATTTCTGTGATTTGAAACCAAGCCTTCCATTGAACCACATACCTGCGTTGGATCCTATGGAGAAGTCCTTACAGCCACTAGAGAATGATATTTCTGGCACTCTCATATCTGGAAACGTGCCACCTTTCTCGAACATATCTGCTACAGTAAAATTCCAACATCTTGGAACTAACCCTCAGGCTCTGGACTTCCATCCGTACAGCTTTGAGCATGTGATCGTTCCGATATAAGTCGGAACTGAGTAGAAGGCAGAGAAAGCTATATCTACCACCTTCTGCAACCCATGTAGAAACAGGCGAAGGTGAATTAATGCGACAGAATTGTGTTTTGGCCATTCGACGGAAACGGAGCCTTCTCTTGCTGCACGAGGCAGTATAAAAGATAGTATGGGAATGGGGAGAAGGACGTGAATTTTGCTACTGCATTGTGGTGGTTCTCAAAACTACAAGCAGATCCATGTCCCTCAGGGCCATTCCCATCTATCACCCCCTACATTGTCCACCATCCACCAGAGAAAATTATGAACTATAAAAGTTCCACTCTCTTTATCCAACAGAGAACTCAATAAGATTTTTACTGCATCTCTCTCCCCCCATATATCGAATGCAAATATCGCATGCATGCTGGCATCGAGCACATGTGACGATCTCATTAAATATACAGGTATTGATCCACTGCACAGACCAGTTTAAAGTTTCATCACCTGTATTGTAGGACGATGACTATATCCCACAGATTATACTGTAAGTCGCAAGAGATGCTCCCTAAGACCCTGTGTCTTTGTATGAAACTTCGTTTTTTGTTGCCGTATCACGCTTTGTACACTGCCATACATTTTGTTTTTCCGCCAGAACTTCGAGGTCTCTGTCAGGTTCTAAACTGACATTAACACGTTGTGATCCACTGCCTCTCACAGAAAACTAGATGTCGAGCGATGTAAATGATATTGTTACTGCAGCTTCCCTAACACTCCACACACACTGGATGATTTTAAGTAAAAGACAATTACAGCATAAGGAAACTGGAAGGCTTTGGCGGCATTGTGGAGAGTTTCCAAACTGCTGTCCGAAAGTGCTGGACGAGCTCTACATTTAAATAGCTGATGGCTGTGTTGCATTTCGATTGATTCCTCAAATTGCAGTCATGTACACGATCGCTTTTTCAGTGCAATTCCTCCCCAGAAGGTGTTGTCGCTCCACCGAAACTCTTTCTCCAAACTCAAACGGGCGATGTCAGTCAATCATTATGTGGTAACCAACAGCATACCAGTGCACGGATGGGGTGGTAAAGACACCACTGATTTACTCTAATAATAAGCATCACAGTTGATAGTGTGAATAATTTTAGCAAATTTACAGTAATTTCAACACCAAGCAATGATGCGACAGCATGTTTCCCAATTTCAGTATCATAGCTAAACTGCCCCCTCTCTACTATGCGAGTATCATTGCGAATGTAGATAGATGACTCAGCAGTACTTCCATTGATTGTTAATTGTCAAATACATACATCATCAAGGTATACCAGACAGTACTCTACATGTTCCTAGCACCTATAGCACAGTGCATAATTTACGATCTATCTCAGTGCAGATGGGTTTATTAGGATAAAATTAGAGACTGAAATGCCCCCCCCCCCCCCCCCCACACTGTCTATGACCAGCCCACCCTGCAGCTGACCATAAGTTGATCGCATTCTGCGTCTCGTGAATGAATGGAGCTAGCCGAGTCCTCGCCCAACCAAGTACACAAGATTTCTCTAGAGGCTAGCAGCCTTTATCGTTGTATAGTAACAGATTTGAAAGTGTGATGATGTAATAGCAGACGGTTAAGAAGAACAAGAACGAGTGATTTTTATGCATGATGGAGCTCCAGATGGAAGGTTTAGAAAGCATTTTACGTAAATCAACTACGCCATCAACTCTAAAGTATTGTTCTATAGTCTAGGCTCAGTACCTGGGAGGTAATGGTAAGAGAGAACATAAACTCATGCACTTCTAAGGCTACAACGTTCCTCACTTAAAACAGGCTATAATGTTAGATTGCTTGAGTTTCCCACCTATCAGTCACGTGGAATGCAGCGCTGTTAATATTCCAATGTAAGAAATACATTCTAGTAAATGACATACACCCTTCTTGCAGGTTTCTCTATGACAAACTATGGCATCGAATGGTAAAACGAGAAAACTACTTCCTTAATTGTGTGATACATGCACGATACAGCTTTCCAGAGATGTATAGTGGGCACGTTCCACATCTGATCACGCTTCAGTAATTATACTATGCCCTCATCTGTCCTATAAAAAATGATCGTTAGTAATGGAGTATACCTCTTACAAGAAAACAGATAATCACATATCAGCGGCGTCCGACATGTGAAATTACAAGTCATGCCGCCACTAACTCTGTAAACAGCACATCTGTCAAGCAGATGTATACACAGGGGATTGCAGTGTCTCACAAACACCTATTGCTAATTTAGTTATGAAACTGAAGTATCGACTTAAGATGCGATAGGGGAATGGAGTACATCGTATAAATCTTCGTTCGTTTCGAGGAGTGTGTCACTTTTCATCACACTTGAGATTTACTGTTAACGATCGCAAGTAGACACTGCTGTAAGACCCAAACAGTACAAGTGGTTATGTATGAGTCGAACGCAGACTATGTCACACAACTCATGCATCCTGACGGTTCATCAGCAAAAATGGTCAAATGAGCTGCAGCAACTTCTCCCTCTCTCTCTCTAGAATGCATCATCAGTCTACTATTAAATCGTACCTCGCTACAACTCCATCTCAACCGACCAATCCATCCACTCTATGTCATCCATTAATGCAGATGCAAGTAAGTTCAGAGGTGGATGGCTCTCTGTCTTCCTGAAAAGCGTCAAATACAGTAGCCAAGTCGCGTGTATCACTGCTACCTAAATAGACATGCAGTAGAGTGGTGCCTCGATGGAAAAAAGTGAATGTTTCGCTGGTTTCCTTCGCTTTCATGTCGATGTCTTCTCAGATACCTCTTTCCGTAGCATGCTTGTTCCCATGTACAAATTCTTCTGCGCCAAGCAGAACACATGATATTACTTCTACAATTTCCCCACATTTTGGTGTATGTTTCATCGATATATACTGATTTTATGCAATTCTATCGATTTTTTATGTCCGTTTTACACATGCGATCATGACATAACCTCTCGTTCCGTGTTCTAAAATTGCTTGTAAATGTAGTACAGCTGCCAACACCTAGCCCAAATGCACTGATCGGGAGGTGTAGTAAAGCACTGTACTCGATTGTATCCAGTCGCCTCCACCCCACATATTCCACATTGCAGAGCGTCTGCTCTGTTTTCTGTATGTCTCTGTATGTGCTTGTGTCGGAATGACTTCTGCACAGTTCCAGCTTAGACTGGAATGATCACATGCGCAAAGCTGTAGGGACAGTAGTCCGGAGCCTCAGTGGTAGTCACAAGATGCATAGAGGCTACCAAAAACCATGTTGGAATTTTACTGCAGCAGGTTCGAGAAAGGTGGCTCGTTTCAAGGTATGACAGTGCCAGAAACATCATTCACTAGTGGCTGTAAGGACTTCTCCATAGGATCCAACACAGGTATGTGGTTCAATGGAAAGACCTGATTTCAAATCACAGACATCATTTCTACCGGAAGCGTAGCACTAGAGACCTGAAAAGCTAGTGTACATTTCTTAGGACCTCAATCATGACACTATTTACTACTGTCGTGATCCTTCACAATCAATCATCGCCTGTAAGTGTATATACCACAGAACTTCTGCGATGGCATCTAGACAGAATGCGTTACAAATACTGGAGAAATATCTAGTGGTGTCGGCTTGAGGTAGTTGCAAATATCGGTTGCATACCACACTCCTTAGGCGAATCACTTTCAAAATTCGGTAATTTCATTACGAGTTTGCATCGTCGTTGACGTGTAACCGCACTGCTGGTCTGATAATATACACTCCGGCGATCACCGTCTATGTTGAGTGTCACGGTATTTGTCTGGAGAAACCACGTCATTCATAAGTAATGCCATAAATGGATTTATTAAGCCGGTATAGCTTTTAACATGGATACCTTTGCACCTTTTTGTAAAAAATTTATTTTTACTACTTTATTCAATTTAAAGAAGAAATAAAATTTGGAAAGTGATCATTTGACACTGAAAAGACATTTGTTATACCATTTGCACATAAAGCATAGCTACATACACATAAGCTATTTTGCATAGTGAACCACAGTGTGATAAAACTTGAAGCACGGGGTGATATACAAACCTACATTACACTCACTGCACTCATAAGAAGTATCTTTCCTCCCAGCTTTCCCAGTAATGTTCTTTTGTTTTCCACTACACACTACACAACGTCTTTGTGCTTTCTTCTTCCTTCTGCCATTTCCACACGGTTCGGAAATGTTTCTGCGACAATCGAGCAATCGTTGCAGATCCATGAGAATCCTCAATTCTCTCTCCTCTCTGTAACACTAACGCAGTGCAGACCTCCTGAATAAACTTAGGAGTGCTCAGTTTCTTCTCATTGATGCAATTGTGCAAAATACAACCATTGGAAACTGCCATAATTATACAGTGGAAGGCAAGCATTCACCACCTCTTCACTGTTTTGTGATCAAGTGCTCCATATGAAAGACGCTGATCAAAAAGGTCTACACCAGCTTTATGTTTGTTGTAATCCATCACTGCCAGTGGTTTCAACTTCTCATTGCCTGCTCTTGTAGCAACAGGCAACACTGAGGATGTGTGCCTGGTACTTATCATCCACACATCCCTCTTGTCTTTCCATCGCAATGCTAGCACATCGTTCTTGCGGCGAAATATTTGTTCACCCTTTTTGAGTTTACCCTCTTTGAGAGCCTTGGGCAATCCTTTTCTGTTTGGCATTACAGTCCCTACAAGACCAGTGTTGGCTCCAGCCAGTTCTTCGGCTAGCTGAACACTGGTGTAAAATCTGTCAACATATACAGTGTGGCCCTTACCTTGGAGTGAGCCGAGCAATCGCTTTACCACTGCAGAAGCACTGTTGTCCAGTTTATCGTCCCTTCCGTGGTAAACTTCAAAGTTGTATATGTACCCAGTTTTGGATTCTGCAAGAATGTATAGCTTCATGCCATATTTGTTTGGCTTATTAGCCATTGAAACCTACACGCCCTCTGAAAGGACACATACCTTCATCAATGGTTAGCGCTTCACCTGGCTGATAACTTTCTTTGAAATTCCTTACCAAATCATGCAGAAGAGGCCTGACCTTATGAAGGGCATCAAAGTCTACTTCACCTTTTTTTTTTCTTTGAATTGTCATTTATGTGGAACATAGACAAAATATTCAGAAATCTATCCCTTGGTATAATATTGGGGCAAAAATTGCAGCTAACCACTGGATCACTACACCAGTGACTGGCCGTACTTGGCCTCTCACTGATTGACATGTGGAGGATAATAGCCAGAAACGTCTTTGTTTCAGCAATTGTTAACGTCCTCCACTGCTTGAATCTAGAATTGGGCCCTAATTTGTTTTGTGCTCTCAGTGTGGCCAGCTTGTGTCTAGCATATAGGTTTGTTTGTCCCTTCATAATTGAAATAACCCTATCATTTATAAAATGAGAAAAAAATCTAAATATTCACTAGACTGACCGAGTCCTACATTATTTAGAACACCATGAGACCCTGTAAATAACAAAATGTTTGGTGTTTGATCCACTATAGTCCAGCCATCCTGTGAAATGTCACTAAATCTTGGCCTCTTTCGATGATGAGTGAGGGGGAACACAGGCGGTGGCTCACCTTCATCTGACGACAAATCTGTGTCTGAAATAATACAGAACGTAACAAATCGCAACATGAATTGTCTTGTTCTGCATCGACTTAGTAAGATGTTAGACTTACCTGGACTATCGTTATTTTCGGTGATTTCGTAATCACTGTCACTATCGAAATCCGAAAAATCATCATCAGTAGGTTCAGCAAGTACTTCTTCAATCATTTTTCGAAGTTTTGCACCCTCATCACTCGCCATTGTGAATAAAAAGAAGATAAACAAGCTAAACCAAAATACTAGCGCCAAAATCAACGGTAAACAAACGACAGGACACCACAGAACACGTAACATACGCGTGAAAAACACACGGGAATTCGTTCGGAAATAAATACGGATATATCGCATTACCTCACTAGGTGCTGCGATCTAGCGCTAATATGATGAACTACAAGCATTACAAGACCTACAGGTTGTAGCAGGAACGCTAACAATGCGTTTGAAACACTAAAACAATGTGGAATGCGGCGGGACGTAATATTACGGCGGCAGCATTTTCATCGTTCCCGCCCGCGACGTAATATTACGGCAGCCTCACGGGAAGTGCTAGATCTCTTACCAATTGAAAACGTGTGGTCAATGGTGACCGAGCAACTGGCTCGTCACAATACGCCAGTCACTACCCTTGCTGAACTGTGGTATCGTGTTGAACCTGCATGGGCAGCTGTGCCTGTGCAAGCCATCCAAGCTCTGTTTGACTCAATGCCCAGGCGTATCAAGTCTGTTATTACGACCAGAGATGGTTGTTCTGGGTACTGATTTCTCAGGATCTATGCACTCATATTGCGTGAAAATGTAATCACATGTCAGTTCTAGTATAATATATTTGTCCAATGAATACCCGTTTATCATCTGCATTTCTTCTTGGTGTAGCGGTTTTAATAGCCAGGGGTGTAACAGCCGGTATTTCCACCTTCTGCACGGGTAATAGCGGCGACGCGTCGTGGCATGTAAGCAATGAGGCCTTTGTACATCCCTGTGTCGAGCTCACGCCACATCTGCACACACAAGTCACCCAAAGTAGTATATATATATATATATATATATATATATATATATATATATATATATATATGTTAGTAACAATATCAAATAGTGCAGATATTACTTACGCTCTGACTTCTGTACAAATTCAGTGCAGTAATGTGATTAGTGTAAATAATTGCAATACAATGGTTTTTCTGTTTTATGATACATGGTTAAAATATTCTGGTAATTATCGTATGCACCTCAGTGTATTGGAAGTTACCATGTTCTGAACAATTTTGTTATTACCTCAAATGAGAATATGTTCAAGATTTTTAGACTTACTCCACGTCCATTAAGACTGTTTCACTTGGAGTTTGTGCAAGGTATATTAGCAAATCTGTTTTTCCTTGTAAATATTTATTGCATTGTTTTATTTACTGAACATGTTCTACATTCTGGGGGACCTCCTCGCAATGCACATGTTACAACAAAAAGTACTCAAGGTGTAATCTAACAGTGTCGGCAGCGCTAGGCAGCATGCTGGCGGTTCACAGCTGCCTCAGCTGCTGTGCTTAACTGTTATGGGCGGCAGCCGTGCGGGCTCCTCCCTTAGCTCCGGTAGCGTGGCGAACAACTGTAAACAACAAAATTAAATTTTTAGTTCAATCTGATTACTTTTTCATTTGGCTGCCGCGAAAGCTAACAATAACTGTCTCAAATATACATTAATCCCTTCTCTTGTTACAGCACAATACCTACATGAAACTCAGAACACTGAAGTTTTATCTGTTTCAGCTACTTAGCGTCGTTTTAACGTCTGATTTTAGCGACAGTTCCTGCTAAAAGAAGAAAACTCTTCAGAAATAGCAAATGCAAGATTTGTCGGTTTATGGTTAGTGAGACATATTCGCGTCGATTGGAACTACATCTGGACTTTGTCATTGCCTTGCCGCTTGTAGCGATCGGATCGAAATATGCATTTGTTACTAATAGGGTACATCTCGATCAGTTGTCACATTTGAGAAATAAACATGTGGTTTGCTTTTAATCATAGTGAACCATCGGAGATTCTTGTTGTAAGCTTTATGTAATCCACAGTAATACTGACATCAGGATCTCACAGTTGGAACCTTCAAATAAAGATGAAGAAAAAGAAACCGATAGTAAGGTAAGCTTGCTTATCTTTTAATGGCCTATACTGCTGTATTTTCTTTATTGTAAGGGTTTAACGTGAGTTACAACAAAGAATTTTTGACCATAACGATAGGATTCTGGTTTTGTCCTTTAATGAAAAAAGTGACCCATATTAACAAAAAGATTGATGACTGTTTAGCTCTGACGTTTGATTACATGTAGAACCTCTCTTTTCCACATTTGCCACTGCAAGAACATTCTATCTCAGTCTGTTGTCGGTTTTTAATTTCAAGATGCAGAACAAGAAAGCATATCAAGATAAATTTTATTTTTGGATGTCCAAGTTAAGAACGGTCCTAAAAATTGTGCAACTTTCCATACCATAAGACTGAGGATTTTGTCCCGAGAAACATGAAAGGGATCCACTTGTTCAGCGATGAATACTGTGGCCAAAATCGCAATGATAGGGGTATAAGAATGTTACTCATCTTAACAGACAGCGACAGTTCTGACAAAATGTACACTATTTCCCCATTAGAGTGCACTCTTAACTATCACGTGAGTATTACTTTGCTGTCGTGGAAGGAAAGTTCCGAATACGTGAACGAGTGCTTATTCCAGATCAGTACACGTGCATTGTCACCGAAAAAAGCCACCTTGATCCCATTAAAGTTTGTGTCGCGAAACAAGCGAAATGAAGGATTTTGAAACATGATAGATCCCTTTATACAATCAGGTCGTCATATCAGCTGAAACAAAGGGACAAAGAACTTTAAAATAGAAAATATATGATTTGTCCCCACTCGTTTCTGTATAATGTTTACATTTCAGAAAAGAAAGTGCTCGTAGTTGTTAATTCCTATGGCGGAGGACTCTACATCGAGATCTTTACATCAGTGAAAGCAACTTTGGTCTTCCTGAAACAGAAGCATATGATGGGAAGGACCCCATAAACAAGAAAACGGAATATGTTGTTGAGGTACAAGTGAATTATATTACAGAACCGTAGTATAAGCTCTTCTATAACTAGCCGAAGACATGGCTTGCCACAGAAGTGGATGAAGATTAAACTAGAACCAGTCGTTTTTGTATAAACTTAACACTGTTTTGAGAATATGTGACCTGGCGACGTTTTGTATGTTTTGTATTTGTTTTTTTATAAACGTATGGAAGTTTTCTGAATGCTTAACATTTATAAAGTTAGAATTAAACACATTCAGTGGTTTGGATACAGAACGTTCGGAAAAAGAAGTTTCGTTATCGTTTATATGTACATCATAACATTATCATGTATGGTGATAGTACCCTTAGGACTGAAACGTAACTTCGTTACATTTGTTGCGAAATGCCGGTTTTAATTGTATAATTAATCCTTATTTTCATGTAATTCAAATTAGAGCCTTGGAAAATAATTGCTTCCTCATTTATTGCGAATAGGGTACGTCCTGATGATAAAAACACCATTGCAGCTACACACATGTTACAAACAAGGCAACATTAGCCCTACAGAGACCAAAGATTAATTCCTCCACCAAAATTCGCCACTGCATTATTAAACAAATGTAGTGGAATATTTTTTCCTTTCTCCTGAATAACAATCGCTAGTTGTCCCCTTTTAGAAACAAGAGATTCAAACGGTTTCTTGTTACCCATAAGACTTACACCGAGGACGATATTCATAATGCAACAAATATACCGAAAAGTATTTGAAATAACCATCGAACTTTGAAGTCAGGCAGATAACTCTTAGTACAGAGAGATGCAGTACGTCCTTAATACAACATTCAAATTGTCCATCTGTGTAGCTCTGTGGACACCTGTGTGTCAAGCAGATAACTCTTAGTACAGAGAGACGCAGTACGCCCTTAGTCCAACATTCAAATTGTCCATCTGTGTAGCTCTGTGCACACCTGTGTGATTGCTGTGTGGAGACCCCCAGGTTTTATTCCCTGTTCTGCCACCGATGTTTGATGAGTGACGCAGCTGGGCTGAGGTGCAATCGGGGTCGTGATGCCGACTGAGCGGCAACCTGATTGAGATGCAGAGGCTCCAAGGTCAAGAAACACGACAACGGGTGCGCTGACCCCATGCCCTTCCATTCGGCATCCGAATAACACCATTGGTATCGCCTACTAACTGATCATACACAGAGTACACAACAAGATGACCACAGTGTGTAGCAGTAATAAATTGCCCTCAATTACGTGAAATGTTGTTTCTACAACACAATAAATAGATGCTGCTGAAGTTGTGCCTGAATCAGTGATAAAACCCATTCCCCTTGTATTTGAATGGCAATATCGGTTGCAGTTCCCTTCAACGTATTTTCAGCCATGCTTTGCCCCATTGCGTAAGCCGATTTGCAAATTAAAAGGTCGTATACTCCAAACGTGTCCGATCTTGTGCATTAGTTCCTCACTTGATGTGGATTAAACATCGAAATATATGTAGAACTTACAAAGAGTTGTGCCATGGTTGTTGTTAAACGTTAAACTGGAGGACTCCCTCCCCCCACCCACACTGCTTCATTCTGTGCATTACATTAGCCCCTCCTTACCCAAGTCAGTGAATGAGGCGGCAGTAGGACTGTTTATAATAAACAATTGTTGCCTTAGATCCCTGTTGAAGTATGTGTACTGTATGTTTTATTGTATTAATACTATTAATACTTTATGTATGCCTCCATGTATTTAAGACGAAAATAAGTGGCATACGCCATTGAGAACATTGTCCTAATATAATGCCTCTCTCCTTATCAGTGTTTTCCATTTATTCTTTTTCTCACTGTTTCTCCGCAGAAGCTCTTTATTCCTTGTCGTATCAGTCCATCTAATTTTCGACGTTCGTCTGTGGCACCACATCTCAAATTCTTCTATTCCCTTCTGTTCCAGTTTTCCAACAGTACATTTTCACTAGCATACAGTGCTGTGCTCCAAACATACATTTTCAGAAATTTCGTCCTCACATTAAACCCTATGTTTGATACTACTCGACTTCTCTTGGCCAGGAACGCCCTTCTTGCGAGTGCTATTTTGCTTCTGATCTTTTGATGTCCTCCTTGCTCCGTTCCTCATTGGTTATTTTGTTGCCTAGGGAGTAGAATTCCTAAACTTCATCTAATTCGTTATCATCAATCCTGTTGTTAAGTTATTCGCTGTTCTCATTTCTGCTACTTCTCATTACTTTCGTCTTGCTTCGATGTATTCTCAGTTCATATTTTACACTCATTAGAATGTTCGTTCCGTTCAGCAGATTGTGTAATTCTTATTCAATTTCACTTAGGATACCAATGTTATCAGCAAATCGTGTCATTGATATCTTTTCACCTTGAATATTTATTGCACTCGTCAACCTTTGTTTTATTTCCATCACTGTTTCTTCAATGTACAGATTGAACAGTAAGGGCGGTAGACGACATCCCTGTCATATACCCATTTTAATCAGAGCACTACGTTCTTGGTCGTCCTCTATTATTATTTCCTCTTGCCTCTTGCACGCATTGTGTTTTACTCCTACTTTTGTCAGAATTTTGAACATCTTGTATTGTCGTACACTTATTACTGGTCGACAAACCTGTCTTGGTTTTGCTTTAGTCTTGCTTCAATTATCTATCGCAACGTCAGAATTGCCTCTCTGGTTCCTTTACGTTTCCTAAGGCCAAAGTGATTGTCATGTAACACATCCTCAATTTTTTTTTCCAGTCTTCGGCAAATTTTTCTTGTCAGCCACTGGATGCATGAGCTATTAAGATGAATGTGCGATAATTCTCGTACATGTCTGCTCTTTCAGTCTTTGGAATTGTTTGGATGATATTTTTCCGAAAGTTAGATGTTATGTCGCCAGACTCATACATTCTGAAGACCAATGTGAAATTAAACCAAACTGAACTCAAAAAATTATATACAATAATGTTATTGCTTATGATTTGAAAGGAATTTTCAGAGTGATGAACAATGGATCGTGTCTGTATTCATATGGTTACAGAACTAAGTTGATGGTGACGATGTATTTCCCTTAATAGGTTGTGGGGAAACAAATTACTCCTAAATATCAAAATGAGTGTCTCAATTATTTATTCCTGAATGCACTCAGTCTACAAGACGAATCTAAAAGAAATTGTACACATTTATTCTACGTCTTTAAGTCCATGTAGTATCATAAAGTCACACTTCTACAAAGGCATGTGGTGGAGAAAACCATAGTGAGAAGATGTGAACCTTTTGTACCAAGATTTTATGTCATGTATTCAGAACAGTACTAACTTCCATTCCTGACGAATGTGACCTCCAGATTGCCTATCTGTTGCCCAACACATTATGAAGCAGGTGGGTCACATCAACATGATACCTGTAAATTATCATATGTGAATGAAAATATGGTATTATTGGTTTTCTCGACGCATTTCGCGGACAAAATCCTTTCGAATTACCACCAGAGTTGCAGTCTCATTTCGATTCGTGACAAGAATACACAGGTAATTCAACTAGTTAATAGTCCACGATATTCCTTCAAACATTATGTTTCTGAAGATTCTTGAGATAGTAAATGCTCCGCAATGTGAATTATGAACATAACTTTGTAAGTGTATGTGTTTAAGCGGCAACCGTTCAAAATGGTTCAAATGGCTCTGAGCACTATGGGACTTAACTTCTGAGGTCATCAGTCCCTCTAGAACTTAGAAATACTTAAACCTAACTAACCTAAGTACATCACACACATCCATGCCCGAGGCAGGATTCGAACCTGCAACCATAGTGGTCGCACGGTTCCTGACTGTAGCGCCTAGAACCGCTCGTCCACTAAAGGCCGGCTGACAACTGTTAAATTAATAAACTGGACAACGTCGAGGATATAGCTGTAGGCCGAGAAGTGTGTAGAAAACAGTGTGAAAGCCGGAGCCTATTTCCTGCAAAGCTATCCAAAGTGTAGACGGTAGTGCCTTTTACAGAATCATTCCACGTATAGATGCCCTCACCATAAGCGACACTACAGTGTGGCGGAGGACGTGACTCCTGCCCACCCGCAGTGCTCCTTTTATTCACCCTCGCTTCGCTTATCGCAGATAACGGCGGAAGGACGCCTGGACATCGGACGAGTGCCCACAGCAAATTGCCGATATCACCTGTGCAACCACCTTCAAGCAATTTTAAGCTCGTTGTGATTAGGGCACTGTTACTACACAACCGATAATGAGATCCGTTCGGTAGTCGAGGGTGTCTTGTTTTGAAAAAATGTTGAGCGGTAATGACACGGCTACATTTTACTAACGCCCAGAAGACAAAATCTGTCAACAGCGTACTTTTCAACAACTTTAATGTATCACTGTGGACAGATGCTCTTCCCAAAGTTTCCTGAGATTGTGCGATGTGTAAGTGTAATTACAACATATAGCACACCACGCATGCCATGGGAATGTCTCTAGTGCCTTGGTTCTTACAGTGTGTTATCAAAATTCTGACAAAATTTTTATTTTTAGTTTCTGTTTTAATCGTCCCGTCTGCCTTCCAAAACATTTCCCTACACAAAAGGTCGATTCGGACACCTCCCCCCTTCTAAAATGACGATTCATATATTGAAGGTGGTTGACAAATTATCTACTACCAGCAGTGTGCTATTGAATGCTCTATTTCCTGTCATAATTTCTGCTTGTGTCTGCCAGAAAACATTCTGGGATTTAGTATGAATACTACCTACTACACGACAGGTACGAACTGCCATTGTGAGAGATCATCCCTTCTCACACATTTGGTTATAAAAATTCAGAGAAACCATGTTTGCTGAAGCACATGTGTCATTAACTACAATAGGATGTTCTCTATCTTCCGTTGCAACAAAGCCAGCTTGAACTACGGTATTGCTTTCTTCAAGACAAACGTTTGTACCTTATTAAATTTATGTGTTCTAATGTATTGCCCCCTTCATCGATCTCAGTCTGACGGCACGATGTGGTCGAAATTACATAGTCGGATGTGTTGTAATTTTAGGATTACTTTTAATTATTTCTATTAATTAACAGGTTGGTTCGGTGACTTCCAATTTTGAATATTACTACTACCAGTACTTTGACCATGGTTAGGATTTTGTTGATACATATCCCATGGCATGGGAATCGTTGGGAACTAGGCTTTTGTTTGCCATGTCAGTGATCTATGCTGTTGTCACTGTTATTATGATAATTATTACTATTTCCTAGATTATACATCTTGTCATCCTTCCTCTTCTTATTGAACAGTGGTCTATCATTACCATAGTTCACCTGTTTTGCCTAAAATTATTTTGTTGAAGTGGTGACCTAATGTTACAGTGTCACTATAGTTACTGTTATGATTGTTACTATTGTTACTACATTGTTCCTTTCCCTTATTGGTATCATACTTATTGCCATGATTATACGATTTTGTATTCTCATGGAGTAGCATGGAGCAACTGACATGAACTGTTCCCTGTGAGTTACTGAGGTATGTACTAACTTTCGCCTCAAGTGCATTGGCAATTTTACCTTTATAATTCTTATAACTAGATGAAATCTGGCGACCGCAGTAACGAGTTTCGTTTATGTATATCTCAGAATATCTACGAAGCGTTCCTTGTTTGCTATTGTTGTATTCTGGCCTATGTATCTCTTTTCGCAACCGATGTTGATGCTGTGCAGACCAATATTGCGCTAAGAAAGCTCTCTCAGATCGTTTGTAAGAATGACAATGGTCAATTATTTCCGAAGCTCATGGGGCTCTATGACCCCGTATATGTGACATGAAAAACTGTATCTTTTATGTGTCTGTCTATGGTGTGGTTACAAAACCACGAAAACTTTTTATAAACACAACTATGAATGGCGTTCTTTTCTTATGAGGATTAAAAACCTGAACCTGTTGGTATTTTAACAGACTTTCTGGCATTAGTACTGACGATGAAGTATTTGTAGCTTCTGTTTCAAAAGGCGAATAACTTGTATTTGGGCTAATGATAACCCTTTCAAGACGATAATATGTGTCAGGTTGTGCTGAAGGATAAGACTGAACGTTGCTACCACTTGCTACAACCAGAATTCGATCATGTTATTACACACTGCTGATGGCTCCTGCTGGTAGTGCTGCTGGCCTTCTGAGACCGATCACAATGTTTTCGTAAGAGGAAGTTTCAGACTACCAAAGTTGCAAAGGTATCACACCACATGTGGACATTATAGAGCCTGCACAGAATACCATAGCTGGTAGATGCGCACTTGGTTGGGCATTTGTGGGGAGAGTGGTAGTGGTGGCGGCTGTTGGCAGACAGTGTAGGGGAAATGCTGAGTGTTGGAGGGGAGGGGTCATTCCAAACTAATGTCCATACCCACATTTTTTGTACATATTAAGTGGAGACCATCCACTCCCGTGCTTGCATGATGACCAATCAAACAAATGTCACATTATCTATGGTTAATATCTCGAAAGAATTCCGCTGAAAATACAGCAATTTATTTTC
Source organism: Schistocerca serialis cubense (assembly GCF_023864345.2). Lineage (NCBI taxonomy): Eukaryota > Metazoa > Arthropoda > Insecta > Orthoptera > Acrididae > Schistocerca > Schistocerca serialis. The sequence goes on along the minus strand of NC_064644.1, from coordinate 487,688,138 downwards.
GCCTGCTTCGATAACCATTTGCAACTTTCAGAGAGACTCACGAGTTGCGGATTTTGAGTAAAACCTACACATTTCTCTTGGTGTCATCCTAAAATTTGCTTCTTTTGCCAAAACACAGCCGAGTTGTGTATCACCTCAGTAACATGCTATGCTGACTCAATTCCAAGGGTATTCTGAAACATTCATTGATTGAGTTTATGACGTGAGGAACTGAAGAAAAGTAAGGACAGTATCTTTTGAGAAAGCACATACTCAGAACAAAATAATCATGTAATGTCTTGGCTCGTGTTTTTCCAAAACCTATAGCATTCCTCGTTTCACCAGCTACACGTGGCCACTAAATATTACGCTGCTTTATTGTAAACATCTTGAGTTACTGGAATAACAAGGTAGCTAATGAAGTTTCGCATAATAACCGTATGGTAAAGTACTGTCCTCTATGTGTGCTATCATTTTATAATGAATTCTACTCTGCTTTTGTAAATGATGAAAGTCTATGTGAATGCCGCTTGCCGCTAACTTGGTGTAATGTTTTGTCTGTACAGAAGTGTATCTGTCGCCTTTATCGCTCTTTCCCTCTCACACATAAATCGGTACAATAAAGTCAGGGCTTCGTGTTTTCTAGTTAGGCTGATCCGTGAAAAGACAGAGAAACAATTATGCTAATGGAGGATTCTCTCTCTCTCTCTCTGTCCTTTATCTGTGTACAGTTTAAATATATTATTTACGTGAAATCAGCCTAGTAGAATCTCTGGTGGAGCCCTTCGTCTTAATATTCAGCGGCTGGCTTGCTAGAAAAGATCTTTACATTTGTTATTATTATTAAGCGCTGCATTCAGTTGGGAAAATCGATCGTTTGAACAATTCGTTCAGTTTACGACAGATCTAAAATTTCAGATGTGGACGAAGCCTTTTTGGACGATTTCAAAAAAACTCAGAGATTGCAGGCTCTCTTCGTCACAGCTGAAACTTCCCAATTAATTACAGGGCCCAGACAATCATCAATGGTTCAGACAGAGAACTCATTCGTCATTCACTCTAGAATAAAATGGTCACAAACCTTATTTCTGAGGGAAATTGTATATTGAATCCATTTCCGTACATGTTCCGTTTTCTGTTGGTTCCAAGTCTCATGTAATTTTCTTTTACAGGTTTTTCTTTCTATCACGCTAGCGGCACAAACTTTCCTAGCTCGCTTTAGCGCGAAGAAGAGTAAATAAATCTCCTTTAGCAATCCGACAATCTTCCAACCGATACTTCCGAAGCTGTTCCTCTCTCTCTCTATAATAACCATGGAGCATACATTTCTGTACCTCTGTTGTTCCAAAGAATAAACGTACTAGAAAAATACCTTGGCGTCGACGAGCTGTCGGCGCATATATTACTAGAAAATCTGATCAGATACTTTTCAAACGTAAATACATGTGGATGATTTGGTTGACCATTATTAATTATTGCGTGGTAGAGGGTAATTTTCCGTGGGGAGATTACAATTTGCCAAAGTCTCATTTTGACATCTCAAACGGTTTGTGAAATATGAGGAACATTGTGGATATTTCACTCTGGCTATATCGTTTGCGCGGCGCTATTGCAAATGTGTGTGCTTTATCAGAAGAATTTTCTCGAGATTGGTGACAAATAGAGACTTCCACCAAATTCTATGGAAAAAGTCGGTATGTTAGCTAAATTTCATAGACAGCAACATATTTGTAACATGCACCAAACACAGAATCGTAGCGATCCCTATTTTTCGTTGCAAACTTTAACGAATTTCGTGCTGTGTCTTACTTCTATGTAAATATCATGAACCTGAGACATAAAGATATAAGAAACGCAAAAGTGAATTGTTATTACTGAATACTTTCGATAAAATCGTTATTGAAAAGGCGTGCGCCTCGATTCTTTCATCGCTGAATGGCCGAAAGGTGGCAAACACTGTCGGACTCCCCTTGCGATGAAATGAATGAACTGGCCCAGTACTCTGGACGAAAACTGGTCACTGCGCACCAGCCACCGTATGCTGCATTGGTGGCTGGAACTGGTGGCGGAAAAGTGTCCCTCCCCTAACGCTTTTCTGAGATGACTGAAGAGGAGTTACCGTTCTCGAATACTGGGGATGTGTTACTGTTTTATAGCGGAAGAGTAAATGTGATGGACACTGCAGTTTTTATTATCGAGAAGTAAAAGTTTTTCTCAGAATGAAAAAAATGTGAAATTCATATTTATTGTTTAACTTTTCATTTCTCTCTCTGCTCTAATTTTTCTCAACATTTAATGAGCTTAATATTTCAGTCATTAGCACGTCGTCATATATATACACTCCTGGAAATTGAAATAAGAACACCGTGAATTCATTGTCCCAGGAAGGGGAAACTTTATTGACACATTCCTGGGGTCAGATACATCACATGATCACACTGACAGAACCACAGGCACATAGACACAGGCAACAGAGCATGCACAATGTCGGCACTAGTACAGTGTATATCCACCTTTCGCAGCAATGCAGACTGCTATTCTCCCATGGAGACGATCGTAGTGATGCTGGATGTAGTCCTGTGGAACGGCTTGCCATGCCATTTCCACCTGGCGCCTCAGTTGGACCAGCGTTCGTGCTGGACGTGCAGACCGCGTGAGACGACGCTTCATCCAGTCCCAAACATGCTCAATGGGGGACAGATCCGGAGATCTTGCTGGCCAGGGTAGTTGACTTACACCTTCTAGAGCACGTTGGGTGGCACGGGATACATGCGGACGTGCATTGTCCTGTTGGAACAGCAAGTTCCCTTGCCGGTCTAGGAATGGTAGAACGATGGGTTCGATGACGGTTTGGATGTACCGTGCACTATTCAGTGTCCCCTCGAAGATCACCAGTGGTGTACGGCCAGTGTAGGAGATCGCTCCCCACACCATGATGCCGGGTGTTGGCCCTGTGTGCCTCGGTCGTATGCAGTCCTGATTGTGGCGCTCACCTGCACGGCGCCAAACACGCATACGACCATCATTGGCACCAAGGCAGAAGCGACTCTCATCGCTGAAGACGACACGTCTCCATTCGTCCCTCCATTCACGCCTGTCGCGACACCACTGGGGGCGGGCTGCACGATGTTGGGGCGTGAGCGGAAGACGGCCTAACGGTGAGCGGGACTGTAGCCCAGCTTCATGGAGATGGTTGCGAATGGTCCTCGCCGATACCCAAGGAGCAACAGTGTCCCTAATTTGCTGGGAAGTGGCGGTGCAGTCCCCTACGGCACTGCGTAGGATCCTACGGTCTTGGCGTGCATCCGTGCGTCGCTGCGGTCCGATCCCAGGTCGACGGGCACGTGCACCTTCCGCCGACCACTGGCGACAACATCGATGTACTGTGGAGACCTCACGCCCCACGTGTTGAGCAATTCGGCGGTACGTCCACCCGGCCTCCCGCATGCCCACTATACGCCCTCGCTCAAAGTCCGTCAACTGCACATCCGGTTCACGTCCACACTGTCGCGGCATGCTACCAGTGTTAAAGACTGCGATGGAGCTCCGTATGCCACGGCAAACTGCCTGACAATGACGGCGGCGGTGCACAAATGCTGCGCAGCTAGCGCCATTCGACGGCCAACACCGCGGTTCCTGGTGTGTCCGCTGTGCCGTGCGTGTGATCGTTGCTTGTACAGCCCTCTCGCAGTGTCCGGATCAAGTATGGTGGGTCTGACACACCGGTGTCAATGTGTTCTTTTTTCCATTTCCAGGAGTGTATATATATATTGTGTGTGTGTGTGTGTGTGTGTGAGAGAGAGAGAGAGAGAGAGAGAGAGAAGTTCTGAAGGTGGCTGTCTCCATAACACACTGAATGTCTCACATCTGTGTTGAGTTAAATATTGTACGTTACTTGTAGCCTGTAGAGAATAGAAATACAGCAACATCCATATCCTGAATCTGCGTTGTTGATTTGTAGCCTGTAGAGAATGGAAATACAGCAACATTCATATCCTGAATCTGCGTTGTTGATTTGTAGCCTGTAGAGAATAGAAATACAGCAACATTCATATCCTGAATCTGCGTTGTTGATTTGTAGCCTGTAGAGAATGGAAATACAGCAGCATTCATATCCTGAATATGTATTGCTGCGCTTTACAGCGTACGATGTGCGACATATTCTGTACGCTCGCACTAAGTACAGAACATACGATGTAAAGGTAGCTTCCTTCGATGGCTGCTCGTTTGCGATTCTGTGCATGATTTGGCTGTCATTCTGCGATATAAGTTTGCTAAACTATCGTGTGAATCATTACAACTAATGTGGGGCACGAATATCACTGCAGTTTTAAGTTAGTTGTCGGCAGAGAATTTAATTTGTGCTTAACATCTGACTCGATACATAGGGACGCAGAAACACAAGTCACTGAATAGACAATATCATATGACAGACAGTTATCTCGAGGGCATTCACAAGAGTAATAAATGAGGTACTGTTTGATGCAGTACAGTGTATTGAAACATTTAGTATTACAGCATCATGTCTCGCAAAACAGGAGATGTTGTGTTATAGTACGTCCTTCCCCTATTAGTCATCGAAGTGTATTCTGGATTTGCAATGAAGTGATTATAAAACACAGCGGCCATTGACAAGGGCGACTTGTGTGCATGCTAATGTCAGTGTTACTGCAGCCGCACTGGAGCAGTACAACACGAAAAAATATACAGGGATAACGTTATCCGATTATTGTTCCCCTTCTATGCATATGGTAAATACTGTACATATAAATGGAGGTTAACATGCAAAATATTGTGATAAAATGATGTATTATGCAAGCTGTGATACGATCTCCTAGACAACATTGCCTCTCTGTCCTTGCTAAGTAATTGAAATTATAGACACATTGATAAGTTCTTAAGATCTACCAATAGGGCTCAATCATAATTCGGTAATATATTCATTTGACACTACTGTGGTGAAAAATATGACTCCGCTGCTGTTTTAATATAGCAGTTACGCAATGTCATTGGCTTTGTATTGCACGCAACATTGGAGATGTGTCGCGTATAAATGGCCACTTGCAATTTCTGTGTGTTTCTCAGAACAAGCTGAGATTTGCAGGAATGCGAATTTAGTCGACTATTTAATGAAAATGCGCACATAAGGCAGTGTAAGACGTGTTTCTTCGTAGTAGAGTCGATATTTGTGTGAAAAATCAGCTACGATTTAAAAGAAGTTGCAAAATAATCAATACATTCCATTAATTGTGTTACTGAAGGTATGAAATTGGAAGGCAGCCATTGATGACGCCAGTATTGGCTATCATTTTCAGGTGGGATAGAATCGTACCACACACAGTCCGCCTAGAAGGTAACATTTTTATAGTATTTACCATGTTATCATAGACTGTAACGTTAAATTATCTAAAGTTAATATTCAGCACCATTTTGCAGAATATTCTGTGACCACTTTAATGTTTACTGTCATACTTCGTAAAAAATGCAGCCATATTTTAGCTCTATAGTTAATTGTCTTATCACTAAAGCGAATGACGAAACTCAAGCTGTAAGGTTCTCATATGTTTTACGAAATTATAAGTAATTCACCTTTACTGCACTAGGACAAAAATGAATGAGCACACTGCACGAGAAGTGAATAACATCGTTGACTCTGTATTTTGTTTCGTCTGTGGTTGATGTACTGGTCAGTCAGTTGTGCAGCGCTGGTGCATGTTATTTGAGACTTGTAGCGAGCAATTGATTTTTTCAGAAAATGAGATCTGTTCTTTGTGAATCTGGAAGAATCTATCTGGAATACGTTATTACGCAGATGAAAACTTGTTTATAATACTTTCCCGCTCCTTATATTGATGGGGAAGAATTTAAAGGAATTTTAGAGGCAGCAAAGGCATACACAAGACAGAAACGTTTCTTTGACGGAGCTGTTAATTGAAGGACATCTCTGTATCTCTGATAACTAACAACTTTTACGATTAGTGTTAATTTCATCTCTTTGTTTTTCATTATGTCACAAATAACTCAATTGGTTGAAGTGTTTTTTTTTTTTTTTTTGTAATGAGAGAATTTTGTAATAATTAGAGCCTTCTTATGTTGTGCAGTCTTTTTGTCAATAATCAGAGTTTCGACATAAAAGTTTTCTGGGTATGGTACCGCGTCATAATGTAAAAAACTACTGCTGGTGCTGAAGAAAAAAAAACAAACAAACGTTTCGGCCACCGTTGCAGCGGCCTTCTTCTGGGTCTAATGGTTAGACCCAGAAGAAAGCCGCTGCAACCGTGGACGAAACGTTATTTTTTTCTCCATGGTGTGGGTTCCTGTTGTCATGTCCTAGTTCATGAACCACGGGCAACGTATGAGTGGCCAAGTAAGTGATCCTGACAGTCGGGATACCAGTTACTTTGGAATAAGGCTGGGCATATCGGACATATTCTGAGTCGTGGTCACTTTTGTGCTCAGACGGCAAAGACTACCAAATCCACCGGGTATTTTTGTAATAATTAGAGCCTTCTTATGTTGTGCAGTCTTTTTGTCAATAATCAGAGTTTCGACATAAAAGTTTTCTGGGTATGGTACCGCGTCATAATGTAAAAAACTACTGCTGGTGCTGAAGAAAAAAAAACAAACAAACGTTTCGGCCACCGTTGCAGCCGCCTTCTTCTGTTAAATCTATCCACGTCAGTCGTTCCTTTACATACCTTATTGCAACTACGCTGGGTTCCATTTCTTTCCTGATGTAAAGCCGTACACCCCATTGTGCTATTCCTGCTTTGACTCCTGACGTGTAGACCTTGTATTCTCTCACTTCCTCTTCTTTCTCACCTCTTACCCGAATGTCACGTTAGGGATAAAACTCAATGGGACCCGGGGCAAGTAAGGCTAGCAACCTGCTTCCCTGGTACTTTAAATATGATGCTGGCAACAATCAGAGCAAAATGCCTCGGACTTTGGAGGTGACGGAGTCCCACCTCTAATTGACAAACCAGGGACTCCTAAGATACGACTCGGCAAACGAATGGTAACGAGATGGGGAGCTATTAATATCAATTGGGGGCTATTCTGGGAAGAAGGTAGAGCTGGCAGAGGCTGCAAGTAAGATGGGGTTGGACGTTTTAGTTGTTAGTGACATTCGGGTAAGAGGTGAGAAAGAAGAGGAAGTGGGAGAATACAAGGTCTACACGTCAGGAGTCAAAGCAGGAATAGCACAATGGGGTGTACGGCTTTACATCAGGAAAGAAATGGAACCCAGCGTAGTTGCAATAAGGTATGTAAAGGAACGACTGACGTGGATAGATTTGACAGTGTTTAGCAAGACAATTAGTATTGTGTCAGTATATTCGCATTGTGAAGGGAGTTATCAAGATAAGATGGATAGCTTTTATGACACACTCGGCGACGTAGTTGGTAGAGTAAAGGACAAGGCCAGTGTTCTGCTCATGCGTGATTTTAATGCCGGGATTGGAAATCGAACAGAAGGGTATGAAAAGGTTGTGGGTAAATTTGTAGAGGATATGGAGGCCAACAGGAACAGGAAACAACTCTTGGATTTCTGTGCCAGTATGGGCTTTCTAATCACAAACTCCTTTTTTAAACATAAGAACTTTCACCGGTATACTTGGGAAGGCAGGGGAAACAGATCTGTCATTCACTATGTAATAACAGATCAGGGATTCAGGAAGGCTGTGAGGAATACACGTGTATTCAGGGGATTCTTTGATGACACTGATCATTATTTAATCTGCAGTGAAATTGGTATCGTGAGGCAGCAAGTGCAGGAGGTCAGGTCCATATGTAGGAGGATAAGAATGGAGAAACTTCAGGATAAGGAAATCAGGCACAAGTACATAACAGTGATCTCAGGAAGGTACTAGGTAGTTGAATGTAGCCAATTACAGTCATTGGAAAAGGACTGGACAAGATACAGGGACCCAGTATTAGAAGTGGCTAAAGAATGTCTTGGAACAGTAGTGTGTAAAGGTAGGATGAAGCAAACAGCTTGGTAGAATGACACAGTCAAGGCAGCCTGTAAAAGGAAAAAGAAGGCGTATCAAAAATGGCTACATTCTAGAACTCAGATAGACAGAGAAAGTTATGTTGAAGAAAGAAACAAAGCCAAACAGATAATTGCAGCATCCAAGAAGAAATCTTGGGAAGCCTTTGGAAACAGGTTGGAGACTTTGGGTCAAGCTGTTGGAAAACCATTTTGGAGTGTAATTAGCAGTCTTCGAAAGGGAGGTAAGAAGGAAATGACAAGTATTTTGGACAGGTCAGAAAAACTGTTGGTGAATCGATGCCTTGGGCAGATGGAGGGAATGTTTTGAAGAGTTGATCAATGTAGGTGAAAATACGATCAGTAATGTTTCAGATTTCGATATACAATGGGATAGGAATGATGATGGAAATAGGATCACATTTGAGGAAGTGGAGAAAATGGTCAATAGATTGCAGTGCAATAAAGCGGCTGGGATGGATGAAATTAAGTCGGAAATCATCAAATACAGTGGAATGTCAGGTCTTAAATGGCTACACAGGATAATTGAAATGGCGTGGGAGTCGGGACAGGTTCCATCAGACTGGACGAAAGCAGTAATCACACCAATCTTTAAACATGGAAACAGAAAAGATTGTAACAACTACAGAGGTATCTCTTTAATCAGCGTTGTGGGTAAAATCTTCTCAGGTATTGTTGAAAGGAAAGTGCGAGTATTAGCTGAGGTCAAACTGGATGAAAATCAGTGTGGGGTTAGGCCTCTTAGAGGTTGTCAGGACCAGATCTTTAGCTTACGGCAAATGATGGAGAAGTGTTACGAGTGGAACAGGGAATTGTATCTATGCTTTATGGATCTAGAAAAGGCATATGACCGGATTCCTAGGAGGAAGTTATTGTCTGTTATACGAGATTATGGAATAGGAGGCAAACTTTTGCAAGCAATTAAAGGTCTTTACATAGATAGTCAGGCAGCAGTTAGAGTTGACAGTAAATTGAGTTCATGGTTCAGAGTAGTTTCAGGTGTAAGACAAAGTTGCAAACTGTCTCCACTGTTGTTCATATTATTTATGGATCACATGTTGAAAACAATAGACTGGCTGGGTGAGATTAAGATATGTGAACACGAAATAAGCAGTGTCGCATATGCGGATGAGTTAGTTGTGATGGTAGATTAGATTGAAAGTTTGCAAAGTAATATTTCAGAGCTAGATCAGAAATGTAAGGACTATGGTATGAAGATTAGCATCTCCAAAACGGAAGTAAAGTCAGTGGAAAAGAGATATAAACGGATTGCGTGCCAAATAGGAGGAACAAAGTTAGAACAGGTGGACGGTTTCAAGTACTTAGGATGCATATTCTCACAGGATGGCAACATAGTGAAAGAACTGGAAGCGAGGTGTAGCAAAGCTAATGCAGTGAGCGCTCAGGTATGATGTACTCTCTTCTGCAAGAAGGAAGTCAGTACCAAGACTAAGTTATCTGTGCACCTTTCAATCTTTCGACCAACTTCGTTGTATGGGAGCGAAAGCAGGGTGGATTCAGGTTACTTTATCAATAAGCCTCCCCCCATGAACCATGGACCTTGCCGTTGGTGGGGAGGCTTGCATGTCTCAACGATACAGATAGCCGTACCGTAGGTGCAACCACAACGGAGGGGTATCTGTTGAGAGGCCAGACAAACATGTGGTTCCTGAAGAGGGGCAGCAGCCTTTTCAGTAGTTGCAGGGGCAACAGTCTGGATGATTGACTGATCTGGCATTGTAACATTAACCAAAACGGCCTTGCTGTGCTGGTACTGCGAACGGCTGAAAGCAAGGGGAAACTACAGCCGTAATTTTTACCCGAGGAAATGCAGCTTTACTGTATGATTAAATGATGATGGCGTCCTCTTGGGTAAAATATTCCGGAGGTAAAATAGTCCCCCATTCGGATCTCCGGGCGGGGACTACTCAAGAGGAACTCGTTATCAGGAGCAAGAAAACTGGCGTTCTACGGATCGGAGCGTGGAATGTCAGATCCCTTAATCGGGCAGGTAGGTTAGAAAATTTAAAAAGGGAAATGGATAGGTTGAAGTTAGATATAGTGGGAATTAGTGAAGTTCGGTATCAGGAGGAACAAGACTTTTGGTCAGGTGAATACAGGGTTATAAATACAAAATCAAATAGGAGTAACGCAGGAGTAGGTTTAATATTGAATAAAAAAATAGGAGTTCGGATAAGCTACTACAAACAGCATAGTGAAGGCATTATTGTGGCCAAGATAGACACGAAGCCCACGCCTACCACAGTAGTACAAGTTTATATGCCAACTAGCTCTGCAGATGACGAAGAAATTGATGAAATGTATGATGAGAGAAAATAAATTATTCAGGTAGTGAAGGGAGACGAAAATTTAATAGTCATGGGTGACTGGAATTCAAGAGAAGAAAAAGGAAGAGAAGGAAATAGTAGGTGAATATGGATTGGGGCTAAGAAATGAAAGAGGAAGCCGCCTGGTAGAATTTTGCCCAGAGCATAACTTAAACATAGCTAACACTTAGTTTAAGGATCATGAAAGAAGGTTGTATATATGGAAGAACCCTGGAGATACTAAAAGGTATCAGATAGATTATATAATGGTAAGACAGAGATTTAGGAACCAGGTTTTAAATTGTAAGACATTTCCAGGGGCAGATGTGGTCTCTGACCACAATCTATTCGTTATGAACTGTGGATTAAAACTGAAGAAACTGCAAAAAGGTGGGAATTTAAGGAGATGGGACCTGGATAAACTGAAAGAACCAGATATTGTACATAGTTTCAGGGAGAGCATAAGGGAACAATTGGCAGGAATGGGGGAAAGAATTACAGTAGAAGAAGAATGGGTAGCTTTGAGGGATGAAATAGTGAAGGCAGCAGAGGATCAAACTGGTAAAAAGACGCAGGATAGTAGAAACCCGTGGGTAACAGAAGAAATATTGAATTTAATTGCTGAAAGGAGAAAATATAAAAATGCAGTAAATGAAACAGGCAAAAAGGAATACAAACGTCTCAAAAATGAGATCGACAGGCAGTGCAAAATAGCTAAGCAAGGATGGCTAGAGGACAAATGTAAGGATGAAGCGGCTTATCTCACTAGGGGTAAGACAGATACTGCCTACAGGAAAATTAAAGAGACCTTTGTAGAAAGGATAACCACTCGCATGAATATCAAGAGCTTTGATGGAAACCCAGTTCTAAGCAAAGAAGGGAAAGCAGAAAGGTGGAAGGGGAATACAGAGGGTCTATACAAGGGCGATGTACTTGTGCGCTATATTATGGAAATGGTAGAGGATGTAGATGCAGATGAAATGGGAGATATGATACTGCGTGAAGAGCTTGACAGAGCACAGAGACCTGAGTCGAAACAAGGCCCCCGGAGTAGACAACATTCCATTAGAACCAGTAACGGCCTTGGGAGAGCCAGTCCTGACAAAACTCTACCATCTGGTGAGCAAGATGTATGAGACAGGTGAAATTCCCTCAGACGTCAAGAAGAATATAATAATTTCAATCCCAAAGAAAGCAGGTGTTGACAGATGTGAAAATTACCAAACTATCAGTTTAATAAGTCACAGCTGCAAAATACTAACGCGAATACTTTACAGACAAATGGAAAAACTGGTAGAAGCCAACCTTGGGGAAGATCAGTTTGGATTCCGTAGAAATGTTGGAACACGTGAGGCAATACTGACCTTACAACTTATCTTAGAAGAAAGATTAAGGTAAGGCAAACATACATTTCTAGCATTTGTAGACTTAGAGAAAGCTTTTGACAATGTTGATTGGAACACTCTCTTTCAAATTCTGAAGGTGGCAGGGGTAAAATATAGGGAGCGAAAGGCTATTTACAATTTGTACAGAATCCAGATGGCACTCAGAAGAGTCGAGGGACATGAAAGGGAAGCAGTGGTTGGGAAGGGAGTGAGACAGGGTTGTAGTCTCTCCCCGATGTTATTCAATCTGTATATTGAGCAAGTAGTGAAGGAAACAAAAGAAAAGTTCGGAGTAGGTATTAAAATCCATGGAGGAGAAATAAAAACTTCGAGGTTCGCCGATGACATTGTAATCCTGTAAGAGACAGCAAAGGGTTTGGAAGAGCAGCTGAATGGAACAGTGTCTTGAAAGGAGGATATAAGATGAACATCAACAAAAGCAAAACGAGGATAATGGAATGTAGTCGAATTAAGTCGGGTGATGCTGAGAGAATTAGATTAGGAAATGAGACACTTAAAGTAGTAAAGAAATTTTGCTATTTGGGGAGCAAAATAACTGATGATGGTCGAAGTAGAGTCGATATAAAATGTAGACTGGCAATGGCAAGGAAAGCGTTTCTGAAGAAGAAAAATTTGTTAACATCGAGTATAGATTTAAATGTCAGGAAGTCGTTTCTGAAAATATTGGTATGGAGTGTAGCCATGTATGGAAGTGAAACGTGGACGATAAATAGTTTAGACAAGAAGTGAATAGAAGCTTTCGAAATGTGGTGCTACAGAAGAATGCTGAAGATTAGATGGGTAGATCACATAACTAATGAGGAGGTATTGAATAGAATTGGGGAGAAGAGGAGTTTGTGGCACAACTTGACTAGAAGAAGGGATCGGTTGGTAGGGCATATTCTGAGACAACAAGGGATCACCAATTTAATACTGGAGGGCAGCGTGGAGGGTAAAAATCGTAGAGGGAGACCAAGAGATGAATACACTAATCAGATTCAGAAGGATGTAGGCTGCACTAGGTACTGGGAGATGAAGAAGCTTAACAGGATAGAGTAGCATGGAGAGCTGCATCAAACCAGTCTCACTACTGAAGACCACCACAACAACAACAACATATCAATAAGGTTCAGGTTACGGATATCAAACTAGCTAGGATGATTGCAGGTACTAGTAGATGGGGACAATGGCAGGAGGGTGTCCACAATGAGGAAATCAAAGAATAACTGGGAATGAACTCTATAGATGTAGCAGTCAGGGCGAACAGGCTTAGATGGTGGGGTCATGTTACACGCATGGGAGAAGCAAGGTTACCCAAGAGACTCATGAGTTCAGCAATAGAGAATACGAGGAGTCATGGTAGATCATGGAGAAGGTACCTGGATTCGGTTAAGAATGATTTTGAGGTAACAGGCTTAACATCAAAAGAGGCACCAATGTTAGCACTGAATAGGGGATCATGGAGGAATTTTATAAGGGGAATTATGCTCCAGACTAAACGCTGAAAGGTATAATGTCTTAAATGATGATGATGATGATCTCCAGCAACAGCAGCAGCAGCAACAGTAGTTTTTTACATTATGACGCGGTACCATACCCAGAAAGCTTTTATGTCGATGGTCAGAGTTTCATTTCACAAGAGTGATTTTTCTTGAAATTAATACTCACCTCCATGATTCTAAGTAAAGTTTTGAATGTTTTGTCGTGTGTGCATTGCACTTTATGCCGCAGGAAGTCATTGACTGTTTCTGACAAGAAAATAGAAAGAAATTAGTAGTGAGCAGTTTATTTTCCTCTACCTGCTGCATCTGCTGATATGTATTTGCTTTCGAGAACATCTGTACTCTTGACACAAAAACAGTGAACTGAGCAAGGGGTGAGTCACTTTTATTTCAGGACAGATGTTACCTAGTTTTCTCGAGAAAACAGTGTGTCGTCGGGATTGCCAGGTGTTGGGCTTTCAAGCAGATTAATTTTCAGTGAACAGTTTCAGGAATTTCGGACAGTTGCCTTCTTCTGAGTTTATTTTTATGGACATTCAAGTCTAACTCTGCACTTCGTATGTCGTACCGTTCATAATGAACTTCGGTAATGAGTCTTAGTTAAATAGTTTTGACAGACCGCTTGACTGCATTCTTTAGGCACTTAATTAGTTTCCTTTTCTTTATTTCAAATTTTACTTATCACGAAGTTTAAAAGATTCACATGCACAACGCACGGCCAACCAACAGTAGTTTCGCTTAGCCGTCGAATAAGATATCTAAAATACATGAAGAGGAACTTTTAAAATCCGTATATTCAGTTTTCTCACCTACAGACAGGGAATCTTACATAATAAGTGGAATCATAATAAAAAATAATTTGTTATATCAAATATCCAGCGCAAATTAATGTAGTTTACCAATGGGATAGGCGTTTTGGCGCAATAGATTGCATCGCCAGGGTAAATTCCAATCTTCAATGGAGGACTAGTCACAACAGAGATGGTGAAGGTTTCTGTGCAGTTCAAGAAGCATGTGTACATTGGTGTATGTGCTGTGCACCTCTCCTAAGTGTATATGCACAAATTCCACTGCGAGCTGTGAAACCAGACTTTGCTGATCCCAAGTTACCTTACATGGCTACAGACAATTTTATCTGTGGGATGAAAGTCTGTGCTCCACATGAAATGATTATGTACAATACCTACACATTCGACACGTCTGTATATGCCACCAATAATCCTGTCTTTATAACAATGCAGAACAAGTAGGTTATCAACCTGATGAAATTCAAGGTGAACGCATTTATATTTAAGAAAAACATTGAGAGGAAGAGAGGTTTAAATAATTAAAGATATACAGTACCGAAAAAAAGGTGCAACAATCTCAAAGAAAAGAAATGAAACACGCAGTACTTCGCAGTAAAGTTGCAATAATACATAGTGAAACCTCTCTGGCGACAACGCAGGTGTGTATTCTCATACGCAAACTGTCTTATTGGTGACGAGTGGCATTCTACAATAGATTGGTCCAAGCATTCTGCATCTTTTGTTGTAATTCGGCAATGGTTGTTGCAGGCTCTGGGAAGGAGTACATTCCCGTTCATCATGTATCATAAGAGTTCAATTAGCGAGAGATCTTGTGATCTTCCTGGTTCAGGGAGTTATTGAACACCACAAAATAGCACACTCCACTGTAGCACCGCAAGTGGAAGTGCAGTGTCCTGCGGAAGAAATGGGGGCCGGCCGGAGTGGCCGAGCGATTCTAGGGTCTACATCTGGATTTGCGCGACCGCTACGGTCGCAGGTTCGAATCCTGCCTTGGGCTTGGATGTATGTGATGTCCTTAGGTTAGTTAGGTTTAAGTAGTTCTTAGTTCTAGGGGACTGATGACCATTGAAGTTCAGTCCCATAGTGTTCACAGCCATTTGAACCATTTTTTGAAGAAATGGGAACAGTACAGGAATAACAACCTCTGCAATTTAGCGGGCGAAAAGATCAAATATGACAGCAGCTTGTGATTCATTCGTCCCATGAAGCCCAGGGTGGGACATGCGTGTTGTGTGCACATGCACTCTAAGAAAGGCCACTTACCAGGGCTACACAATACATGTGTACGTCCATCATGTACGTACGTGTCGTCAGATATCTCACCTGGATGATATTTGGCAAACAACGGTTGGACACACAATGCATCAATTTTGACGTGCATCTGTGTTACGCAAACTTCTAAAGCAAGGTCTACGGATGCAGGAACTTTCCACAGATCACTGCTGCATGCTGCGCCAAACCACCAGTACTCTGTGTCCAACATATGCAAAAATCAGTCGATTAGTCCATCCATTTTCCTGCAGGACCACAATAGGAACCTGCTGAAATGGCTGAAAAAAGTACTACAATCCCTCAGTATGAATGTGTAATACACGGGCGCCACCGAGTCCTTGGCGGTGTTTCATTTTTGTCTGTCAGTAATATTATATACGAGTGTTATTCAATAATTAAATAGACATATTGGTCTATGGAAATAACTGTTAGTAAAAAAAGCTGGTACTTTTATGGTTTTAAGTTTGCATCACTGGGCTGACTCCTGATCAGCTGATGTATCAACATTACCTCAAAAATACATTTCAAGATCGCGAGTCCGCTTGAAACGTCCGCATTAGTTGAACAACGTTCTGTTATTCGGTTTTTACTTCTGAAGGCGAGAAACCTGTGAATATATACTGTAGTATGCCTATAGTTAATGGTGAAGGTTTTATGAATCGTGCGAATTTTTACAAATGGGTAAAGCAGTTCAAAAATGGTCACGACTCGGTGACTGACGAACACCGTTCTGGCCGACCTGTTGCATTTTCAACTCCCTTACTTCAATGTTGAATTGATGACATTACTCGTGCTGACTGCCGTGTGACTGTAGAATTAATAGTTGGTAAGATTCAAGTTGGTACTGGTACAGTTCATAACATTATCTGTAACAAGGTGAAGTACCGCAAAACATGTGCAAGGTGGGCCCCAATGGAGTTGACACGGCTACACAAAGACACAAGATTGAGAGTGTACACAGAGCTAAAGGAACATTATGAAAGAGAAGGCGAGTATTTCCCCAACAAAATTTTAACTTGTGATGTAGCTTGAGTTCACTATTATGAGCCAGAATTAAAAAGACAAAGCATGGAGTGGAAGCACACCAACTCGCCTGTCAAGCATCAGCAGGAAAAGTCATGTTGACGGTGTTTGGGGATGCTGAAGGTCCAGTTTTTTGTGATTATCTCGAAGAGCAGAGTACAATGAACAGCTAGTACTACTCGGTTTGCTTTTACACAAGGTGAAGCCAACCTTGAGAGAGAGACGTCGTGGATCTCAGAGAGAGGTGTGATTCTCCAGCAAGACAACGCACATCCTCATATTGCTCACTAACCCATGAAACCATCCACAAAATGGGCTGGGAAGTATTGCTCATCTCCCTTACAGTCTTGATTTAGCACCTAGTTTCCATTTGTGTTCTAGCAGTAGTGGACACTGAAAGATCCTGATGAAGATCCTAGCATAGCGATCGAAACGTCGATCATCTTAGAGGAAGTATGACGTGGTCTAATAACATGTTGTTGTTGTGGTCTTCAGTCCTGAGACTGGTTTGATGCAGCTCTCCATGCTACTCTATCCTGTGCAAGCTTCTTCATCTCCCAGTACCTACTGCAACCTACATCCTTCTGAATCTGCTTAGTGTTTTCATCTCTTGGTCTCCCTCTACGATTTTTACCCTCCACGCTGCCCTCCAATGCTAAATTTGTGATCCCTTGATGCCTCAAAACATGTCCTACCAACCGATCCCTTCTTCCAGCCAAGTTGTGCCACAAACTTCTCTTCTCCCCAATCCTATTCAATACCTCCTCATTAGTTACGTGATCTACCCGCCTTATCTTCAGCATTCTTCTGTAGCACCACATTTCGAAAGCTTCTATTCTCTTCTTGTCCAAACTAGTTATCGTCCATGTTTCACTTCCATACATGGCTACACTCCATACAAATACTTTCAGAAACGACTTCCTGACACTTAAATCTATACTCGACGTTAGCAAATTTCTCTTCTTCAGAAACGATTTCCTTGCCATTGCCAGTCTACATTTTATATCCTCTCTACTTCGACCATCATCAGTTACTTTGCTCCCCAAATAGCAAAACTCCTTTACAACTTTAAGTGTCTCATTTCCTAATCTAATTCCCTCAGCATCACCCGATTTAATTTGACTACATTCCATTATCCTCGTTTTGCTTTTGTTGATGTTCATCTTATATCCTCCTTTCAAGACACTGTCCATTCCGTTCAACTGCTCTTCCAAGTCCTTTGCTGTCTCTGACAGAATTACAATGTCATCGGCGAACCTTTAAGGAGTACGTCCATTTACTCTGGGTAAAATTCAAAATAATTAAAAAAATCCATTGGGTATATGTTTTGAACATATTTTACGTATTATTTAACTTACTTGTAAAATTTTGAAACTTAAATGAAATTTAGAATAAATACACAGATAATTTTTAAGATAAAGGAAAGTTTTGCCCCTGGTCTTTGGGGTAAAACGATCCCCTGGCTTATAATTTGCAGTTTACTGCCATTCTTTGTAATTTTGGTTTCTTTAGTAAATTAAATGCATACGTTACTCAACATTTACCGTGCAATGAATTTAGATAACATACTATTTTACATAAATGCAATTAATTAAGGGGAAATGAAATTTTTATTCACTGTCACAAAGTTAAAAAATAAAATATTCAAGGCTATCGTTTGAAATACAAATTGAACAATAAGAATACGAAGCTGTTTACATATTCAACTTCCTTATACTTGCCAGAACATTTCTGTTTCTTCAAAAATCAGAAATGAAGTCTTTATCGTCATTGTCAACTCCAGCACATTCTTCATGAGCCCAGTTTTTGCACCCCTGACACATAATCCAATCATCACCACTTAACGAACATAGAAAAGTTTCTTTGCAGTTAATACACTCTGGGTTGCCATCGCCATCGACATCCTCAGCATCGTCACTCTCACAATTCTCTAGCATTCTTGACCATCCCGTCTTCTTAGACGTTTCTTTTCTTCGCTGTGAGGAGCCATCAGATGTTTTTACATGAACTTGTTTACGTTTAGGTCTTTGTAGGCATATCTTTTTCTGTAAATCATCCTTTTTTCTTTTTTCCTCCACTAAGACATTTTTATATGGACTACTAGTCAGTATAGTTGCGCCACCCCTCTGCCTCTTCCTAACACACCTTGCTCCTTTAGTTTTGGGAACTGGAATGATTTGGGCTGGCGATGTTGTGCCAAACGATGTTCTCCTACATAAAGTTTCGCCCACTCTACTTGGTCGTGGTTGGGAAATATCTGAACCTGGGAGGCCAGATTCAACAAAATTTGTGGTTGTTGAGTGATTTTCATGTGTTCTAGGCTCTGCAGACTCTAATTCCTGATTGACAGAAGACTGTGCATGTGGTGTGCATTCTTCAATTAAGACTTTAGAACTGCTTTCAGTTTCCAGTGGTTCACAATTTTACTGATCTTCTAACTGTTTCTGCAGCTGTAAAGTCTGCATCAGTAAAGATTTCTAGGTCATAAGGATGTATCCCACATTTCTTAAATCCATTTATAGCATTTATTGGTGTGCATGCTTTGAGGTAAGTTTCCCCAAAAATCTGACTTATCTGGAAAAGTGTCACTACCCTCGCTGGGTGGTTGTTAAGCCATTTCTCCAGAGCCTTGTCATAATATGTGCTTGAAGGAAACATTAATGATACATCTAGTGGCTGGAGCTCGTGTGTGCAGCGGGGAGGTAAACATATGACGTTAACAAAGTTTTTTCTGGCAGCTTCAATCACATTCAAATTTTTCGTGTGTCTGAGGTGTCCATCCATTATTAGCAGTGCTGGATCATCCTTTGATGGTTTTGCATGTTACACAGAATGCATAAACCAATTGTCAAACACCTCGAGTCTCATCCATCCACTATAGTTGCAGGCAGAAATAGTTCCAGGCGGAGCTCCATCAGTTAACTCTGCTTTCATCCTTTTTAGGGGAAATATGAGCATCGGTGGTATGAATGTTCCTCCAGCAGACATGCATGAAACAGCTGTAGTTCACTCACCATGCTCGCCAGACACAATTCACCCTACTTGTAATAGTCCCAGTCAGAATTTACTTCCCCAAGAATTTTGAAAAATTTCGTCATTACGGGCCAATTGAGTGCACGAGCTTTTGCAGCTGATGTTGATTCTGGAACTATGAGGGAGAGCTCTGGATGTCGTTGTCGAAAACCAGCTAATAAATGTTCTCCAGCCATACCCAGTTCTGTGTTAATGATATACCATTTTTCACTGCTAATTGGAATGCTAAGTGGAGCACTTCTTATGTTGTCAGACCATAAAATCTTGTTTCCATATCCATGATTTGGTTAACCAGTTCCTCCTCTTGGCATTGAGTCAAAACGGGTTTATAATTTCCTTTCTTATCTTGCACAACAGATGTATTTTTTCCTATTACTGTTCTTTTTAGCGCCATTCTAGGGACACTAAAATTCCTACTTTCTGTTTTAAAGGCATTTCATTTTGAACTGCCTTAATGGCGTTGTTCATATTATCAGCACACCAGCTTTGACGATAAGTTTTCCGAACGTAAGTTTGCACCATTGTCGAATCTGAAAATTGAAAGAATTGAATAAATATTCGCGTGAAACTGAACAATTAAGCATGTCGTTAGGTAAACACATGCATAAAAATATAAAAGTAGGCTTATTTATACGTAATAGTTTACTAATGGGTTAATATGATCCCTACGGGGTACCATGATCTCCCCTACATGATCATTTTGCCCCAAACCCTCGTCCTGCACTAACAACAACGTTCCGGGGGACTGCCATCTCGTATGCTAACAACAAGACAAATACAACCTCCTTATAAACTGCCTTAAGTGCCGAAATATTTGTGACTCGCTTTAGGGGCACACAGTGTGACATAAACAATTATAGATTTAGAACTTACCTTAGATCAACAGTGCATAAGACGAAGTTTTCTTCTGTAAATCTTGTTGCAGAACACATGGCGGAACTATATCACTGGTGTAACCTCAGACTCATGTGAGCTCATCATTCACGAATTATCCGCTGGATGGCAGCACTAACTGTGAAGACAGAGAGCGTGACCATTATGCCCCAAATGATCGTTTTGCCCGGTCTAGCCTGCAAAGAGGGAAGAGTAAACGGTTAATTACAGAGGAAGAAACTGAATGAAGTGCAAGAATTAAAGATTCATACGGAGTGTATGTGGTAATGTAAATGTTTTTATTCTTTGGAAACCCTGTTTTGAATTATTGGGCAGGGTTTACGTGTGTGTGTGTGTGTGTGTGTGTGTGTGTGTGTGTGTGTGTGTGTGTGTGCAAGAGGATGTGAATGTAAAACAGAGAGTATAGCTTGACGTATAGATTTCTGTCTATACTGCATAGTATATTTTGTGACTATTCTTGCTTTTGATACAGTGACTTGAAATATCTCATTAGTGAGAGTATGCACTGACGAAATTAGATTTTGTATAATGAAAGCAGGTAGAGAATGTACATTTCAATGTAATGTTCAGAGGATAATTTCAAGGAGTGTGAATGCGAAATCATATGTTAAACTAAAAGTAATTAATGGGAATCAAGTAAATGTCAAAAGGTAATGAGACTGAAAGTAAATGGAAGACAGTTAAAATCTCTACAAGTCTTTTTCATTGTTGTCCGCAAAATCCCCAAGTGGTACTGTCATAGTTTGTACGTATTTGGCTTCCCCTTCCGATCATTGGTTTCTGACTGAGAACACACTGTAAGAACAAAGGCACTAGAGACATTCCCATGCCAAGCGTGGTGTGCTAAATGTTGTAATTACACTTACGCATAGTACAATGTAAGGAAACGTTAGGAAGAGCATCTATCCACTGTGATACATTAAAGTTGTTGAAAAATACGCTGTTAACAATTTTGTCTCCTGGGCATTAGAAAATGTAGCCGTGTCATTACTGCTCAACATTAATCGAAACAAGACAACCTTCACTACCGAACGGGTCTCCTTATCTGTCGTGTAATGCCATTGCCCTAATCACAACGAGCTTAAAATTGCTTGAAGGTGGTTGCACAGGTGATATCGGCAATTTGCTGTGGGCACTCGTCCGATGTCCAGTCGTCCTTCCGTCGTTATCTGCGATAAGAGAAGCGAGGGTGAATAAAAGGAGCACTGCGGGTGCGCAGGAGTCACGTCCTCCGCCAGACATGAAGGCCGCCGCTGTCCTGCTCGTGGCCGCCGCGCTCCTTTGGGCCTGCGCCGATGCTCAGCTTTCATCAGAAGGCCCGGAGGCGGACTTCTGGCAAGCGGCCGAGGAGGCCGGACATGACTTTGAAGATGCGGGCCGCGAGGCGGCGCACGAGTTCGGCCTGCTGCGGATAGGAAAGTCGGCTGTGGGGGCAGGTAGGCCTACTGTAGCCACACTGTAGTGTCGCTTATGGTGAGGGCATCTATACATGGAATGATTCTGTAAAAGGCACTACCGTTTACGCTTTAGATAGCTTTGCAGGAAATATGCTCCGGCTTTCACACTGTTTTCTACACACTTCTCGGCCTACAGCTATATCCTCGACGTTGTCCAGTTTATTAATTTAACAGTTTTCACATAAACACATATACTTCCAAAGTTATGTTAATAATTCACTTTGCGGAGCTTTTACTGCCTCTGGGAATCTTCAGAAACATAATGTTTGAATGAATGTCGTGGACAATTAACTGGTTGAATTACCTGTGTAATCTTGTCACATTTCAAAATGAGACTGCTACTCCGGTGGTAATTCGAAAGGATTTTGTCTGTGAAATGCGTCGACAAAGCTAGTATTATCATATTTTCATTTACATATGATAATTTACATGTATGATGTTGATGTAAACCACATGTTTAAAAATGTGTAGGGTAAAAGATAGGCAATCTGGAGGTCACATTCGTCGAGAATGGATGTTAGTATTGTTGTGAATACATGATTAGTATTTTTGCGAATACTTGACATGAAACCTTGCAACAGAAGCTTCACATCTTCTCACTATTGTTTTCTCCAAAATTTGCCATTCTAGAAGTGTGACTTTATGATACTAGATGGGCTTTAATACGTAGAATAAATCTATTCAATTTCTTTTAGATTCATCTTGTAGACTGATTGCATACAGGAATAGATAAATGAGACAGTTATTTGGATAATTAGGGGTAATTTGTTTTCCCACAACCTATTAAGGGAAATACATCTTCACCATAAACATACTTCTGTAACCATATGAATACAGACACGATCCGTTGTTCATCACTCTGAAACTTTCTTTCAAATCCTACGCGATAACATTATTGTATATAAGTTTTTGAGTTCAGTTTGGTTTAATTTCACATTGGTCTTTAGAATGTATGAGTTAGCGACATACCATCTGACTTTCGGAAAAATATAATCCACACCAAGAGAGCAGACATGTGCGATAATTATATCACAATCAGCTCAACAGCTCAGAAGTCCAAGTGGCTGACAAGAAAAATTTAGCGAAGAGTGGAAAAGAAAATAGAGGATGTGTTACATGACGACCAGCTTGGCCTTAGGAAACGTAAACTAACCAGAACCAATTCTGACGTTGCGATAGGTAATGGAAGCAAGACTAAAGCTAAATCAAGACAGGTTTGTCGACCAGGAATAAGTTCAAAAAAAAAAAAAAAATGGTTCAAATAGTTCAAATGGCTCTGAGCACTATGGGACTTAACAACTGTGGTCATCAGTTCCCTAGAACCTAGAACTACTTAAACCTAACTAGCCTAAGGACATCACACACATCCAAGCCCGAGGCAGGTTTCGAACCTGCGACCGTAGCGGTCATGCGGTTCCAGACAGAAGCGCCTAGAACCGCACGGCCACACTGGCCGGCCAGGAATAAGTGTTCGACAACATAAAATGGAGCAAGACGTCCGTAATTCTGACAAAAGTAGGAGTAAGCTATCGGGAGAGACAGGTAATATACAATGTGTACAAGAGGCATAAGGAAATAATAACAGCGGACGAGCAAGAACGAAGAGCTCGGCTTAAAACGGGTATAAGACAGGGATAATGGAATGTAGTCTAATTAAGTCGGGTGATGCTGAGGGAATTAGATTAGGAAATGAGGCACTTAAAGTAGTAAAGGAGTTTTGCTATTTGGGGAGCAAAATAACTGATGATGGTCGAAGTAGAGAGGATATAAAATGTAGGCTGGCAATGGCAAGGAAAGCGTTTCTGAAGAAGAGAAATTTGTTAACATCCAGTATTGATTTAAGTGTCAGGAAATCATTTCTGAAAGTATTTGTATGGAGTGTAGCCATGTATGGAAGTGAAACATGGACGATAAATAGTTTGGACAAGAAGAGAATAGAAGCTTTCGAAATGTGGTGCTACAGAAGAATGCTGAAGATTAGATGGGTAGATCACATAACTAATGAGGAAGTATTGAATAGGATTGGGGAGAAGAGAAGTTTGTGGCGCAACTTGACCAGAAGAAGGGATCGGTTGGTAGGACATGTTCTGAGGCATCAAGGGATCACCAATTTAGTATTGGAGGGCAGCGTGGAGGGTAAAAATCGTAGAGGGAGACCAAGAGATGAATACACTAAGCAGATTCAGAAGGATGTAGGTTGCAGTAGGTACTGGGAGATGAAAAAGCTTGCACAGGATAGAGTAGCATGGAGAGCTGCATCAAACCAGTCTCAGGACTGAAGACCACAACAACAACAACAAGACAGGGAGTCGTCTTCGCCCTTACTGTTCAATCTGTACATTGAAGAAGCAATGATGGTAATAAAATAAAGGTTGACGAGTGCAATTAATATTCAAGGTAAAAAGATTACAAAGATATGATTCGCTGATAACGTTGCTATCCTGAGTGAAAGCGAATAAGAAATACGCGATCTGCTGAACGGAACGTACAATCTAATGACTATAGAATATGGACATAGAGTAAATCGAAGATACACGAAAGTAATGAGAAGTAGCGGAAATGAGAACAGCAAGAAACTTAACATCAGGGTTGATGGTAACGAAGTAGATGAAATTTAGAAATTTTGCTGCCTAGGCAACAAAATAGCGAATGACGGATGGAGCAAGGAGGACATCAAAAGCAAACTAGCACTGGGAAGAAGGGTGTTCCTGGCCAAAAGAAGTCAAGTAGTATCAAACATAGGCCTTAATCTGTGGACGAAATTTCTGAGAATGTACGTTTGGAACACAGCACTGTATGATAGTGAAAATGGACTGTTGGGAAACTGGAACAGAAGGGAATAGAAGCATTTGAGATGTGGTGCTACAGACGAATGTCGAAAATTAGATGTACTGAAAAGATAAGGAATAAAGAGGTTCTGCGCAGAAACGGCGAGGAAAAGAATATGTGGAAAAAACTGACAAGGAGAGAGGCATTATGATAGGACATATGTTAAGACACCAGGGAATGACTTCCATGGTACTAGAGGGTGCTGTAGAAGGCAAAAACTGTAGGGGAAGACAGAGATTGCAATACATCCAGCAAATAATTGAGGTAGTAGGTTGCAAGTGCTACTCTGAGATGAAGAGGCTGGCACAGGAGAGAAATTGGTGAGGGGCTGCATGATACCAGTGAGAAAACTGATGACTCAAAAAAAAAATGCTGATGTGCATATATTAATTACACTGACGTTGCAAATGCAATTATCGTGGGGTACGCCACCTATTTTCGTGTTAAATACACGGAGGCTTACATAAAGCATCAATACAATAAAACATACAGTATACAGACAGGGATCTAAGGCAATAATTGTTTATTATGAACAGTCCTACTGCCGCCTCATTCACTGATTGGGGAGCGAATGGCGAATGCAATGAGCAGAAAGTGGCAAAGGAGGTGGTGGTGGGGGGAGTCTTATAGTTGAACGTTTAAGAACAACCATGGTACAACTCCTTATGAGTTTCAATATATATATATATATATATATATATATATATATATATATATATATACTGATGATTAATCCACATCAAGTGAGAAACGAATGCAGAAGATCGGTAAAGTTTGGAGCATACGACCTTTCCATTTGCAAATCGGCTCACGCAATAGGCCAAGGCATGGCTGAAAATACGTTGAAGGAAACTGCAACAGATATTGCTGTTCAAATACAAGGGGATGGGTTTTATCACTGATTCAGGAACACCTTCAGCAGCATGTGTTTATTGTGTTGCAGAGACAATATTTTGCATAATGGAGGACAAATTCTTACTGCTACCCACTGTGGTCATCTTGTTGTGTACTCTATGTATGATCAGTTAGGGGGCGATGCCAATGGAATTATTAGGATGCTGCTCCATTATGATTATCGTCCTTGGTGTAAGTCTTAAGACTTATGGGTAACACGAAACTGTAGGTGTGAAACCGTTTGAATCGCCTTTTTCTAAAGGGGGATAACTCGCGATTGGTAAGTTATTCAGGAAAAATAAAAAAATATTCCAGACCATTTGTTTAATAATGTAATGGCGAGTTTTTGTCTTTCATGTGGAGGTATTAATTGTCTGCTCTGTGTAGGGCTAATGTTGCCTTGTTTGAAAAATGTATGTAGCTGCAATGGTGACGTTTATCACCAGGACTTACCCTTATCGCAGTAAATAAGGAAGCAAGAATATTCCAAGGCTCTAATTCGAATTAAATGAAAATAAAAATTAATTAATTAATTAAAGCCAGCATTTAGAATGCAAAAAATGTATCGAAGAAACGTTTACGTCCTGAGGGTACTATTACCATACACAATAATGTTATGAGGTACATATAAACGATAACCAAACAACTTGTTTTTTCCGAACGCTTCTGTATCTAAACAGCTGAATGTGTTTAGTAATATCTTCATAACTGTTAAGTATTCAGAAAATTTCCATACGTTTATAAAAAAATAAATGCAAAACATACTAAAAAGTCGCCAGGCCACATATTCTCAAGCTAGTGGTAAGTTTATACAAAAACGAATACAAGATTGTACCAAAAATTTAATTTTCTTGTTTACAGGCGTTCGCCACGCTACCAGAGCTAAGGGAGGCCGCAACAGTTAAGCACAACGGCTGAGGCAGCTGTGAACCACTGGCGCACTGCCTAACACTGCCGACACTGTTAGATGAGATCTTGAGTACTTTTTGTTGTAACATATCCATTGCGAGGAGGTCCTCTGGGATGAAGAACTTGTCAGTAAATAAAAACGCAATAAATATTTACAAGGAAAAACAGATTTGCTAATATACCTTGCACAAACTCCAAGTTAAAATGCTCTAATGGATAAGGCTAAAAATCGTAAACATAATGTCACTTGAGGTAACAATAAACTTGTTTAAAATATGGTAACTTCCAATACACTTAGGTGTATATGATAATTATCAGAGTAATTTAACGATGCATCATCAAACAGAAAAACCATTGGACAGCAATTATTTACAATGATCGCATTACTGCACTGAATTTGTACATAAGTCAGAGTGTATGTAATACTTGCATTGTTTGATATTGTTAATAACATATGTATATCAGTCGATTATGCTAAGAAATTCCTCGATGGAGTATAAGGAGTTGACCACCCATAAGCCCTTCAGGTTCCTCTGTACTGAACTTCACTAATAGTTATACTTTTTACAGTCACTGGCAAGTTACTGAAGGTGTATACGCCTGAATAATGGTCCCTTTTTTTAAACAAAGTAACTAGCATTAAATCTTTGTGATGGATGTTATTATTTCTAATATGGATTCCATGAACTGAGCTGCTGGTATCAAAAAGGGATTTATTTTTAAAGATAAATTTCATTACAGAATAAATATACCGGTAAGCAGTTAAACATGATGTTAAACATGACGTTCTTGAGTTCACATCACAGATAATTCTTATTACAAGTTTTTCAACTTGAAAATTTTCAACGTGGTTTGATTACATCAGAAAATTACTCCTTATGGCATTGTGGAATGAAAGTAAGCCAAGGAAGCTCGATTTTTTATTTTATATCTCCTATGTCAGACAATGTTAGCATTGCAAAAAGAAATTTGCTTAGCGATTCAGTAGTTCTGTGACATATTACTCCAATTTTAATTTAATGTCAAACTTTCAAGAATGTAGCACCATCAACTTCTTTCTATCATATGCATAAATTGGCAGGAAACATCCTACAAGTTCTGAACTTTGTATAGTTTGTTAGTGACAAAGAATTTGCTAGGAACCATGCATTGAGATCCATGAAAACATTACCAGCCAGTCTTTGTAACATGATTCCTGATTTGTTATTTATTACAGTGTTTGTATCGTCTGCAAACAAAACACACTTGGGTTTTGGTAAGGAGGACGTGTAATGGCCCTAAGATGGAACCTCATGGGACACCACATGTAGTCAATTCGCAGTTGGATGATGCCTAATAGCTTAATAAACATCCCTTTCTTAATTACAGCAATTGTTTCCTGTCAGAGTTACTGTTCCACAGTAATAATGTGATTTCCATTGCCATATACCCTTAACAGACCACAAAATATTCCGCTAACCTGTAACTTATTGTCTAATGAGGTCACTACAGCTGTTCTGTCTGCAGGTGTAGATGGCCATCTCGAAATCAGAACTGTGACTTCGACAACTTAAAGGGGGGAGGAACTACATCTCATAATGGAAACTCTTTTTTAGTGTAAGATCAGTGTCCAGTGGGAAACTCAGCCAGGCAAGTTCTACAGATATTAAAAAAGTTCAAGATACTCACAAAAGTAAAGTGAAAAATAATGTTAGTATATTTCATCAAAATATGTGGGTATTGAAGAATAAAATTGATGAGCTTCTGCTTTGTTTAGATGATATAGAAACTGAGAATGTAATAGATGTACTATGCCTGTCTGGGCATCACATTGTCACTGATATGCAAAAGGTTAGCATCAATGGGTACAAATTAGCTGCACATGTAAGTAGAGATAAATGGTGAGAGGAGGAGTTACCATATATGTCAAAAGCTTCCACAGTGTAAAAAATTTAGAAACTAAAAATTTTTGTGTAGAGTAACATATGGAAGCATGTGCCACTGAACTTAAACTAAATGATGGCACTTTCATAATTGTAACAGTGTATAGGTCTCCCTCAGGGAACTTCCAGCTATTTCTAGAAAACTTGGATGCTTTGTTGTGCTATCTGTCAGAGAGGGGGAAGCAAATTATCATTTGTGGGGATTTCAATGTTGGCTCCCTGAAAGAGTGTAATAGGAAGAATGACCTTGTAGTATTACTCAATTCTTTCAATTTGAGCTCCATCATTGATTTTCCTACTCGGATAACAAAGAACAGCAGTACATTAATAGATAACTTTTTTACAGACCAAGATAAGTTTAAGGGTATAAATGCTTATCCTGTTGAGAATGATCTTTCAGATCATGGTGCTCAGCTAGTTACAGTACATGACATAGCTCCATGCAGTATATCAAATCAGACTTTCAAAGCAGTGCGTTCAATTAACAATATAAATATTGCAAACTTTAGGGAAAGCCTACAGCAACTAGACTGGGATGAAGTGTATAAGGAACCTGATGCAAACTTGAAATGTATCTTATTTCACGATAAATTTTTAAGGGTATTTGAAATTTGTTTTCCCAAGAAAATAGTTAAACATAATTCCAAGAAAACATATAAAAACCATGGCTAACTATAGGAATAAGAATATCTTGCAACCGTAGAAGAGAACTGTATCTGCAGCAAGAGGGAGTACTGACCCTGAAATTGTTCAATATTATAAAAACTATTGTGCGGTACTAAGAAAAATTATTAAAAAGTCCAGAAGCATGTGTATCATGTCTGAGATCAGTAACTCTGATAATAAAATTAAAGCAATTTGGAATATTATTGAAAGAGAAACAGGGCAACCAAGAGCACAGGAAGACTTTAGTGCCATAAAACTGAATGACAAGTGTAATAACAAACAATCAGAAATTGAAAATATTTTCAATAATAATTTTTTAAATGTTGTGGAGAAAGTAGGATCTAGATCTTCACTAGAAGAGGCAAGGCTACTAATAGAAGAGGCCATACCTGTGCAGTTTGAAACAACTGTAATTCCACCAACCTCTCTCTCTGAAATCAGTAAAATAATAAACTCACTGAAAAGTAAAAGCTCTTACAGAATTGATGGCATTTCCAGCAAGGTACTTAAAGCTTGTTCCCCACAGATAAGTAGGGTTCTCAGCTACGTATGCAATGGCTCTTTGGAGCAGGGTGTTTTCCCCAATAGACTGAAATATGCCATTGTAAAACCATTGCATAAAAAGGGGGATACGTCGGATGTGAACAACTACTGCCCAATCTCTCTTCTGCAGCTCTATCAAAAGTTTTTGAGAGAGTAATGTATTCAAGAGTAGCCTCCAATATTTGAAAAAATAAAGTACTAACAAAATGTCAGTTCGGTTTTCAGAAAGGCTTTTTCAACAGAAAATGCTATATACGCTTTCACTGATCAAATATTAAATGCTCTGAATAACCGGTATTTTTTGTGATCTCTCAAAGGTCTTTGATTGTATAAATCATGGAATTCTTTTAGATAAGCTAAATCATTATGGTTTGAAGGGGGCAGTGCACAAATGGTTTAATTCATACTTAACTGGAAGAATGCAGAAAGTAGAAATATGTGGTTCATGTAATGTTAAAACAACAGCTGATTCCTCAAACTGGGGGGTTATCAAGTATGGGGTCCCACAGGGTTCAGTCTTAGGTCCTTTACTGTTCTTGATATACATTAATGACTTACCATTCGACATTGATGAAGATGCAAAGTTAGTTCTTCTTGCTGATGATACAAGTATAGTAATAACATCCAAAAACCAAGAACTAAGAGATGTAATTGTAAATGATGTTTTTCACAAAATTATTCAGTGGTTCTCAGCAAACGGACTCTCTTTAATTCTTGATAAAACACAGTATATACAGTTCTGTACAGTAAATGGCACACTCCAGTAATAAATATAGACTTTGAACAGAAGTCTGTAGCTAAGGTAGAATTTTCAAAATTTTTAGGCATATCCATTGATGAGAGGTTAAACTGGAAGCAATACATTGATGGTCTGCTGAAACGTCTGAGTTCAGCTACGTATGCTATTAGGGTTATTGCAAATTTTGGTGATATGAATCTCAGTAAATTAGCTTACTATGCCTACTTTCATTCACTGCTTTCGTATGACATCATATTCTGCGCTAATTCATCGTTGAGTAGAAAAGTATTCATTGCTCAAAAACGTGTAATCAGAATAATTGCTGGAGCCCACCCACAGTCATCCTGCAGACATCTATTTAAGGATCTAGGGATCCTCACAGTAACCTCACAGTATATATATCCACTTATGAAATTTGCTGTTAATAATCCAGCCCAGTTCAAAAGTAATAGCAGTGTGCATAGCTATAACACCAGGAGAAAGGATGATCTTCACTATGCAGGGTTAAATCTGACTTTGGCACAGAAAGGGTTAAATTATGCTGCCACAAAAGTCTTTGGTCACCTACCAAACAGCATCAAAAGCCTGACACATAGCCAACTAACATTTAAAAATAAGTTAAAAGAATTTCTAGATGACAACTCCTTCTACTCTTTGGCTGAATTTTTAGATATAAATTAAGGGGGGGCAAAAAAAAAAAGAAAAACAAAAAAACCTTAAACATTAGTGTCATGCAATATTTTGTGTAATGTAATATCTTGTACAGACATCTTTTATTAACTGACATGTTCCACATCATTACGAAGTGTCGTATTCATGACCTATGGAACAAGTATTAATCTAATCTAATCGAATATAATCTATTATTTGTTGTAGATAGTAAATAAGGTGGCTGTATATTTCCTTCTCTACAACTTTCGACAGTGATGGCAAAAGTGAAACACAATGGAGATTTGGCAGAGTTTCTTTATTTCCTGTCTTAAACAAGGGCTTAACTTTAGCATATTTAAACCATTTAGAAAACGTTCCACCGATAAATGACTGATTGCACATTACTGATTACTGATTGCATATGATTTTACACTGACACTTCTTGAAATTATTCTCTGAACATTACACTGAAATGTGTATTCCCCACATTCTTTCATCTTATAAAATCTAATTTCGTCAGTGCATACTCTCACTAATGAGATATTTCAGCTCACTGTATCAAAAGCAAGAATGATCACGAGATATACTTTGCGGTATACATAGAAATCTATGACTACTAACTGACTGGTCTCAATTATTCCTCCACAGATTCTACTGCACCAGACAACGCCATCTTTTCAGTAGAAGTTCTGAAATTCTTAACAGTAACATTGGTTCGAGACAGTGCTAAATCAGGTTCTGTGTCAATGCCAGTCGTCTGTTAAGTGTTCTATGCATCACTTTGGGTTGTCACTGCTGCAAGCCAGACGGACATTGTACTTTCGTGGGTGCAACATGCAATATAAAAATTTGAAGAGACCGAATCTGGCTGCCATCAACACATTACAAGACAGATGATCCCCTTATGACCAAAACAAAAAAGAAAATTAAGTATCACATAGCGATGCAAGCGGTTTACGTTTTGCTACTAAGTACTGAGAGAAAGGCATCCACAGTGAAAACACTTTCATATTGCCAGAAAGAAAAGAGTCTGTTCACTGATGAATTACTTTGGATTATGGTATTAGTTGACTTGCTGCATAAAACAGGTTGTGTGGGATAAGATTTAATTTGAACATAACAGGACATAATCAGAAAATTATTTAAGGTAAAGACACAGCACACTAGCCTCTGTGAAAAAGGAAGTTTACGTAGCAGACTGCAATGATGCGTTGATCCCATCCATGTCTTCCCCAAGGTACTGGGAAAACATGTGCCAAATTAATATTGTCAAGAAACTGACGGCACGGTGTGTGTGGACGGATGAGACACAGATGATGACTCATCGTGGTGTCACTGAATACTGGTAATCCTGCGAAGGCAGCGGCGTTCCAAACTACAGGTGAAGACACAGTGGCTGCGGCACAGATAACAGAGGAGACGATACGAACTGTAAAAACAGTGACTGTATAGGAAGCTATGTTGAGAATTCAGTATGTGTATGAAGATATGTAACTGTCTGATAATGTTTAAGGGGCTCTTAGAACCTCCTGCTCTTATATAGCAACACATCTAACAAGTGCAAATCTACAACCTTGGTCTGAAATTTTTCTTTCCCTATCATGAAATATTCCCCTTTCCTCTGTTTGTTCTGGCTGCAATAAACTTTTCTTTTTTCCATAGACAGTAACATAGAACACGTATATGATAAAATGTTTTTGTGGTAGGTAAAGAAGATGTCGTGGGTGGCCCAAAAATGTCACAGATTCTACAAAAAGTTTATTTACAAAAACAATAATCGCTATTCGTCTACTCTGACGAATAAATGGTAGAAGATTTACAAGTTGGAGGTCACTGGCTGGAGGCCATAGTTTAGGAAACAAGTTTGTCACACAAGTGAAAATGCTAAGCCCCACTGAGACACTCTTGAAGCAAAATTGAAATAAGAAATTAAGTTCTTCCATGTTGCAACATTCCTAGAATTCAACAAACAAATAACTTTCTTCCGTCTATGCACAGAATTAAAGCTCCAATTGTACAGTCTACAATGAGTGTACTACAAGAATAACAGTCAGGACCACAGTCACCGGTCAGTCGGTGGGGCCAGAGTGAACCAGAGCATTGTCCATATTGGTATCAGCTGGTTGGGGTCTAGCTGGATGTCAGAACAGGGTTCCTGACTCGGAGAGATCTGCTGATGGATGGTCGTGCCTAAATACCATCCAGTGGTAGGATATCTTGAGATCTATTTTCGTTCACGTGGATCGTTGAAACAAGTAAGGTCTCATGACCTGGAACCTCTGGCAGTGCTGCTTGGGCCACCTGGTGGAACACTAGGAAATCTGCTTTTGGGCGAGAAGTGGTTTCGTGGCAAGTGGAGACAGTCTTCGACGGAGGGGGTTGGAGCCTTGCATGCGTAAGGTAGTGACATGCTATCCCTCACCCCCCGCCCCCCACCACTCCACCACCCCCCACCTGGAAGTGTTGGAGTGGGTGAAGCCTATCGGATCGTCATCTTGCTGCTTCCAGTCCTCGCAGGTGGCCGGGGAGAGGGCCAGAAACATGTCCATATTCATCATTGTCCGTTCAGAAAGTGTTGGATGATCCATGGGACTGGTTGATGGTAGCAGCTGGGAACAACTTTGATTGATTCTTTGTGGCTTCTCCAGGGTCTCTGTGTCTGGAAAAAGAATGGGTGGTAAGGCTTCTATGTTTGGCTGTTTTCCCTTGCGACGCATTTGGTTAATATGCTCCTGGGAGGCCATGACGTTTGTCAGGGTGTCTTCGGCCATGGCCCCGTCGTGAGGAGTTTTTTTACTGATACTGGGGGCCATTGTTGGTGTCCTGTAAAAAAATAGAGTTCCCAGTAGGATCATGAAGGATACATCGGTGGTGATAGGTTGTCTGTGGCGACTGTTGGTTGACTGATGTATGTAAGATTGGCAGCTGTGACCTATGTGGCAGACAGTGTAATATTTCAGCTGTCAAGGATCTGTCTTATGCACTGTCACGATATGAAGATAGCAACATAGTTAAAGATTTATCCAGAGAGTGATGTCAGTGTAAATCTGACATTCGATATTTGAATGTGGGGACAAATTCTTCTGGGTGCTGTATGTATTAATTGCATACCACTCATTTCACGAGAGGAAATAAAGTGAACTGTAGCCCATTTCCAGCTACCTGGACTTCGGGGAGCCCTTGCGCTGACATAATTCTTGGCAGAGTCTCGATGAAACCTTCCTGGCAGATTAAAACTGTGTGCCGGACCGTGACTCGAACTCGGGACCTTTGTCTTTCGCGGGCAAGTGCTCTACCAACTGAGCTACCCAAGCACGACTCACGTCCCGTCCTCACAGCTTTACTCCTGCCAGTACCTCGTCTCCTACCTTCCAAACTTTACAGAAGCTCTCCTGCGAACCTTGCAGGACCAGCGCTCCTGAAAGAAAGAATATTGCGGAGACATGGCTTAGCCACAGCCTGAGGGATGTTTACAGAATGAGATTTTCACTCTGTAGCGGACTGCGCGCTGATATGAAACTGCCTGGCAGATTAAAACTGTGTGCCGGACCGAGACTCGAACACGAGACCTTTGCCTTTCGCGGGCAAGTGTTCTACCAACTGAGCTGTGAGGACAGGGATTGAGTCGTGCTTGGGCAGCTCAGTTGGTAGAGCAATTGCCCGCGAAAGGCAAAGGTCCCGAGTTCGAGTCTCGGTCTGGCACAGTTTTAATTTGCCAGGAAAGTTTCATATCAGCGCACACACCGCTGCAGGGTGAAAATCTCATTCTGGAAACATCCCACAGGCTGTGGCTAAGCCATGTCTTCGCAATATCCTTTCTTTCAGGAGTGCTAGTCCTGAAAGGTTCGCAGGAGAGCTTTTGTAAGGTTTGGAAGGTAGGAGACGAGGTACTGGCAGGAGTAAAGCTGTGAGGACGGGGCGTGAGTCGTGCTTCGGTAGCTCAGTTGGTAGAGCACTTGCCCGCGAAAGACACATGTCCCGAGTTCGAGTCTCGGTCCGGCACACAGTTTTAATCTGCTAGGAAAGTTTCATATCAGCGCACACTCCGCTGCAGGGTGAAAATCTCATTCTGGAGAGTCTAGATGGTTGACTGGACGACGCAGATGTAACGAAAAACCTACATCAAGAGCTATGAGTCGTATATGGTGGAGAAATGGTCCGGAAAACCCAGGTATAGATCACAGGCAGTGACACACTCGGGGTGGAGTAGGGCCAGCTTTAGTTCTCCGATAGACCTGTCACACGGCAGTAGCGTAAAGTACAAGCATCTGTGTGATGGCGACATCGAGATCGCGGCAGGGGAGATGCTGGCAAGCCAACATTTTGGTAAGGACCACCCCAAAGTGCCACTCATGCAAATGGTTCAAATGGCTCTGAGCACTATGGGACTTAACATCTGAGGCCATCAATCCCCAAGAACTTAGAACTACATAAATATACTAACCTAAGGACATCACACACATCCATGACCGAGGCAGGATTCGAATTGCGACTGTAGCAGTCGCACGGTTCCGGACTGAAGCGCCTAGAACTGCTCGGCCACCGCGGCCGGCTACAGTGCAGCAGAGCCAGGACCTGTTGCTGTGGTCACGTCAGAATAACCACTCTCGAGCGCTGGGTCCCACTGTACAGGAGAAGAACGGTGTGAAGGCTTAAAAACCCCCTTCTTCTGCGCCAGTATGCCCGGATTTCCTGGTTCTTGATGTATATTCGATCAGAGGTTTACCCCCGATGGAAGAACGACGAAGTCAGTGGGTGACCGGGTTGGCTGTGACTGGCCACCTGTGTATCGTCCAGTGGAGGTTGTCTAAGTGAAAACACTTCTGGCTCTTCGAAAAATTATGGGTCCTGACCTGCTGCTAATCAGGGGAGAAGTTCGGCATTAGCATTTTGTGTGGTAGAATGGAACTGGATGATATAACTATTTGCAGATAACAATAATGTCCACCAATGTAAGCGGCGAGCTAACGCCTTGAAAAGGGTTAACAATGGGTTATTATCTGCCAGAAACATGAATTTTCTACTATATACGTAAGTATGAAATTTTTTAGACTGAACATGATGGCCAGTGGCCGGCCCCATGTGGCCGAGCGGTTCTAGGCGCTACGGTCGCAGGTTCGAATCCTGGGCCGGGCATGGGTGTGTGTGATGTCCTTAGGTTAGTTAGGTTTAAGTAGTTCTAAGTTCTAGGGGACTGATGACCTCAGATGTTTAGTCCCATAGTGCTCAGACCCACCTGAACCATTTTTTTTTTATGTCCAGTGCTTCCTTCTAAATTTGACTAAAGTTTCTTTGAGCTACTGCCAGAGTGTTGGAAACGAATACAATGGACCGCTGCATTCTATCGGTAATGTAGGATAAGACTGCTTCCACTCCATAGTCGGTAGCATTTACCATTAAAACGACCGCTTGGGGTGGATCATAACTGGTGAGACATGTGGGTTGGAGGAGGACGAGCTTAAATTCTACGACATCGCTGTCACACGCTGGTGTTCAATTCCACATTACGTTTGTTCTTAGGAAGTTAGGAAGATGTTTTGTGATGCTGCAGCCATTTGTACGAATTTTTGTATTAGCACAGTAGCTCTAGCACTGAATTGAGCTGGCTAATGTCTTTGGTGTGGACAGTTTTTGGACTACCTCTATATAATGTGGCGTGGGATGAGTGCCTGTACTACTGAGCACATGCCCAAAGTTTTGTTCCGGTTCTACAAAGAAGCTACACTTCTCTTTATTGCACCTACGATTTGCTTTCTGGTGGATTGACACAACTGTAATCCTCTGACATTTTGCGTGGTGATGTCCTAACTTCCCACATGTGTATTTTGTCCTGCAATAATGATATCAATGACATGAGTGTCATACAAAACACTGGCTACACGATGACAATTGTTGTCGATGCTACAGTATCTGATATTTTTGTGCCATCTGCCACTCCGTCCTGACTGGTGGTGGATGTCTACATTTGTGGACTGTTTTGGTTGCAAAAACTTGGTATGGGTCTTGGAGAGTTGCTGCTGAAGGCAATGACTATCAAAAGTCCTACTGATGGAAAAAATGGTTAAAAGGAGAGTGCGTCCGTCCGGAATGCGTCATCTGGAGCGTGCAGTGATATCATGTTCCTGAGTAATGAAGCTGCATATGACTGTTTGATGTCCTGATTACTGGACACAAGTATACAGTCCCTGGATAGCTATTGTAGCTATGTAATCCACTTTCTGTATGACTTTATTTTCAGATTGTGATAGCTGAAGGACTTACGTCTATGTTCAGCTATATAAACTTGAGAATCGACATATTCAAGCAAACTTTATTTGACCATGTCCTATGGAAATATATGTTGCCCTGCCTCTTGGTTGTTGTTGTACGAGATAATATATCTCGCGCCCTGCTTAGGCCTACAAAAAAGTGCTCTGCTGCTAGTTACCAGAGCTGCTCTGGACCAGGAAGTTTATTCTTCCAACGGATGCTGTGTACCAGGTAGTGCTACTCCATCCTTGCAATGTAGCTGTCCCACAGTTAGACCATGCAGTCAAATGACTGGAATGAAGGAGCTGCTGTGTGGAACACCTTGGCCATGGCTCAAACTGTGACTTCTCTGTCTGCCAGCAAAACTTCTGCTAATGTCTACTGCCTGAGATATACTGAAAAAAAGAAGGAAAGAAAAAAAAAGAAAAAAAAACTTGTCGCAGTTTGAGATACACGCAAGCCACTGTTAGTGCACACGACAAACTTTTAATAATGTTCATGGCCAGAGTAGAATCGTCCATAGGAGGCACAAAAGAAGTCACCGAATCTTCAAAACGTTTAGGTACGAAAATGACAAACACCATTCGTCTCCAACGAAGAATAATTCAAGATGTACAAGTTGACGGTCAGTGGCTGAATGCCATAGTTAACGACTATGTTTGCCACACAAATGAAAATGCTTACTGACGAGGATGACGCAGCAAGTGCCATAATCCGAATTCCGAGAAACGTGGCTCAGTGGAGGAGGAGTCCAAATAAGCGAACGCGTGTTTTGCCTTATTCATAGATACTGTAAGTAGGCTGTTTATGTTTTCTTATTGGTAACGCCACGTAGCGCTCTATATGAAAAATCACTGGCTGTGCTGTGTGCAGTCTGTGGGTAGTTTGCATTGTTGTCTGCCATTGTAGTGTTGGGCAGTGGCAGCTGGATGTGAACAGCGCGTAGCGTTGCGCAGTTGGAGGTGAGCCGCCAGCAGTGGTGGTTGTGGGGAGAGAGATGGCGGAGTTTTGAAATTTTTAAAACTGGATGTCATGAACTGCTATGTATATTATGAGTTTTCAACATTATTAAGGTAAATACATTGTTTGTTCTCTATTAAAATCTTTCATTTACTAACTATGCCTATCAGTAGTTAGTGCCTTCCGTAGTTTGAATCTTTTGTTTAGCTGGCAGTAGTGGCGCTCGCTGTATTGCTGTAGCTTGAGTAACGAAGATTTTTGTGAGGTAAGTGATTTATGAAAGGTATAGTTTAATGTTAGTCAGGGCCAGTCTTTTGTAGGGTTATCGAAAGTCAGATTGCGTTGCGCAAAAAATATTGTGTGTCAGTTTAAGCACAGTGATGTAAAATTTGTTCAAAGGGGACGTTTCATATGTCGACCCTTAGCCGAGGATACCTCACTGGAATCTTCTGATTTTTTCTTGTAGTTTGTGTAATTAGTGTAGCTATTGTTTATTGCTAGCGCGTAATAATAGAGAGAATCTCCTTTGTAGTTGCAGTCTTTCATTGTTGTTGCGGCATGCATGTAGATTTGCACCAAGTACTTCGCAGCTGCGCTTGCAATTAACTAGATATTATTTTCAGTGTTTTCTTATTTTGCTCTTCAAGTTGTGCTTTTCTGTGATATCGTGTGAAATATTGTGACAATAATGGCGTGTGAAAAACGTAACACTAGGTTCCAAAGTAAACTGAGGAACGACAGCGATGACGAAAGCAGTGTGTTAGCGCCACCGTGTAATGAATTAACTAATGTTCAAAGTAGTAATTTGGTAATTGTGCATAGGGAAATGGAGCGAGCGGCAAACAATGGTGCAGACAGTGAAACAATTAGTGAACAGGGAAGCGTTATCGATGGATCGGTCGGCAACAGCCCGCCTCAGGAATCGGGAATGACAGGGCACAATTTTGCAAATACTGCAGATTCAGGTTTTGGGTCCTCACCGTTTTCTCAAATAAGTCAAGACACATTTTCTGCTTGTCAAAATGTGAATGTTGCCGGTGCAACTTCACTGCCAAATAGCACTGAGGAACATGTTTCAGACACCAGTGCACTGTTATTACAGTTAATGCAACAAATGGGACAAAGGCTACAAAAGTTAGACACAACGCTTGAACAAAATCAGAAACAAATGGGAGAAAATCTTCAAAAGTTAGACACAATGGAACAAAATGGAACAATACCAGAGACAAACACAGCAACAGTTAGACACAATGGAACAAAATCAGAGACAAACACAGCAAAAGCTTCAAAAGTTAGACACCACACTTGAATAGACACAAGAAGATTTAACTACTGAGTTACATAACATTGAATCGAAATGTCAAAAAGTCTGTAATGATGTAAAAACACAAATTTGTGAACATTTTCAACCTATTTTTTCGCGGCATGAAAATGCATTACAGAATCACGAAGCAGCCATAAAAGAACTGCAAACTATTGTTGATGAAAATCATGAGACCTTGCAAGCTAAAATTGACTCAGTTGCATCTACCGATTCGGTTATGCAACTTGCAAAAACTCACGAAAAGTTAAAGGACACAGTAGATACTCTGAAAATTGGTTCAGAAAAACACATGGAGGAAATTAGTTCATTATCAGAGAAAGTAGTTGAACTTTCGGATCAGCTAAATAATTTATCTAGGAAGGTAGATGATAATCTGAATGACACAGAAGAGTGCGAACAAATTAGGAAATTCGAACAAAATCAGAATCAAATTAATACGCAACACCAAAGAGAAATCCGGGAAGTACAAGATGAGCTGACACAGGTAATACAAGAATTACGTATTTCAGAGGACACTCGCGCCCCAACACAGGATGAGGGACATAGAAATACGGAACAGCCACAAAATAATAACACAGCGCATTTCGGAAATTATGAAAGAAATTGGCAAGGTGCACCGAATTTTGAAACGGAACCGCCGAAACGACATAACAATGACCGATATGCGACTCGCCGACATGATGTCTTTGACTATAAGCTGTTCATTACTACACATAAATTCAAAACATTTAAGAATTCTGCCAACTACATTCATCCACAAGTGCGGCTCCATCAATTCTCTCATTGTTTTCCCCCCAACTGGTCATTAGAGCACAGATTAGAATTTATGTGTGGCTACTTGGAGAATGAACCAGCTGTAAGAATGCGACCGGTCATTCACGATTGTCACAATGAAGGAGATTTTTATC
This sequence comes from Schistocerca serialis cubense, assembly GCF_023864345.2. NCBI lineage: Eukaryota > Metazoa > Arthropoda > Insecta > Orthoptera > Acrididae > Schistocerca > Schistocerca serialis. The sequence goes on along the minus strand of NC_064644.1, from coordinate 487,647,852 downwards.
ATGCCTTCCTCTCAGCATATTGGTCTCAAGCTACACAAGACCGAGTAAAACATAGCATCATAATGTTGAAACATTTCGAACAATCTGAATTTTCCAGTCTTGTGAAATATTTTGAAGACATGTTACACAAGAATCAGTATCTTTCAAACCCATATAGCCCCTCAGAACTTATCTGCATTTGCTTAATCAAATTGCCTGAACATATACGACATATTATTTTAGCAGGACGTTGCAAAGACGACATTGAAGCTTTTCAAGGACTCTTACAAGAATTAGAAATTGACACTGACAATCGCGGAACACGAAAACAGGAACACAACAATTTCAGGTCACATCCGTCGCAATTCCGCGATGAAAGAAATAATAACTGGACACGACAAGGCTATTCTCACAACACAAATCGTGACCAAAACAGATACCACCCATATGACAACCGTTGGCAGAGTAGTAATAATTACAGGGAAAGATCACCTCTCCGCAGTAATGACTATCACAGAGACAATCAGAGAAACAGATAATATGGGAACCAAAATAAATATTATCAAGGGAGACAGTATAACTTTAGACGCAACGGACCAGCGCCATCTGGAATCTACCGACAAAACGACAGACCTGAATTCCATCAGAACTGGCGGGCTTCAAACAGGGCAAGGCCTTCTTGTCAAGGTGAATTTGTAGAAGTTAGGTCTCCAAACCCCAATAACGACACGCGCCAACAAAGAGGCAGACAATGACTCGCGCCGCAGGCAGCCACCTGCGCCGGCTGGCTCAGAGAAAAATAACACAGACGCTAACGTTGAGAAAAGATTTAGCATTCCTTTCAGACGTATACCACATGATAATTGCGTTGCGTAACGACTATCAGCCTTCTATACTTAGAACATATACTGGTACTGCTAATGAGATTTTAATGTAACATTTTGGTTTACCTGAAAATACATTCTGGATTTAAAGTACTTTCTGTGAGATACCAGATGACACAGTGGTTAGTTTATGTGACAGCTACACGATTTTATCACGACGCGACTAACGAGTGACAATTTACAATGTTGGTTTTTCAGTGTTTCTGTTTTATATCTGCACAGTTTTTCTGTATTATTCCGGAAAGTAAAACATGTTTTACTAGTAACTTTTGTGGTATAACTACAATGAAACAGCCTTTTTCGTAGCACAACAATACTTTACATTATAGTACTTTCTTGTTCACGGTAAGGTACGTAATAACTACGATATCTATACGCAAAGCATTTCACTTTTGTTTATCATGAGGTAAGTGCATTGGCTTCTGCACAACTTAGCTTTCGGAGGATGATAACTACGACATTTCCACAGAGATTATCTTACAACAAGACGCACAGTTTAGCGCTACAGTACACGTATTTGAGTGATTAATTTTGTACTTAAAACATTTATTTTTTAAAGATATTTGAAGTACAATGATACAAATGTTTTCTGTGATACATTTCATTCCATTGCTGTAATCTGTAACACCTGAGGGTATAATTACATTAATCCTCAGGGGGGTACACGCTTACTTTGTGTATCATGTGTGTGGCAAGCACAAGGAGTCCTAGCTAATATGGTATTTGCTTATACAACTTTACACATCGGTACCATATTTCTCTAACACATCAATTACACAGCTATCTGATCATTTAACTGAGAGAGACAAACATTTATTTTACTACATCAGTGACAGATGTTTACGTAATTACACCGTTGGATAACTTCACACTTACGAAATTGTATTTTGTCTGTACTTTGTGAACTGTTCATATTTTTCGGAGCCATTGTGATACTATGAGAGCTTTGAATGATGTATTTGGTATGGGATCATGATTTTTAAAGTATGTTTGAGGTAGATGACACTATTGAAATGAGCAGAGAATTTTTTTTAGGTTTTGAAATTATTGCAGAAAGCTACGACGATTTTGAGATTTGACTGAGGTGTTATGATGTTATTTTTACGACGACAATGTGTATTATGCTACTGAGGTATGTTTATGATCAATAAGCTGATGCTGTATGAGGAATTTGATTATGCTACGTATTTGTTTGATGAAATATTGAAGAAGTGTCGACGAATATGTATATGTGTAATAAGGTAAGGAATAATGAGTAGTGGGTAGGGACTCTGGTTTGTGAAAAAGGTTGTTGGAAACCAAGAATCGTACTTTAAGAGTTATGAAATGTGTGTAAATGCGTGAATGTATCACAACGTCGGCGAAAATTTTTGGACACTGTTATATTTATAGGATTTTGTTTCTACGCACTTGTAACGCATATTTTCGACCTGTAAAATTTTTTATGTGAGACTGTCACTGTTGCGTAACTGGTGTCGTAAATATTTCGGTAAGAAAGCTAAGTGACCTTGATGTAATGCGTTGTGGCGCCCAGCTGGGCCAGCCGCCTGGAGAAAAAGCCATTAGGTGGAGAAAAAAAGAGGCCATTAACCTCGCTTATGACATTCCTTTGTAGAAAGCATCGCAAATACGTCACGCTCATTACTTGGAAACATATCATACTTTCTGATATTTACTGAAATGCCTAATGAAATGACAATAAATAGTTTGTCTACACAGCTGATTATGACTACTGTCTTTCTAGATGAGAGATTTTTTTTACTACTTATGAAATGCCACATGACTATTGAATGATGTTCTTATGCTTTTCTTTGTACATAGTTGCTTATTTCATTTGATATCTAGTTTCTAGCTGCACTGCAGCATTGGTTAAAATAAAATTTTATAGATGTACTAATATAAATATTTTCTGTCTACAGATCGAGTAAATAATAATTTTTTCAAAAAAATGAGGGAGCGCAAAAAGACATTTACCTTCACAGGAACTGCATTCATAATTTTCTTATCAAGTACTTGGTAATTTCTTTTGTAGAATAAATTGTGATGCATCACTCTAGTGTTAAGATGTGACATAGGTATTAGACATGGCCATTTTTAGTGTAATATTTTTTCTACTTGAACTTCGTCATGTTTAGGTATAAGTTATTTCATTTGCTGCTGCTGTTTGCCAGGCATAGTGCTACTGAATTTTAATTTGTGTTACTCTGCTAAGCCAATTTACTACTGATTTATTTTTCTTGTTTGCTGCTCATTGCCTTATATTAGTTGTAATTTATGCTGCTTGCTTTGCCATTTGTATTTTTAATCATTGCTGTTTGTGTTAATTGTTTTGTGCTGCTGCATTGCCTCGTCCCTTAGTTTAGCATCTGAGCTCAGTAGATTTAAGTTAGCTTAAGAGGGGGTAGACTATATAAGAAACTAACTATGATGAATTGGAAGAAATGCATTTAGAAGCTATAAGAAAATGGTTTGGTCAAAAAGTATTTTGAAAGAGGATATGAACCAAAAAAGTAGGGTTTAGGGACAACAGGTTTAGGTAGGATTTTCTTGGAAATAAATGATGAGGTAAGATAAAGGAAAATAAATAATGAGGTAAGAAATATGTGAACATATAAATACAGAAAGCATGCTTGGATAGGATTTTTTTGGTGGAAACAAATGTTGAAATAAGACTAAAAATCTATGGAATGAAGTTTTAGGTTGGACTGCAGTACCAAATGTTACACTGAAAACAAACCCTGTCCTTTCCTTTTGTGTTATCCCCCTATCTGTTTGTGTACCCTTGTGTATTTGTTTTCTTCCTGTCTCTGTGTACTGTTTCATAGAATTTTTTTTCTCTTCTAATACTAAGCTACATTCACTATGATGAGGAATACTGTTATCCTCAAATATAATTTGCATTAATAATATGTTATTTACTTCATAAAGATGTTTAGACATTATTTATTCTGTTTTGTTTTAATGCTCATGTGTGAAGTTGATGTTTCAAAAGTTATTCTGATCTTTTATGTAGGTACTTATAATTCCTGTCACAGCGATGTATATGTCTATTTCTATTCTTTTGTAAAGCCTGTTTTACTACAAATGTTATCTGTATTGTTATGTTCTTTAATGATGTATTTTGTACCTTTGTAATTGTATTCTTATGTTATAAAATTGTAATTGACACCAGTTCATCAAATTAAGTAACTTGTAACTTACACTGCACACGTTTCTGTTGGTCATAGTATACGGACAATATGTGAGAAGTAGGGACTGTTAGTGTTTGCACGTGTGTTAATAATTCAGCAACGGACTGGATAACAGCATTGCTGGTTGTAAGGACATTCCAAAAAGTTTTGTGAGTACACAAGTGGTGGTTTATGGACTTGCTGTATTGTCCGCAAGACTCTTCGATGGTGATTGTGCACCTGCCTAGTCGCAACAGATGGCTGCTGGCCGTCTCTACAAGGACTACAGTGGGTCTGCATCTTTGATGGCCCACCAGTACCATTATTTCTACATGGACTACAGTGGGTCTGCATCTTTGATGGCCCACCAATACCATTAATTCTACAAGGACTGCAGTGGGTCTGCACCTTTGGTGGCCCACCAATACTGTAATCTCTACCAGGACTACAGTGGGTCTACTCTGTGATGACCTACCTACCAATATTCTTCAAAACTTCGACTGACTCTGCTGTGGGTTTGCTCTGTTGTGGCGCATTACCTGTCTGCATGTCGAGAGTCAGCACTGTCTTTCCGTTGGAAGGTCAACACTACTTCTGTGTGCATTTTCTTTTACTGCTCAGACTTTGAGAAAAACACTGCAATTTTAATGTGACGAATGATGAGGACTGTCTTTATGGACTGTGAGAAAATTTTAGCTTTCGACCAACATTGTATTAATAAGTGTGTGCATTTGATATCTTTGTTATTGTAATTATGAAAAATTTTATCAAATCACTATTGGCCACTGACCAAAACAATTTGTAAAATTTTTTGTGGGGAGCATGGGGGCTATGTAAGTAGGCTGTTTATGTTTTCTTATTGGTAACGCCACGTAGCGCTCTATATGAAAAATCACTGGCTGTGCTGTGTGCAGTCTGTGGGTAGTTTGCATTGTTGTCTGCCATTGTAGTGTTGGGCAGTGGCAGCTGGATGTGAACAGCGCGTAGCGTTGCGCAGTTGGAGGTGAGCCGCCAGCAGTGGTGGTTGTGGGGAGAGAGATGGCGGAGTTTTGAAATTTTTAAAACTGGATGTCATGAACTGCTATGTATATTATGAGTTTTCAACATTATTAAGGTAAATACATTGTTTGTTCTCTATTAAAATCTTTCATTTACTAACTATGCCTATCAGTAGTTAGTGCCTTCCGTAGTTTGAATCTTTTATTTAGCTGGCAGTAGTGGCGCTCGCTGTATTGCTGTAGCTTGAGTAACGAAGATTTTTGTGAGGTAAGTGATTTATGAAAGGTATAGGTTAATGTTAGTCAGGGCCATTCTTTTGTAGGGTTATCGAAAGTCAGATTGCGTTGCGCTAAAAAATATTGTGTGTCAGGATAAGCACAGTCTTGAATATAATTGTTCAAAGGGGGCGTTTCAATACTCGACTGTTTTTAAGAAAACTGCACTCAAATTTTCGTTGTAATTTAAATGCCTTCTAGTGCGTGGTAGTTCAGCGCAACTGGTGGCGTACTGGCTAGGTTCGCGGCTTTTCAATTCCGAGTCCCATGTTCGAAACCCTGTCATTATGTTTACTTACTTATTTTTTTCATTTATCTGTTCATGTCCGTAGAAGGTTACGACACGAATTTTCCTTATCCAGTTAGTGGATGCAAGGGCATTACGTTAGCCGTAAAATTACAATTAGGTTTCCCAGTAAGTGTCATTCATCTGTTATACAAAACATGCGTGTATAGTATTTTCAGTGGTTTAGAATTTTCTAAATTTATGTGTCCTTACATTTCATTCTGATATAAATTCTTAGTTGTTTCATTTTATTGTTCAGCAAGATTTAGTGCTTTCCGTTTTAGGATGCCTATCGTAGAAACATTTGAAACATAGAAATTCCGAATGCCTTAACTTCGTGCCAGGGCTGGTTTGCCCTAACGACATTTTGTCGTATGAATCTCACTAAGGGGAAGGTACGTCTTTAATGTTAATGATGATGTCATGGCAAATCACCCATAATAATTAACTTTTTCGAAAACTGGCGCTTCGAAACGACTATGAGTCAAGATGCACCACACAAATTTCACCGAAAACAATGTCAAATAATTTTTCCCATTCATTTATTGCCTCTGTACTCTCTTTTTTAAAATTCTTGCACTAGACATGAAATCAGTAGACGAAAAAGGATAACGTTATTTCAGTGTAGAGTCGAAAAAATTTGTGCAGAAATCTTCTACGGAAATGAAAAACAAGAATACAAATTATAGTCAGGTTTCGAAGACGGAAGGCGAAAGAATAAAGCCGCGACGGTAGGCACTGTGACACTGCTTCGGTTGGACTGTTTATTCTCGAAAAGGCACATTATTAAACTGAAAAACATTGGCTATCTTTTTCTCAGAATCGGTCAAATATCTCCTGATAAATTAGACATGTGTTCGCTTATGTTGACTCTCTTCCACTGAGCGAAGTTTCAAGGACACCAGGTTTTGGAAATTGCCATGCTTTTCTCGTGAGACCGTCTTGGAGTAAAACTCAAATAAGTTTTAAGTTCTTCTGCCTATGCACAGAGTTAAATTTCAGCAGTAGTCTTAAGTTCTTGTGTTTATGTACAGAGTTAAAGTTCCCTTGAAACAGTCTACAGTCACTGTACTACAAGAATAATTTAAGCAAAGTTTTATTAAGTCCACAGCCACGATGACAGACCTACCGGCAGCGTCGCAGCGACCCAGGGAATTGTTCGTAGCGGCGGCGGCTGGCTGCTCGACCTGAATGTCCAAACTACAGGCTTTGGTCGGAGTGCAAACTGTAATCCCGGCTCGGAATGAAACGCCGATAGATGACCGTACACCGGTCCAAATATCGTCCAGCGGCAGGTCATCTTGTGATCTATTCTCGGTCATGTGGATCGTGGAACCTAGTAGTTTCCCGTGACTTGTTACGGTGCCGCTGGGACAGCCTATTAAAGCAACAGGAAATCTGCCTTTGCCTGGTTGCCTGGAATTCACACAACCCTCGACACTGGAGTGTAAGATGTGTTGTCGGCCCAGCAGGCGTAACGTCGCTACATACATATAGTGTAAGTGCAGAATGAAACTGTCAGTGCAGTAATAGTTTAAATATAGGTATAATTTTTTTAAGATAGCACTGGCCCCTTTTGGAATTGACGTTTTTATCATTCCATTATAGCGATTTCGACTTTTGAGCCATTATCCAATCCAGCGTATCGGTGAAACTGAGAACAATAAGTCGTGTAAACGATAAAAAGTATGACAGAATGCGGTTAACGGATCATATTTGAAAACAAAAAATCATGTAGCATTACTTACGATAACAGTACATGTCAGCCATGTCTTCATAATATGTCACAGTGACAAATTTACTTTTTTCCTTTATTGTTGTTTCACTCCCTTGTGACTAACAGCGCGCAGTTAGTTCTATAAACCTCCGCTCTACAATGAAACCGCTCTCCAGTGAAAAACAATATGTAACATACACAAAGATGAAGAACAATACATTTAAAAGATGAGTATTTAGCAATGTTTTTAAAGTTTAATAAAACGGCCTGTACCTCTAATCTAACAAATTTTCAGGCAATCCTGGTTCAGCCGTCTAGTTAAAATATATGGAATTCCGATTGACAGATGGTCACAATGAAGGTGAAATAAAGAATTAACTTACGTTTACAGTTCTTTCTGAAACTACAGTAGATGCTTTCTGTTGTCAACCTGCATTTCTCCACAGCAGGCATATGTTTTGTCGAGGATCAGTTCTTGGAGCTGCTCGTTACTTCCATAAGCGCTCAGCAGTGTCCATTTGTCGACCGTTCTACCAGAATTTAGAATGTAAAAAGTGTCACTGACAGACTGAAAGAAATTTGGCATTTCCTCTTCTGCTGGCTACAGATAACGAAATGCAGAATGAAATTTTCGCTCTGCATCGGAGTGTGCGCTGATATGAAACTTCCTGGAATATTGAAACTGGGTGCCGGACCGTGATGCGAACTCGGGTCTTTTGCCTTTCGTGGTTCGAGTCTCAGTCCGCGTCACAGTTTTAATCTGGCAGGAAGTTTCGTTAGATAACGAATTGCTTGAGCAATTATATGATAAAACAGTTACAAGGCTAGATATAGACGTTGCCGCAATCTACCTTTGACATCGAGATGAAACTACACTCCTGGAAATGGAAAAAAGAACACATTGACACCGGTGTGTCAGACCCACCATACTTGCTCCGGACACTGCGAGAGGGCTGTACAAGCAATGATCACACGCACGGCACAGCGGACACACCAGGAACCGCGGTGTTGGCCGTCGAATGGCGCTAGCTGCGCAGCATTTGCGCACCGCCCCCGTCAGTGTCAGCCAGTTTGCCGTGGTATACGGAGCTCCATCGCAGTCTTTAACACTGGTAGCATGCCGCGACAGCGTGGACGTGAACCGTATGTGTAGTTGACGGACTTTGAGCGAGGGCGTATAGTGGGCATGCGGGAGGCCGGGTGGACGTACCGCCGAATTGCTCAACACGTGGGGCGTGAGGTCTCCACAGTACATCGATGTTGTCGCCAGTGATCGGCGGAAGCTGCACGTGCCCGTCGACCTGGGACCGGACCGCAGCGACGCACGGATGCACGCCAAGACCGTAGGATCCTACGCAGTGCCGTAGGGGACCGCACCGCCACTTCCCAGCAAATTAGGGACACTGTTGCTCCTGGGATATCGGCGAGGACCATTCGCAACCGTCTCCATGAAGCTGGGCTACGGTCCCGCACACCGTTAGGCCGTCTTCCGCTCACGCCCCAACATCGTGCAGCCCGCCTCCAGTGGTGTCGCGACAGGCGTGAATGGAGGGACGAATGGAGACGTGTCGTCTTCAGCGATGAGAGTCGCTTCTGCCTTTGTGCCAATGATGGTCGTATGCGTGTTTGGCGCCGTGCAGGTGAGCGCCACAATCAGGACTGCATACGACCGAGGCACACAGGGCCGACACCCGGAATCATGGTGTGGGGAGCGATCTCCTACACTGGCCGTACACCACTGGTGATCGTCGAGGGGACACTGAATAGTGCACGGTACATCCAAACCGTCATCGAACCCATCGTTCTACCATTCCTAGACCGGCAAGGGAACTTGCTGTTCCAACAGGACAATGCACGTCCGCATGTATCCCGTGCCACCCAACGTGCTCTAGAAGGTGTAAGTCAACTACCCTGGCCAGCAAGATCTCCGGATCTGTCCCCCATTGAGCATGTTTGGGACTGGATGAAGCGTTGTCTCACGCGGTCTGCACGTCCTGCACGAACGCTGGTCCAACTGAGGCGCCAGGTGGAAATGTCATGGCAAGCCATTCCACAGGACTACATCCAGCATCTCTACGATCGTCTCCATGGGAGAATAGCAGCCTGCATTGCTGCGAAAGGTGGATATACACTGTACTAGTGCCGACATTGTGCATACTCTGTTGCCTGTGTCTATGTGCCTGTGGTTCTGTCAGTGTGATCACGTGATGTATCTGACCCCAGGAATGTGTCAATAAAGTTTCCCCTTCCTGGGACAATGAATTCACGGTGTTCTTATTTCAATTTCCAGGAGTGTATGTCAGTTTGGGGCACATTTCAGGTTCTGCATTATCTAATAATATGAGTTTCTCGATTGGCGCTTTATTAATCACGTCCCCACCGGAAGGCTTTATGCCGTCGTCAAGAAAGTGTATACGAAATATTTTGTACAAGTGAGGGACAACTGAAAATATCCACACGTTTTCTGCAGTGTCCTGCGGATGCACGGAGATCGGTTTTGAGATTTTCGGTTGTTGTCTTTAGGGTTGTCGGTTTTTGCATTTAGATACATCTGGAGGTCATCAGCGTACATGTGGTACTTGCAGTAGGACAAAGCTGATGACATACGATGCAAAGAGTATAGGATCTCATAGTGATTCCTTGCGGACACCTGATTCTATCTGCCTCTATAGTGACTTTATGGTGCCAGATATGACTCGTTACTACCAACACGTCAGGTATGAACGAAAGCATTTGCATTGAATTTGAGGAGAAATTTAGGCTGCTAAGTGTGGCAAGTTAATGTCGATGTTGACAATATCAAAGGCTTTGCTGATGTCTGAAAAGCACATGATAGTCTCCTCTTGTGCATCCATGGCGAGCTTCAGGTCGTGCTTTAACTTTATTAAGGGAAGTGTGCTGCGATGTTTACAGAAACCTAATTGGTAGTCATCTAGCAGGTTATTTGTGTGTATTTTCTAAGACTTTGGACAGTGCAGGAAGAATACAAATAGGTCGGTAATCAGTGGGTGCTGTGGCAAAGTCTTTTTTATGTAGTAACTTAACTTGTCCCTATTTGCAGGTCTTGTAATTAAGGAGCGGTTGAAGATATCTGTAATAGTGGGCACTAGTGGTTCAGTGATAAGCTTCATCATTTGAACTATGATGCCATCGTGTGCAGTAGATGATGATCTGATATGCACGTTGTCTTCTTTCATGGCGTTGCAAGCAACATTCTGTAGACAGAATTCTCCATTGCTAGAATCGGTTGCCCCTACGAAGTCGATTGCGATTGTACATAACGTGAATTACCAGTTAAAGTCATCGGCTGGGACAGATGGACCAGGTGCAGCTCTTACTTTACCTATACCAAGACCACTCAGGTTTTTCTGTTGGACAGTTGGTCTGTTACTCTTGTCGGTTAATGTATGGACATGCCTGAATTTCGCATTTCTCACAGCTTGGCTGAATCTGTTCAGTTCTGCTTGTATGCAATATGATTTTTAGGTGTAGGCGCAGAATGTATGCTCGAAATGCAGCGTCTCTGAGGTTCATGAGCTGTTTTAGTTCTTGAGTTAGCAAGGTGCAATTTTCATTTTTAATTTTTCAATCTACAGGCGAGTTTATTTGTGATATAGTTGAGTAAGTCAGGTAGTAAATCAATGAAATTTTTCGTTTGTGTTCGAGAAAGGAATAGAAGATGTCCCCCAAACTATTTATTATGCCTCAGATGCAGGATAAGATAAGTTAATGCGTTAGAAGTCTCCGTATGTAGTTATTTGAGGTTTCTATCAGTGACATTTTAGCGAGTACATCATGAATCTTATGTCATGGGCAGACATGCTAGGTGCAGATAACAGAGAGGCAAAAATTACTCTGTTTGTGGTTTTCGTTGAAAATACATCTATGAGGATGAGACTATTTTTTGTATGATGACTAGGAGCAAACTGAAGCAGTGACAGGTTTCAAAAAAAATGCATCCACTTGAATTTCGTACTGGAAAGACTACTGTATGGCAAATTTATGTTAGTGTCACCATCTATACTGTATGCTCGTATGTCGATTCGAAACTTGAAAGAGCATATTCGAAGCATGCAAACCCACCTACTTAAACAAGTTTGTAAAGGACACATACCATGTGCTTTCTATTAAGAGATTTGATCTCTATGAACATACGGTATATTTAATTTGTTTATCTTCAGTACTGTTGGATGTATGTAGCACAGAAGACGATAATCAGTGCGTGTGCATGCTCCTACTGCACCCCTACGTCTGTTACATATGTTTGTTGTTGTTGTTGTGGTCTTCAGTCCTGAGACTGGTTTGATGCAGCTCTCCATGCTAATCTATCCTGTGCAAGCTTCTTCATCTCCCAGTACCTATTGCAATCTACACCCTTCTGAATCTGCTTAGTGTATTCATCTCTTGGTCTCCCTCTACGATTTTTACCCTCCACGCTGCCCTCCAATGTTAAATTTGTGATCCCTTGATGCCTCAGGACATGTCCTATCAACCGATTCCTTCTTCTAGTCAAGTTGTGCCACAAACTTCTCTTCTCCCCAATCCTATTCAGTACCTCCTCATTAGTTACGTGATCTACCTATCTAATCTTCAACATTATTCTGTAGCACCACATTTCAAAAGCTTCTATTCTCTTCTTGTCCAAACTATTTATTGTCCATGTTTCACTTCCATACATGGCTACACTCCATACAAATACTTTCAGAAACGACTTCCTGACACTTAAATCTATACTCGATGTTAAGAAATTTCTCTTCTTCAGAAACGCTTTACTTGCCATTGCCAGTCTACATTTTATATCCTCTCTACTTCGACCATCATCATTTATTTTGCTCCCCAAATAGCAAAACTCCTTTACTACTTTAAGTGTCTCATTTCCTAAACTAATTCCCTCTGCATCACCCGACTTAATTCGACTACATTCCATTATCCTTGTTTTACTTTTGTTGATGTTCATCTTTTATCCTCCTTTCAAGACCCTATCCATTCCGTTCAACTGCTCTTCCAAGTCCTTTGCTGTCTCTGACAGAATTACAATGTTATCGGCGAACCTCAAAGTTTTTATTTCTTCTCCGTGGATTTTAATACCTACTCCGAATTTTTCTTTTGTTTCCTTCACTACTTGCTCAATATACAGATTGAATAACATCGGGGAGAGACTACAACCCTGTCTCACTCCCTTCCCAACCACTGCTTCCCTTTCATGTCCATCGACTCTTATAACTACCATCTGGTTTCTGTACAAATTGTAAATAGCCTTTCGCTCCCTGTATTTTACCCCTGCCACCTTCAGAATTTGAAAGAGAGTATTCCAGTCAGCATTGTTAAAAGCTTTCTCTAAATCTACAAATGCTAGAAGCGTAGGTTTGCCCTTCCTTAATGTAGCTTCTAAGATAAGTCGTAGGGTCAATATTTCGTTGAAAATACATCTATGAGGATGAGACTATTTTTTTTATGATGACTAGGAGCAAACTGAAGGTTTGACAGGTTTCAAGAAAAATGCATCCGCTTGAATTTCGTACTGGAAAGACTACTGTATGGCAAATTTATGTTAGCGTCACCATCTATAACTGTATGCTCAATAGAGGAAAGTCCACTGGACCTGACGGGATACCAATTCGATTCTACACTGAGTACGCGAAAGAACTTGCCCCCCTTCTAACAGCCGTGTACCGCAAGTCTCTAGAGGAACGGAGGGTTCCAAATGATTGGAAAAGAGCACAGATAGTCCCAGTCTTCAAGATGGGTCGTCGAGCAGATGCGCAAAACTATAGACCTATATCTCTTACGTCGATCTCTTGTAGAATTTTAGAACATGTTTTTTGCTCGCGTATCATGTCATTTCTGGAAACCCAGAATCTACTATGTAGGAATCAACATGGATTCCGGAAACAGCGATCGTGTGAGACCCAACTCGCCTTATTTGTTCATGAGACCCAGAAAATATTAGATACAGGCTCCCAGGTAGATGCTATTTTTCTTGACTTCCGGAAGGCGTTCGATACAGTTCCGCACTGTCGCCTGATAAACAAAGTAAGAGCCTACGGAATATCAGACCAGCTGTGTGGCTGGATTGAAGAGTTTTTAGCAAACAGAACACAGCATGTTGTTATCAATGGAGAGACGTCTACAGACGTTAAAGTAACCTCTGGCGTGCCACAGGGGAGTGTTATGGGACCATTGCTTTTCACAATATATATAAATGACCTAGTAGATAGTGTCGGAAGTTCCATGCGGCTTTTCGCGGATGATGCTGTAGTATACAGAGAAGTTGCAGCATTAGAAAATTGTAGCGAAATACAGGAAGATCTGCAGCGGATAGGCACTTGGTGCAGGGAGTGGCAACTGACCCTTAACATAGACAAATGTAATGTATTGCGAATACATAGAAAGAAGGATCCTTTATTGTATGATTATATGATAGCGGGACAAACACTGGTAGCAGTTACTTCTGTAAAATATCTGGGAGTGTGCGTACGGAACGATTTGAAGTGGAATGATCATATAAAATTAATTGTTGGTAAGGCGGGTACCAGGTTGAGATTCATTGGGAGAGTGCTTAGAAAATGTAGTCCATCAACAAAGGAGGTGGCTTACAAAACACTCGTTCGACCTATACTTGAGTATTGCTCATCAGTGTGGGATCCGTACCAGGTCGGGTTGACGGAGGAGATAGAGAAGATCCAAAGAAGAGCGGCGCGTTTTGTCACCAGGTTATTTGGTAACCGTGATAGCGTTACGGAGATGTTTAATAAACTCAAGTGGCAGACTCTGCAAGAGAGGCGCTCTGCATCGCGGTGTAGCTTGCTCGCCAGGTTTCGAGAGGGTGCGTTTCTGGATGAGGTATCGAATATATTGCTTCCCCCTACTTATACCTCCCGAGGAGATCACGAATGTAAAATTAGAGAGATTAGAGCGCACACGGAGGCTTTCAGACAGTCGTTCTTCCCGCGAACCATACGCGACTGGAACAGGAAAGGGAGGTAATGACAGTGGCACGTAAAGTGCCCTCCGCCACACACCGTTGGGTGGCTTGCGGAGTATCAATGTAGATGTAGATGTAGAAACTTGAAACATATGTTGTGTCTTAGAAATATGTAGACGTTTAGATTTACCAAACTCGTGAGTATTCTAGGTTTGAGCCAGGTCTCTGACACAAGTATTACATGGATATCTACGTCTTAAAGTATATAGAGAAAGTCGTCAAGATGAACTTGGAGGGATTGGAAATTTGCATGTGCAATATGGAGCGTGGCACGCTCAGGTACAAAGTAAGGGAGGATGCCGCTGGTGGACTTTATCGACGCATGGTCAGTGATGGCGAGGGAACAGTGCATAGCGATGCACGCCGAGGTAGGGGCGCAGGTTCCTGGAAGTGATAGTGGCAGGTACCTCCAGGGAGGAGTGAGGTTTAGTGGCCAAGGCCGGTGGGCTTTCCGGTGCTCGTTAGATAGCTGACGGTCGACAGGAAAGTTAACGCACTAAATAGAGCTAGAGTGATATGAGCACAACAGAACTGAAAACAAGATAAATGGAATAAAAACAGAGTGTACTATCAATGGCCCTAATGATGAGAACAAAAAATATATTGCGTCGAAGGAAACGATTTATTGACAAATAGTCAACACGGATTCAGAAAATAGTACTCTTGTGAAACACAATTAGCCCTTTATTCTCACGAAGTAGTGAGTGCTTTTGACAAGGGATGTCAAACAGATTCATTTTTTAGATATCCACAAGGCTTTCGACTCCTTACGTCACAAGCTTCTGATCAAATTGTGTGCCTATGGAGTATGGCCTGAGTTTTGTGACTGAATTCGAGGTTTCCTGTCATAAATATAATGGATGGAAAGTCATCGAGTAAACGGTAGTAATATCTGTCGTTCCCAAAGGAAGTGTAATTTACTTGGTCTACTTGAACGACATAGAAGACAATCTGAGCAGCTTTCTCAGATTTTTTGCAGGTGATATAGTCGTTATTAAAGTCATCAGATCATCAAAAGCAGTTGCATAATGATTTATACAAGATATCTTTATGGTGAGAAAAGTGGCAATTGACTCTAAATTATGAAAAGAGTGAAGTCATCCACATGAGTGCTAAAAGAAATCTGTTAAACGTCGGATGCGTGATAAATCGCAGAAATTTAAAGGCTGTAAATGCAACTAAAACCTTAGGAATTACAATTACGAATAACTTAAATTATGAAGCGAGGTGGTGCAGTGGTTAGCACATTGGACTTGCATTTGGAAGGGTGACAGTTGAAATCCGCATCCAACCATCCTGTAATAGGTTTTCTGTGATTTCCCTAAATAGCTTCATGCAAATGCCGGAAGAGTTCCTTTCAAAGGGTATGGCCGATTTCCTTCCCCACACTTGCATAATCTGAGCTGGTGCTCTGTCTCTAATAATCTCGATGTCGACAGAACATTAAAAACTAACCTCCCACTCCTTCAGTAACTTAAATTGGAACGACCATATACACGATGTTGTGCTTAAAGCAAATCAAAGACTCCAATTTATTGAAAGAGCGCTTATAAAGTGCAACAGGTCTACTAAACAGAATTCCTACAGTACGCTTGTTCGTTCTCTTCTGGAAAGTTCAGAGAAGGGCAGCTCGTTTCACATAATAAAAAACGGGCATTAGTAATAAAGTAAAACAAAACAGTCAACACTTGGCTTAAGTTATGCATAACTATAATCTACAATAATCATATAAACACACGAACTACCGGCAGCAAAGTTCGACATATTCTTAACTGCTAAAGCACAAGCTTTCTGGTTCATCTGCACTGCAAGCTGATTAGTTTCCATTCTAGCTCTTCACCATCATTTGTCCATGACTTTTGTAGCCCAAATCTCGAAAATGCTTTGTTGAAAATGCTTAACCTTTCGGAAATGAGATACTATCGTATTGTCAGACCTGAGCTCCTGAGTTTCTTCTTAGCTCTGAAGATTTCAGATCTTTTCCCGTGCGACACGAACTTTACTGTTATTCGTCCTGGTTTTGCAGCTCCTGGCGTCCTACTCCCACTCTATGAATTCTATGTCTGTCATTGTCACCTGCGTGTCTAGCTTCTCGCGGACAAGATTCGTTCCTAATTCATCTGTATTCCCACTGCTACTCTCTGGAATCCCGAAAAATCTAAGAGTGTTACGTCTCTGATATTGTTCGTCAGAGCTCTCGACCAGTTTCTGTTCGACTAATCGTGCCCTACCATCGGCTTCTTTTAATGATTTGTTCAGAGCACGGATCTCGTTCCGTTCGCATTCGCCTCTAAAGTTTACTGTATTTTGTCTGTGGCAGTGGCAGCATCGGTGATATTCTGAACAACAAGCGCAAGCATGCCCTGTGATTGGCACACACTTAAGCCTTGACGAGTGCGACGACGTCAGTGATGTCGGAAGACACGGACTCATCTTCCTGTGTCGGTTCGTACCCAGAATTGTCTGGCGAAGCAGAGCGTTGCTCGAAGGTTTCCTATTCTGAGAGCAGATTCACACAGCATAGACTCTAAGTGAATTGCTAATGTGACACTAGGCACGCATAACACGAATCTTGAATATATAGAACATTCTAACAGCTTAATAACACGCCCGTGACTCGGGTAAACTAGCTAGCCGAACTAGCGTCTGCCGTGTAGGAGAGATAAAGCGGAGGAGGGAGAACAGAAGCTTAGGACACGCGTGCAGTGAGATGAAAGGTGTGGAATTACGTATCGTTCATAATGACAAAGAATGGGTGATTAGAAAGATAGGTGTCCATAGTTAAGGGTGGTCCATTGATCGTGACAAAGCCAAATATCTCACGAAATAAGCGTCAAACGAAAATACTACAAAGAACGAACTTGTCTAGCTTGAAGGGGGAAACCAGACCGCGCTATGGTTGGCCCGCTAGGTGGCGCTGCCATAGGTCAAACGGATATCAACTGTGATTTTTAAGTAGGAACCCCCATATTTTATTACATATTCGTGTAGTACGTAAAGAAATTTGAATGTTTTAGTTGGACCACTTTTTTCGCTTTGTGATAGATGGCGCTGTAATAGTCACAAACATATGGCTGACAATTTTAGACGAACAGTTGGTAACAGGAAGGTTTTTTAAGTTAAAATACAGTACGTAGGTACGTTTGAACATTTTATTTCGGTTGTTCCAATGTGACACATGTACCTTTGTGAACTTACCATTTCTGAGAACGCATGCTGTTACAGCGAGATTACCTGCAAATACCACATTAATGCAGTAAATGCTCAAAATGGTCCGTCAACCTCAATGCATTTGGCAATACGTATAACGACATTCCTCTCAACAGCGAGTAGGTCGCCTTCCGTAATGTTCGCACATGCATTGACAATGCGCTGACGCATGTTGACAGGCGCTGTCGGTGGATCACGATAGCAAATATCCTTCAACTTTCCCCACAGTAAGAAGTCCGGGGACGTCAGATCCGGTGAACGTACGGGCCATGGTGTGGTGCTTTGATGACCAATCTACCTGTCATGAAATATGCTATTCAATACCGCTTCAACCACACGCAAGCTATGTGTCGGACATCCATCATGTTGAAAGTACATCGCCATTCTGTCATGCAGCGGAACATCTTGTAGTAACATCGGTAGAACATTACGTAGGAAATCAGCATACATTGCACCATTTAGATTGCCATCAATAAAATGGGGGCCAATTATTCTTCCTCCCATAATGCTGCACCATACATTAACCCGCCAAGGTCGCTGATGTTCCACTTGTCGCAGCCATCGTGGATTTTCCGTTGCCCAATAGTGCATATTATGCCGGTTTACGTTACCGCTGTTGGTGAATGATGCTTCGTCGCTAAATAGAACGCGTGCAAAAAATCCGGCATCGTTCCGTAATTTCTCTTGTGCCCAGTGGTAGAACTGTACACGACGTTCAAAGTCGTCGCCATGCAATCCCTGGTGCATAGAAATATGGTACGGGTGCAATCGATGTTGATGTAGCATTCTGAACACCAACGTTTTTGAGATTCCCGATTCTCACGCAATTTGTCTGCTACTGATGTGCGGATTAGCCGCGACAGCAGCTAAAACACCTACTTGGGCATCATCATTTGTTGCCGGTCGTGGTTGACTTTCCACATGTCCTGAACAATTCCTGTTTCCTTAAATGGCGTAACTATCCGACGGACGGTCCGGACACTTGGATGATGTCGCCCAGGATACCGAGCAGCACAAGCCCGTTGGGCATTTTGATCGCAATAGCCATACATCAACACGATATCGACCTTTTCCGCAATTGGTAAACGGTCCATTTTAACACGGGTAATGTATCACGAAGCAAATACCGTCCGCACTGGCGGAATGTTACGTGATACCACGTACTTATATGTTTGTGACTAATGCAGCGCCTTGTATCACAGAGGAAAAAAAGTGGTCCAACTAAAACATTCTTATTTCTTTACGTACTACACGATTATGCAATAACAAATGGGGGTTCCTATTTTCAAAAACGCAGTTGATATCCGTTTGACCTATGGCAGCGCCATCTAGAGGGCCAACCATAGCGTCATCTGGTTTCCCCCTTCAAGCTAGACAAGTTTCGTTCTTTGTAGTTTATTCGTTTGACGCTTATTTCGTGAGATATTTGGCCCGGTCACGATCAATGGACCTCTTATATTTTGTGTTCGCGACTCTTATGCGAAATATACATGGTCGAGAGATACTATTTTTATTTTTGAGCGAGTGCATAGGAGATGAGTGACGGGAGAAGATGTTGGAACAGAAGCTATACTGGTTGACAGAAAGAAGGTCGTGTTGTTTCAGGAGTTGATGGATGTGCCAGGAGAGAATTGGTTCAAAGAACTTGCTGAATACTGAGCTGAAGCTGTTGGGTGGGTAAGGGAAGCTATCAGTAGTTCGTTTGTGCAGCTTTAGGAAAAGTAGGCTTTTGGAGGTTTCCTACAGTTTAGGATAGTCACCTCTGGAGGTAACAGTCCTATAAAGGGAGAATTAAGGTGTTGATATTTAATACGATTGTGTCCAGGGGAAGTAAGCTTTTTCTGAGCTAGTTCTTAAATGTCATGTTCTGTGATAGGTGTATTTCATTCTGTTTGTGGTATGTTGTCCAAATACTGAAAATGGGGAGCCATGGTTGGGACACTGGTGTTTGTGTTTTGATGGCTTGTACTGCATAGGCTGTACTCAAGAGAGGACACCAGGAATTGTGAAGATGTCAGGAAGATAGGACGCAATGGAGTCCGGTTTGTTCAGTATCAGGCAAGGGATGATTACTGAGGAGGAGCAGGTAGAAAGCGATGGAATTACTGCCGGTGACAATATGGAGTGCTTTCGAATACTTGGGAGAGTTAATGGGGAGTGTAACATTGAGTCTGGTGCATGTCTGGCGCCAGTCCCGTCGTGTTTTAGCATTCAATAAGTCTCTGATATGTCTCTGTATTTACTGGTGGCATGCGAGTGTCTCCTGATCACGAGTCAATAGGAAGAAACTGTAGCAGCGACAGGCAGCGAGGGAGGCTTGCTGGAGGGTGTGCGATCCTCAAAATGAATGGATTTTTTAAAGAGTGTAATCGTTATTGATTTTATCAGCTGTGGGACGTGGGCAGAGGAAATTGTTCGGATGAATAACATTGTCGAAGGACGGTTTGGTATTGAATTTCTTGTGATACTGAACATGCTTACAGTGTGCTTGTGTGTTCATTGACTGCGATGTGACTTGCTTGTTAGTTAATGTGTGTTCAGGCAGTAGGTCCTGAGTCAGCGATGGGATTTACCAATGCAGAAGAAGCTGACTTGCTCATTGTGTATGGAGAATGTGGGCAGAATGCAGTTCGTTCTCGTGGCAAGATATCCCAATAGATGTCAACCATCAACTAATGTGAAAGCGGTACTGTAACGCCTAGACAACGTAACAGAAGGAAGCAAGTGACGACAGAGAAGCGCAAATTAATGTCCTTGCTGCTGTAGCAGTTGGTCTGTACTTTAGCTCCCTCGCAATCGCACGTGGAAGTGGCATGAGTCAGGAAAGTATCCTAGGCATTCCCCAAAGAGGTCCCTATCGCATCTCTCTCCACCAAGAACTTCATGGAAAAGATTATGAGAATGGTGTTAATTTTTGTACATGGTCATTAAGACAGGGTACTCCAGAGTGTCATGTATCATGTTTAATGATGAAGCCACTTTTACCAATCACGGCCAGGTGATGTGGCTGCATTCCCGAAACTTAATGGAGCAGGCATTATTTCATTTAAAAAAGTGAGTGGGAAGTATATATGCATGTGCTCAGTTTGCTATAGGACAGTGACTAGATGGTAGCAGTGACTGCTGGAGGTCTATGTTTACTGAGGACGTGGGGGACGTGTACTGTTCTGTTTGCTGTAGCTCTGATGCAAAGCCTCCGCTAACTCCCTGAATGTGGATACTTCATCAAGCATTTCATGATATGAGATACAGATTTTTGCCTTCTCCGTGGTACGTAACTTGGCCATCCGAAATCATGTCCCATTTGACCAGATACCCAACGCGGCTGTGGCTAATACATCGTCTACAAACACTGTGACGTCTTCAGTTGTGTTCCTAGGGAAGGAAGTTCTTAAACTTGTGGCCGAAGGGCCAATGAATGACGAAGGATTTACTGTTTCAGTATCACACAATCCTGATTGAGGTTGTTCTTCTGTCACTTGTTGCGTTAGCTGTTCGTTAAGTGTTTTTGCCATTCATTATATTCAAACAATTTAGAAACTCGTTTCATAAGAACTCTCTCGCATCGTTAGTACTAGCTGCCCATGTTTTTGTAATTTTTGGGCAATTTAACTTTCCCTTTTTTACACAGCTAGTACTACTGCCAAAAAAAGAAAACTCAACAGCGAAAGTATTTTCTGCAAGTAGTACTGGTACAAATCTATTACAATGCGCAGAATGTCCCATTAATTTGCAGATTTCGCAAAGTGTCGGAATAAGATGCTCTTGCCGGCTGTTGCCTTTAAACTGGGATAAATCGGCTAGTTCTTTCGGTCCATACAACATCACTTCAAAGTCTTTAATATGGACGTAGCAAACAAATAAAATAGTCTTCTCTTTGACGCTCTCTTTGTTGCTTATGTTGGTGCGCTGGATCGTTGAAGGATACCCAACTGTCGCTGACTCTACGCTACAACACTTCTGTACGCCAATTTGCATGGGCCACTACTATTAATTCGTCAGGATGCAGACCGAGGACCTGGATGTTGAAACAATATGCAAAATGATTGCTTTTATTACTGAGAATACAAGTCGTTGCTGCTTCTTTTGCGTCGACTTGCAGCTACGTAAGCCGGAGAAGACTCCGCTCAATTCAGTAGCAGACTCACGGCTGCCGAGGACGCTGTATCAGCTCGGAGTGTAAGTCGATGACACCCTGATGCGGCGATTATGCTGCCCCCTTGGTAGCTCTGCTTGAAAGTGGCGGTGACCACGGCTTGTGTGATTTGATTCACACGCCGTTTCTGGGACTACTCAATCGCTCCCTGATCACTGACCGTATTGTCTCCTCAAGGGGACTACGATGTCTGACGCCGCGTAGTCGTGCTGAATGCTGAACCTGGCCCGCCTGTACGGTTTGCTTCACACCAGTCTGACGCTGGATTTTAGGTCGGTTCCCGCCCTATATTGGTGTCGCGTTGGTAGACCCTCGAACAACTCATCAGTACTGGCTGCTGTGCTGCCTTCAGGACTGGATGCCAGACCTCATCAGCCTGGCTGCAGATCGCTGATCGTCTCTTAGTGCAACAAATACAAGATCGACACTAGAACAGTGTCACACACACCATATACGAGGTGCGGCTAGAAAAAAACCGGACTGATGCTGGAAAAAACATTTATTTACAATTATTTACAATTTCATGTTATCTCCTTCAATGTACTCTCCTCCTCGGTCTCTACACCGCTCCATACGAATTTTCCACTGTTCATAGGAATGCTGCAGATCATTTTCGGTAAGTCCATACATTACTTCCGTCGCTTTTTCCTTTACTGCTTCAACAGTCTCAAATCTAGTTCCTTTCAAAGCTGACTTGACTTTAGGGAAAAGAAAAAAGTCACAGGGGGCCAAATCAGGTGAGTAGGGTGGATGATCTAAGATGGGAATGTTGTGTTTTGCCAAAAACGTCTTCACTGACAACGCACTGTGAGCTGGGGCATTGTCTTGGTGAAGGATCCATGACTTTTTTCTCCACAAATCGTTCCGTTTTCTCCGTACTCGCTCACGTAGGGTAGCCAGGACGCTAATGTAGTAATGCTGATTCACTGCTTGTCCCTCTGGTACCCAATCAATGTGCACAATCCCTTTGATGTCAAAAAAAAAAAAAACAATCATCATTGCCTTGAATTTCGATTTTGAAATTCGTGCTTTTTTTTTTTGTCTTGGAGAACCAGGAGTTTTCCAATGCATCGATTGGCGTTTAGTTTCGGGATCATAAGTAAAAAACCACGATTCATCGCAACTAATAACGTTTTGTAAGAAGGTGGGATCACTTTCAATGTTTTCCAGGATGTCAGAACAAATCATTCTTCGGCGTTCCTTCTGTTCAATTGTGAGACACTTTGGAACCATATTTGAACACACTTTGTTCATGTTGAAACTTTCATGAAGAATCTGCCTAACACTTTCCTTGTCAACTCCTGTTAACTCAGACACTGCTCTGACTGTTAAACGGCGATCTTGTCGAACAAGTTTACCGATTTTTTCAATGTTTGCATCAGTTTTTGCTGACAATGGTCTGCCAGTGCGAGTGTCATCACTGGTGTCTTCGCGGCCATCTTTAAATCGTTTAAACCACTCAAACACTTGTGTTCGCGATAAACAATCATCGCCGTACACTTGTTGTAACATTACAAACGTTTCACTTGCACATTTTCCTAGTTTGAAACAAAATTTGATGTTAACACGCTGTTCTTTCTGTACACTCAACATTTTCCGACGCACAGACAAAACGTCAACTACTTAAAACAGACGCCACGGGCAGACTGAGTGCAGGAGGCAGATGAAACTCGAGCAGTAGGCGGAGCGAGAGTCACGTGACAGGCCACGCGACTTTCAGCCTTATTGCATTCGTTTTATTGTTTCACCAGTACTAGTCCGTTTTTTTTCTAGCCACACCTCGTACTAACCAGAGAAACGAATGCAAACGACATAAACGCCACAGATTCTACTGATCAACTGCCAAAAGCTTGTGGGAGTGGAGTATTTATTTTGCCTAGGAGCAATTGATTCTGCTCGTCCCAAGTCGTCAGTCATCTTCAGTTCCACTGCATTTGCTTAACTATCTTGTTACAGGGCCTTTACTGCTTGCTCAAACTCCTATTAGCTGTTGTTGCATCGTAGTTAGTAACTTCCATATAATGTCATGCGAATAACAAAGGCCATTCGGCCTGCTTTCTTCTATTTTCTGCTGAATTGCTTACTATCTCTCTTAGGAGTGTTGAACTGGCTGTGTTCCTGAGCAGTTATGATATTCAAAAGTTTACATTTTCCACTCTTCCGCGTGACTGAGTAATGCTAGCTGTTCGAACTCAGTAAAAATTTTTCTCTCATTTTTCCTTACTAATTTTGTTGCATAACGCCATAGACACATTCGATTTGGATGTTGTCTTGTATTACACTGCGTCAGAGATTTTGTGAGACACGATGTTAAAAAAAAGCACCTATCCACATCAAATGACTGACCACTGTCGGCAGGTTGCTCCGTTTCGAACGCAGGATTGGTGGGGAACCTTGCCGTCGTGCAGACAGGTACATCAAGGCGAATAACCAGTTGATGTGCGAGGAGGAGTACAGGTCACGATTTCAGATACACTTTTACTTGGATGTAAACAATCTCTATGGGCTTGCCATGCAACAGTTTCTGCCGTTGGAAGATTCCGATGAGCGTTCAAAAAGGAAACCGTGAGAATGGACATATAGAACCAATGTCTGGCTGTAGATTAGTAGGATATCATTGCTGGTTATGGTGCAAATAACTGACACCAGCGTCAGCTTTCCAGAAATTGGACTGATGTTAGGACATCTTGGTGTCAGTGTTCTAGGAATTTCATATTCCGACGTCAGCTTTTCTGGTGCTGAGGAAATTGTGCTTGTTACATTTAAGGTTATTGACCTCCCCTCTTCTTCCCCTTTTTGCTCTCAGCCAATTACAAAATGTCAACTTCATATTCGACTCAGCAAGTCGCTGGGGGGAGGAGGGCGGGGGGGGGGGAAATCGGGATGGGGATATTTATTAGAATACATTAATTTTTTGTTCTTATTCGAACTATGTTAGTTTCACCATTCACTGTAGTGACAAGATCATTAGCAGCAGAGCAAAAAATGGCTGCAAATGTTGTGAGGTAAAACATTTTGACAGTATAATTGAATAACGCCATGACGTAGAGGTGTGTCAGAAAAGTCAAGAGACTGATTTTTTATCTACGAAAGTTTCCATTTTTTTTCGAACAAAAATATGGTCCCCTTCAAAGTAGTTCCCTTCGGCAGCTGTACACCGACGGAGTCATTGTTCCCAGTCGTTTTAGCAGCGCTGAACGTTCTGAACTGGTAGTGCCTTCAACATGTCCGTCACATTCTTTTTAATGTTTTCCAGATTCCCAGAATGATATACTTTTAAGACACGTTTCAGTTTAGGGAAAAGAAAAAAGACACAAGGAGGGGGGGGGGTTGTGCAACAAATAGGAATATCTTTTGAAATCAAAAATCCGTGATAGTTGGGGCCATGTGACATAAGGCATTATCGTGATGGAGCATCCACTTGTCTGCAGTGTCTGGTCTCACTCGATTCACCCATTTCTTGAACGCGTCAAGGGCGTAAAGCATTTGGTAGACAATATGTCCTGTAGGAACACACGCTGCAGTGCATGCCCACGTTCGGCGTTTCGTCGGTTTTTGAAGTTCTAGGACTCCCTGAGCGACGTTCATCTTCAACGGGTTATCGGCCTTCCAAAACTGATTTGTGCCAGAGAAACACTTGTGTTCTTGACAAGGAATGTTCATCATAGGCCTATTTCAACTCTTTGTAGGTCATACTCACAGATTCTCCAAGTTCAATACAAAACTTGATGGCATTCCCCAAGGTGAACACAAAATTTGATGGCAAACTTTGTTCTAAATTCCTCTATTCTTTTGTAACACGCTATAAAACACAACGTCACTGATGGCGCTCTCAAAAAACACGTGATGACAGTATGGATCTGAAACTCGGAATGAGTATCTCGAAGGGATGAACACACCGCTCTTTAATAGAGCGACACAGCATTGCCAGGAAGCTCGCAGTGTTGTCGGTCTAATTATTTACTCATACACACCGCATTATGCAAAGAACGGTAAAAATTAACATTAGATACTCTGACATTATAAATTAAGGGCGTCATGGCATATTTTGCAAAAATGTCAGTCCTCTAACTGCGTGCGCTTGTGTGTGTTTATGTGTGTGTAACACGGGGCTATCCCACATAAAAATCCTTGTCAAATTTGCACAGTTAGTGAATTGCTTCAAGTTTAGTATTTTGATTAACACAAATAGAAACAAAGTATTGGGTTAACAACATCACACACACAACGATGTCGCATGACATCATTTATGTAGCATGAGCGTTCTAATGACATTGCACGCACCTCACAGCAATATTACACGCACGTCATACTGACGTAGCTCAAAACTTCAAATGGCTCCAAGCACTATGGGATTTAACATCTGAGGTCATCACTCTCCTAGACTTAGAACTACTTAAACTAACCTAAGGACATCACACACAACCATGCCCGAGGCAGGATTCGAACCTACGACCGGAGCAGCAGTGCGGTTCCGGACCGGAGCGCCTAGAACCGCTCGGTCACAGCGGCCGGCTACTGACGTAGCATTCATTGTACATCCTCTCATGACACTTCATGCAGGTGAATCTGTCTGCTGTGTACATTCGTTCATTCTTTCAGAAAAAATGCATGCAGATATAACCACACATTGTAAATAATTAGCTGCCTACTTACATGTGACAGTAAGTTGTGCAAAAAGATTAGTCCTGTCATGGTGCTATTAAACCTAAAACTGATAGCCAAACTGGCATAATTAATGATTGCCTTGTTTTCGGCTATTTGCTATAATTGTAGCTGATTTTTTACACTAATATCCACCCTACGTACGAGACAGAAGCCACTGCTACAAGGGAACATGTCTTTCACTGCCTTATCTTCTCATATACATTAAATGTTCGCCTGAACTCGCATGTTTCCAAGTCTCAGCTTGTCACGAGAAACACACATAAAGCATTTCCACCGAGTCGGTAATAGGAAAAGTTTTTGCTCTCTGACTTATCACTTTTGCAGTTCCAGCTTGTCGAGACGGTGCATTATGAAACTGCAGATGGACATTAGTATGAAACCTGCCTCGAATGCCGTGTGACAACCAGAGCCAATGCCATTGTGTAAGTGATATGTTACAGCAGCTGGAGAGTCATATTTTTCGCAACAGTACCGACAAATAAGCATTGTCGAGCGCTGCAAGGAATGTTATTTCGTCGGTCTTAACGTGTATACACAATGGTGTATATATTACAAAATATTATCTGTTGTCCGTAATTTTATTTATTTAACAAAGAAAATGACGTATCTATTGTCAAATATTATCTGTTGTCTATATTTTTCATTATTTAAAGAGGGCATTAGACATTGTTGTATAGGAGCTGGTATTACATCTTGCAGAATATACTTGTTCTTACAACGCTATTTTGTCTGTTAAGTTTCATTTACAACTGCAGTGGTACCCTATACATAAAGGAAAACTTTTTACTGAGCCGAAAAAATTCATGTGATACCACCTAATATCGTGTCGGATCTCCTTCTGTCCGTGGTAGTGCAGCGCCTCGATGTGGCATGGTCTCTATAGGTCGTTGGAAGTTCCTGCGGAAATATTGATCCATGCCGACCTTTAGGAGTCCATAATTGCGAAAGTGTTGCCGGTGCACGATGTTGTGCACGGACTGACGTCTCGATTATGTCTCATAAATGTTCGTCGGTATCGTGTTGAGCGCTCTGGCTGGCCAAATCATTCGCTCAAATTGTCTATAATATTCTTCAAACCAATCGCAAACAATTTTTGCCCAGCGACATGACATCGTTGTTTGGGAACATGAAGCCCGTGAGTGGCTCCCAGTGGTCTCCAAGTAGCCGAACATTACCATTTCCAGCCAATAATCGTCTCAGCTGGACTAAAGGATCCAGTCCATTCCACGTAAACACAGTCCACACCATTACGGAGCCATCATCAGCTTGCAGAGCCCGTTTTTCACAACTGGGATCCAAGGCTTGGTGGGTTGCGCGCCACAATCGAAACCTACCATCAGCTCTTACCAGATAAAACCGGGACTCATCTGACCAGCCAACTGTTTTCCAGTCTTACAGGGTCCAACCGATACGGTCACGATCCCAGGAGAGACGCTGCAAGCGATGTCATGCTGTCAGCGAAGCCATTCGCGTCGGTCGTCTGCTGCCATAGTCCATTAACACATTTCGTCACGCTGTCCTAAAGCAAACGTTTGTCATACGTTTTAGACTGATTTCTGGAATTATTTCGCGCAGGGTTGCTTGTATGTTAGTACTGAAAAATCTTCGCAGACCCGCTGCTCTCGGTCGCTAAGCGAAGGCCTTTGGCCACTGCGTTGTCCGTTGTGAGAGGAAATGCATGTAATTTCGTATTCTCGTCATTTTTTGACACTGAGGATTTCGGAATACTGAATTCCTAACTATTTCCGAAATTGAATATGTCGTCTTGATGTTGAGCACTGATGCAATACTTTACAGCTCGTGAGGAAGCTTAAATCTGGCTGGTCACAGAAAATTTTGACACGTTTGCCACTAACGTAATAGTTAAATTTCTTGGAAGGTGAGACAGCATTCGTCGTATATTTTTGTTTTATTACCGCAAAATCGATTTTCGGTCACTTAGTGACCATCTTCAGTGCTGTAATATATAATTTAAATTGGTAAGCACTGGTGTCAACAAGCTTACAGCGATCACGAATTTATGTGATCGCTGTAAGCTTGTTGACACCAGTGCTTACCAATTTAAATTATATATTACAGCACCGAAGATGGTCACTAAGTGACCGAAAATCGATTTTGCGGTAATAAAACAAAAATATACGACGAATGCTGCCTCTCCTTTCAAGTATACCCATTATCTGGTCGTGGTGCACAGGACACTCCATGGAGTCGCCAATCAGTTAAATTTCTTTGGCAACCACACCACTGCCAGTGCTTCAAGCTCTGTTGCACTGTATGTGCTCTTCCACATTCCGATACTGTCTACTTGCAGTTCTGATGATTGAGGTATAAATGTTAAAATCATCTTCTTGTAGCTTGAAGAGACAAGGCCTGAAGAGGAAGTATGTGTAGCTAAGAAAAAATCTGTTGATTTTAGGCTGACGCAAAATTGATGCATTTACCAGAACCTGCTTGATCTTGTCAAAATCTGCTTGACAGTTATCGTTCTAGCACTAAGCTGCATTTTTGCTTGGCAACTGGAGTAAAGCTTCACTACTAAGAAATTGATTCGAAAAGACCCGGAAGTAAAATGAATCTTAAGAAAACTTTCACTTCTTTCTTTGTGCAGGGAGGTGGCATATTTTTCACTGTATATGCCTTTTTGCTGTCGGGTTTACTATCTTCAGGTGAAATAATGAGCCCTTAAAACGTAATTTTTTTCTGATAGATTTTGATTTGTTTTAGTTTGCCATAACTCTCCCTTTCCTGAACTTCTGAAGCACTCTTTTCAGGAGCTTCACATGTTCTTTCCAAGTAGACATAGCTACCGGAAGTCATCTACACAGATGATCCAGAATGAGATTTTCACTCTGCAGCGGAGTGTACGCTGATATGAAACTTCCTGGCAGATTAAAACTGTGTGCTCGACCGAGACTCGAACTCGGAACCTTTGCCTTTCGCGGGCAAGTGCTCTACCAACTGAGCTACCGAAGCACGACTCACGCTCGGTCCTCACAGCTTTACTTCTGCCAGTATCTCGTCTCCTACCTTCCAAACTTTACAGAAGCTCTCCTGCGAACCTGTGGTAGAGCACTTGCCCGCGAAAGGCAAAGGTCCCGAGTTCGAGTCTCGGTCGGGCACACAGTTTTAATCTGCCAGGAAGTTACATATATGATTATTTTATCTGGAAGGTCAGAACTCAAAACTGCATCTAAGGCTGTTATGAATACACTAGCGCTACCATAGAGGCCAAATGGTAGGCCTTCCCTTGCATCTAGCACGAACTGTACGGTTCCTTTTGATTTTATGACGGACAGTAGGGTAGTACTATAGGGGAGTGAGATGTTTCAATTATCGCCCAATCAAGCATCTTATTGATTTCACTATTTATGGCCTCTTTCTTGGTCCATGGAATGTAGTAGGTTGATTGGCAATATGTTTCATGTGGTTTCACTTGCATATGATGTACATATCCTTTTTTTACACCAGGTTTCTCAGTGAATACTGTTAAGTACTTATACAACAACCTACTAAGATCGTTTTGTTGATCCTCAGTTAAACACTGAGACTCAGATACTTTACCTTGCATGTCAGTGCTATTGCTTAAGATTTGGACGACTTCAGTGTGGTCACTAGGTATATGTTTGGTACCTCAATCCTTGTAAATCTAATTTTCACTTTTTGACAACATATGCCATTGTTAGTTTTTGTTTTAAGCAAATCTAATACCATTTCTTTCTTGTCTCCTTCAGAAAAGATTTCGCTGAAGAGGGCTCGATTCTTGCATCTCACTCTTCTCAAAAGCTGATATCCAGAATGCAACGGGTTGACACATTGTCTGCTACCAAGAATGTGCTTTTGAATGCTCCATTTCCTGTTAAAATCTTTACTTGTATCTGCCAGCTAACATTCTTAGCACCTACTACAGTACAGTTTTAAACTAGTAAAGTGAGAGGTCTTTCCCTCTCACACATTTATTTATAAATATTCAGGGTCAAATATTTTCGTCGAAGCACCTGTGTCAATAATTAGAATAGTAGGTACTTTACCTACTGTTGCAGCAAAGGCAGCTTGAACTACTGTATTGGTAATTTCAAGTCAAACGTTTGTACTTTATCAAATAAATGTGTTCTAATGTATTGTCCCCTTCATTTTCATCGACCACAGTCTCAGGGCACGATGTGGTTGACATTAACTCGTCGAATATGTTGTAGTTGGTTGATTACTTTCAATTACTTCATTTAACGGGTTTGTTTCTATGATCCCCAGTGTAGAGGATTTTTTTACTTGTTCTTTGGCCATAGTTAGGATTTTGTTAATTCATATTCTATGGCATGGGATTCTGTTGCCAATTATGTCATTGCTGGCCAATCCAATAACCTATTCTGTTGTTACTGTTATTACAATTATTACTATTTCCTAGATAATACCTATTGCCATACTTTCTCTTCTTAATGAATGGTGATCTATTATTGCCACCGTTCACCTTGTTTTACTGAAAATTATTTTGTTGAGGTGATGATATACTGTTACCGCTGTCATTATGGTTACGGTTATGATTGTTATTATGGCTATTATACTGTCCGTGTTCCTTACTCGAATTATTCCCGTTGCCATGACTATATGACTTCGTATCCTCATGCAGCAGATCTATCGAATCTGCAACTGGCATTAACTCTTCCCTGTCAGTTATTGAGGCATGTGGGAACTTTTTCCTCAAGTGCGTTGGCACTTTGCCTTCCGAATTCAATAACGTGTCTTGTTGAAATCGAGTCAATCCAATAACGAGTTTCTCGAAATATCTACGTAGCGTTCCTTGTATTCTATTGTAGTGTCGTGGGCTATACACCTCTTTTCACAAGCGATCCTGATGGGACGGAGCCCATACTGCGCCGGGAATGCTCCCTCAGATTGTTCGTAAGAATCACAACGATCAATTATTTCCTATGCCCGTAGGGCTCCATCATACTGCATGTGTGATACGACAAACTACATCTTTTGTGTGTCTGTCCATGATTTGAGTTAAACACCACGAAAACACCATAAAAACAACGTGGTGAGGTCCTCCTTTCTTATGAGGATTAAAAACCTGAAACTGTTGACGTTTTAACAGACTTTATTGCAGTAGTACTGACGATAAAATATTCGTAGTTTTGTTTTGCAAGTCGCATAATTTGTATTTGGGCAAATATGATTGATTTGATCGCCATAATAAGTGTCAGGTTGTGGTGAAACATAAAACTGTTTGTTGCTACAGCCTGCTACAACCGGAATCTCGCTTATGTTATTACGCACCGCTTATAGCACCTGGTGGTAGTTGAGCCACCCTTCGGAAATCTGTCACCGTATTTTCAGTTTTTCCAATAGAGCTGAAAAAGGAACGTCACCGTACAGACACATTATGCTTGTGAAACTGGTGGCGAAGACGCGTTCCTGCCACAACGCTTTTCTGACGTGGCTAGGGAAGAATGATTGTCCTTGAATAATGGAAGTAATGCGATAGACATTGCGTGTTTTATTATCGAGCAGTAGAAACTTTTTGCAACATGAAAAAATATGAAATACATATTTAGTGTCAAACTTTTTATTTATCTCTCTGTTCTGATTTTTCCACATCGCCTTCATTTCTCAACAAGTAACCAGCTTACTAATTCCTTCATGTCACGTGATATATATATATATATATATATATATATATATATATATATATATATAAGGCTCGCATTAAATATAGAACATACAATGTGAGGCTAACTTCCTTCGATGGTTGCTTGTTCACGATTCTGTGCTTCATTTGTCTGGCATTCTGTGTTATATATCATTTCAAATTTAAGGTATTTTTCTTCAGACAACTTAATTTTTTGTAAACGTCTGATAGTTATGTCCAGGACATTCACAAACGTAATAAATGACGTACTGTTTTAATAAATGAGGTACTATTTGGCAAATCATAGACATTTCTTTAACGCGGTACAAAATGTTATCCATGCAGTATTTACAGCATCATGTTTTGCAGCTCAAGAGTTGTTGTCTTGTTGTACATTCCTCTCCTCTTACTCATCGAAGTGTAAATGTTGAGTCCCAAGGAAGTGATTTTAAAACATAGCGCCATGGAACAATGTGGCCACATTTGTCAAGGACTGTATGTGTACACGTTAACGTCATTTTCGCTTTACCCTCACCAGAGTTCTACAAGATGGAAAAAGCCACAAGGATAACATTACCCACTTAATGGCTTCCTCTTATGAGTAGGGTAAACACTGCTGCTAAAAATGAAGCTTAACATACAAAATAGCGTGATAAGAGCAGCCGTATTCCGTAAGATGTGTTACTGCCTCCTAAACAACAATGTCTGATGTCATCGTTAAATAATTAAAATTATAGACACAGAGATAATATGTTGCAATAGATACACCACTTTTTCCCTTAAGATCTACGAAATAACAATCCTAGCAGTGCTCAAGCATGGTTAGTTAATAAGCTTATTTGTCGGTACTGTGGCGAAAAATATGACTCTCCAGCTGCTGTAATATAACAACTACGCAATGGCATTGGCTCTGGTTCTCACACGGCAATCGAGACAGATTTCATACCAACATCCATCTGCAGTTTCATATTGCACCTTCTAGACAAGTTGCGACCTACCAAACTGCTTAGTCAGAGAGCAAATGCTGTTGATATTACCCATTCGGTGGAATTGTATGTGTGTGTTTCTGCTTACAGCCTGAGAATTGATAAAATGCAAGTCCAGTCGAACATTTAATGTAAATGTGCACATAAGGCAGTGCAAGAGATGCTTTCTCCTAACCCTGGTGTCTGTCTCGTACTTAAAGTGGATATTTGCGTAAAAAATCAGCTATGTTACAGCAAAATTGCGAAAAATGAGCAATCCTTTGCTGTTAATTGTATTAATTAAGATATGAAACTTGAAGGTCGCCATTAATGATGACAATATTGGCTATCATTTTAGGTAGGATAGAACACTGTCAGACACACAGTTCCCCTAGAGGACTAATATTTTTGCAGAATTTACCACGTCATCATAGACTGTAATGTAAAAGTATCTGATGTTAATATTTACCAGCATTTTGCTGAATAGTCTATGACGTCAATGAATGCTGTCAAAACGTCTTAGCTTGTAATAATAGCACCCATTTTTGACTCTGTAGCATGTTCTTCTCACTGCGAAACTGATGTAACTGAAATAAAAATAAAAATTAATTTGTTATAACAAATATCCACGCTGTAACCCTCTTACTACAGAGCGCGGACTTAGAACGAAGGGCAAATTCCCAGGCAAAATTGGGGCCACTTCCTGTGATTAGCTGAGAGCATGGTTGCACTGACGTTTCACAATTAGCAGAGAATAAAACGAGGGAGCACTTGGGAGGTCAGTGCCCTTGAAGATAAAAACGACAATTGCCGCAGCATCGGAAGCGGAACTCCTTGAATACGGACGTCGATGACAGTAATTTCCGTTGGAACTACAGTGATACACCACTCGGTTTTTGCTTAAAGATAATTCCTTTGGGAGACCTGACATATCCTTCCCATTTTTATGATGCGCACAGCGACTTGCTGCTGTGTCTGAAGACCGCAGCTCGGTGCAACGGTTATGTTCAAAGCTGATGACAGTCAGCGGAATAAGGAGAGATACATTCAGCGCAGCGGAAACCTCCACCAATATCTTAATCTGAGGAAGAAACGTATCTGAATCAGCGACATTATATTCTTTTGGCAGCGTCTCTGATTGAAGGAATACATTGATATAAATACCGAAAAGAGTGCTCTCAAAATTTGTGACTTCAAAAATGCTTTTTATAAATGAATAAATACTTCCATATTAGAAGAAACAATGAAAAATGTAAGAAACCACGGCGAAATTAATTTAGTTATGGCGCAACTAATTATGTCACCAGACTAAATCTTCAATGCAGAACTAGTCACTGTGGGGACGACTAAGGTTTCAGTACTGTTCAAGAAGCGTGTCTACATTGGTATGTCTGTTCTGGAGCTCTCTAAACTCCATATGTACCGATTCCCCTATGAGTTTGTAAAAGCAAGCTTCCCTGATCACAAGTCACTTTATATACATACAGACAGTTCCATCTACTGGATGACAGTCTGTGATCCATACGAAATAATTATGTACAATCCCAACAAATTCGACACGTCTGGATATGCCATCGATAATCCTTGAGGATTATCAGCCTGAGGAAAGTCGACGCAAATGGATTGCAGACTGCAGAGTTTGTAAGGCTCAAATTTATGGCGTTGGCACTACTCTGCATGTGGTGCGCCAGGTAGTCTTTCGATCAGAAGGCCATGCTGTACGTATTGCACTGCAGCTATAAGCTGGCCTGTCACGTTGTGATGACAAATGGCTCATGTGCTGGTGGGTTCATTGTCATGCTATCCATTTGGGTGATTGAGTGTATGTACGCGTATATATCTGTAAATATTATATGTGTGCAAGAGTGTATGCGGAACAGCTGGATTAATTATTTCTCATCACACGTATGTGTGAATGATTTTACACTATCTGTATGTAAATATATTGTGCGTACTATGTGCAAGACTGCACACTATGTGTGCATGTGTATGTCAAGTCTGTGAGAAAAGTAATGAACTGATTTTTTATCCACCAAAGTTTCTATTTCTTTCTAACAACATTATTGTCCCACTCAAAATAGTTACCTTCGGCATGTATACACCTGTGGGGTGGTTGTTCCCAGTCTTGGTAGCAGCTCTGGAAGGCTTCAATTGGTAGGGCCCGAAACAGCTCGGGCACATTCTTTGGAACGTTCCCCAGAGTCCCAAAATGATGTACTTTTAAGACTTTTTCCATTTTGAGAAAAGAAAAAAGTAAGAAGGACTCAGATAAGGTGGATAGCGGGGTTGTGGAACACCAGTGTTGCGTTTTGAACTAAAAAAATTCCGTGATGGAAGTGGGCAAGTGACACTGGGTGTTTTCATGATTCAGCATTCTCTTATCAGCAGTGTCCAAATCTTCGGTTGAAATTTCCTGTACGGTGAAAGTATCCTTATTGTTAAACGTTGATCTGATCTCACAAGAGCATGCTCATGTTCGTCGTTTTCATCGGTTTTTGAAGTTCAAGATCTCCCTGAGCACGGCACATCTTCAACGTGTTTTGACTTTCCAAAAATGATTTGTGCCTGTAAAAAGCACATGATCTTTATAAGGAATGTTCGCCATACGACTGTTTCGACCTTTAAAACGACAGACTCATGTATTCCCCAAGTTTAACAGAATACTTGATGTCATACGTTACACTGTTCCATTTTCGTAACACACAGCGGAAACACAACTTCACTGATGACGGTTTCAAAAATCACGTGATGGCTGTATGGAGGTGAAACTCGGACTGAGCGTCTCGAAACGATGAACACACCACTCTACACAGCAGAACAGCACATTGTTGCCAGATCAGTCTCAGTGTTCTCATTTCCAATACTTTTCTCACGCACCTCATATCTATATAAATTACATGTAAAGATGAACTAAAGTAGTATATGTAGTACATGGAGAGAAAAATGAATAATTATGTGGGAAACGTTGGATACAGATTCTCTTCTAGTTTTAGAGTAAATAGTGTACACACAGGCACACACACACACACACACACACACACACACACACACACACACACACACACATACATGTGTATGTTTGTGTGTGTTTGCATGTGTTAGTCTCAGTGTCAGCGTGTAACAGATAGCATTAATTCAAAAGAAGTGGAAATGTTCATGTTTAAAGTGCAAAAATATTGTTTACTATTAATTTACTTTGCAGATAAATCATAAAATTAGAATAGTATTTCAAATATATTGTCATGGAAATGTACTTAAAATCGGATAAAAGATTATTATTAATAATAAATCAAACATTACTTTGATATATCATTGTTGAGTTGGAATTAATTTGTCATCTTAACTTCATTTTAATTCTATAGGCGATTCGTAATTTCCTTCAAAGCTTAGGACCATTTTGTCAGTTTCCTACCAGTTTTATAGACAATTTCCTGTCAATTTTTACGGTCAGTGGTGTAGTCTACAGCATTAATTATGGTTATGACACTAAAGACTAGAGATCTCAAATGAACCCTTTTGCCCAAAAGCAGTGATGCCCTGTCATCAACGATTTTTTCCCAGAACTGGCAGTGCCCTCCTACTACCTCGGACTCATTTGGTATGCGTGATATGAGCAAGGCAGAGTGATGTAGTCAAGGAGGAGTAGGTAGTGGTCACTAGAAGATCATTACAAGACAATAGACAACATATTAATGAGCTTCATATGGGTGGCACGAGAACACAAAGGAATGTCGTAGGATTACCTGAAATAATGTTGGTGGGCAAAAGGTTCTGATGAAATCGTAGATGAGCAAAGAGAATGCAAGCAAAGGAGTACCACGTTATCTGAAATATGATCACTGCACGATCAGTTGCAAGATGTGTTGCCAGAACATACTTTAGAGGAAGTAGTGGGAGCACGACCTTTTATCATGGGCGCGGTGAACAATATGGAAGCTAGCACTATGCTTGAGGCAGTATTACTTTTCGGGCCATTCAAGAATAAGTTTGGAACATGATTAAAGAAACAAACGGACTGTGGTATCCACTGAATGGATTACGCAAACAAATAATGAGTCAGAGAAACAGCAATGGAGCAGTCATTAATTTAAGCATTAACGACATGCATTTTAGTAAATCGATGTTGGGAGCTAAACATTTTATTAGATTTAGATGGCTGTTTAAGCAAGAATCTGAGTTATATATCGATGAACTGAAACTTAGTATACAGCATAAAAGGAATAAGGAAGACATGTTCTTCTGTGGTATAGTTGCTAGGAAGACAAATAGCAGACAAAGAGTGAAGATGGAGTAAGGTAAGTGGAAGAGAATTTTAAGAGAATTTTACTTTTCAGACAAGGGGAAATAAGAAGATATTATTCTTGTTCATTTAGAGTTAATTAGATTTAGTAGTAAGATCATTTGGATATAATTTACATCTACATCTGTGTATCGCAATGCACCAGACGTTGAATGGCGGAGGGTACCTTTGGTACCGTTATCTGATATTCCTTCTCCTGTTCCATTTATGAATGACGCTTGGGAAGAATGATTGTCAGGAAACCTCAGTATTAGCGCTAATTTCTCGAAGGTAAAATAAGTGACTAATTTGATTCTGTTCTTGGTGCCAAGATACACTAACAGAACAATAAATAAGCCATAGATAATTGAATATTGCAGAACAGAAAAGTATATTGATCTTTTGAAAAGTCTAGGTAATAATAATACACAACTTATAAGTAGCAAAAAATTAAGGAAAGAAACTACAATGACTTAACTTGTAGGTAGTATAGCTCACTTTATAGAGAGGTAAGAATGTAGTCAATTTAGAATTGTTTACAGGTGAATGGGGAGAAAAGATCAGTGACAAAAAGGGGACAGATCTTGTATCTAAGGAAAATATTGTGGAGAACTGAGGCTCAAAGAACTAAGTATATTCACTGCCAGAAAAAAGAAACGAGCAACGGCCTGAAGCACATAGTAATTTTATCGACAAATTATGTGACAAGCGGTTCATAACTGTAGTAGTAAATGATGACAAATTCAGACAAAATGAAACACACGTTTCGGCAAAGGGTGAAGAAACAGTCTCGCCAATGTGCAATGTAGCCCCCTCTGGCGAGAACGCAGGTGTGTATTCTCACACACTTACTATCATATTGGTGCCGAATGACATCGTACGAGATAGATTCACAAGAGGCGACGGGGTAACGAATTGAACAGTGACCCGAAAATAGACTAAATTTCCATTACTTCGCCGGCCGGAGTGGCCGAGTGGTTCTAGGCGCAACAGTCTGGAACCGCGCGACCGCTACGGTCGCAGGTTTGAATCGTGCCTCGGGCATGGATGTGTGTGATGTCCTTAGGTTAGTTAGGTTTAAGTAGTTCTAAGTTCTAGGGGACTGATGACCTCAGAAGTTAAGTCCCATAGTGCTCAGAGCCATTTCCATTACTTTACGTCTATGACCTCAAATGTTTATGTCATCAGACTACCAGTTTCATTCTATAATGACCATCTTCAGATCTGCAACAAGATATGCGAAAAACAATAAAACTAGCAGACTGTCTTGAGCTTAAAACAACAAAATAGACCATGATCAAAAGTATTACTGACGTACATGTGCATTTGTGCGCTTTTTTTTATGATGAGACATTCCTGCTTTATAAAAGGATGGCCTAACATACTGGAGTCATAATGGCATTGTCAAATGAAAAACACAAAATCAGCGCCAGCATCGTCGGACATATATAAATAACAGTGTACGTAAGAGTTATCTTGTCAGCAGCACTACTGTCGAAAACAAACTTCAGTACAGTAGCCAAAAAACGTTTGTTGGCAAGTTCGCCAGATGTCCCTACCATAGGCGTACACATATTCTTACATGATAATTTACGATGTAAAATAAAGTGGGATACAATCAGGGAAGTCTTTAATGGGCTTATAAGGTGTAGAAGGCATTACAGTAATAAAAAGTAGTGAAATAAAACATGATAAAAGTTATCTTGTTAAAAAAGAAAAAATTAAGAGACATTAATTGACGTAGTCAGGGACAATGACGAGAAAACTGAAAAGAGACATTTGAAAAATTGGCTAAATAGATCAAACCTCAGAACGTACATATTGTAAAATATAAGGACGGCATTGAGCAACATTGCTTCCATGACAAGGTAGCTAACTCAAAAAGCATTGTACTGAGTAGCGATGAAAATATTTTTCTGAATAAAGATTTACAATATAAAATAAGTCCATGTGTTACTAACGAAAATATTAAGCGAGTAAAATGACTTGCGAAGCGACTGGGACGACGAAATTAGAAATTGCGGAGACAGCTGGTAAGGTCAATAAAGTTTTTTTTTTTTGGTTCTTGTAAAGTGGTGAATCACGAGAGCTGAATTTTGAACGATCACAGAACCAAGTTAGAGAAGGAGAAAGCAATGGTTATCGAGCTAACAATGGGAATGCGGCAGTTATTGCATATGAAGATGACTAGATTAGAAAAACGGGAGAGTTCTTTTTTGCAGAAAACGATATTATAGAAATTCACAAAGATCCAACTGAGAAATTTCATATAGCTTGTGGAGAAAGACTGATAGCTCCCAGTTTTTTCTTAACGAATATGAAAAGAAATCGCTTAAAATGATGAATGTTAAACTCCTCCAGCTTAGATCTCAAGTTAAGATTCACAAAGATGGAAATCCGGTTCGTCCGATTGTCAATAATTTGTCATCACCATGCTATAAACTAAATAAGTTTCTCAAAAATAAACTTAAATCAATTTACACTTTCGATAATTATTTTGGGGTCATTAACAGTTCTGAGTTAGCAACTACAATCAAGGCTATATATATATATACTAAATAATGCGACATTAGAATCCTTGGACGTAAAAGACCTCTACAGTAATATCCC
The DNA here is from genome assembly GCF_023864345.2 of Schistocerca serialis cubense. Lineage (NCBI taxonomy): Eukaryota > Metazoa > Arthropoda > Insecta > Orthoptera > Acrididae > Schistocerca > Schistocerca serialis. Next base: position 487,608,043 of record NC_064644.1, on the reverse strand, counting down.
AAATATAGGAAAGTATTAACATTATTAGACGCAGTCTCCTATCCGATAATAAGATCAGTACTGTAGAGTGTACAGAACTAATTGACTTTCTAGATTTTGTTTTAGCTTACAATTTTTTTTTACCATCAACAACAAAATACAGTATATTATCAAAAATATGGGTTTTGGATGGGTAATACTCTATCTGCTACGTAAGAAGATATTTTTGTTAACGATTTAGAATGTAAATTTTTTACATTTACCAGCTAAAATGACAATGCGACTTATACGTTGGTGACATTTTATTGCTGACAAAAGTTGACACTAGTGAGGTTAACGCAGAGAGCTCCATTAATTACCTTGACCTTACTATTAGGAAAGTTGACAGCAAACTTAAGTTTTCGATTTTCAGAAAACCTACTTGTACAGATAGTATCGTCAATGGAAATTCATGCCATCGTCCCCGATACAAAAAAGGCCTTCTTCACCACCTTGATTCACCAGCTTCTTCGTCTGCCTTTGGCCGAAAGCGAAATACTTGAAGAACTCAGAATTGTAAAGTTGATGCTATAGCTAGCGGCTATTCTGTAAATGACCTCAGACATCCTTACAATAGGCTGAAGAAACGTATAACAAACTGCGGGCACACACACACTCACACAGGAATTGGAACCAGTAAAGAATGAACGAAAACGATTACTACGAAATTTAAGGGCGAAAAGTCCTAGAAAATAGAAAAAAATGTGTTAGGAAGTTTGGTTTTAGATGTGGCTTCCAGGTTAACAACATCCTATAACTGTGAGGAAAACATAAACTGAAAAGGACGTATGACAAATTTGATGGCTTTGACGTATAAAGGATTGATTGTAGTAGCTGTGACAAATATTATATCAGTCAAACGGGCCGCTCTTTTAACATAAAGTTTAAAGAACACTCACAGCTACAGAACAAAGCTGATTTGAGGCAGTATTTATCTGAAGCTGGTCATTCTATAGTGAACATTAAGGACAGTATACGTATTCTCCACAGGGTGGATAACAGCCGCGGACTTAATTTGTTAGAATTGTACGTAATACTTCTCATAGTCGTCTAATTTATTGCGAAAAGGTGTAGACAAACTCCCAGCTCTGTTGCAGAAGCAGTCCTGGCACATCCTGGTTCAGACCAGACCAGACCAGCGGCAGTAGCAGCAGCAGCAGCAGCGGCCCAGCCCAGTCTAGCCCAGCCTGGAGGCAGTAGCTGCAGTGGCAACAGCGGCCCAGACCAGTCTGGTCCAACCCAGCCCAGCAGCAGTAACAACAGTAGCAGCAGCAGCAGCAGCAGCAGCGGCCAAGCCTGGTCTAGCCCAGCCCAACAGCAGTAGCAGCAGCAGCAGCAACAGCAACAGTGGCCCAGCATAATCTGGTCCAGCCCAGACCAGTGGCAGTAGCAGCAGTAGTAGGAGCAGCAGCAGCGGCACAGCTCGGTCTAGCCCAGTGTGGAGGCAGTAGCAGCAGTGGCAACAGCGGCCCAGACCAGTCCAATCCAGCCCAGTTCACCGGCAGTTGAAGTAGCAGCAGAAGTGGTGCACTCTGGTAATGTCCAGCCCATCCCAGCCCAGCAACAGTAGCATCAACAGCAGAAATAAGAGAAATCAGAGCTCGAACAGAAAGGTTTAGGTGTTCGTTTTTCCCGCGAGCTGTTTGGGAGTGGAATGGTAGGGAGATAGTATGATTGTTGTTCGATGAACCCTCTGCCAAGCACTTAAATGTGAATTGCAGAGTAATCATGTAGATGTAGATGTAGATGTAGAAGCGCTCCAGCCCGGTCTGGTCAAGCCCAGTGCAGCAGCAGTAGCAGCTAGAATCTGTTCAGCCCAGACCAGTCCAGTCCAGTGCAGTAATAGTTGCAGCAGCAAAAGTGGTTAAATCTGGTCTGGTTCTGCCCAACCTGGTGGAAGTAGCAGCAGCGGCCCAGACCAGTCATGTCCAGCCCTGCCAAGCAGCAGCAGCAGCTACCGAGAACGGACCACTCCAGCCACACCCAGTGGCAGTAGCAGCAGTAGCAGATGCGGTCCAGCTTGGTCCAGTCCAGCCCAGTGCAGCAGCAGTAGCAGCTATGGCCCAGTCCATTCTGTTCCAGCACAGACCAGCGTCAGTAGCAGCAGTGGCCCAGCCAAGACTGGCCCAGCCCATGCCAGTGGCATTAGCAGCAGCGGCCAGCCCAGTCCAATTAAACCCAATCTGGCGGCAATAGCAGCACCAGCAGCGATCCAGCACGTTCCAGTCCAGTTCAGCCCAGCGGAATTAGCAGCAGCAACAGGACCGGTCCTGCCCAGGCCAGTGGCAGTAGCAGAAGTGGTAGCAGCGGCCCAGTATGGTCCAGTCCAGCTCTTCCTGTCGGCAGTAGCAGCAACAGCAGCAGCAGCAGTGGCCCAGTGCAGTCCAGTCAAGCCCAGTCCACAGGCAGTAGCAGTGGCAGCAGAAGCGGTCCAGCTCGGACCAGCTAAGCCAGTCCAGAGGCAGCAGCAGCAGCAGGAACAGCATGAGCAGTCCAGCTCAGTCCAGTTCAGCCCAGGCCAGTCCAGCTGCAGTAGAAGTAGCGGAAGCAGCTACTGAGACCAGGCCAGTCTAGCCCTGCCCAGCGACAGCAGTAGCAGCAGCAACAGTAGTTAAACCCACTCCTGTCCAGCCCAGCCCAGCCCAGCAGCAGTAGCAGCAGCAGCAGCAGCCGAGCCTGGTTTGATCATGCCCAGCATCAGAATCGGTCCAGCCTGGTCTGGTCCAGCCCAAGCCAGTGGCAGTAACAGTAGCAGCAGCAGTAGCCCAGTCTGGTCCGGTCCAGCCCAGACCAGGGGAGTACAAGTAGCAGCAGCAGCAGCCCAGCCCTGTCCAGTCCAGCCCATCCCAGCCCAACTACAGTAGCATCAGCAGCAGAAGCGGTCCAGCTGATTCCATCCATCCAGCCCAGAACAGCGGTAGTTGTAGCAGCAGCAAGTGGTCCAGTCCTGTTTGGTCCAGTCCAGGCCAGCGGAAGTAGTAGAAGCCACAGGAGTGGCACAGCCAAGTCGAGTCTATCCCAATCTGCTGGCAGTAGCAGCAGCAGCCCAGTGCATTCCAGTCCAGCCCAGCCCAGTGGAAGTATCAGCAGCAGTAGGACCAGTCCTGCCCAGTCTGGTCCAGCTAATGCCAGTGGCAGTAGCAGCAGTGGCCCAGCTTGGTCAAGTCCATCTCAGCTGAGCAGCTGTAGCAGTGGCACCAGCACCATAGGTCCAGCCTGGTCCTATCCAGCCCAGCAGTAGTGGCAGCAGCAGCAGTGACCAGTGCGGTCCAGTGCAGCCCAGCCTAGCAGCAGCAGCAGCAGCAGCAGCAGCAGCCCAGTACAGTCTGGTGCAGCTCAGACCAGCAGTAGCTGCAGCAGTGGCTCAACACTGTCTGGTACAACCCAGCCCAGCCTAGTGGCAGCAGCAGCAGCTGTGGCAGCAGCGCCCCAGACCAAACTGGTCCAGCCCAGCCCAGCGGAAGTTGTGGCTGCAGCAGCAATGGCCCAGCCTGGTCCAGTCCAGCCAAGCCTAGCGGCAGTAGCAGGAGCAGCAGAAGCAGTGCATCCTGGTCCATCCCAGGCCAGTGGCAGCAGCAGCAGCAGCAGGAGCAGTCCAGCCCAGTCTCATCTGGATCAGCCCAGTGGTAGTAGCAGCAGCAGCAGCTGTGGCCCAGTCTGTTCTGGTCCAACACAGCCTAGTGGCAGTGGCAGCAGCGGCCCAGTATGATCTTGTCCACCCCTGCCCAGTGGCAGTAGCAGCAGTAGCAGCAGCAGCAGCTGCTGCTGCAGTCCAGTCCAGTCAGGTCTGGTCCAGCCCAGCCAGACAGTAGTGGCAGCAGCAGCAGAAGCAGTGCAGTCTGGTCCATCCCAGTTTGGTGGCAGCAGCAGTAGCTGCAGCAGCGGCTCAGAGCGTTACAGTGCAGCCCAGAGCAGCGGAAATAGCAGCAGCAACACTGGTCCAGCCCAGTGTGGTCCAGCTCAGGCCAGTGACAGTAGCAGAAACGGTAGCAGTAGCCAGGCCCGGTCCGTGACAGCCCAGCCCGTCAGCAGTAGCGGCAATAGATGCAGCGGCCCAGCCTCATCCAATCCTGCCCAATCCATTGGCAGTAGCAGCAGCAGCAGCAGCAGAAGCGGTCCAGACCAGTCTGGTCGAGCCCAGCCCAGTGGCAGTAGCAGCAGTGGCCCAGCCCAGTCCAGTCCAGCCCAGACCAGCAGCAGTACAAGCAGCAGCAGCAGCGACTCAGCCCAGTATAGTCCAGAGCATCCCAGCCCAGCAATAGCAGCATCAGCAGCAGAAACAGTCTAGTCCATTCTGGTCCAGCCCAGCCTAGAGCAGTAAATGAGTAGCAGCAGCATCAGTGGTATAGTCCAGTATGGTCCAGCCCAGCCAGGGAGCTGTAGCAGCAGAAGGAGCAGCTGCTCAGCCCAGTCACGTCCAGCCCAACTGATCAGCAGTAGCGGCAACAGCAGGAGCAGCCCAGCCTCGACCACTCCAGCCCAGCCCAATGACAGCAGCAGCAGTAGCAGATATGGTCCAGCAAGGTCCAGTCCAGCCCAGTGCAATGGCAGTAGCAACAGCGGGAGCAGTGACCCACCCCAGTCCAGTGCAGCAGAGACCATCATCATCATCAGCAGCAGCAGCAACAGTGGCCCAGTCCATTATAGTCCAATGCAGCCCAGCGGCAGTAGCAGCAGTCGCAGCAGCAGCCCAGTCTGGTCCAGTCCAGCCCAGTGGTAGTAACAGAAGCAGCAGCTGAGGCCCAGCCCGGTCCAGGGCAACCCAGCCCATCCCAGCGGCAGTAGCAGCAGCAGCGGCAGCAGTTGTCCAGCCCAGTATGGGCAGCAGTAGAAGCAGTAGCAGAAGCAGTGCAGCCTGGTCCAGCCCATCTCGGTGGCAGCAGCAGCTACCCAACCTGTTCCAGTCCAGCCCAGCCCATCCTCACTAGCAGCAGCAGATGGGTCCAGCCCAGTCTGGTCCAGCCCAGACCAGTGGCAGTAGCAGAAGCGGTAGCAATGGCCCAGACCAGTCCATTCCAGCCCAGCCCGGTGGCAGTAGCAGTAGTTGCAGCAGTGGCACAGCCCAATCTGATCCTGCCCTCCCCATTGGCAGTAGCAGCAGCAGCATAATTGGTCCAGCCCGGTCTGGTCCAGCCCAGCCTAGTGGCAGTAGCAGCAGCAGCAGCAGCAGCTGTGGCCCAGCCTGGTGCTATCCAGCCCAGACCAGTGGCAGTACAAGCAGAGGTGTCAGCTACCCAGCCAGGTCCAGTCCAGCCCATCCCAGCCTAGCAACAGTAGCATCAGCAGCAGAAGCGGTCCAGCCTGGCCATTACAGCCCAGCCCAGAACAACAGCAGTACCAGGAGTAGCAGCAGTGGCCCAGCCCAGTATCTCCAGCCCAGGCCAGCAGTAGTAGGAGAAACTGCAGCAGCAGCCCAATCAAGCCCAATCTGGTGACAGTAGCAGCAGTGGAAGCAGTGGCCCAGCCCGTTCCAGTACAGGCCAGCCCAGCGAAAGTATCAGCAGCAACAGGACCAGTCCAGCCCAGTCCAGTCCAGACCAGGCCAGCGGCAGTAGCAACACTGGCAGCAGTGGCCCAGCTTTGTCCGGTCCATCCCAGCTGAGTAGCAGCAGCAGTGGCAGCAGCAGCAGCAGCAGCGGCCCACCCCAGTCTGGTCCAGCCCAGCACAGCACAGTGGCAATAGCAGAGCAGCTGTGGCAGCAGCAGCCCAACCTGGTCCAGTACAGCCTAGCCCGGTGGTAGTAGCAGCAGCAACAGCAGCATTTCAGCTTGGTCCAGTCCATCTCAGCCCCAGTCTGGTCCAGCCCAGCTCGGTGGCAGTAGCAGTAGCGGCAGCAGTGGTGCAGCCCGGTCCTTTCCAGCACAGCCCAGCCCAGCAGCAGTAGCGGCAACAGCAGAATTGGCCCAGTACACCACCACCACCAGCCGATCTCCCACTCGCAGCCACCCTCATATCAGCAGCAGTATAGTGGGCCGCCAGCAGCGTCTTCCTCTTCATTGTGTGTGGTTTTTTATCGATTCTTTTGTCCTTGTTCTGATTCTCCTGCTTTGTGCTCCTTCCTTTTTTACATGATTACCCATATCTCCACCACTATCACCACTGCAGGAGTACACACCTCCCCATCTACCGCTGCCACCACAATTACTTGGTGTGTGTAGTTGCCCCCTCTCTAATGAAATGCCCTGCTAAGTCCACAGGACTGGACAGGTAGTTGGAATTGTGGAAAGGGGCCAAAACGAGCGGCTGTCAGTTACACTCGAACACATATAACTTTATTTATGTGACCAAACATTACAGTGCAAATTCTTGAACTTAGTTATCGGATGAATACGCCACACTGTCTTATGCCTTAAGGGCACAACCACTTTAATTTTAAAAAACACGGCTAAAACCCATTAAAATTCAGACGCCAAAGAGAATATTTAAAAGGCCTCTCGTAAAGTAAGTTCTATAATTTGGCTGAAGGCCCAAAAATCTAACACCTGAAAAGCAACAACCTTAATTTAAAGACTGCTGAAGGCCGATGATTTAAGATTCAAGGTAAACTTAAATTAAAAAAAAAAACAAGACAGAAGGCCTTATCTTCAATTAGGCTGAAGGCCCCAAACAGACTAATGCTCGAAAGACAAAGATCCTTAACTTAAAAACGGCTGAAGGCACAATGACTTAAAACACAACTAAAATAATTTTTATTAGGCAGAAGGTCCAATGTTTTATCTTTAAACAATATATTAATCAGGCTAAAGGCCCAAACAATCTAACACGTGACAAGCAAGAAACCTTTAATTTTAAAATGGCTGAAGGCCCATGACTCAAAACACAACTAAAATAATTTTTAGTAGGCAGAATGCCCAAGGCTTTATCTTTAAACAATATTTTAATCAGGTTGAAGGCCCAAACAATCTAACACTGTAAAGCAAGGAACTTTAATTTTAAAGTGGCTGAAGGTTCAAATGGTTCAAATGGCTCTGAGCACTATGGGACTCAACATCTTAGGTCATAAGTCCCCTAGAACTTAGAACTACTTAAACCTAACTAACCTAAGGACATCACACACACCCATGCCCGAGGCAGGATTCGAACCTGCGACCGTAGCAGTCCCGCGGTTCCGGACTCCAGCGCCAGAACCGCACGGCCACCGCGGCCGGCAAGTGGCTGAAGGCCGCTGACTTAAAACACCACTAAAAACAATTCAACTTTAATTGAAAACCATCGGCTATGAGCTATACAAATACACACATCAGAAAATAAGAAAAGGCAGTGCTGCTAACGGCGCCCAGAAGTTTCTGGGGTCGGCCAGCACTTTGAAATACTAATGTTTACTTCGGTGAGATAGACAGTCGGCCCATCCATTCTCGATCCGACGACAACCCAACAAACACAGTCAACGAACCCACCGACAAGGTAACTTGCGCTCCACTCGACCAACACATAACTGGGAGCTCAGTGCAAACGTAAAAGGCATGGACACACAACCAAGCACACATTAAGCTGTCGAACTACACACTGTGCTGGACAGCGACAACACGGTGAGGAAAGGACACTGCCTAAACGGCCAGGACAGGTAACCGGAACGTTAACGGCCACAAGGCACAAAATTCTGCTAGTGCACTTCAATTGCACTCAATAGACTCCAACGGACGGTGGCTAAACCATCGCCAACTCGAATACATACGTTGTTGCTCGCGGAAATGTCGCAACAGCCAACAACGAGAACCAAATGGCACAATGTGAACAGTCTTGACTTGCTGGTAAATTAAATCCAAACACAACCTTCATGTCCAGAGTCGGTGAGCCACGGACCTCGTGGCAATGGGAGCAGCCCCACACTCTCCGACACTGTGTAGAGACCACCAGCAGGACCGGCCAAACTATGCCCTGCGGAGATTTCCTCGTTGCTCCACGCCAACCGACCAACTGCTAGCATACAGCACAGCCGGAAACTATAAGCACCAGACCAATGATAGTACAACACCGCTGCTCCATCCTCCTCATCCTCTTGCTAACCCCAGTCCCAACGACACCTGCCAACCCTCACTGCTGTGATCACTCAGCTTAGCCAAGTGGTCATGGAGGAGGAGGTGTTGGCAGAACTCCTCATCCTCCCGCCAACTCCAGCCCCTGCCCCAGCCCATCCGCCCTATTGATGATCCCACCCCTCCTGGAAACACCCTTCGCTCCCTCCCCACAGCTGAGGACATCATTAGATTCGTAATAACCGTCCTTCAAAATATCCACCCCTTTCAATGCCCCATACTCTCCAAAAGATCTCCCTAGCTGCCTGTTTCGTCTTTCACATTAACACCTTCGCCACCTATAGCATAACCAAGCCCATTTTACCTTTTACCGTCTCGACACCCTAGTTTAAACCCCACCATGGCTCGGCAGCATCGTATCTTTTAAAATAACATCTTTTCTCTACCTACAAACAAGCATCTTCTCCTGCACGCCCTTATGACCCACTGCCATGGATGCCTTCCTCGTCAATGAAACCCTTCTCTAGCCCCTATGTATTATCAGCACATCGCCCTTCCTCCTTCACCGATAATCCCCACCCAAATGCGTGTGGTGGGGTTGCAATCGGCCACCTTCGTAAGATCCCTGTTCGGATCCAACCCCTCCTTCTTGACACAACTGAACACCTTATCCTCAGCCTCTTTTCCCTGGCCTTACCATGACTTGCACCACAATCTATGTCTGTGCCACTGCCCCCCGTCCCATTTGACCTCCTTTCCCACATTGACCGCACCTTCGACTCTTAAGTGATTGCTGCTGACCTATTAATTCACAGTCGTACCCTGCCCAGCTACGATGGTGGCATCTGTTCCTCATCTCACTGCAAGGTGATCTTCTCCCCCTCCCCTGCCACATCCACCCTGAGTCCAGTACTACATCTGATATAGTCCTAGCCTCCCGCAACCTCCTTGGATGCATTACGGCAGACGTCCTAGACCCAATTGCTAGCGACCATCTTAATGTTCTCCTTACTGTGACAGATGGACGAAACCCATGCCTCGCTCCCCACACCGATCCCCTCCCAAAGTTCAAGCTGACGGGAATGCCTACTGGGCAACCCTAGATACCCAGGTTGGTGGCCACCCTCTGACCTTCCAGCATCCTGATGATATCACCCTACCTCCTACTCTCTCCAACAGGCCCTGTCTGTGGCCATTGAGGCTTATGTTCAGACTACCACCATTCACCCGCACTACCCCACTTTACCCCCACAGGCCATCCTTCTCCTTCATGAATCCTGTCGTCTCTACTGTGCCTTTCCTCACACACAGGGCCGGGACAAACTCTGACGCCACTGGCAATCCAAAGACATGTACGAAATTAGCTCACAGCCAAAAAACGCCGAGACTTGCGTTAGATCTGCAACTGCCTAAATAATACCCTGTCTATAAACTCATCCAAGTACTGGTCAGCCTTCCATCGCCTTACTGGATCTAAACCCTCCCCACAGTACCCCTCTCCTCTATGATGATCAACCTTCTCCTGACAACCTCAGTAAGGCCAATCATTACACCCTATCTGTTCGATATCCTTACTATTCCTGATGTTTGATTACTCTATCCTCCCAGATGTCCGCAATCGTAGCGACATCTCTGCACTCCTGCTTGCTCCTAGATTCCATACTTGGGCCGCATCCCACACACAACTCTTCCATCACCAACCAAGACATCGTAGCCACACTTGACACTAAACACAACACTGCTCCCAGTCACGACCCTGTCACCTACTGCCATCTCTGCAAGGCTCCCATATCCTTCCTCACCATCCTGGCTGGGATCTATAAAGTGGTCCTTGTGACGAGCTACTTCCCCAACCTGTGGAAAACCTCCCAGACCCTGATGTTCCCCGAGCCCATCAAACCATCCTCTGATGTCTCCTCCTACCATTCCATCAGCCTCACCTCCATCTTAAGCAAGGTCTTGGAGTCCATCCTCACCTGATGAATACACCAGAACCTCCACCTGCACCGCCTTGTCCCCTCTACCAAATGTGGCTTCCAACCCTCCTTCTCTGCTGATGACCTCCTCCTCCATCTCACCCACCTCCTCTCCGGCCAACTAAATTCCTGTGTCGCTCTGCCATCTTCATATCCCTTGACCTTGAATGTGTGTACGACCATGTCTGGCATTCTCATCTCCTCTTCTAGCTCCAAACCTTGACCCTTCCTGTCAGTTGCGTCCATTTGGTCACCCTCTCCCACCGCTTTTCCTACCTTAAGATCGCAATGTGTGTGTGTGTGTGTGTGTGTGTGTGTGTGTGCGTGCGTGCGTGTGCGTGCGTGCAAGAAGGTATGAATTTGGCACAGAACGTATTTCTTGAGATATGTCATAGATTTCTATCTATACCGCATGGTATATTTTGTGATTATCGGAACAGAGAACCCATCTTGCGTTTGATACAGCGTCTTCAGATATTTCACTAAACAGATTATGCACAGACAACATTAGATTTTGTAAAATGAAAGAAATTGGGGATTGCAATGTTTACCAGATAATGTAATGGAACCTGAATATGAAATCATTTGCTAACCTAATCGTACCCTATAGCAATCAACTACATGAGAAAATGTAAAGTAATGAGACTGAAAGTAAATGCAGACTGTTAAAATCTGTACAATTCCTAATAAATATTGTGCATTAAATCCCCAATCTAGGAATTATTACGGACTGTTCCATGTTTCTAGGCAATCGTCTACCCCGACGATGGATAGACTTAAATTCAGTTGGCAGTTTTTGAATAAAAGGAGAACTGCGGGTGCGCAGGAGTCACATCCTCTGCCAGACATGAAGGCCGCCGCTGTCCTGCTCGTGGCCGTCGCGCTCCTCTGGGCCTGCGCCGATGCTCAGCACTGGCTGGAAGACCCGGGGGCGGACTTCTGGCACGCGGCCATGGGGGTCGGACACGCCATCGACGATGCGGGCGACGAGCTGGCGCACGATGGCGGACTGCTGCCGATAGGGAAGTCGGCTGTGGGGGCAGGTAGGTCCACTGTAGCCAGGCTGTCGTTGCTGGGTTGGTTGGTTTGGGGGAGGGGGTGAAACAGCGAGGTCATCGATCGCATCGGATTAGGGAAGAATGGGGAAGAAAGTGGGTCGTGCTCTTTCTAAGGATTCATCCTGCAATTGCCCTAAGCGATTTAGGGAAATCATGCTGAATCTAAATCAGGATGAACGGATGTGGCTTTTAACCGTCGTCCTGCCCAATGTGAGTCCTGTGTGCTAACCATTGACTCGATCCAATCTGTGGTGTGGCAGACTCTGAGCACGCCCATACGTGGAACGATTCTCTAAAAGGCAGTACCGTCTACACCTCGGATAAATTTGCAAGAGAGAGGCTCGACCTTCCACACTGTTCTACAGATTTGTCGGCCTTCAACAATATTGTCGGCGTTGTGGAGTTCACGAATTTCATAGCTGACGCATAAACACATAGACTTTGAAACCTATATTCATAACTCGCACTGCTGGACATCTATTGCCTCAATGCATCTTCAGGAACATACGTTTTGAATCAATATCGCATGCTGTTACAGATGAATTTTATATGTAATCTTCTCACGATCAAAATGAGACTGCGGGTCGGCTGGTAATTCGCCGAAGAAGAGAATATTACCATATTCCCTTTTACACAGGAAATCATTTAAACATATGATATGGATGTCAACCACAGTGCGTGGGGCAAAACTGACAGTTGTCGAAAATGGAGGTTAATGTTGTTGTGAATACGTTATATAAAATCTGCAAGACCTCCACATCTTCTCACAACAGTGTCCGCCCCCGGTAGCTGAGTGGTCAGCGTGACAAAATGTCAATCCTAAGGGCCCGGTTTCGATTCCCGGCTGGGTCGGAGATTTTCTCCGCTCGGGGACTGGGTGTTGTGTTGTCCTAATCATCATCATTTCATCCCCATCTACGCGCAAGTCACCGAAGTGGCGTCAACTCGAAAGACTTGCTGCCGGCGAACGGTCTACCCGACGGGAGGCCCTAGTCATACGACATTTACATTGTACTACACATTAAATAAACTCGCAGTTGAGAATAAGGACAACCATCAGCTGCAGAATGAAACTCGGATCCCGATTTTCAGCTTATTGCTAGCCGTCGCCTTACATTTGCCTATCTGTGCACGACTCACAGCCATACTCGAACTTCCACATGTCGTCAACTGTGCGTCTATGACCTGTACTCGTACATCTATGCTGTATATTCCCGTACAGGTCAGACGTTGAACTTGAACGTCGCTTCCCCGGTGTTGGCAGATAAACACGGTACTGCAGTGCCTGTGTTATTCAGATTACGAGACAAAGTTCCTTTGGACTTGCATGCATGTCGCTTTCAGGTCTGCTGCTGATCGATGTCCTTGCTCGCAATTGCGAATTCATTTCATGTATTTCATGATATGGAACTTTGTTTCGTTATCAGAATAATACAGGCACTGCAATAACGTATCTTGTCACTATGGTTTTCTCCATTATATAGCATTGTAAAAAGTGTGACTTTACTGTACTACGTGGACTTAAATACTTCCAGTAAATCTACTCAACGCCTTTAAGATTCATCTTATAATGGAACACATGAAGGTATAAGGAAATGAAGAAGCCGTTAGGATAAATAGGGATTATATGTTTTCACATGACCTATTAAACAAAATACATCGAATAAAGGGGCATGGTTAATTGCTCATCACTCTGAAAGTTTCTTTCCATCCCTACAGAATAACACTATTCTATATTAGTTTTTTTTTTTCAATTCTGTTGTGTTTAATTTAAATTGATGTGCATTTATGTAAGTTACAAATGCAATCTGAGTAATGTACGTCCTTATTTTCCTCTTAAATACCTGGAGGTATACTTAAAGCATTACCACAATAAAATATACAATATACAGGCTTGAAGAGACATCGAACATAACAATCGCTTGTTGTCAAGAGTCCTACTGAAACCTGACTGACTGACTTGTGAACCAAGGGGAGAATGCAATGAGCGGAACGTGGCAGGGAGGGGGGATGGGGGAGGGAATCTTACACTTAAACGCTTATCAACAGCTGTGATACAACTCTTTATAAGTTATATATTTTGATGTGTAATCCCCGCCATGTGAGAAACGAATGCAGAAGACCTGTCAAATGTGGAACAAACGACCTTTTCACTTGCAATTCAGCTTACACAGTGGACCACGTTATAGGTGAAAAACTGTTTGATGGAACTACATTCGATATTGTTGTTCAAATTCAAGGGAAATAGGTTTCGTCACTGATTCAGGCAAAACTTCACCGGCATCTATTTATTGTGTTGTATAAACAACGTTTCACATAATGTCCGGCAAATTCTTACTGCTACCCACTGTCGTCATCTTGTTATGCACTCTATGTATGATCAATTAGGGCCAATGTACCAAGATATCGTCCCATTCGGATGCTCTATGCAAGGGCGTGAGGTCAGCACACCCGTTGTCTTCTTTCTTGATCTTGGAGCCGCTACTTCTCAATCACGTAGCCGCTCTGTCAGCACCACGAGCCCTATTGCACCTCAGCCCAGCTCTCCCACTAATCAAAAATCCTTCGCAAAACCCGGAACCGAACCTCGGATCTCCGTATAGCAGTCATACACGGTGTCCACTGAGCTACACAGGTGGACAACTTGTGTGTTGGGTTAAGCACGTATTTCATCTCGCCGTACCAAGAGTCACCCGGTTGCTTGAGAGTTCGACGATTATCTCCTAGTTTTTCGACATACTCGATCCATTGTCGGTTATTGTCCTTGATGAAAGTAATAAGACTTGTCGGCAAAACTGAACTGTGCATGCGGACTATTTGAATCGCTTGTTTCTAAAAGAGGACAACTCGCGATTGATAAATTATTCAAGAGAAAAAAAAATTCCACACAGTTTGTATAGTAATTTAATGACTAATTTCTTTCTTCCATGTGCAACAACTGATTTTTGGGCTCTGTAAGGCTAATATTCCCATGTTTGAAAAATTTATTTAGCTTCAACGGTGATGTAGTGCATGTAAACGATAACCATATAACTTACTGTTTCCCAATGCTTTGGAATCTAAATCACTGAATGTATTTAATATTAACTTTATAATTCTTAAAGGTTCAGAAAACTTTCACAAGTTAGTACAAAATATATACAACATATGCCAAAAAGTCGACTGGCCAAATGTTCTCTAAACTGTATTAAGTTTATACAAAAATGCATACAAGACATACTACAAAAGATGATTGATCCTAGTTATTTTTCAGTCAACTTCTTCCACTTCTGTTCTGGGCCACACGTTCAGCAAATTATAGAAAACTTGATACTGTGCTTCTGTAATGTAATTCACTATTTTCTCAACAACCTATTTCTTTTTCTTGTTTCTGGGAAATTTCCAGTGACATGCTTCTATTTCAGGAAGCCCAGCGATCTTGTTCTGACAGTACGTGTTAGCTTTCACTGGTTGTAAAGGTATGGACGTAGAGTCTTTCGGGATGGAACTTAGCAACTACATGCCGTTTCCTTTCTGAAATATACTCACTGTATACGAACGATTGGGGAGCAAATATTACTTTGTCCTGATTTCTAGTGCCTCTTCCCATTGTTTCAGAGCTTGGTTTTTTTTTTGTTTTTTTTTTTGTTTTGCGCAATCTCTACAGCAACCAAGGCTACTGGACTCGGCGAAAAGTGACACTCACTGATCTGGAATAAACCATCGACCCCGCATTCGCAACTTTGTTATCTCACTCTCTCCCTCTAATGAGAAAATATTGTAGATTTTGTTAGATCTGGTGCTGTCTGTTACATCACTAACACTCTTCATAATCATATGACTGAGACTGTGTCCTCAGGTTACATCGCTGAACAAATGGAGCTCTTTTATGTTTTACGTGACAAAGTTCCCAGTGTAATGGTATAGAAAGGTGCACACTTCATCAGGACCTTTCTTAACTATTAGTTCACAACGACAAAATATATCTTCATCTGCTTTCATTTTCTGTATCTCGTAATGAAAAACCGGCAGCTGCCTAAGATAGGTTCTACCGATAATCAAACGAAAGAGCCAAACAGCCATCATTCTTTTTGTAAATTTCAGCCACTTTTCGCATTATAGTGTAAAACTTAGAAGCCTACCTTTTACAGATTAAATTCTCATTATACCTTATTTAAAGGCTTTGTGGTGCGTAAGGTATAGAAAAACTCTACAGTTTAGCACACAAAAAATAAACATTCTTACATTTCTTTCGGGTTCTTGTTTCTTCGTCTTTATTTGGAACTCTCAACGGTGACTTGCTGATCTTAATATTACTATGGAATATTTGAAAATCGGAAATCTGACTTTGACAACATATCATTTGTTTCCAGAATGAGATTTTCACTCTGCAGCAGAGTGTGCGCTGATATGAAACTTCCTGGCAGATTAAAACTGTGTGCCGCACCGAGACTCGAATTCGGGACATTTGCCTTTCGCGGGCAAGAGCTCTACCAACTGAGCTACCCAAGCATGACTCACGCCCCGTCCTCACAGCTTTCCTTCTGCCAGTACCTCGCCTCCTACCTTCCAAACTTTACAGAAGCTCTCCTGCGAACCTTGCAGAACTAGCACTCCTTAAAAAAAATGGATATTGCGGAGACATACCTTAATCACAGCGTGGGGGATGTTTCCAGAATGAGATTTTACTCTGCAGCAGAGTGTGTGCTGATATGAAACTTCCTGGCAGATTAAAACTGTGTGCCCGACCGAGACTCGAGCTCGGGACCTTTGCCTTGAAACTCGCGGTCGGGACCTTTGCCTTTCACGGGCAAGTGCTCCACCAACTGAGCTACCCAAGCACGACTCCTACCTTCCAAACTTTACAGAAGCGCACACTCTGCAGCAGAGTGAAAATCTCATTCTGGAAACATCCCCCAGGCTGTGGTTAAGCCATGTCTCCACAATATCCTTTCTTTCAGGAGTGCTAGTCCTGCAAGGTTCGCAGGAGAGCTTCTGTAAAGTTTGGAAGATAGGAGGCGAGGTACTGGCAGAAGTAAAGCTGTGAGGACGGGGCGTGAGTCGAGCTTGGGTAGCTCAGTTGGTAGAGCACTTGCCCGTGAAAGGCAAAGGTCCCGTGTTCGAGTCTTGGTCCGGCACGCAGTTTTAATCTGCCAGGAAGTTTCATATCATTTGTTGTCAGATGGTAAACAAGGTCATTGTATCCAGAATGAGATTTTCACTCTGCAGCGGAGTGTGTGCTGATATGAAACTTCCTGGCAGATTAAAACTGTGTGCCGGACCGAGACTCGAACTCGGGACCTTTGCCTTTCGCGGGCAAGTGCTCTACCAAATGAGCTACCGAAGCACGACTCACGCCCGGTCCTCACAGCTTTACTTCTGCCAGTATCTCGTCTCCTACCTTCCAAACTTTACAGAAGCTGTCTTGCGAACCTTGCAGAACTAGCACTCCTGAAAGAAAGGATACTGTGGAGACATGGCTTAGCCACAGCCTGGGGGATGTTTCCAGAATGAGATTTTCACTCTGCAGCGGAATGTGCGCTGATATGAAACTTCCTGGCAGATTAAAACTGTGTGCCCGACCGAGACTCGAACTCGGGACCTTTGCCTTTCGCGGGCAAATACTCTACCATCTGAGCTACCGAAGCACGACTCACTTTCAAGGTCACTGTACATTACATTTTCTAGAATTTTCGACAATGGTGGCATAATTGAAATAGGACTGAGATGTGGCGGTATTTCTTGATCTCTTTTCTTAAACAAAGGCTTAGCTTTAGTGTATTTCAAGCATTTAGTAAATGTTCCACTGATAAATGACTGATTATACAGATAACTTAAGAATGTTAATAAGCTCAGGAGCATAACTTTGTTCACAGTTTATCATGAGAACTAGAATATTTTGATTTTAATGATTTTATGGTGAACATTACTTTTATTGGTGTAGTGAGGGTCAACTGGCCGGAGTGGCCGAGAGGTTCTAGGCGCTACAGTCTGGAACCGCGCCACCGCTACGGTCGCAGGTTCGAATCCTGTCTCGGGCATGGATGTGTGTGAAGTCCTTAGGTTAGTTAGGTTAAGTAGTTCTAAGTTCTAGGGGACTGATGACCTCATAAATTAAGTCCCATAGTGCTCAGAGCCATTTTTTTGTAGTGAGGGTCATGTTTGTATTACTAAAGTTATTTGTTATCAATGGTCTGGGCTGTTCCTCGACAGCATATACTGTACTTGACAAGGCCATCTCTCCAGTAGCAATTATGAAGTGCTTAACAGCTGTTCGAGACAGAGTTAATGGGGTTGTCTGTCAATGGCAGTCGTTTGTTAAGACTTCTGCTCGTTACTTTGGATTGTATATGACATAAGGCAGACGAACATCGTACTGGGTATTACAGCAACATGCAGTGTGAAAATCTGAAGAGACACAATCTGATTGGCATTACCACATCACCAAGATAGATGATCCCTTCATTTCCAAAACACGAAACGAAATTAAGAACCACATAGTAAAGCAGGCTGCTCTGTTCTGCTACTAAATGTTGAGAGAAAGGCATCCATAGTGAAAACGTTTTCATTATGGCAGAAGGAAAAGTATGTGAACCCCATGAATTATTTTGGATCGTGGTATTAGATGACTTTTTGCATAAAGAAGTACGTTGTGATAGACACGGTTTAAGCTGAACGCAACAGAACATCATCAGAAACGTTTTTAAGTAGGGACAAAACACATTCGCCTCTGTGAAAAAGGAAGCTTACGTAACAGACTTAAATGAGGCGTTGAACTCATCCGTATCTTCCCCAAGGTACTGTCGAAATATGCGCCAAATGAACATTGTCAGCAAAATGACGGGACGGACTGAAGGCAGGAGTGATGAGGGATGACGGAAGAGAAACATGTGATGACTCACGGTGGTGTCACTGAACACTGGTAGTCCTGCGAAGACAGCGACGGAGCAGACCACTGGCAAGACACCACTGGCTGCAGCACAGATGACGGTGGAGACGATATAAACTGTAGAAACACTGACGCACGGCGGTCATTCAGAGGCACATAGTGACTGTAAGAAAAGCTATGTTGAGGATTCAACATGCGTGTAAAGACTTGCAGCTATCGAGTGATGGTCTAAAGGGCTATAGAAACGCCTCGTCTTAAACAGCAATACATTTGACAATGAAAATCTACAACCTTAGTCGGCAAAATATTCTTTTCTTAGAATGAAACATTATCCTTTCCTCTGCTCTTTTCTGGGAAGAATAAACTTTCTTTCTCTTTTTCCCATACACAGTAACTCAGAACTTCTGTATAATGAAATGTATTTATGGTAGGTAAAGAACACGCCGTAGGTGGCACAAAATGTGTCACAGATTCTAGAAAAAGTTTATTTACAAAAATAAGAAACACTATTCATCACGAATAAATCGTAAAATATTTAGAATCTGAAGGTCACTGGCTGAAGCCCAAAATTTAGGAAACGAGTTTGAAATACAAACGAAAATCCAAAGCCCCACTGAGACCGTCTTCAAACGAAATTCAACTAAGAGATTTTCTTCCCTGTTTTAACGGTGTAAAAATGAAAAGAAAGAAATCAGGTTCTTCCGTCCTTGCGCTGCGTTAAAGTTCCGTGGGAACAATCCACAATCAGAGTACTACAAGAATAATTTAACCTAAATCACACAACACCCATAATCACGATGACCGGTCTGTAGCTGGACTCGCAGTGAACCAGGTCGTTGTCTGTAACTGCTGCAGCAAAAACCTGTTCTACAAAGAAGCAACACTTTTTCTTATTTCACCCAAGATTTGAGTTATAGTGAATCGACCTTGTTTTAGTCCACTGACATTTTGCATGGTGATTGACATACTTATTTCCGCATTTTTTACATTTTACCCTGTGATACTGATATCGATGACATAGCATCATATAAAACAGTGGCTATACGGTGCCAATTGTTGGTGTCGATGCTTCAGTACCTGGTCTTTTTGTACCATCTGCCAATCCGTACTGACTGGTGCTGGGTGTCTACACCCGTAGACAGTCTTGGTTGCAAAACTTCAGATAGGTCTTGCAGTGTTACTGCTGAACGCAATGACGGCTCAAAAGTCCTAATGACAGGAGACATGTTTCAGAGAAGGGTCTTTCAATTTCAGCATGTCCATGCAGAGTGAGTCATCTGGACCGTGCAGTAATATCATGTTCCTGACTAATGAAGCTGCATATGACTGTTTGCGGTGTTGATTGTTGGACACAAATCAACTGTCCCTGGATAACTCTTGTAACAGTGTAATCCATTCTCTTTACAACTTTCTTTTGAGGTTGGGGTGGTTGAAGAACTTGTGTCTAGCTACAGCTCTACAAACTTGAGAATCAAAATATTCAAGCAAACTTGGTTTGACCATGTCATATGGAAGGTCATGGGGCTCTGCTCTGGGATAAGTTTTGTACGAGATAATATATTTCAAGTCCTGCATAGGCCTACAAAAAACGCGTAGCTGCTAGTACTAGAGACGCTGTGGACCAGGTACTGTTAACCCAGCCCCGCAAAGTAGTTGGCCCACGGTTCGACCATGCAGTAGAATTGCTGAGACGACGAGGCTGCTGTGTAGAGCACCTTGACCATGGCCTCGATTCTTGAGAGATGGTTGGTACCTAGACGATTGAGGCTTAAACTGTGACTTCTCTTTCTGTCATGGCTTGCACAGTTTGTCGCGTGTACTGGAGCATCAGCAAAACTTGTGCAGTAATATCTACTATTTCAGACATTCTGAAAGACAAAGAAAAATTTGGTACAGTCTGAGAGCACATGTAATCCACTAAACGTTTCTGTTGGTGCACATGTGAACCTCTTAATACTCCTCATCACCAGTGAGAATCCTCCAGAAGAGGCACAAAAGAAGTCTCAGAATCTTCACAAGGTTTATGCGGGAAAATGAAAAACACTGTTCGTTTTGGACGAACAATAATTTAAGATTTACAAGTTGAAGGTCAGTGACTGGAAGTCACAGTTTTGGAAACAATTTTGTCGCATGAATGAAAATGCAAAGTCTTACTGACGAGAAGAAGACAGCAAGTGCCATAATCCAGTTTCTTAGAAAATGTAAGTGAACGTGTCTCTAGGTTTCTCCATCGATACTCAATCGTTTCTGAGAAAACAACATTCAGAGATTTCGTTTTAATTCAGAAACCTTTCAGCGCGTAGAAAGCTCAGCGCCTCTACTGGCGTAATGGCTAGTGTCGCGACTTTTCGCTTCTGAGTCCCATGGTCGAAACCGTATTATTGTTTTCATTTATTTTCTTTGTTTCATTCATCAAACCATGTCCATAGAAGATTACTACACGAATGTTTCTTAGCAACTAAGTCGTTACATTAGCTGTAAAATTACAATTTTACCAGTAAGTGTCAGACGTTTATATTATATGCAGTACGTGTTTACCATCTTCAGGTGTTACGATCTTTCTAAATTCTCATATCGTTACGCTTCATTCTGATATCATTTGTGCTTTCCGTTGGGTGATACCTGGCGTAGAAACATTTGAAACATAGGTATTGTGAACACCATGAACATCGCGCGAAGGTTGGTTTGCCATAGAGATATATTTTCGTACGAATCTCACTCCGGAAAGAAACCTCTTTAACGTTGCTGAAGATTTCACGGTAAACCACTCATAACAAATCATTGTTTCGAAAAGTGGTGCTTGGAAATGATTATGAATCAAAATACGCTACAGGAATATCACCGAAAACAATATCAAATAATGTTTCTCAGTCGTTTATCACCAGACGCGCATTAAGGAGACGAATAAGACAACGTTATTTCAGTATACATTGAAAACATTCGCTAGTTGTCTTCTACGAACATGGGTATATAAATAAATAAGATAATAATCGTGTTTCAAACACGAAAGGCGAAAGATTAAAGCTGCGACGGTAGGCGCTATCCCACAGGTTCTGCTGGACTATTTACTCGCTAAGAGGCACATCAATTAACTGAAAAACTATGACCTCTGTTTTCTCAGAAGCCGTCGAATATGTACTGATAAGCCAGTAACGTGTTCGCCTATTTTGACTCCTCTTCCACTGATCGAAATTTCTGGGGAACCAGATTGTGTCAATAGCCGTGTTCTCCTCGTGAGACACTCTTGAAGCAAAGTCGAGATATGAGTTTAAGCTCTTCCGTTTACGTACAGAGTTAAATTTCAACAGATGTCTTAAGTTCTTGTGTCTATGCACAGAGTTATAATTTCCTTGGAACAGTGTACAGTCAATGTCCTACAAGAATAATTTAAGGAAAGTTTTACAACATCCACAGACACCATGACAGGCCTGTCGGCAGCGTCGCAGCGACCCAGGGAAATGTTCGTAGCGGCGGTGGCGGATACGATGGCTTGGAGCTGAACGTCCAAATTGGAGTCCTGGTTCCGAGTGAATAGCCGATAGATGACCGTACGCCGACCCTTATTTCGTTCGGTGGAAGGATACCTTGGGATCTATTTTTAGTTATGTGGATCATGGAGGCGAGTAGGTTCCCGTGACCTGACGGCGTTGCGCGGTGGGGGGGGGGGGGGGGGGGGGGCAGGGCGTAGTGGAAAGCCAGGAGATCGGCTTTTTGGTGAGAAGTGGTTGCCTGAAATGCGGATAACCCTCGACACTGGGGTGTATGATGTGTTGTCGGTCTTGCAGGCGTATCGTCGTGACATATCAGTTGGTTATGAACGTAGGCTTCCGCGGCCATTGTCACAATCAATAAAAATTTTCTGAGATTATGACCGCATTGTCAATCTTTCATATTGGCAATGCTGTCACAAGCCAGAAAATTTTTATTTGATATCGGTTGGTATATGCAGAATGAAATTGTGAGTGCAGTAATAGTTTAAACATAGATTTAATCTTTATCAGATGGCACTGACCTCTTTAGAATCTATGCTTTGTATTATTCTATGATAGTAATTTCAGACTTGTAGGCCTTATCCAGCAGACCCTGTGAAAATGAAAACAATTAAGATGTGTAAATGATAAAAAATAAGGCGTAATGTGATTAACTTATCGCATGTGAAAAACTCGAAAGCGTGTAGCGTTACTTACGATATCAGTACTTCTCAGAAATGTCTTCACAATATGTCGCTGTCAAAAAATTACTTTTTTCCTTTATTGTTATTTCATTCCCATCTTCCCAAATGAGCGAGGACGAGCTCTTATTTTTATAAACAACCCGCTCTCCAGCGAAACAATGTGTAACATACACAATGATGGCAAGCAGTGCATTTAAAAGTTGAGTATTTACAACCGTTTTTAATATTTGTAAGCATGAATATGATGAAGGCTGCATATAAAAGAAATTGGTTTTCTTCGTTTTGTGTATTTTAAGCAGGAAAACTAGAAGGGAAAGCAAAAATACTAACAAGGGAACCTCCCCATCGCACCCCCCCTCAGATTTAGTTATAAGTTGCCTATCTTGCGCATGTACTACTAAGTTTGTATATTTTGCTTATTTTTTTCATAGTTCTACACAACTTATCCCTGTTTTCTCGATTGATCTGTGTTCAGTTTTTCAAGGCCTATCCACTGAGCCAACTTACAACTAAATCTGATGGGGGTACGATGGGGAGGTTCCCTTGTAAGAATACGTTTACAACTAGTTTTAAAAAAATGTGACCTTAAGAACGAAGCACTGCACTCTCAGTGAATCTTGAAGTAGCTGCCCTGACAAAAATGGCTCTTGTTGGAGAGGCAACGGTTACGTATTTAGCAGAATAAGTGGATACAGATTTGGAGAGTTGATGATCGGTACTGTTGGCGATGGATTGGGTGTTGGGTAGGTAGGAAGGGAGGCGTAGTTACAGGTGTCTATAAGGCCATAGTATGAGGGGGAGAAAATGTTAGGGAGAGATGGGGAGGGAGAGGAAAAGGGTGGGATGGATAGGTGCAAGTTTATTCTATAAAGGATGAGCCCGAAGTTGACAGCTTCAGTGATGTCAGTGTCGAAACAAATCTGCGAGGGAGGGTCACGAAGTTGGAGTGCTCGACGCAAACAGAACTACTTAACACACAATATTTACTATTTACGCATTGTTTATTGATGGGTACTTACTTCGCCATCTCCCTCCGACAAGGAGCACCACTGACGAGATTTCCGCCTCTGTGATGCTGCTGCTTTCTCTCTCTTCAATTCCGTATTGAGGTACCGTACTCTAATGAAAATCAGCTCCAGCGCCACGTGAGGATATTTCCGCCTCCGCAGCGCAGCGGTAGCGTTTCCCCCATACTACGCAATGGGGCCACGGGTTCGATTCCCC
Source organism: Schistocerca serialis cubense (assembly GCF_023864345.2). Classification (NCBI taxonomy): domain Eukaryota; kingdom Metazoa; phylum Arthropoda; class Insecta; order Orthoptera; family Acrididae; genus Schistocerca; species Schistocerca serialis. The sequence continues at coordinate 487,584,748 of NC_064644.1, read as the reverse complement.
TCAGGAGACTGGGTGCTGTGGGTCCTTCATAATCTTTGACACGCTAGTGACTTGCAATACGGTGGCCGAACCCCGAAGGGGATATCCCGGCCAATAAATGCCATACGATTATTTCATTTTCATCTCTGCTAAACCCTTAGAAATTTCTAATTTTTTTTGGCTGAGTGTCACTTCCATTAGCCTCGTCGAACAGCCTCACCATCAAACCTGGCCATTGCTTCAAACATATCAGGCAGAATTCCGCAAAGCAAACTCGATCACAGGAATTCTTGTTCGTTTTCTTCCAGTTCCACAGATGGAGTGTTCGACAGTGGAATGTCATAAGCATTCTTTCCCAGAAGTAACAAATGTAGGCGACGTTTCACTTCTTTCGGAGAAGGATACTGATAAAAACGGCTTGGACCTCTAGTCTGAGATAACAAGTTTTCGAGGCAATCATGGTTCAGCTGTCCTGTTGAAAAGTACTTAATTCCGAGTGACAGGAGGTCACAATGAAGGCCAAATAAAGAATTAATTGATGTTAGTATAATTTTAATTAATATTGTGTTTATATTGGTCGCTGGCGAAGAGGAAAGTTAGTTATTAGTATTTTATTAATGATCTCATTCATAAGCAGCCATATCACAGTCATCACAGTCGCTCAAGAAAGTTATAATTAAGCTTTACTTGTTTAATCAGAGTCGGACGATGACTCTCCTTCTCCGCAGTCTCGATGATTCGAAGCGATCTGCAATCCTGTGTAAATAAAATGTCTTGGTTTTCTTGCGTTGCGTAGTCAGTCGGGAAACCTCAGATCAAGCGGAAAGTTTGTTTTGATAGAGTTTAATTATCCGATGAAATAATGGAGCTCTTGGATCTAATAATTGCAGGTTCGTTTCCAATTCATCGGAAGTTCCCTTCTGATTACCAATGAAACGACACCTCCGTGCAAATTTCCAATTACATATATAATGAAATTCCTTACACACCTTTGATGTAAATGCTCAGTGTATATTTTCTTGAGTAGCATACAATATATTTTCAATCTCTTTCTTCCAGTAATCTCGATAGCAAAATCACACATATTCAATGCGGCTATTCGGCACGGCGAAGATCCTAGAAGTCCCCTCAACACACCAGAGAGAATATTACAAAGAGTAATTATGCGCTCATGGAATAGTAATAGTACTGTACTACTTCGCGCATCGATTCTGCGAGTATATAGATGGTCAAGTAGGAAATATAATTCACTCATAGAATTGTGCAGGGATAATTAGTAGAACATAAAGAGATATTACATTAGCAGTGCTTCCTGGAATCGCAGTAGTTGCTTTCTGTTGCCAATCTCAATTTTTTTCACAACAAGAATACATTTTTTTGAGGATCATTTTCTGGAACTGCTCGTTACTTACGTAAACGCTCGTTAATGTGTTTTTGTCGATCGTACTACGAGAATTCAGATTGGTAAAAGAGTCATTAAGAAGGTGAAAGAAGTCTGCCGTTTCCTCTTCTTCCAGCAACAGATAAAGAAGTGCTTGAGCAGTTCTGTTCGAAAACATTTGCAAGGCTAGATATATACGTTGCCAATTTCTACCTTCCTTTGACACTGAGATAAAACTGTGAAAGTTTGGGGCACATTTTGTTTTCTGTGTCATCGAATGATAGTTCCTCGATTAGCGCTTTAATAATTTCTGTCCCATTGGAAAGATTTAACCGTCCCCAGGAAAGTGATTTAAAAATAATTTATAGAAGTGAAGGGCATCTGAAAATACTTACACTTTTTTCGCTGGGTGCTGTGAATGCGGGAAACATGAATTGACGTGGTCAACATGCAGTCCATTCCAGACACATTGATATTTCAGCTAAAGATCAGAAACGACTGCGACAACGCTGTTACTTTTATTATGAATCGTGGGAACTATTGAGTTTACAAGCTCCACTGTCATCTGCATGTCAAAGTCATAAGATGTCGCCAGTTGCCAGCCTGAAAAATGTTTAGGAACCATGGCAGCAACCACGTTACCTGGTGGACCTTCTAACGACCCCACCACAACAAAAGTCGAAAATTAATTGTGATTGTAGTGTTGCTCACGCTGCTAAATATTGCATTTCCGGGCAACAACAAAGTTATATTATGTGGCAGGTATCATTAGAGCACAGTTAATAAAGTCATTTCTTGAAATAATTGATAAACTAGGCACTCATCTTTTCGTGTTTCCCACGCTGGTCTCGTTGTGAACTCATGGCTCAATCGTCGAAAATCTAGGTAGTGATGATTCCAAGCTCAGATGCAAAGAGGCCTAGGTGTTATTATGCGATATTCAAAAAGTTTTATAGATGTGTTTCATAAACCATTCTTGAAGATTAAACTTTTGCAAGTTAGGACAATTGTGATGTAAAAAAGTAATCAGCACTCCGAATTTAAGTTATACTTCTTTTTTATTACTTTTGTTGCAATATCACGTAACTCGTTCCAAAACATCACTTCACAATATAAAACATACTTGAAAATATCTTCCTCACTGTTAAAGTTCACATTTCACAAAATGACTACTATTTGCGTCTTTTTAACATGACGATGAAAGCTTGACTCTCCAATAACCGCTTACGCGCACAAAAATCAGAGTTACAAGTACGTCAAAGATCATAGTGATAAAAGAAGGAATAGAAATAAGAATAATATCATTGCAATATATACATTTCGAAGTATCGAAGTACTTCTACATTAATGAAATCAGATCTGAATGTTGTCACAGAAATATTTAGCTATTTTACAGAAACACAGTAGAATATTGCTGGTATCGAGAGGTTGAGGCGAGGTGCCGTAATGGTTACGTAATTCAAGTACAATTACAACCTACAACACGTCACAGTCCACTGACGTGGCAAACAGGCTTGATGTCGAAGATGACTGTCTGTCAGCTTCATCAGATATGAAAGGTCACTCAGCAGTCGAGGGCGACAGTGGAACTAACTTGACAACCATCCCTTTAAAGTCGAAGTTCCATGTAATGGAAAATCTAGTTTGTTCCTTAAGAAGGCGTTGCACTTCCTAAGCATAGCATGAAATGTCACTGCTTTGCATATGTCCTCTGTTTTCCACTTGGTTTGCTTTTTTCAATGGCGCAAACAGCTGATCTGACTTTCTGAGAAAATCTTGTTCAAAACATCATTCACTGTATTAGATACTAGATTATTAATTGCTAACTGACTCTTCCTTCATCTGTGACGAAAGGTCTTCAGTTTGTCTCTATAAGCATCGCTAAAGAAGTGTACATAGTTTCGATATTTCTGTTCTTTGTAATGCCATCACTCGACTCCTGAGCTGCCACAGATCTTCATTTTCTGGGTTTGGTAAATCAGTTAACATGGACTGATCGACTTCAGTTTCTAACGTTTTCAGTGTCATTTTCAGACTTGCTCTCGCCTAAAACCTGTATTCCCTGCTTTCTTTTACTTGCCTTTCTGCACCCGTGCAAACACTTGCACCAACCGTCAGATTCACACACTGTTCAGCATCTGGTTTCAGAACTTATCTGGTAAGTATACTCAAGAGCTCTGCACGGAAGTCCTGGACATAATCGTCTGATTTAAAATGCTGTGTACAGACTGTACCATTTACCACAGCAATATCGTCTTTACGGGAACACTTCGCGGTCCGCACGTATTGAAGTTGTAGGTATCCGTGGGGAACTGATGATGCCTAATTCCAGTTCCCTTCGTTTTCATGTTATAAGACAAGCAAGCAGTGACAGCATAACCAGCAATTCCTGTAGCAATACGATGCAAAACTTTCCCGCGCGTGCACACTCAGAATTTAAGATTCCACTGGCTTACACAATGACTAGCTTCCGCACTCCACAGCCACGTGTCTCGACCGTGAAGTTAGGTGCACACCAACGATTTTCTCACTCTGTCTGCGCATACCATTCGGGCCCAATTTGAGTGGGTGAACTGGTAGAATGAGTAAATATAGAAATAATTTCGTTGTATGACAGAAGCAGACCGTTGAAATTTCATTGTGGGTAGATGTGGAGGGTGTGCAAGCGCAAAGGTGGAGCATTGTGTCGCTATAGGCGTGGTAGCGTACTGAAATGGTAATTAGAAAGGAGACAGTAGGATTAACGGCGTAGAGTTTGCGGATAGTAGGTAGAGATTGTTGAAAGGTGTTGAATGTGAGTTAGGAGGATTTACTGCGGTGGTAAAGGATCAATGTAAGGAAAGGCAAACAGATATAGTAAGCAAGACGGAGTTTATAAAGTTCAATATCTGTAGGGGCTAATGGAAGAATGGATATCTATGCAACGTTAACATAGGAAGGATCAGATCAATGTTTTGGGGATGTGGAGGACAGTGGAGGGGTTCAGTTCCCAAGTACTGCCAGTTAGTGCTTTTTATAGATTTAGAATATGGTGGACTTTCTCTTCTATTGTTAGTAGGTGGGGTTTTCATGTTAGCTGCCAGTCGAGGATTAGTCCAAGATATTTTAGTGTATTATTTAACTTGGTAGGATGTTGTAACATGGTGAATTGAAAATCATGAAGGCGGCCTCCGAGGATAATTTCCTTACAATTATTGACTGGCTTTTTGAGGGATTGGTCTTGAGAAAACATTGGTTGTACTAGGACGTGAACTGACAGGTCGCTTTGGAGGGATCCAGGTCGCTTTGGACTGCAGGGTAGAGGACTGTGGAATCGGTGTCGTCAACATACTGGAGTTGAACCGGTGGAGGTGGTTTGGTCATATATTTATTTTTTTATTTATTTTATTTATTTGTTTATCTAACCTGATCAGGCTTCCTCTTATATCGAACTAGGATTTCACACGTACCGTACTTTTTTTACATCATCGTCATCTAAGTAATAACAATTTAAAATTGCAGATAGTATTAAATGATCTGAGTGCTTATAGTGAGAACCTAAGTAAGTAATACTGACTATAAACGCACCCACTAAGAACTGTCAGGTTAACTTATGCAAATCCTGTCCGCATGTCACATACAGGCTCTAATATTGCAGTTAGGACCTAAATGTAAGTAATGTGTTCATTTCTAAAAATAACGATCACTACACGTGTGCATACTACACATTTGGGAGAAGAAAATGTACACTACTCTGTCTGGAATGGAAAAACGAACCACGCTGTGATTAAACCTTAAAACTTTCTGTACAGTAGCTCTGAAGGGTGTTGGACTGGTTGTGGCTGATTTTCTAAGCAGCCACACCGATGTAAATGATTTGACGAATACTGTCGGATGCTGTGTGACACTTTTATTGTCGTATTTTGTGAGAATATCCTTTTTGAAGGAAAGATGATGATCGCCGACGGAAAAAAATCGCAACACCAAAAAGTAATTAACGTAGAGTAATTAAATTTCGGGAATGCCTTTATCTAGGTAACATATTTTAGTGATTAACACTGCAAGATCACAGATAAATATAAACGCGAGATAAGCCATTGAAAATGTGAAATATTGGTACATTAATAACCTGTGTGCTTGCTGGAATGTAGAATGCAAGGACGCAAACGTGCATGCGTTGTATTGTAAAGGTGTCGGATGTCAGTTTGTGGGATGAAGTTACATGCCTGTTGCACTTAGTCGCTCAATAAAGTGACCGTAAGTGTTGTTTGTGGATGACGCTGGAGTTGTCGTCCGCTGATGTCCGATATGTATTCAATTGGTGATGGAGCAGGCCCAAGGCAAAATGCCGACACACTAAAGAGTATGTCTGGCTATAAGAGCAGTATGTGAGCGACCGTTATCCTGTTGAAAACACCCCCTGGAGTGCTGCTCATGAATGGCACCACAACGGGTCTAATCATCAGATTGACGTACAGATTTGTAGGCACGGTACGAGATATATCCACGAGAGTGCTCCTGCTATCGTACGGAACCGCACACCAGACCATAACTTTAGGTGTAGGTCCAGTGCGTCCAGCACGCAGACTGGTTGGTTGTAGACCCTCATCTGGCCTCCTTCTAGCCAACACATGGCCATCAGAAAACGAAACAGACCTCACGCATGCCACTACTGATGTCGCAAATGGCGGTGGTTTGCGATCAGTGGAATGCACGCTGTAGGACATCTAGTTCTGAGCTGTTCCTGAAGTAACGAGTTGTGACAGTGTGGTGCCAACTGCTGCTCAAACGGCTGCTGCAGATGCAGTGCGGTGCGCCAGAGCCATACGTCGGAGAGGATGGTCTTCCCTCTCGGTAGTGCCTCCGCAGCCCGGTCTTCTTGACACCATACATTCTCGTGACCACAGGTGCCAGTAATCATGAACAGTGGCTACATTCCTGCAAAACAGCAGAAGGAATGTCCAGCTTTTCGCAGCCCCATTAGACGATGTCGTTCAAACTCAGTGAGGTGCTGTTAATGGCGTCTTTGTCGTCAAAGGCATTCTTGACAAACATCAGTTAACAACGGCGAATCTCAAAGGTAACTTGTGGTGTCACCGCCAGACACCACACTTGCTAGGTGGTAGCTTAAATCGGCCGCGGTCCATTTAGTACATGTCGGACCCGCGTGTCGCCACTGTGTGATCGCAGACCGAGCGCCACCACAAGGCAGGTCTCGAGATACGGACTAGCACTCGAGCCCAGTTGTACGGATGACATTGCTAGCGACTAAACGTACGAAGCCTTTCTCTCAATTGCCGAGAGACAGATAGAATAGCCTTCAGGTAATTCCATGGCTACGACCTAGCAAGGCGCCATTAGCCTTACAGAGTTGGATAGTTATCGTATGAAATGTCTCATCAAGAACGTTGTAAACCAAAGGACGATATAAAGTTAAGTATTCGAGGAGCTGCATACTTTTCTTATTAGAATTCACTACTTATCCTGTTCCAGAATTCACGCCCGTCTGCGTTAGATAGCGTGCATTTCGGCCTCCTCTATCTACAAGGTGTTGGCACATTTGCCAACACATCATAACTAACGCTTACGACCATTAAATTATAGTAAACCTGATTTCCATACTCATAGTGCCACTCTTATCCGACTTGCGCGAAACTGGAATAGACATAATCTGTCAGATGTAAAAACAAGCCTACCAATTTTCGATGATGTCACACTACTCACAGTTCGTGTTGCGATATATATATATATATATATATATATATATATATATATATATATATATATATATAGGGTGGTCCATTGATCATGACGGGGCCAAATATATCACGAAATAAGCATCAAACGAAAAATCTACAAAGAACGAAACACGTGTAGATTGAAGGGGGAAACCAGATGGCGCTGTGGTTGGCCCGCTAGATGGCGCTGCCAAAGGTCAAACGGATATCAACTGCGTTTTTTTAAATAGGAACCCCCCATTTTATTACATATTCGTGTAGTGCGTAAAGAAATATGAATGTTTTAGTTGGACCACTTTTTTCGCTTTGTCATAGATGGCGCTGTAATAGTCACAAACGTATAAGTACGTGGTATCACGTAACATTCCGCCAGTGCGGACGGTATTTGCTTCGTGATACATTACCCGTGTTAAAATGGACCGTTTACCAATTGCGGAAGAGGTCGATATAGTATTGATGTACGGCTATTGTGATCAAAATGCCCAATGGGCGTGTGCTATGTATGTTGCTCGGTATCCTGGACGACATCATCCAAGTGTGAGGACCGTTCACCGGATAGTTACTTTTTTCAAGGAAAGAGGAAGTGTTCAGCCACATGTGAAACGTCACTCACGACCTGCAACATATGATGATGCTCAAATAGGTGTTTTAGCTGCTGTCGCGGCTAATCCGCACGTCAGTAGCAGACAAATTGCGCGAGAATCGGGTATCTCAAAAATGTCGATGTTGAAAATGCTACATCAACATCAGTTGCACCCGCACCATATTTCTATGCACCAGGAATTGCATAGCGACGACTTTGAACGTCGTGTACAGTTCTGCCATTGGGCACAAGAGAAATTACGGGACGATGACAGATTTCTCGCACGCGTTCTATTTAGCGACGAAGCGTCATTCAGCAACAGCGGTAACGTAAACCGACATAATATACAATATTGGGCAACGGAAAATCCACGATGGCTGCGACAAGTGGAACATCAGCGACCTTGACAGGTTAACGTATGGTGCCGCATTGTGGGAGGAAGGATAAATGGCCCCCATTTTATCGATGGAAATCTAAATGGGGCAATGTATGCTTTTTTCCTACGTAATGTTCTACCGATGTGACTACAAGATGACGGAATGGCGATATACTTCCAACATGATGGATGTCCGGCACATAGCTCGCGTGCGGTTGAAGCGGTATTGAATAGTATGTTTCATTACAGGTGGATTGGTCATTGAAGCACCATACCATGGCCCGCACGTTCACCATATCTGACGCCCCCGGATTTCTTTTTGTGGGGAAAGTTGAAGGATATTTGCTATCGTGATCCTGACAACATGCGTCAGCGCATTGTCAACGCATGTGCGAACATTACGGAAGGCGAACTACTCGCTGTTGATAGGAATGTCGTACACGTATCGCCAAATGCATTGAGGTTGACGGACATAATTGTGAGCATTTATTGCATTAATGTGGTATTTACAGGTAATCACGCTGTAACCACATGCGTTCTCAGAAGTGATAAGTTCACAAAGGTACATGTATCGCATTGGAACAACCGAAATAAAATGTTCGAACGTAGCTATGTTCTGTATTTTAATTTAAAAAACCTACTTGTTACCAACTGTTCATCTAAAATTGTGAGCCATATGTTTGTGACTATTACAGCGCCATTATTACAAAGCAAAAAAGTGATCCAACTAAAACAGTCATATTTGTTTATGTACTACATGAATACGTAATAAAAAATGGGGGTTCCTATTTAAAAAAAAAACAGTGATATCCGTTTAACCTATGGCAGCGCCATCTAGCGGGCCAACCATAGCGCCATCTGGTTTCCCCCTTCAAGCTAGACAAGTTTCGGTCTTTGTAGTCTTTTCGTTTGACGCCTATTTCGTGAGATATTTGGCCCGGTCACGATCAATGGACCACCCTATAGATATATATATGAGTGTATTTCTCACGACACAGCATTGGGTGATGTGAAAGAAGACTGCGCTCACCTAAGGCGTTGACTCCGTATGCCACCACCATCACATGTCTGGCTTAGCATATGTGCGTAGTGATCATAGGAACGTGACAAAGAAGTTGTAGAGACGTACAGCAATACATATAGATAATCATTACACAGCGGCAAATTGCATCTGTTACTAACTGGATTTCTTGGTGTAGTCCTCTTACATTAAAGGTGTCAGCAACTGTTCTTTGGCATGGCTCTGGAGAACTTTTCCATTATATTTTCTCCAGTAAAAATCTGTATCTGGCGTAACGATCATAAAGGAGATTAGGTTACGTATAGGGGCATATAGACAAGCATTCTTACCCGATCGGTATGTCTGTGTATGGAACAGAAATGGAAATCGATAATACTGTTATGACGTGGTCCCCAGACTTACTCTGTACAGCGGCTTGCGGTATGTGTTATTAGATGTAGGTTCTTTCCGACGAGAGGGCTACATCTCCAGTTGGCTATGCGATTTGCGGAGGATTGGCGACTGGGAGGAGCTAGAGACGAACGTAGATAAATATACCTATTGTATCTAAATAAGCAACGATGCCCGTTATTATTCAGTCACGCTATGACTATAAATCATGAGAAACACTACCAGCCGTATATTATCAGGACGTAAGCATCTGGAACGGTGTAACGTGCAACGAATGCACACAAGCAAAGCACGTCATGTTAAGGCATTATAAATAATCAAGGAAAAATGCATTAAAACTCTGTTCGACAGTGTTTTTGAAGTGTTAGTCCTCAGTCTGTGGCCCTTACCACGTCAGATTAATAAAAGATCCAACGAAGTGAGGTATTAAAGTAGTCGTTTAGAAGCTGCGAATTCTGTGGTATTTCACCTTGTATACTGGTGCACGGCTACGCAGATTGTCACAGTAATGTTCTTTTCCTGGTATACTGTAGATCCGAAGATAACAGCTATATTTGTCGAAACCGGTCATTGAGGAAATAAAAATATTTCAACACGCCATCTTGGCTGGAAAAATTATTATTTATCAGTAAAAATCAAATAGCATCAAGCAACAAGCGCAGTGTATTTTGCGTTATCTTCTCGCTACGTCATTGAGCGGTGGAGCTGTTTTGCAGTATGTGTAAGGGACGTTTACTGTTATATACATCTGTAGATTACATGCTCTGCTCTTTGTTTTACCTTTACGTGTTTTCAGGTGTTTGCTATTTTGTTTAAACAGTTTTGTAGGCACCTGCTGTTAACGTTATAATTTTCCTGGCTTACGTTATCCAGTGCCTTACGTTTATGAAAGTAGTGCTCAATTATTTTGTTTTGCTAGTGTTTCAGTACTTGATAAGCTTACTTTGTGCTTAGGTTACTTCATACTGTTACGTTGTTTATGTATATTGTAGATAACATTAACCATTACTCTAGGCTTTATTCTCATCGGTCAGACTGTATGCCTTACTACCAATCGGAATTGGTAATACGTTTGCTAAAAGAAATCAATTTTTAGCCAGCGAGCATTTTATATCCATATTACCTGTCACTTGTCATTTTCTGAACTAGCCCTCTGTCTGTTAATTACTTTTCAGTTGGCATGCTGCCCGTTGGGTCTTGCCCACTCTCTCTGTGTATTTGAGCGGCTGCTGCCGTTGTTTGGTGTCCGTGAGCTTGGTCTCGTGCTATTCAGTTCATGTGTTATTCAGTTTATACGTGGTTTGTCGTATAACATATTTATAATATATTTAAACCTTTTAGTAAATCTAAGAAACACCACCTAATAGCGTCCTTTAGTACAAGTTCAGGCAAATGCTTTGCTTGGTCGCTGTGCCACAGGAACCTGTTGCATAGCTTCTTATAGTCTTCTTTTATTTTCACCAAATTCCAGATAAATCCTAAAGCAGTCTCACCATTTGCGAAGTTCATTTACATGGCCGCTGTACATTAACTCTGTACATGCATTTCCTTTAAAATACTGTCAATGTTCTCTGTAAGTACAATTTTAAAATTTGGTTCTGCCTCTCACTACAACAGCTTATTTCAACTGGATTTTTCGATTATGTAAACTGTGCGTGATTATATGACGATATGTTTTCTTAATGTTTAAGTAAAGAATCGCCGCTTGGAGATGACCTATAATACAAGTTCGGTGTACTGTTTCCTTGAACTTTATGCTGTAAATCCCTTTGTAGTTACTAATGGATTCCTTACATTTCAAGGGAATTCCAGGCAAACCTTAAAGAGTCTTCACTGACTGTAAGCTTGTCTGTAGAGCTATCGTCCAGTAATTCAGTTAACCTGTACATGTTCTTACTCATTTCAATACTAGTGAAGTTCAGTGTTTACAAAATTTGTAGTCCCTGAAAATTTGATGTTGCATTCTTGGTTGTTAGTAGGTTTCATTGGACCACATGTCGTTTGGTGAAATTGTCAAGTTTAGTCATTGGTTTTACCACTTATATTCTTAACAGGTAATTATTCCTTGTATTTGCATATCTTATTATTATGGGTTTTTGTGATTGGGTCCTAAGCCATGTGTGCAGTTTCTAAGAATAATTTTCGATACGTCCTGTACCGATAACTTATTAACTGTACTGTGCCTGCTTATAACTTAAAATTTGTTTTGGAGTACCAGTGGAACATACCTTTAATTGAGCCTTAAGCCAGTTTTGCAGTTGGTAAGTTTCTAATCAGATTTTATTTTCTGAATATGAACAAAACCACAAGGCGGTTAACTGTTCGGAAGCTTTTTGGTTTGTATATCCTTAGCTTGTCACAGCAACAATTCAAAACTTTAAGCTTAATTTTGCAAGCCGCTTGTTATTTACCCTTAAGCCCTTTATTGGATTGTTCTTGGTCTAATTATTTGTAAACTACTTGTGCAGCAGGTTTTTGAAATTTGAAAACGTTCTTGCTTAATGTCATCCCCTTATTGGTGTATTGTCTCATTGTAAGATTTTAATTGTTTTTAATAAACCGTTGTTGAAAGATACTTTGTTTGTGGTTACAGTATCTTTCTACTCTCAAACTAGCTCCCTACCGCTTCAAAAAGTAACTAGAATTTGCTGCAGAACGTGTAGCGTTTTAATATAAGCACTAGATTTTTGAGAAGGATGACGTCACATATATGTGGTTTAATAGGGGGAGAACTAGGGACTCTAAAGAAGTTGTATCTCTACGAAACTTGCATTTCTCATACATGGGAGCAATCCTACGGCATCAAGAGGCGTATCAGAAGGAACTGATATGGAGGCAATGGGAACCATTCCAATGATATATAAGAAATTCGTATAAGAAGCGGAATTGGCTGACATTCTAATGCAAATGGACCGTCCGTCTGGACTACTGCAGTGGTCGTCGCGTAGATGGCTATTAGGTTATGGATTTGGATATAACGCAATGATTTTAACAGAATGTATGTGCGTAACTACCTAACATTATGCACAACATCTCTCTCTCTCTCTCTCTCTCTCTCTCTCTCTCTGTGTGTGTGTGTGTGTGTGTGTGTGTGTGTGTGTGTGTGTGTGTGTGTGTGTGTGTACTTGCGTACGCAAGAAGATTGTAACCTCCCCACAAAAATTTAAAAGAAAGAAACACGACAATATTTAATTATGAATGCTAATGGACACTGCTCTATGCGTAACCTGCCCACAATGAAATGTACTGACAATGGCAACAAAATGTGAAATTCGCAATCTGACTCAGATATAAATTCTTCACCAAAAATTAAAGTCTATTCAGTGATAAGAAAATTCAATTAAACCGAAACATCGGTCTTTGGCCCTGTGTAAATCAATCAGAATTAAAGTCTTACCTCAGAATAACTGGATGTCAAATTTCTGCTCTTATCTTTGCGCACGGCTTGGAGGAACTGCATTGCAAATAATAATATTCCTTTTTTCTGTAATTTTACTGAAAATTTTCTTTAAAAGAAGTGGAATGAAATGGGAAGTGCAACGAAATCTTTAGTTCAATAAAAAATAAAATTTTTGAAAAAATGCTTTTGAAATTAAAAATTATTATTGGGGCACTTGTTGGAGAATAATTACAATAAATAAATTTTTACATTATCTAATGATTATATTAATTAACAGTATACCTCATTCAGTATCTTGACCAGTGTTGCCGACCGCCTACATCACACAACCGCACTGGGCTGCTACTACTGACCGACTGCTCTGCATGACGACTACTCACTGAGTACTGCTCTGCAACTAGACAGAGCTACAGACTCGCAACGACTACTGACAGACTCGCAACGACTGACTGACAGACTGAGAACCGCTCGCAACACTCGCGCGGTCAAGCGCAAACTCTCTGGTCACAGATGCTACAATGCCTCGCCATCGCTGCTATGTTACATACGTGTTTCATAACCCTCCACTGGGGGGGCAAAAATTTGGCAGCGATGGTGAGTCATTTGGACTTGCCAAGCGCGGCAAAATTTTTCTTTAATTAACAAAATCCTACAACTTACAGAATATTTAAATGTTGTGCACACGCACTAAGTACAAAATATATCAGACAAAGACAAAATGTGAATACAAAACATAGTAGCAAATCAGAAAAATGTATATACAAATTTTTTGACAGATAACAAAGTGCACAGGCACTGAAAAAATTCTTTAGCATATTCAGAACAAATAAACAGACTGGCAAAAAATATTATGTTGACAAGTGACATGAGTGTACTTAATGAACATATCAGGAAATCATAAAAGTTATACAAATCATATTGAAAAATGAGAAAAGTGCACAGGCACTGAAGTTCAGTAGAAAACATATTAACACCTAACAGAAGTGCTCATGCACTGTAACTCAGAAAATAAAAAATGTATATACAATATAAAAGACAAGAGTGTACATATACTGTACTTCCGAACAAATCGAAAAATGTCTTTAGCATTTTCGCAATAAATAAACATAATGGCAAAAAAATCATGTCCAAAGTGCACACGCACTGAAGAAATGTCTTTAGCATTTTCACAACAAATAAACATAATGGAAAAAAAATCATGTTGACCAGTGCCATAAGTGTACTCGCACTGGAGTTCAACAAATCGAAAAAATGTATAACCTATGAACATAAATGATGTTACCAAAAAAATTTTTCTTTTTTTTTTTTTTTTATGCGACAAGAATCAGGATAGGAAAGGGAAGGATTGCATCATGGTTGTAGCACTTTAGATTGCACACAGCTGCTCTGAAAGTCCATATCTTTCCACAGAAGTACAACACCAAGTGACACAACTTGAAGTTCTTTTCCCATCAGAATTTATCAGTGTAGCCAAGACACTGAACTGTCGTAGTAATGTTCCATGTTTTCATTTTGGCAGTACATTAGGTACACCAAACAGTGGGACCATAATAACGTCTTCATCGCTCACGGTGGTGGACAGCATGTCGTGTCAACACCACGCTCTTACAAGGCACACCAACGTAGAATTAGTGCAAAACCAAAGATAGTGCTCCATGATCACTAGGATAAACAGGACAAATGGACATTGCAGTAATTCAGGGTAGTTAGCTCATGAGGTGAAGGACATTATGTCACATAATATTGACAATTACAGACTTAATTAGCAGTTTGTGGCATTCATAGCCCAGTTATTGAACATTTCTGTACCAAGTATGTAGTATTACAGAAAAATGTTCATTAATTGTTTTACATAGAATCAGTAGTCTTCTTTTCCTAGTTACAAAATGTAGCATGGTTAATTAATCATTTGTCATTCCAATATAGTAAGAATCATTAGCCTTCTCCTGATTACAAAGCATTATGAAACAATCACATTCTTTTCCAGTTACAGAGTATAATTAAGAATCATTAACCTTCTCCTAATTATAGTTAATTAATCATTTGTCATTCCAATAATAATCATTAGCCTTTTCCTAATTACAGTTGATTAATCATTTGTCGTTAATTAATCATTTGTCTAATTACAGTTAATTAATCATTTGTCTAATTACAGTTAATTAATCATTTGTCGTTAATTAATCATTTGTCTAATTACAGTTAATTAATCATTTGTCGTTAATTAATCATTTGTCATTCTAATATAGTAAGAATCATTAGTCTTCTCCTAATTACAAAGCATTATTAAACAGTACCATAGTTAATTAATTATGTGTCATTCCAATCTATTAAGAATCACTAGCTGGCATCATGGGTAATCGTATTACAATAAACAGTGGCGGTCCTTGGCCATTTACAAAGTATATTTAGTATGACAGAATAATGTTCATCAGAAGTCTTAGTTGAAAAGGAGAGTCAATTATTGGCCTAGCATTAACATAATACATTGAGTGATACAAATTATTGGCACTCATTGGCCATTAACCAAAACATGAAAACTCAACATGGGAAAAAAAAGGGCTAATTAATGGCATAATTAATAACAATTCTTCAAGTGACATTAATTATTGGCA
This sequence comes from Schistocerca serialis cubense, assembly GCF_023864345.2. Taxonomy (NCBI): domain Eukaryota; kingdom Metazoa; phylum Arthropoda; class Insecta; order Orthoptera; family Acrididae; genus Schistocerca; species Schistocerca serialis. The sequence continues at coordinate 487,569,289 of NC_064644.1, read as the reverse complement.
CTCAGTGGCCAGCAAGTATTGAATAAAATAAAACATAGTTCATCATTCAGTATTATTCAGATCATTACGAAGTCATTATTAAAAATCAGCTAATTAGTCATAGCATTAATAATCATGGGCATTATAAGTAGTCTCATTACAATAAAACATTGTTCCTCATTCAGTAGTATTCAGATCATTACAAAGTCATTATTAAAATCAGTTAATTACAATCATAGCATTAATAATTGTGGGCATTATAAGTAGTCTCATTACAATAAACAGTGGCAGTTATTAGCTAGTGACAAAGCATTATTTTATATATATATATATTTTTTTTTGTCTCATTAGGAAGTCATTACTCAAGTGACATACTATTCAGAGTTGATCAGTATTATTCAGAATTATCATAAACTAGTGACATTATGTGGGACTGGTAATACCTCTTTTAGCAATGCATTGCGTTGGGATCGATAATTAATTGGTGAGGCATAACACTATTTGCTTTTGACCTATTGCTGCAAATGAGGATAGGTAACGTCATTCGTCATGAGTCAGCTGTACCAAGGTTATGTAACAAGGCAGTATATGTGATCACATTCATAAATGATAAACACAAATGGGTAAAATACAAAAAAAATGCAAGTACTAGAACAGGTATAATAAGTAACAGGTTTAGTAAGTATCATGAAAAGCTTCTCTTGGAAAAAATACAAAATGGATTATTGACCTGAAAGAAGAAACGCACACTATGCTGAAAAGTAGTGAACTTCGAATTAACAGGTAGTGAAATGTGTATAAAATGTGTTCCATAGCTGTCCTTTCCAAAACTTTCTGTCATCCTACTATGCAATATAACACCTGCTGTCAAAGCAAACTGCAACAAATACTTAAATAACTACATAGCATAAATACATAACTTCAACATTATCCTCATCTGTAAAGAAAACTTCATTATCCATATCATCATAACTTCACTATTATCATCACCTGTAAAGAAAAACTTCATTATTCATAATACCATTTCCTTCATCATTATTCATCAGTATTCATTATCATCTGCAAAAAATCACTTCATTACTCATTATACAACTATTCCTTATCTCTAGCATATTTCATCACTAAAACTAAGATGTGTAGTTCAGTCTGACAGCCTGCATCAATCACCTTGTATTCTGAAAGAAAAAATTAGTTAAGACTGCTATTCTGTGATGAGTATAGTATAGTCTTGTTAATGCTTGTTAATCCTGATCCATTTACTCTTCCTCATAAAGTTATTGCATCTCCTTTCGTTTATCCCGTAGGTGAAATTCCCATTTCTGTTGAATTTATTTCTTACACGCACCATTTCTTACTGAAATTGATGACAGAGATTAATGTCCTGCATTTAAATCATATACCCACTAAATAAGGACTGGTTTATGGTAACATACTTAAGCATACAGCATAACATGACAGAAAACGTAATATGTCAAAGACATTGACAGTGTTCAGATGCAAAAATGTACACAGAATATCACAATGCAGCAGCAAAAGGAAAAATGTAAAACAGTCACGATGTTGAGATATCATAGGGCAAAAAAAAAAGTCAAAGTCGACTGGTGTGTTATATCTTAACTATTTCATAGTGCATACAAACAAAACTGGAGTACAATCATATACACAAAAAAAGTGGAAAATGTGCACGGTCTGATGTGTAACGACAAGAAAAGCGACCTGCTAACCTTACCTTGCCGGGCACTTGCCAAGAAAAAAAATGCGATAATCATCAGTAATTAGTCACGTGAAATAATTGCATTAGTAAATGGCATCATAGTGTGTTGAATCATACAGTGGTTTCACTCAATAAACGGTTTAATGTTTGAGATATGGTGATTGCCTTTCGATTTTCTAGTTCTCAAAGTTTCGACGTGTACAACATTGGGGTGAGGGATGCTGCGAATCCGATACGGACCTGCGTATAGAAGTTCAAATTTACTGCACTTACCTTTTAATTTGCTGGATAAATAGTTTGTACGTACTAATATCTTCTGTCCAACGTGAAAGTCGCGGCGTGTACAAACCTGTTTTTGCTGTCTTCTCCGGCGCTCTGCGGCACGTTTGATGTTCTTCAGCGCAATGTCAATTATTTCGTGGTGTCTTAGTCGCCTACATTTGGGTAATTTTACTAATTCTTTAATTTTGTTCGGTGGTTCAACGTTTTTCAGTATAACAGTCGGAGATAGCATAGTGGATTCATTTGGTATGGAATTAATTACATCTTGGAATGAGAGTATGTATGTATCCCAATCAATATGTCTTTTGTGGCAGTATATTCGGCACAACTTACCAATTTCTTTCATTAATCTTTCACAGGGGTTCGAAGAAGCGTGGTACTTGGATATATAGATCGGAGAAATGTTTCTGGCTCGTAACATGCGTGTCCATACGCTACTACGAAATTGAGATCCATTGTCAGAAATTACTTTCATTACATGCCCTACATGAGATAGAAAATGTTTTACAAATGCTTTCGAAACAATTTTAGCAGTAGCTTTGCGTAACGGAGTGAAAGTAACAAATTTTGAAGTGAGCTCAACAGCGACAAAAATGTAGCAAAAACCTCTGTTAGTTCTCGGAATCGGACCAAAAATATCTACTGCGCCCATGTGTCTTAATTTAACAGGTATAATGGGATGTAATGGAGGAATATGTGAAGTGGTGTCTGATTTAGCTTTCTGGCAAATTTTACAAGACGCTAAAACTCGTCGTATACGTTTTTCCATGTTAGTAAAATAACAGTTCTGTCTCAGTATATGAAAACATTTTCGTGCTCCGTAATGTGCGTAGCTTAAATGAGTGTACCAAATTAATTTGTTGACCAGTTCGTCAGGTATGCATAATAACCAATTGTTGCTGTCAGGATGAGAGCGGCGAAACAAAATGTCATTGCGTACAGTGTAATGGTTTCTAATCGTAACATTATTCTTATCTTGCCAAAGGTGTTTAATTTCTTTCCACACATTGTCTTTATTTTGCTCCTTTGCTATGTCCTGTAATGACGATGAAATAAAGTTTTCAAATGCAACTTGTTGAATGTACATGACACTGAAATTTGTTTTGCAGAAGTTGGTTGCTACGTCTTGCTGATTGTTGCTCAGAGAACGCGATAGTGCGTCTGCTATAACATTTTGTGTGCCGGGAATGTGAACTATTGTAAAATTAAATTCTTGTAAATATAGTTTCCATCTACTTAATCTGTCGTGAGTGAATTTAGCCGAAAGTAAAAATTGTATCGCTCTATGGTCTGTGTAAACTGTGGTATGTCTGCCATAAAGAAAATGCCTAAATCTCGTGAAAGCCCATACAACACATAATGTTTCCAATTCTGTAACGGAGTAATTTCGTTCAGCAGGTGACAGAATGCGGCTTGCAAATGCGATGTTTTTAATTACTATTGAACCATCTTCTTCAATTTCCTGGAAAATATGTACGCCCAAAGCGGTGTTCGAACTGTCAGTGGCAATGGAAAAATTTCTAGTAAGATCTGGGTGCGATAAAAGTGGTGCATTCAACAGAGCATGTTTCAGGTTCATGAATTCAGAATGAGCTTGCTTATCCCAAGACCAAATAGTGTTTTTACCTGTTAATTGGCATAGTCTAGGCGTGTCTAAAGCGGAGTGATGAATAAATTTACGAAAAAAGTTAATTAAGCCCAAAAAACTGCGTAATTGCTTCTTCGTCGTAGGAACGGTAATGTCACGTAGAGCTTGAAGTTTTTCCGGATCAGGTGCAATGCCTTCTGCTGAAATTACGTGTCCAAGAAATTTTATGGAAGTTTTGCCAAAGTGCGATTTACTAAGATTAACTGTAAGTCCTTGTGCATGAAAAGTTTGTAACAGTTGTTCAAGAATCCGATTGTGTTCGGACCAGTTAGCTTCTGCGATAAGAATGTCGTCTACATACGTCGTAATTCTGTCTTTAAGTTCTGTCGGAAGTATAGTGTTCAAACCGCGAATAAAAGCTGCAGAAGAAATAGTTAAGCCGAACGGTAGTTTGCAAAATTGATAACAGTCGCCGAAACAGAGAAAAGCTGTATATTTTCTGCAATTTGGATGAAGTTGAATTTGCCAAAATCCCGATTTCAAATCTAGTGTAGAATAAATAGCTGTACCGTGAAATTTCTGTAGAAGTTCCTCTAATGTCTGTGGTCGATCTGTTTCATTAATAATAATGTCATTAATGTGACGTGAATCAAGTACAAGGCGAAGTGAGCCATCTTTCTTCTTAACAATATGTAGCGGGTTTATGTACGGACTAACTGCTGGTTCAATAATTCCTTGGTCGAGCATATCCTGTAATTCTTTTTTAACTTGTTCTCTGTGGATATATGGAATGGGATAATGCTTTGCTTTAAATGTGTCGTGCTGTTTCACTTGAAATTCATACATAAAGCCGGACATAGTACCAGGAATGTTGCCAAAAACTGGAGCTTGCTGTAAAAGGATTTTGTGTAATTGCGTTCGTTCGTCGTCTGTAGTTGCACTGCTTTGTGTAACTTTATCGGAAATCATTTGTATTACGTCGTAGTCCATTTCGTCTGGAGTATTATAGTTGTGTACGTACGTATCCGTTAACAATGTGGGATTACAGCCTATGTCACGTGTTGCGGAAATGACCTCTGTGCGGTTGATTGTTTGTTCTTCCGCAGATAATGAGTGCTGAAATTCTAAAGCAAGTTGTACATTTTCATCCTTTAACATTAAATAAGAATTCTGAAAATCAATGACTGCGTCGTGTTGTACCAGAAAATTCGTACCTAAAATAACGTCTGTTGTCAATAAAGGAACAATCCAAAAATTAGAGTGAAAAGTATGACCTCCAATACAAAATGATAAATGCGTCTGTAATTTAACGTCTACTCCTTTACTCGGTACTGCTCCTTTCACTTTTGTTTTGCCTAATGGTAATGTCGGATATGTATTCTCTTTGTTGCACTCGTTGAAAGTCTCCTCATTTATTACTGATATTGGTGATCCGGAATCAATTACTGCTGAGAATTTCGATGAACCAATTTTAATTTCGATAATAGGATGTAAAATGGTTTTCTGAATAACTGGTCTTTCCTGTAAAAGAGTGTCTCTGATGTCGTCAAAAGTAATTACATTTTCGTGAACAACATTTTGCGTGTCTAAGGTAGTGCTTGTATTATTGGAAGATGCGTCCTGTACATTATCTAGTCAGATTCTATCTGACGTGTTATTATTATTAGGCGGATTCTGTGGCATTTCGACTATTTGAACTGTCCTATTACTTCTTCCAGACGTGTTACGCTCTGGATGGTACCTACTGTCGGGTTCATTCATGAGAATATGTTCTTGCGTATGATTTTGCTGTTGGTGAGACCGACTGTTATTATATGTACGCTGGTAATTGTGCTCATCGTTTTTACGTCTGTCGTAATAGTCATTCCTATACGGTGTATTGCGATGGGAATTGAAATACTGTCTTCTTTGTACATAGTTGTTTCTCTGCTCCCGTGCGTTACTATTTGTTGGACCAGGGACTATACGTCCACGCGGCGAAACATTAAAGCCTGGTTGACCTTGTGTATTCCATTGTTGGTTAGGTATGCTAACCGGTTGGTTTTGATGTTGTTGTTGTGAAACACCTCTATTGTTACTAAAGTGTTGTTCCTGTTGCTGAAAATTTTGACGGTATTGATAATTAGAATTTTGCCTGTTATTAAAGTTTTGGTAGTTGTCGTTCCTAAAGCGTCTGTTATCTTTCCGATTGAAATTACGTCCCTGATCATAATTGCAGTACTGTTGTTGACCTTGGTTGTTACTCGAAAAGTTTTTGTTTACAAAAGAATAATCGGATTGCTGTACTTCCAAGAGCTGTAAAAGATCTCTGAATGCTGAAATGTTTTCTTTTTGCTGGCCCGTTAGAAGTGACACTCGTAATGACCGTGGTAATTTAGAGATGCATAGTTGTATAAGTGCGGATTCACTGTACGGTTCACTTAGGTACTGGTTTTGTTGTACCATGTGCTCAAAAAATTGCGTCACACTCGGAAAATTTGAGTTCTCGTAATTTGGCAAACTAATCAACTGATCTTTAATTCCGCGCTGTGTCGTCTTCGACCAGTACGCTGACAGAAAAGCATTCTGAAATTCCTCTACCGAGTAACACTGTCTCGCGATCGGTCTCATACGAGTTGCCGGTTCGCCTTCCAAAAAGCTGCAAATAAATTCAAGTTTGTGTGTTACAGGCCAAGTCGGTGGAAGAGCAAAGCTAAATTGTTGAATCCAATCCAATGGGTGAATCTGCGTTCTATCGTTTTTGAAAACCTTAAACTTTCTCACTGACAGAAAATGTTTGTAGTCGAAATTATCATCTCTGTGTGATGGAACAGGTTCAGGATCGTAAGAGAATCTATTGAACTGTGGTTGATCGGAATCTAAGTCCCGTACTCTCTGTAGATTACCCAAATTATACGCACTGCGTGAGTCTGACTCATGTTCAAAAAGTGGCGTCTGTTGTGGCATGTTATTAACTGAAATGTTTTTCATCTCTGTTACTTCTTGTTGTAAATTTGATAACTTCCTACGTAACGTGTTGTTAGATGAATCGATCTCATTAATTGTCTGCTGTAAATTTTGAAATTCAGGTGTTTGGATAAATGAAACCGGTGCAGTATCGTCTGATTTATTGTCATTAGTATTTTCGATAACATCAATACGACTGGCCAATTCATCACATTTTTCAGTCAGTATTTTAACCTGATCATCGGTTTTAGAATCAGACGCATTAATCTCTTTTTGCAACTTGCGCGTAGTTTCGCTCAGTTTTTTAACATCAGCTTTGATAACATCACAATCCTGTGTTAGATCTAATTGTTCGAATCTATCTGTCACTGTTTGAATATTTACTGTGTGTGTATCTGTTTTTGATTTAAGGTCAGAAATTTCATCCCGTAATTCCGCGTTCAATTGTTCTATGGTATTAATTTTGTCGGACACTGTAGTAATATTATTGTCTACATACGTCTTCGCTTTCGCGAATATTTTACGTTTGTCCTCTTGTCTTTGTGCAGTGATTGTTTCCATGACTTGTCGTTTTACTTTGTTTTGATCCTGAATAAATCTGCGGAAACGCGTATCACTGTTCTGTATGTGCTGATTAAAGCGCTCGTTAATCTGAGTGTTCTGCTGTTCGAATTTCGCGTCTATCTTTGCGCACGGCTTGGAGGAACTGCATTGCAAATAATAATATTCCTTTTTTCTGTAATTTTACTGAAAATTTTCTTTAAAAGAAGTGGAATGAAATGGGAAGTGCAACGAAATCTTTAGTTCAATAAAAAATAAAATTTTTGAAAAAATGCTTTTGAAATTAAAAATTATTATTGGGGCACTTGTTGGAGAATAATTACAATAAATAAATTTTTACATTATCTAATGATTATATTAATTAACAGTATACCTCATTCAGTATCTTGACCAGTGTTGCCGACCGCCTACATCACACAACCGCACTGGGCTGCTACTACTGACCGACCGCTCTGCATGACGACTACTCACTGAGTACTGCTCTGCAACTAGACAGAGCTACAGACTCGCAACGACTACTGACAGACTCGCAACGACTGACTGACAGACTGAGAACCGCTCGCAACACTCGCGCGGTCAAGCGCAAACTCTCTGGTCACAGATGCTACAATGCCTCGCCATCGCTGCTATGTTACATACGTGTTTCAAGATTAAGAAAAAAGAAGACTACCAGGTGTATATTATACCATAGATATAATAATATTATTATAAAAACGATAAGGGAGAACTGCAATTGTAAATAAATATGTAACAAATACTCTATGTCAAATCATGCTGAAGAACATCGTTTCTAGCTAAGATTTATAACTATGGAATGGATTTTCAATTGCCTGTGGAGGTCTGTCTAAATGTACTAAATGCTAAAGATAGGAAAGGGTTATATTAAAGCAGGAGAAACATATTTTTCACCACAATACCGTCAGATGTAGATATTACCGAATTATGATTGATTCTCACAAGCAATGTTATTCTGTAGCTCTTAAGGAAAAAAAATTAATGTATGGAACGGATTTAAACCACTCCGTAATGAAAATATTGGGTATAAGAACACTTACATAACCCTAGAGCTGTAACTTGCTTGTCGTATGGCAGTAGAAATAAAGAGATTTGGCACCGCTGGGATGGTGAGCAATAGCTTGCATACAACGGCGAGTGTAGTGTATGCAGTCTCTCTTTAGAGGATATTCCACATCTTATTCTAAGTGTTCTGGTGGTGCTGATACGTAGGGTAATACACAAATGAGACGTAGGGTAATACACACATGATACTTCAGACATGGGAGAGACATCCATAGGGATTTAGATTAAACAGTTGCCTTATAAAACGCCTATGGGCTGAGGATGACACGGCGGCCGGTCGGTGCTGTTGGGCCTTCATGGCCTGTTAGGGAGGAGTTTAATTTAGTTTTTTAGTCGCCTTATAAAGCGAAAAAGTACCCTGAGGCACACCTTCATGACTAAAGAGTGTAGTATTAAGCTCTGTTACCTCACACCTATTCCTGAGGAAACGTATTAATAATATGCATGATGGAGTTAAACACATATTGCAACTTGCATCACCCTGGTTCCCAGAACTCTTGAAGATAGACGTTGACTGTGGATATCGTATTACAGACACAGTCCCTTTGACTGTTCAGACATGTCACTAAACCCAACAACCATGCATGAGCAGCCCCTATTAGACGGAGGGGGTCCGACAGCCGATCAGTTCCTGTCATTGCATCAGGAAGGAGGTACAGGGCTCGTGAAGTCTGTAGTTGAAACATGCTTAGACGGTCAGTACCGCGGTTCGATCGTGTATTACAGACACAAGGGAAGTGTCCAGACGTCTCAGAGTGAAGCAAAGCGATGTTGTTCGGACATGGAGGAGATACAGAGAGGCGGAAACTATCGATGACATTCCTCGCTCAGGCCGATCAATCGCTACTACTGCAGTGGATGACCTCTACCTATGGCTCGAAGGAACCCTGACAGCAACACCACAATGTTGATTAATGCATTTTTGAAGCCACAGGACGTCGCGTTACGACTCAAACTGTGCGCAGTAGGTTGCACGATGCGCAACGTCGCTACCGACGTCCATGGCGAGGTCTATCTTTGCAACCACGACACCATGCAGTGCGGTACAGATGGGCCCATCAACATGCCGAATGGACCGCTCAGGATTGGCATCACCTTCTCTTCACCGATGAGTGTCGCATATGCCTTCAACCAAACAATCGTCGGACACGTGTTTGGAGACAACCCGGTCAGACTGAACGCCTTAGACGCACCGTCCAGCGAGTGCAGCAAGGCGGAGGTTCACTGCTGTTTTGAAGTGGCATTATGTGCGGACGTACGCTGGTGGTGGTGGTGGAGGAAGGTACCGCAACGGCTGTACGATAAGTGAATGCCATCCTCCGACCGATAGTGCAACCATATCGGCAACATATTTGGGAGGCATTCGTCTTCATGGACGACAATTAGCACCCCCATCGTTCACATCTTGTGAATGACTTCCTTCAGGATAACGACATCGCTCGACTAGCCAGCATGTTCTCCAGACATGAACCCTATCTAACATGCTTGGGACGGATTGAAAAGGGCTGTTTATGGACGACGTGACCAACCAACTACTCTGAGGGATCTACGTCGAATCGTCGTTGAAGAGTGGCACAATCTGGACTAACAGTGCCTTGATGAACTTGTGAACAGTATACCACGACGAATACAGGCATGTATCAATGCAAGAGGACGTGCTACTGAGTATTAGAGGTACCGGTATGTACAGCAACACCTCTGAAGGTCTCGCTGAATAATGGTACAATATGCAATGTGTGGTTTTCATGAACAGTAGGAAGGGCGGAGGTGATATTTATACTGATCTCTATTCCAAATTTCTGTACAGTTTCCGGAACTCTCGGAACCGAGGTGATGCAAAACTTTTTTTGATGCATGTATTACACACAAGCACACAACGTTATACTATAGCGACAACAGCGTCCACATATTGCAACTTTAAAAAGTAGTCATTCTTCTTTATTATGCATCAACCTCAATCGTCATAAGGAAAATTTTTTTGCAAGTAATTGACTTATGTAGGTTTATTTAGGTTTTGATTTTTGCATGTATTGTATTGAAACCTATTGTAGTATGTATGCTATCATGTATTGAATTTTTGATAAATGGACTGATGCAAATAACTAACTCAACAGCATCATCGTCATGATCAACATCATCACCATAATGAACGTTACATTCCAATACACATTTTCCATTACTTTCAGAAAGCGTTTTAACATGGATTCTCCACTGATTCAGTCTGCACACTGCAGTACATACTGCACCCTGCAAATCACTACGTTCACAGCACTGAGACGATTTAGAAAGACACTCTGCAGTGACTCTTGATTCGTTAATGTTAACGTAGCACCAACAAACGTATCGATATCCTGATCACTGATACCACATCTGAGGTCATCAGTCCCCAAGACTTAGAACTACTGAAACCAACTAACCTAAGGACAACACACACATCCAAGCCCGATCCAGGATTCGAGCCTGCGTCTGTAGCAGCAGCGCGGTTCCGCACTGAAACACCTAGAACCGCTCGGCCACACAGGCCGGCCAAAGATTTTGTCGCAGAGCAAACAACGTACTCAGCAGATTATACTTTAACAACCAGTTAGAAAAATTATATAATCGTCAATAAATCCATTACCCACAATAAATCTCCATGACGGACACACGTCCAGACCGTCCACTCCCACTAATACTGCAAATCTCCAACACTGCTAATTATTATCCTCTAACCTCCATCACTGCTGACTACTCACTTCCAACTGCCATCACTGCTGGCTATTCACTTTCAACTGCCATCACTGCTGGCTGTTAACTTCCAACTGCGAGACCAAACAGCCACAGAGTCTCCTACAGAGGGTGCAAAGTGCTGTCAGTTATATAAATGCAGTCTATAGCGCTACATAGCGCTGCCAACAAACAAACACATAAACAGGCTACTTACATAGCCCCCTGCTCCTCTCAAAAAATTTTACAATGCGTTTGGGGCAGTGACCAAGACTAATTTGTTAAAAAAATTTATGTTAACAATATCAAATAGATCAGATGTACACAATTAGTAATATACTGTTGGTCAATAAACCAAAAATTCTCCTCTCAGTGCCAAAGAAAGTCGTAATCATTCATCAAAAGAGTAATCGATGACAGTTTTATGGACAAATTCTGAGCAGTAAAAGAAAATGCACACATAAGTAGTGGACCTCCATGCAGTCTTGAAGAAGTAGTGTTGACATCCCAACAGAAACACAGTGCTGACTCTTGACATGAAGACATGAAGATTGGTAATGGGCCACAACAGAGCAAACCCAGAGCAGAGGTTGAAGTCTTGAAGAATATTGGTAGAATTGGTAGGTCACCAAAGAGCAGACCTACAGTATCCTTGTGAGATTATGGTAGTAATGGGTCACCAAAGATGCAGGCCCACTGTTGCCCTTGTAGAGATGGCCAACAGCCATCCATCGCGACTGTGCTGATGCAAAATCACAATTGAAGAGTCTTGAAGATAATGTAGCAAGTCCATGAACCACCACTTCTGCACTCACTATTTTTTTTGCAATATCCTTAGAATCAGCAATGCTGTTAACCAGCCCCTAGAACAATTATCAACACACGTGGAAGCACTAACACAGTCATAGTCCCTCTGATATTTTTTCATATAGTATGACCCCCCCATGAACCATGGACCTTGCCGTTGGTGGGGAGGCTTGCGTGCCTCAGCGATACAGATAGCCGTACCGTAGGTGCAACCACAATGGAGGGGTATCTGTTGAGAGGACAGACAAACGTGTGGTTCCTGAAGAGGGGCAGCAGCCTTTTCAGTAGTTGCAGGGGCAACAGTCTGGATGATTGACTGATCTGGCCTTGTAACAATAACCAAAACGGCCTTGCTGTGCTGGTACTGCGAACGGCTGAAAGCAAGGGGAAACTACAGCCGTAATTTATCCCAAGGGCATGCAGCTTTACTGTATGATTACATGATGATGGCGTCCTCTTGGGTAAAATATTCCGGAGGTAAAATAGTACCCCATTCGGATCTCCGGGCGGGGACTACTCAAGAGGATGTCGTTATCAGGAGAAAGAAAACTGGCATTCTACGGATCGGAGCGTGGAATGTCAGATCCCTTAATCGGGCAGGTAGGTTAGAAAATTTAAAAAGGGAAATGGATAGGTTGAAGTTAGATATAGTGGGAATGAGTGAAGTTCGGTGGCAGGAGGAACAAGACTTCTGGTCAGGTGACTACAGGGTTGTAAACACAAAATCAAATAGGGGGAATGCAGGAGTAGGTTTAATAATGAACAGGAAAATAGGAATGCGGGTAAGCTACTACAAACAGCATAGTGAACGCATTATTGTGGCCAAGATAGATACGAAGCCCACACCTACTACAGTAGTACAAGTTTATATGCCAACTAGCTCTGCAGATGACGAAGAAATTGAAGAAATGTATGATGAAAAAAAAGAAATTATTCAGATTGTGAAGGGAGACGAAAATTTAATAGTCATGGGTGACTGGAATTCGAGTGTAGGAAAAGGGAGAGAAGGAAACATAGTAGGTGAATATGGATTGGGGGACAGAAATGAAAGAGGAAGCCGCCTGGTAGAATTTTGCACAGAGCACAACATAATCATAACTAACACTTGGTTTAAGAATCATGAAAGAAGGTTGTATACATGGAAGAACCCTGGAGATACTAGAAGGTATCAGATAGATTATATAATGGTAACACAGAGATTTAGGAACCAGGTTTTAAATTGTAAGACATTTCCAGGGGCAGATGTGGACTCTGACCACAATCTATTGGTTATGACCTGTAGATTAAAACTGAAGAAACTGCAAAAAGGTGGGAATTTAAGGAGATGGGACCTGGATAAACTAAAAGAACCAGAGGTTGTAGAGAGTTTGAGGGAGAGCATAAGGGAGCAATTGACAGGAATGGGGGAAATAAATACAGTAGAAGAAGAATGGGTAGCTTTGAGGGATGAAGTAGTGAAGGCAGCAGAGGATCAAGTAGGTAAAAAGACGAGGGCTAGTAGAAATCCTTGGGTAACAGAAGAAATATTGAATTTAATTGATGAAAGGAGAAAATATAAAAATGCAGTAAGTGAAACAGGCAAAAAGGAATACAAACGTCTCAAAAATGAGATCGACAGGAAGTGCAAAATGGCTAAGCAGGGATGGCTAGAGGACAAATGTAAGGATGTAGAGGCCTATCTCACTAGGGGTAGAATAGATACCGCCTACAGGAAAATTAAAGAGACGTTTGGAGATAAGAGAATGACTTGTATGAATATCAAGAGCTCAGATGGAAACCCAGTTCTAAGCAAAGAAGGGAAAGCAGAAAGGTGGAAGGAGTATATAGAGGGTCTATACAAGGGCGATGTACTTGAGGACAATATTATGGAAATGGAAGAGGATGTAGATGAAGATGAAATGGGAGATATGATACTGCGTGAAGAGTTTGACAGAGCACTGAAAGACCTGAGTCGAAACAAGGCCCCCGGAGTAGACAATATTCCATTGGAACTACTGACGGCCGTGGGAGAGCCAGTCCTGACAAAACTCTACCATCTGGTGAGCAAGATGTATGAAACAGGCGAAATACCCTCAGACTTCAAGAAGAATATAATAATTCCAATCCCAAAGAAAGCAGGTGTTGACAGATGTGAAAATTATCGAACTATCAGCTTAATAAGTCACAGCTGCAAAATACTAACACGAATTCTTTACAGACGAATGGAAAAACTAGTAGAAGCCAACCTCGGGGAAGATCAGTTTGGATTCCGTAGAAACACTGGAACACGTGAGGCAATACTGACCTTACGACTTATCTTAGAAGAAAGATTAAGGAAAGGCAAACCTACGTTTCTAGCATTTGTAGACTTAGAGAAAGCTTTTGACAACGTTGACTGGAATACTCTCTTTCAAATTCTAAAGGTGGCAGGTGTAAAATACAGGGAGCGAAAGGCTATTTACAATTTGTACAGAAAGCAGATGGCAGTTATAAGAGTCGAGGGACATGTAAGGGAAGCAGTGGTTGGGAAGGGAGTAAGACAGGGTTGTAGCCTCTCCCCGATGTTGTTCAATCTGTATATTGAGCAAGCAGTAAAGGAAACAAAAGAAAAATTCGGAGTAAGTATTAAAATTCATGGAGAAGAAATAAAAACTTTGAGGTTCGCCGATGACATTGTAATTCTGTCAGAGACAGCAAAGGACTTGGAAGAGCAGTTGAATGGAATGGACAGTGTCTTGAAAGGAGGATATAAGATGAACATCAACAAAAGCAAAACAAGGATAATGGAATGTAGTCTAATTAAGTCGGGTGATGCTGAGGGAATTAGATTAGGAAATGAGGCACTTAAAGTAGTAAAGGAGTTTTGCTATTTGGGGAGCAAAATAACTGATGATGGTCGAAGTAGATAGGACATAAAATGTAGGCTGGCAATGGCAAGGAAAGCGTTTCTGAAGAAGAGAAATTTGTTAACATCCAGTATTGATGTAAGTGTCAGGAAGTCATTTCTGAAAGTATTCATATGGAGTGTAGCCATATATGGAAGTGAAACATGGACGATAAATAGTTTGGACAAGAAGAGAATAGAAGCTTTCGAAATGTGGTGCTACAGAAGAATGCTGAAGATTAGATGGGTAGATCACATAACTAATGAGGAAGTATTGAATAGGATTGGGGAGAAGAGAAGTTTGTGGCACAACTTGACCAGAAGAAGGGATCGGTTGGTAGGACATGTTCTGAGGCATAAAGGGATCACCAATTTAGTATTGGAGGGCAGTGTGGAGGGTAAAAATCGTAGAGGGAGACCAAGAGATGAATACACTAAGCAGATTCAGAAGGATGTAGGTTGCAGTAGGTACTGGGAGATGAAAAAGCTTGCACAGGATAGAGTAGCATGGAGAGCTGCATCAAACCAGTCTCAGGACTGAAGACCACAACAACAACAACAGTATGACCAACAGACAAATGTGTGCAGTAAAATGAATCCCTGCTAATTACTTAACTTGGAGAACTGGTGTCTATACAATTACAATTTTACAGCATAAAAATACAATTACAAAGGTACAGAAAACATCATTACAGTCAAGAACATGATAATACAAGTAACATTTGTAGCACAGGCTTTACACAAGAATGGAAATAAGTACGTGTATGAGTATTACAGGAATTGTGACATAAGTAAATAAATGAAAAATGACAATATGATTTGAAACATTAACTTGACACATGTACATTAAAAAACATAACAGAATAAATAATGTCCAAACATCTTCCCAAAGTAAAGAATGTGTTACAAAACCAGAGCAGATTTGAGGATAACAGTATTCCTCATCATAGTGAATGCAGCTTAATATTAGAAGAAAAAAATTCTACCAAATTTGTCTTATCAGATAAACACACAGAGACAGGAAGAACACAGACACACAAGGGTACAGAGAAACATAGCGGAATAACACAAAAGGAAAGGACAGCGTTTGCTTTCAGTGTAACATTTAGTACAGCAGTACTTGTGGTGAGCATTTTAGACCTCTTTTCATTTTTTATTCTTTCAATAATAGCCTTAATACTGATCCATCTATAACTTTCAGCCACAACCACTTAATTTCCAACTAAAACTTCATTTATCTCTCTTACTTCAACATTTGTTCCCACAAAAAATCCTATTTATCTGTATTTATACTTTCTTATCTTTCTTTATTTGGTTTCCAAGAAAATCCTATCTTATAAAATAATTGTTCCTCACTATACAGTGCCTTTTGGTCAAACTTTTTCTTACGGCTTCTCAATGCATTTCTTCCCAACTCATCAAAACTCAATTTCTTGTATAGCATAGCCCCTCTTAAATCTACTGAGCTCAGATACAAAAACTAGAGAACGAGGCAATGCAGCAGCACAAACATGAACACAAACAAGAATGACAAAAAATGCAAAGTGGCAAAGCAAGTGGCAACATATTTAAATTAGCAAAGCAAATGCAACATTACAACTCATGTAAGGCAATTTGCAGCAAACAAGAAAACTGTCGTAAAATTGACTTAACACAATAATACAACGTAAAATTCAGTAGGACAATGCCTGGCAAATAGCAGCAGCAAATACGATAACTTTTACCTAAACATGACAAAACAAAAGCAGAAAAATATTACAGTAAAGACAACAATGCAGATAATGGAAGTATCTATTTACATCTTAATGTCTGTGTCACATCTTAACACCGGAGTAGTGAACCACAACAACTTATTCTACCAAAAATTTACCAAGTCCTTGTAAAGAAAATTATTTATGCAATTCCTGTTACTAGTCCTTTCAAGTGCTCTTTCTTATTGATCTTTCCTTTCCAAGTGCTCTTTTTTAAGAATGTGTATCATAAAACTATTATTTAATGGATCTGTTGACAGAAAGTGTTCACATTAGCATATGTATGAAATTTTATTTTATAAAACCACTGTGCAGCTAGAAACCAGATATCAAATAAAATTAGCAAATATGTGCAAAGCAAAGCATAAAAACATCATTCACCAGCCATATAACATTTCATAAGTCAATAAAATTCTCTCAACTCTAGTAGAAAGAGATGGTCACAATCAAGTGTGTAGATGTAACAATATTTCTCATCACTTCATAGGCATTTCAGTAAGTAGCACAGTACAAGCTCCAAAGTATAATCGTATGTTTCCAAATAACAGTGCGTCGTGTTTGTGGTGCGTTCTGCAAGAAATGTGAATAGCGAGGTGAGCGGCCTCTCTTTTCTGCAGCTATGTGAGCGCTTACAGGCGTGTGGCGAGCTTCAAAGTGACTAAAGCGGCGCAAGTAAAATTGAAAGTCCACACAACAATGGGTGTATTTCAAAAGCAGCTAGTATGCAGCTGTATGCAGCAGAGCATTACGTCAAGGTCACATACACACTTTACCAAAATATTTACGACAGCAGTTTGAGCTACAAGAACAATTTCATACCAATAAAAAAAATTTCACAGGCTGAAAATTTACAGGAGAAATGTTTAGAAACGAAATCTCCTCAATCACAGTGTCCAAAAATTTCCATTATCATTGTAGTAGTCCCATTCATATATATACTCACATCTCATAACTCTTAAAGCACAATTCTTGGTTTCCAACATTCTTTTTCATAAATCAAAATCCCTAACCCCTACTTATTATTCATATACATATATTTCGATACTACTTGAATACTTCATCATAATAAACACATAGCATAATCATATTCCTCATATAGCATCGCCTTATTGATCATAAACACATCTCAACATCATAATACCAACCTCATCATAATAATATCATCATAACACATGAATAAAACCTCAAAGTCATCGTACCAGCCTCCAATAATCGCAAAACCATTTTTTTTAAAAAAAAAAAAAATGCTCTCTGCTCGTTTCAGTAGTGTCATCTACATCAAACACACTTCAAAAATCATGATCCCATGCAAAATACATCGCTCAAATCTCTCACAGTATCACAACGGTTCCAAAAGTAAATATGAATAGGTCCCAAAATGCAGAAAAGTACAATTTCATAAGTGCAAAATAATCGAACTGCATAATTACTCAGACAAGTGTCAGTGACGTAGTAAATAAATGTTCTTTCCTCTCTGTTAAATGACCAGATACCTGTGTAATTCTGTGTCAGAGAAATATGGTTCCAACGTATAAAACTGCGTAAACAAATACCATATTAGCTAGGGCTCCTTGCTCTTGCCACACGCATGGTGGACAAAGTAGGCGCACCCCCATGAGGGATAATGTAATTATACCTCAGATGTTACAGATTAAACTGCGGAATGAAATGTATCACCGAAAACCTTCTCTGTATCACTGTAATTAAAAAATATTTCTAAAAATGTTCCAAGTACAAAAATTAATCAGTCAAATATGAGTCATGTAGCGCTTCTTGCTGTAAGATAATTTCTGTCATTGCATAAGGGTAAAAATGTACCAAGTGTCGTAGTTATCGACGTCCATAAGCCAAGTTCTCCAAAAAATCGATGTACTTACCTTGCCAAATACAAAAGTAAAGTGCTATACGTATAAATGTCGCAGTTATTACGTTCATTGCAGTGACCTTGAAAGTACTCTACTGTAACGTATAATTGTGTTACGAGAAAAGCTGTCTCATTGTAGCCATGCCACAAAAGTCATTACCAAAATATGTTTTACTTTCCAGAAGAATGTAGAAAAACTGTGCTGACATAAAACAGATAAAGCATAAAAGTAATAATGGAAATTGTGTCACACATTAGTAGCGTCGGAATATAATCGTGTAGCTGAGAAATAAACCAAATACTGTCTCATCTTTTCAAGTAAACCAAAATGTTGCAGTAAAACCTCATTAGCAGTATATGTTCCAAGAACGTGAACCTTATATTCTTGATGTAATCGTGCAACTAAGAAGCAAAAATGTACACACAATAAGACTGTGTCGTCTGTTCTCCATAAACGTGGACTCGTAAAATTACTGTATTAATTGATATTAATGCCAGCTACGTCGTCAGTTTCATAGGTACGTTTTGTGGCTGCCTGCGGTGCGAGTCATTGTCTGTTATGTCTTTGTTGTTGCGCGTGCCGGCCGCGGTGGCAGTGTGGTTCTGGCGCTGCAGTCCGGAACCGCGGGACTGCTACGGTCGCAGGTTCGAATCCTGCCTCGGGCATGGGTGAGTGTGATGTCCTTAGGTTAGTTAGGTTTAAGTAGTTCTAAGTTCTAGGGGACTTATGACCTAAGATGTTGAGTCCCATAGTGCTCAGAGCCATTTGAACCCTTTTTTTTTTTGTTGCGCGTCTTAACTGGGATTTGGAGATCTACAATATCAGGTTGTCGAGAGGGACCTGCCCTATTTGAATCACGCCAGTTCTGATTAAATTCAGGTTTGTCGTCATGACTTTGTGTCTGTCGTCTTGTCGGTAATTTCTGTAATTTCTTTCTTGTCGATTAAGTGGTGGAGAATTTCTCCTGGAATCGTAAAAGAGAGGTGGACCGTTGCGTCTGAAGTCATTTTTTCTCACTTGATAATAATTGTTTTGGTTCCCATATTGTCTACTTCTACGGTTATCTCTGTCATAGTCATTACCACTGAAATGTGATCTTTCTCTGTAACTATTATTATTCTGCCAATGGTTGTCATGCGAATAGTGTCTGTTTTGATCACGATTTGCGTTATAAGAGTAGCCTTGTCGTGTCCAGTTGCAGTTTATGACCTCGCGAAATTGTGATGGATATGACCTGTAATTGTTCTTGTTTTCCTGTTTTCCCACCAAGCGACTATCTGTGCCATTTAAGATTCTTGTAACAGTCCATAAAAGGCCTTGATATCATCCTTACAACGTCCAGCCAAAATAATATGTCTTAAATGTTCAGGCAACTTAATTAAGGAAAAGCGGATAAGTTTCGGGGGGCTGTACGGGATTGACAAATACTGATTCTTGTACAACATATCTTCAAAATGTTATACAGGGCTGGAAAATTCAGACAGTTCGAAATGTTTCATCATTACAATGCTGTGTTTTGCTCTATCTTGAGTAGCTTGAGACCAATATGCAGAAAGGAAGGCACGATAAAAATCTCCTTCATTGTGACAGTCGCGAATAACCGATCGCATTCTTACAGCTGGTTTATTTCCTAGACAGCCACATATAAATTCTAATCTGTGCTCTAACGAGCAATTACAAGGAGAACAAGGAGAAAATTGATGAAGCCAAGCTTGTGGATGTATCTCATTACTGGAATTCTTTGATGTTTTAAATTTACGAGTAGTGATGAAGAGTTTGTAGTCAAAAATCATCGTTTCGGCGAGTCGCAAATTGGTCATTGTTACGTCGTGTCGGCGGTTCCATGTCAAGATTCGGTGCACCCTGCCGATTGCTTTCATAATCTCCGAAATACGCAGTGTTATTACTTTGTGACTCTTCCGTGTTTCTAAATCCCTCATCCCGTTTCGGAGGGCGAGTATCCTCTGAAATATGTAGTTCTTGTATTACACGTGTCAGCTGATCTTGTACTTCCCGCATTTCTCTTTTGTGTTGCATATTTATTTGATTCTGATTTTGTTTGAATTTCATAATTTCCTTATACTCCTGTGTGTCAGTGAAGGCTACCGGTCTTAAATCATTCAAATCATCATCTACCTTCGTAGCTAAATTTGTTAACTGTTCCGAAAATTCGGCTACTTTTTCCTACAATGTGCTGATTTCCTCCGTGTGTTTTTCTGAACCAAGTTTGAGAGTGTCCATTTGTGCCATAATCGTATCTACTGTGTCCTCTAAGTTTTCCTGATCTTTTACAAGTTGGACGACAGTATCGGTAAATAGATAGATAGATAGCCTGCAAGGGGTCGTGATTTTCGTGCACAGTGAGCTGCAGTTCTTTTATGGCTGCTTCATGATTCTGTAATGCATTTTCATGTCGCGAAAAAATAGGCTGAAAATGCCCACAAATTTGTGTTTTTACATCTTTACAAATTTTTTGACATTTCGATTCGATTTTAAGCAGCTCAGCATTTAAATCTTCACATCTGTGTTCAAGCGTTGTGTCTAACCTTTGAAGTTGTTGCTGTGTTCGATCCTGATTTGGTTCCACTGTAACTTGAAGATTTTGTTCCATTGTGTCTAACCTTTGAAGTTGTTGCTGTGTTCGATCCTGATTTGGTTCCACTGTAACTTCTGAAGATTTTGTTCCATTGTGTTTAGCTTTAGAAGCTGTTGCTGTGTTTGTTTCTGATTTACTAGGCAGAGTTTCATTTGTTGCTGTGTTTGTTCCTGATTTTGATCCATTATTTGAATTAATTGCAATAACAATGCATCAGTGACTGAAACATGTTCCTTTGTGCTTTTCATCAATGCATGTGTACCGGCATTTGCACCGGTAATATTCGTATTTTGACTTGACTGAGAAAAGGGTGATGACGCAAAACCTGCATCTATGGAATCTGCGAGATTTGTTATCTCGCATCCCTGAGGTGAACTGTAACCGACGATCGATCGACAATACTTCCCTGTTCACTGATTGTTTCACTGTCTACAGCGTTACTTACTACCTGGTCCATGTCCTTATGCACAATTACCAAATTATTATTTTGGCCATTTGTCAATTCATTACAAGGTGGTGCTAACACGCTACGCTCGTCGGCACTGTCATATCTCAATTTGCTTTGCAGCGTAGTATTAAGCTTCTCACACTCCATGATCGTCAAACTGTACCACGTGATACCACACAGATAATACTTGAAAAGCTAAAATAGGAAAACATACTAAATAGCACTGAAAATAATAAATATCTAATTAATTGTAGAAGCGACTGCGAGATACTTGGTGCAAATCCACATGCATTCCACAACTGCTTTGCTCGCTAGAATGCAGTACAGCAATAAGAAACTGCAACTACAAAAGAAGTTCTCTATGCACAACTACGCACTAGCAGTAAACAATAACTAATTTCTAATCATGCACTAATTGTTCAAACTGCACGTAAATCAGAAGATTCCAGTGAGGTATCCTCGGTTAAGGGTCGACAGGTGAAACTTCTTAATTTTATATATACTGCAATAACTAAGAAGGTGAAACTTCTACGTTATTTAATTCTGAAACTGCTGAGTGAAATTAAATGCAAGTGTCACTTTGCTATTTTTTTATCATTTCATTTATGACCTACAGAATTTTTCGCTGCCAAACACATCCTATCCATTAATTACCCGCAATATTCAAGGATAGCGCGATCTGACTGCTTTAAAATTAGCTCAGAAGAATGGCCCTGAATGAGAAGAAATCCTAACAATAACCCATACATTTTGTAAAGTCATTTACCTCACAGAAAATTTTCATGACACGAACTACAGCGATACAGCAAGCACCAACACAGCCAGCTAAATAAAAGAATCTAGCTACTGAAGACTCTAACCATTAATAGGCATGTGGTTAACAAAGGAAAGATTTTGTTGCAGAGCAAACAATGTATTCAGCAGATTTTACCTTAATCATGTGACAATCAGTTCGAAAAATTATATAATCGTCAATAATTCCATTACCCTCATTAAAACTCCATGACGGACACACGTCCAGATTGTCCACTCCCACTAATACTGCAAACCTTCAACACTGCAAATTATTAACCTCTAACCTCCATCACTGCTGACTATTCACTTCCAACTGCCATCACTGCTGGATATTCACTTCCAGCTGCCATCATTGCTGGCTATTAACTACGAGTCCGACCAGTCACAGAGTCTCTTAGAGAGGGCGCACAGCGCTGTCAGTGATATTAATGCAGTCTATGGCGCTGCATAGCGCTGCCAACATACAAACACATAAACAGGCTACTTACACAGTGTGACTATCACGCAGACGGGTTGGTTGCAGATCCTCAGCTACCATCGTTCTAACCAACGCACAGTCATCGATGGCAGGAAAGAAGAACCAGATTTCATCAGAAAACACAACAAACCTCCACCCTGCGCTAGAATGAGCCCTCTCTTAACAACACTGAAGTCGTAGATGGTGGTGGTTTGGGGCAGTAGAACGCGCAGTACAGGGAATCTGGCTCGGAGCTGTACGCGAAGTAATCGATCTGTAACAGTTTTCTGTGTCATTGTGGTGCCAACTGCTGTTCAAATTGCTGCTGCAGGTGCAGTCTGATGCGCCAGAGCCATAGAGAGAACACGATGGTCCTCCATCTCGGTAATGCCACGCGGCCGTTCGGAGACCATTCATCTCGCGACTGTACATTCTCGTGACCACCGCTGCCAGCAATCATATATGGTGGCTACATTCCTGCCAGGTCTTCCTGTAATATATCAGAGAGAAAGTCCAGCTTCTCCTAGCCCTCTTACACTACCACGTTCACACTCAGCGAAGTGTTGATAAGGGTATCTTTGTCGCCTTAAAGGCATTGTTGACTATAACGTCAAAGCACCACGTCCAGTCTCAGAGGTAACTTCACACGACCGCTAGAGACTGTATTTGAAACAAACCTTATTTGCATACTAATCGTGGAGCCACTAGCGCCACTCTTATGCGACCGGTGCGAAATTTGAACAAAGCTCATCTTTCAAATGTACAAAGACGCCTACCAGCGGTAGTTGATGTCGCACACCTTCTTCTTGGTGTTTGATTTTTTCCGTCAGTGTAGGAACGCCAAGTAGTGGCAGAACTGTAGCCAAGACGTTCCGCCTCGTGGGATTAATAAGATTAGTATATTTATAGCGTTCGGTACAACCAGCTTAAAATCCAATTTTTAAGCTCACTTATAGACCTCTGGATGGACACTTTACGACCCTAATACGTATTTTAAGACAAATTGCCTGATATGCTCACGTGTCGCTCGAAAACCCGACGTATATAGCTGCTACTGTTCATATATCAAACGGACACAGTTCAAGGTGTGGCTCTGTCGTGCTATGTTGATTGACAAGTTCACTTCTTTTCGTGGATGTGACTGGGTGTTGTGTGATGTCCTTAGGTTAGTTAGATTTAAGTAGTTCTAGGTTCTAGGGGACTGATGACCATAGATGTTGTCCCATAGTGCTCAGAGCCATTTGAACCATTTTTTTTCATGGATGTTGACGTAACATCATCTCTTATCTGCCGGCCAGTGTGGCCGAGCGGTTCTAGGCGCTTCAGTCTGGAACCGCGCGACAGCTACGGTGCCAGGTTCGAATCCTGCCTCGGGCATGGATGTGTGTGATGTCCTTAGGTAGTTAGTTTTAAGTAGTTCTAAGTTCTAGGGGACTGATGACCTCAGATGTTAAGTCCCATAGTGCTCAGAGCCATTTCAATCATTTTTTGGACCATCATTTCTTATCATAGGGACACGCTATCGGTTCATGTCAGAAGGAGAGAGTATGACGTCTTCTTCGTAAAGAAGCCTCGTAATAAGTGTCACCATTATCCGGTGGCGTGTCCATTGAAACTAAATGTACTGTTTTTTATGGCTACTGTCGAAGGAGTGAAGTCTTTGTGAACGGAAAGTGCAAATTATCTCAAGGGAGTATGTGGCGGAAAAGCTGTAATAATGTGAAGACGAATGTCAGCCTGTGTTTGGTAGAGGTGGCTCTGCAAAAACAAGTGCCTTGTATCTAAATGTTCGTCGGTGGCTTCTCTCATTCTTGTGTAAGCCTTAAAGGATTTTACAGAAACAGACCTCATCCTGAAACCCTGTCAGCTAATAAGTTTACATTGTCCCGACATACAGCAGCCGTAGACAGCATCAGAGTAACAGTAAACTTGTAGGATGGCTTTGTGATAAGACGTGGGAGACGGCACAGGCAGTGCCGAGCCCGCGGTCGTCTTCTGCCGCCACCCACACAGCGGAGGCTCCTGGCCTGAGGCGGTGTCCCGCCGTCTCCCGAGGCGTCCACGCAGCCAGGGCAGAGAGCCTTCGTTAGTTTATCGCAGAAAACGGTGAGGGGCATCCGTTAGTGCCTGTGCCACTTGTCGATACTCCGAAACTTTCCTTCAAGTAGTTCATTGGAACTCGTTTCACTAAGACAGTTACGTAATAGATAACAGGAACGCCACGGTTGCCGGTTTTGGAAGGAGATTATGTGGCCGTGAAGTGGTATCAGTTCTTGTGCGCTCGCTTGGAAACCGAACTTGATAACGGAGGAATTCGTGTTGTAGTAATGGATCTAAGAACGAAGATAGTAAAACTATCTATTTAAATAAGCGGGTAAAAGTTCGCTTGACGCCTTCCTAAGAGGCAGCCTCCACCCCTTCCAAACTAAGTAGGTAACTATACACCAAATGTAGTTTCATTTCAAAGAAATACTAGCGGTGACATGTGAGAGATTCATACCGAATAAATTATTAAAATATCGTACTGATAAACAAAAAAAAGTCAGCACACTGTTGCAGAAGCAACGAGAAAAGCGTGCGAAGCACACAAAATCTCTGAGATTTTACTGAAGCTAGAAACTTAGCGGGGACTTCAATGCGAGATGTTTTTAATGGCTTACACAGCGCAGAAAATACAAAGTCTGGTCACTTGTAAAGAACGCCAGCGGAATGTGACAGTGACATTGAAGTGAAGTTACTAAACACAGTTTCCCAAAATTCCTTCACCAAAGAGGACACATTAAGTATTCCAGAATAAGAATTTAGTCATCTGACAACATGAGGCACTTCACACTTACTCGATATAGTGAAGTAGCTTAAAAGACTTCATAAAGGCAAGCCTTCCAGTCCAGGCAGCATACCAAAGAGCTTCCTTTCACACTATGCTGATACAATAGCTCTACACTTAGAGGTCGTATATTATCACTCGTTTGGCGAAAGGTCCGTACCGAAATATTGGAAAGCTGCACAGGTCACAGCAATAATCAAGACAGGGAATAGGAGTAAAACACTAAATTACATGCCCATATCACTGACGTCCCCCTCATGAACCATGGACCTTGCCGTTGGTGGGGGGGCTTGCGTGCCTCAGCGATACAGATGGCCGTACCGTAGGTGCAACCACAACGGAGGGGTATCTGTCAGACAAACATGTGGTTCCTGAAGAGGGGCAGCAGCCTTTTCAGTAGTTGCAGGGGCAACAGTCTGGATGATTGACTGATCTGGCCTTGTAACATTAACCAAAACGGCCTTGCTGTGCTGGTACTGCGAACGGCTGAAAGCAAGGGGTAACTACAGCCGTAATTTTTCCCGAGGACATGCAGCTTTACTGATGGAGAGCTGCATCAAACCAGTCTGAGGACTGAAGACCACAACAACAACAACAACATCACTGACGTCGATGTGCAGTAAGGTTTTGCAATATATACTACGATTTAGACAAGATATATGTATGGTGCGAAAAATGGCAATCGACCGTAAATAGTGAAAAGTCAGAGGTCGTCCGCATGAGTACTAAAAGGAATTCGTTAAATTTTGCACACGATAAATCAGAGAAACCTAGAAGCTATCAAATCAACTAAACACTTAGGTATTAGAATTACGAATAACTTAAACTGGAAATATCACGTATTAATGTTGTGGGGAAAGCTAACTAAAGGCTGCGTTTTACTGGCAGAACACTAAAAAACTACAACAGCTCTACTATATAAGCTACCTACGGTGCGCTTGTTCGAGCCGTTCTGGAACACTGCTGCACGTTATGGGGTCCGTATCAGGATTAGACATCGAAAAAGTACAGAGAAGGCCAGCACGTTTTGTATTATTCGAAATACTGGACAGAGGGCCACGGATATGATACTCGAAATAGAGTGACGATCATTAAAATAAAGGCGTTCTTTGTTGCGGAATGATCACTTCACCAAAATTCAATCACTATCTTTCTTCTCCAAATGCGAAAATGTATTGTTGGTGCCCAATTACATAGGAAGAAATTATCACTGTAATAAAATAAGAGAAATCAGAGCTCTCAGAAGAAGATTTTCGTGTTCGTTCCTTCCGCGCGCTGTTAGAGTGAAACAGTAGAAATGGTTCGATCAATCCTCTGCTACGTACGTAATTGTGAACTGCGGAGCGGTCATGTAAGTGTAGATGGAAGAGCAACACACGCACGAACTTTGGTTTCAACGTGACACTGTTCCACCTTGATTAATCCAATAGATCTTAATTTTTGTTCTCCCTTTCACTGAAAACATTTTGGAAAGTCAATTGTACACACTTTACATTACATTCTTTTAGTTCATTAAAGCACGGTAGTTTTTATTTATGTAGCATTTTATGCTCTTAGATATTCACAAGTACATTAATAATCACAAATAAAGAAATTACAAACAAGCAGTTAAATGAAAAAAAGTAATAATCGATGTCCAGATTTTCCTACCACTCAGTTCTTTTTTAAGATCCATTCTGGTGCAGTCCATCGAGGGATCTGGCGAAAGCACATAGAGGGCAGTTCTGAACGATACGTGACTCCGTCAGTGACACCTCGCTGTACTTACAGCCAAACAGTTGATACACACCCGTTTACAGAGTTCTGAATAGAAGAATACCTCCCACATTTCTGAGATGTCTGACTGACAGGCGTTTTATAACACCGTTACCGTTTGTATGGTCCTTCCCTGTTGAAGCATATCATAGAAAAAGATGTTTTATTTTTTATTACTCTTAGAAAAAACAATCAACTTCCAAGAAAGTCTTATATCACAAAAGATATATGTAATATCAGTGATAGAAGAATAGGTGTTAATTGTAACTCACAGACAGTATGTGTAAGGTATTATAAGTAACTTGTGTATTGCTTCCTTTCCTTTTTGAGACTTCTTCTTCTGGCTGCCCACATACATTTCAGATCTCGATGTATTAGGAGGTAGGTGGTCTCAGCTCTGTGTCATATCTGATTTATCAAATAATAATCATTTTATTCATAAAGTTCCTGTAGAGATCACTGCCCTCACCAAATTAGTTTTATTTAATGATCTCGTAGATTTCAGGCAAATATGTCAGGAAATTGTGCACAAGGCTGAATGACCGACATCTGAGCGTATTGTATTCTACACAAACCGAGCCTGCAGATCTATTGTTACAAAGTCCAAATTCATATTTATTACCACCTTCTACGTGTAAGTCAGTGTAGTGTTTTTATAGTCAATGGGACTTTAAACAATAATGATTTTCAGTAGCCAAAATGATCTGATTCATCAAAAGACCATGATGCACAATGGTATAGGTATTTCAATCACAGCGATTCAGTAGAAAATTTGATTCTATCTCGACGTGTATCATATTATTAACGACATAGTGTCATCGCATTTGTGGTGTGTCTTTTCTTCCAACAGGCAACGGTCTTGCCGCAGTGGATACACCGGTTCCCGTGATATCACCGAAGTTAAGCGCTGTCGGGCGTGGTCGGCACTTGGATGGGTGACCATCCGGGCCGCCATGTGCTGTTGCTATTTTTCGGGGTGCACTCAGCCTCGTGATGCCAACTGAGGAACTACTCGACGGAATAGTAGCGGCTCCGGTCATAGAAAACCATCATAACTACCGGGAGAGCGGTGTGCTGACCACACGCCCCTCCTATCCGCATCCTCATCTGAGAATGACACGGCAGTCGGATGGTCCCGATGGGCCACTTGTGGCCTGAAGACGGAGTACTTTTTTTTTTCTTCCAACAAACCTTTATCCGTGTATTGCAATGTTTTATCAAAATTTAAATATGTCTCCCACTTTCATCTGCCAGAAAGGAACGACACGTTACACTTCTATCCATTCGCTGCACAAAATCCTCTTACATTCTTTTTCCTAGTCCACATATTCCTACCACTTTTGCTTCTCTTCCTTTTACCGTTGAATTCCAGTCTGTTACCTGGATCAGATTTTCCTCTTTCTTACCTGAATGAATAGTTTCTTTTTTCTCATCACAAATCCTTTCAATTTCTCCATCAACTGTGATGCCAGTTGACACATAAACTTGCGATATTGTGGTGGAAGATGGTTGTGTCTGTTTTGACTACAGTAACGCATTTACTATGTTGTACGTAGCAGCTTAGCTACATTCCTATTTTCTTTTTCATTATTATACCTGCTTCTGCATTACCCCTATTTCAGTTTGTATTTATAACTCTATATTCAACTGACCATACTTCCTCCTCCTCCTGCCACCGAACTTCATTACTTCTCATTATACCTAACTTCGTTCTACCGTTTTCCCTTTCAAATTTTCTAACCTACCTGCCTGATTAATTGAAATCCATCGTCTTTATTTATTAGTTCATCGTGTAGTCGGATTTCTGCAGCCTCTCCTAGAATACAAACTTGGAAGGTGTTGGACTGTTGCAACTACTTAATGCTGTGGTAATGCATGTCTTGTGAGTAGGAGACGCATCTGGCACACACAATTTTTCCCATACTGCTTAGGGATGGACATGGTAAACTCGCGGTTCCAGAGTCCTAAGTCACCGCTGACTGGTCCCAACAAGGCTTTCTTGGCTGGAGGCACTCGACGTTATGTTTCCAGGATATTTTTCCGATTCTTGCTGTTATGTTCTCGACGTATGGGATAATTGCTGTTGCAACATGTTTCTGTCCGTCCTAGCAGTTCATGGTCTCGTCTTCTTTGTATAAAGGCACGCTGTGTACGGTAGTAGCTGTAACTGTTCCTAAGAAACTAGGCCCGTAGACGTAGCAGTTTAGCTGCTAGACTCTCATTGTGAGAGATGTCGCGTGCTCTGTGCGTAAGTGTGTTGAGGACACCTTCTCTTTATGGAGGGGAATTCCAGCTGTACGTGTCGGTTTATGGTTGCACAAAGAATATATGCGACACCTCTGACATGTTGTTACGTTCCCTGGCAGCACACACACTGTTAATAAACTGAAATGACGTTTAATTGTACTATGTACGCCGCTATGAAGCAATTCGTATGTACTGTAATTGTTTAACAAAAAATATTATTTAATTTTGTATAAAGGACGTTGGTTATTATTGTAATATTTTCTGAAATAATATTCTCGATGTATTTATGATTGTAATATTTCTATACTCATAATGTAATGACGAAATATGTAAATATCTGCGATGAAAACATGTAAAATATAGCCACAGAGGAAAATAATGTTGTAAGATTACAAAGAGATATTAATAATCAGCAATAGTATAAATAGCACTACATAAAGTGCATTCTTTGTCGACTTCCTCGAGAGCTGAGAGAGAGAGAGAGGAACCTGTGACGTAGCATTATTTGCATGAGTAGACTTCTTTTGTCTGTATCTGCCTTTAGCCGCCATTAGAGGAGAAATTATAAAGATGTGTAATTTTAATTATTGTTGTGGTCTAAATACATTATAATTTATCAAAATTGTGTATTACTGATGTAAATTAGCTTGCCCATGTCATCTATAATATTTCTTTAAAGAATTTTCAGCACTTTTAGCGATTATCGTTGGTGTTCGCTGGGCTGTGCCGCGACCGAACGGTTTGCAGCGGCGGCACATTTAAAAAATTGTTCCGCTATAAAATTAACCAAACCCGTAAATCGGGAGCAGGTAAAATTAGCAGTGAATTACGAAATATTTTTCTTTTACAGCGATCCTGAGGCTGACTGAATTTATTACTGGTTTTACATTTGTGCATTCATAGGCGGATAATTAACGTTGAAGTTGTAAATCTGTTGGTTCTTACAATTTCTAAAGCAAATAACTTAAACGTATAGTGAAATGTGTCTTGTCAATGATGATTAAACGTTGAGGTCGGCTTGGCAATATTTAACCATTTTATGCTAACAGAGACAGTCTTGTGTTCCATAGCTAACGCCGGGAAAGAAATCAGTAAAAATTTAAAAACCCACTGCATTTAGAAAATGTGTGCCAAGGCCGAAATACGTAAAAAATTTAATTTAAATAATTTTCAAAGTCATAAATGTTATTAATCAGTTAGTTTGAATTTATCAGCATGAGAAGGTTGCTAAAGTTCACGTAATTTTAAATGTGCTTAATTCTGTCTAAACGAATTTTTATTACCACACGTAAAAAAAGGGTTCTACAACAAAGTTCGTACTGAAAGAGTAAATAACAAAAATATTTAAAGCCATTTCTTCCCCATATTCATCCATTCATTTTACATAATAAATATTTTTTAAATATATATATATATATATATATATATATATATATTATTTTTTTTCATTTAACTGGCGCCCAACGTGGGGCCCGAATGTGCAGTGGCCACAAAATACCCATGATATAATTAGGGAATTATTGTAGTCGAACTTTGTTGGAGAACAATTAATAATTTTTTCATGTATTGTACGTATTGCCTAACCAATATTGTGTGGTAATACCTGTATATGATTTTTTGCATGAGAACACTATACACCCAGAGGCAAGCTGAAGAAGAGAGCTCAGTATATCAAAAAATTAATTATCTACCGCAATACCAGGGGACAGTTGCACCCAAGATAGATCACCAAAAGGTAAAGCTACAGTGTAGTTGTCCTGTGGGTAGTAAAGTAGTCTCAGTGCGGTGTTCCCGGATCATTAGTGGTGTGCTTGTTGTTAGGGTTTTTTTTTGTAAAATAACAGGACATTTGAGTAGTTAGTCATTGTAGTATATAATAAGTGTGTTTCAACAAATGACCATTTCTTGTGTGATTATGTCAGTGAAACTTGAGTATTAGGATATTTAGTTCAGATTTTGTTTCTTTTGTTGACTATGGTTAGATTGCGTAGTCAGAAAAATATAAACATGGATAATGAACAACAGTTAGTAAGCAGTGATATCGAGTTAGAAAGTGGGGCACAAAGTAATGTTAGTGGCGTAGTTCAGGAGGAAACAATGTGAGAATCTGGGGGCAGAGGGGCAAGAAATGTTGCCACTGCCAGCCAGTGATTCAGTTGAAAGTAGAAATACTGTGCCACCCACACGCACTAGACACGGACCAGAGAGTGGTGAGGTGTCAGATGTGCAATCATTAAGAGTTATGTTCGAGTGCATGCTCAATTTCCAAGCTACGTTTGTGCATGAACAAGCAGAGCGTGACCAGAGATTGGTAGCTGAATTTGCACGTAAGCAAGCAGAACACGATAAGGAACGTGATGCTATGCAAGCAGAGCGCGATAGAGAACGTGATGCTGTGCATGCAGAACGAGAAACGGAACGTGATGCTAAACAAACAGAGCGTGATCGATGACAGCATGAAAGAGACTTGCAGTTATTGCAATCTTTGGAAGCTATGCAAAGTGAGATTGTTAGTTTGAGACAAAACTATACCCAAAGCGGTGCAAGAACTGAGCGAAAGAGTAGATAATATCCAGGTGGCTAACGCCAGTATCTTAGATGAAATCAGTGTACTGGCTAACAGGATGGAAAAATTAGAAATTGACACAAGTCAAGCAGTAGGGCAGAAAATGTCCGAGCAGGCGAGCAAAATTGGAAAGGAGTAGGTGAACGCCGCGATTGAGACAAAAGACTTCGACTCGAGTGCGGAAGTGCAGTCCCTAAGAAGGGCGGTACACAAAGGCACTCCGCTTTGATGCACGGTGACACACAGGCATGTGCGCCGCCAGCCAAGTCCAACAATGATAGGCATATAAATACAGCAGTGAAAAATTGGACTGCGAGACAGAACAGGCAACCAATGTTAGCAAAACAAACAAATGTCACTCCAAAATAGTGATTGAAGAAAGCCTGATTAAAAACCGACAGTATCAGATCTTTACAACTGAGAAGAAATTTGTTCACCCTGTAGTATTTATCAAGGGATTTAGAAACATTTTGCCTAGTGTTTGGAGTCATACACAGAAAATACAGTACGTTATGTCTTACATACAAGGAGATGCTGCATTATGGGCAACCGAAGCAGCTGACAGTTGCGACACATATGAGCAATTTGAAAAGGCATTCTTGGCCAAATATTGGTCAACATGTATTCAGGAGAGATTACGGAAAGAGGTATATAATTCAGAGCCGTATTCTCCACGATTAGGCAATTTGCGAAAATATTTTGAGAAATAAATTCATAAGACCTGTTACTGGGACGGGCAGATTTCATCTCGGGATTTGATCGGACTTTTGAAATCACACTTGCCGATACACGTAAAGGAAAAACTTATACACGTACCGGAGAACGACATGGAACATTTCTTGTCTGTTCTGGACTCAATTGATCTGATTCAGGAGGATGTTAAGGCAGCCTCTGAACAGGCTAGAAGTAACGGAAACGGTTACAGAAATGGTCGAAATAACACGCCTCCACCAAATAATGGAAACGGCGGAGGTAACAATAGGAGACAAGATTGTGTATAAAACGGGAATAGAGGCAGAGACCGGAATGGCAATAGTCCGCCGGTGAACAAAGACCGGAAAAGGAGGTTCGATGACCGATATGAAACAGGCCCACCAAGCAATAGTAGATGGAAAAATGCCAGGGGGCCGTGGAACACCAACACCTGTAACGATGCAAACCGAACTTGGCCACAGAACTAGAGGCCCAGTCCGGACCGGCAAAACAGTGAAAGATATGACAATAACCGACCGCCACCACAAAATGCGCCAATTGCGCAACCGTGGCGGCCGACGAAACACAACTTACACATAGTGGAGGTCAGCGACACAGAGCAGCCACACCCATCCACCAGCAATAATCCAACAAACTAGATTCAGCCGAGATGCACTCTCCATCGTCGGCTGAGGTTTGGAGTGAGAGCAGCCCGACACAGAACAAAACATCGGAAATCCGTATCCTCAGGAATAATGACGGGGCATAGATGGAACATGAATTAATAACTGAACCACCCACGTGCATAAAGGAGCACATAGACAAAATACAGCGATAATAGAGATCAAAATTAACAATATTGATGTGCAAGCAATCGTAGATACAGGTGCTACTGTCAGTGTCATGGGTATGGACCTATTCAGAGTACTGGGGAAAGAAAAGCGTATGCTGACTTTTCCTGAGAACAGTTGCGAAGTCACTGGAGAAATCAGTGCAAAGCGACAAATAATTAAACTCCAAGTGCGGATAGAGATGTATATAGGGGGAGAAGCCATAGCGTGCTCGTTCCTGGTAGTAAAGGGTTTAAAGGTAGCCTGCATTTTGGGGGTAGATTTTTTGAGAGAAAGGGACGCAGTAATCGACCTTTCTCGGGGAAAATTAAGTTTGATGAACCCGGGCAGGAGGATAGAATTATCCATGCTCAGATCTGAAGAGGTACCTGTGCCTAATTGTAATGCTATTAACATAAAATGAAGGAATCAGTGGATACTACATTTAGACAATCATTCTCTAGGACAAAATCTCTATTGTCCAGACGCACTTGTGAACAAAGTATCACAGTCCGAAAATGTGAACTCAATGCAACAGCAGGATTTGGTACAGTTATTATCTGACTATGCAGATGTATTTTCAGAACGACCAGGAATTGTTAAGGGATATCAATACAATATCAAGATGAAGCCTCACAAAACCTACTGTCGAGCCTCATACTCCATTCCTTGGTCCAAGAAGGAAATAGTAGCTAAAGAAATTAGAAAGCTGATCGGGTGGGGAATAATAGAACCGTCTTTGTCCCCTTATAGTAGTCCTTTGGTGGCGGTGGTAAAAGCAGACGTACAGATACGGTTAGTATTAAATGCAAGAGACATAAACGAAATTATTGTACGTGTCAGGACTCATCCGGAAAACTTAGATGAGCAAATTCAAAAATTCCATGGAGTGCAATATTTGACATCTGTTTGTTCCAAACCAATTAAAAGTCTGTAGGCTGTAGAGCAGCGTACTAAGCTGCTGCCAGCCCGCCCCCTTCGGGGGGAATTGAAAATCAATAAAAGAAAAAAAACTAATTAATGAATAACGAGTCTTTATTGAGCCCGTTGCGTAAAAATGCGCACTGGGTGTGGACAGAAGAATGTCAACGCGCATTTGACGCTATCAAAAACGCCTTGGTGAATGCAAACATACTGCGACACCCAGACATGACAAAAGATTTTTGCATAGCGACAGATTCGTGTTCATACGGTTTGGGTGCTTGTTTGTTTCATTGGGACAGGAGCAACGACCACACAACAATCAATGTAATCGGTTTTGCCAGCCGCAGACTAAACAGCTGTGAGAGATCATATTCCGCTACCGAGTTAGAGGCTCTTTCAGTGGTTTGGGCGGTAAAGAAATTCAACTATTACATCCATGGCAAAGAAATCAAAGTATTCAGTGATCACCAGGCTCTGAGCTATTTAATGTCTTGCAAATTATACCATACCCGCTTGGTAAGATGGAGTTTAGCATCGCAGGAATATAAAATTGAGATTGTGTACACAAAAGGACAAGATAGTGTTGTAGCTGACGCCTTGTCGAGGCTCCCACTAGGGCTATCCTCAGTGTCAAAGATTTTGGAACAATCGGAGGAATATCGAATACTCTTATTACAAGATAAGGTACATAGGAGGGACTTTTTACATATGTGTAAGAGTATGTCTACATTGATTTGGCGAGATGTCATTAGAAAAATTAAAGAAGGTACCAAACTTAAAAGTGTGCGGAACTTCAAAATAGTAGATAATATTCTGTATTATAAAACAGGTGCGTCAAATGACCATGGAGTCGTGTGTATACCGCAACAGGCTATCCCAACTGTAGTGTGGCACACGCACTTAGAATGGGGTCACGTTGGGATAGGCAAAACAATAAGGATTTTATCCAGATACTGTTACTTTAAGGAAATAAGCCAGCAGAATTGCACCATTATTAGGACTTGTCCTCTGTGCCAAAAAGCTAAGTTTCAAAATAAATCCACAAAATAAATCCCTATAGTGCCTCAGCGGCCACTTCAGTTAGTATCTATAGACATAGCAGGACCCTACCCTCGAGCCAGGGGTGGATTAAAGTACATTTGAGCGGTATATGACATTTTCTCTAAATACTGAAAAATATACTGCCTTAAATCAGCCACCGCACGTGGAATAGTTAAATGGTTAAGGAAAGAATATTTTACACAGGTGGGTAAGCCTGAAGCGGTAATATCAGATAATGCTTCCTATTTTACAGGTCATACCTGGAAGAACTATTTACATGAACAAGGCACAAAACACATACTAATATCCCGTTTTCATCCACAGGCAAGTTTAGTAGAAAGAACATTTGGAGAGCTAAATAAATTTTTCAGATTATATATCGCATATAAGCACACCAGATGGCCAGATCTGATATCTAAATTTTTGGAAATTCACAACGCAACCCCGCATGCCTCTACGGGGTATCCACCAACCGAGATTATAATGAATAATAATAGAGTACTGAATGAGTGGCTGTCATCTTTGCCTAAGGTCCGAATCATTCCTGAGCCTAAGGAAGAGAGGATAAGGAAAGCAGGGTGCAACCTTACCAGGCGCGCTCAGAAAAGAAAATATAATCGACATGTGACGAATAATCAAAAACTTAGTGTTGGGGACTTGTTGCTCTTATGCAATCATCCTAAGTCCTCGACATCCTTGAAACAGAACAGCAAGTGGCAATTGATGTACAATGGACCTTTTAGAATAGTAAGTGTGCCACATGAGTGTAGCTATCTCTTAGCAGATCCCCATTCAGGGAGAGTACGGGGACTGTATCCATGTAAAGATGTGAAAATATTCCTACAATAAATGACTAATAGTCCTATGTGTTATGTGTAAAAAGGTGCACCATTCTTTTGGAAATGAATGAACATTAATGATGTGTGATCTTTAGAGATAATGTACTAGTGTAGAAGTATTTAGTTATAAGAATATGATTGAGTTTCTCTTTTGTTTATGATTATTTGTGTTATGTCTTCTTTTTAATTAGTGTTAGCTTAAACATGCTCTAAATGTCTGGACAGATAACCTGATTAGTGCAATTATTTGTAGTGTTAAATTGTGACAGAGATCAGTCAGGAGGAACATTTTAGTAGTGATTAGTTTGTGTACTGCATGATATTCTATATGTGTGATAAAGTTGAAATATTTCTTGGTACAGTCTTTTCTATTACATGTATATATACATATATGTGTGTAGCTGTCACATTGACAGGTCCGAACCCAGAATAATATTAATAATATTTTCAATCCAGTATTATCAATGAGAGTAATGCACCCAGTAGTGACCCGAGGGCACCATGGGAGGCAAACTTATTGCAAATTTAAGTAACGCAAAGTTACGCACAAAGAAGTTTCAATTGAAGCATGTGCAGATCGAATCAGTAAAAAGAGCTAGCCTGATACAGTCCAAGTCAATTTTAGCCTACAGAGACTACACTGTAGTTACGTAGGACCTTGCAAGTAAAGTGAGAGATAATTTCAAAGGAGTTATTGAACAATATGCCTGAATCCGGCTGGAATGCACAAATAAAATCTACTCGAACATAAATATAGATGATTTTTGGGCAAACTAATACGAAATTTTAATATTTGTTACCATGTACGCAATTATCACACACCTTGGTAAAGAGCGAACAAAGAAGTTACGAATGTGCTGTTACAAAAAATTGCCCAACGGACATTGTAACTGAAAAAACTTAAACAAAAGTGCAGTATTGTGTGGCAGACAGACAGTGACTCTTAAAACTGCAGCAATACGTCACGAGGTTGTTTTGAACAAGCAATAAGAAACTGTATCATCGCCGTGTGTGCAAGTGGACAAGGAACTAACACGACACGAACAGTGAGCCGATAACAGACGGTGGACTAAGCTAGTGTCAAATTATAACTTGTACTGTGCGTGTGTAAATATATATATATATATATATATATATATATATATATATATATATATATATATATATATATATTATTTGTGTGTCAAGGGACGCCAGGAAAACGCATTGACTACGGAGATACATTTTGTTCTAAGGTGAAAACTTGTGTGTGACTAGTGACAAGTCATGACATGATGAAAAAATATTGTGTGCCCATAAAGCGCGTTACTGTGACGACGAAACATTGTGCAAACCAGACTAGTGAAGGCTTACTGAATAATTACTGCCAATAACTGTGTGCGTTCTTTCCCACAGCAGGAAAAATGCCCATAAGGATAGTACACTCTTTGTGAACTTGTTGCATGTTTGCTGGAGCACTGCAAGAAGATGTCACACGGGAGAGCTGATATACACATGTATCCGGCTACTTAAGCCATGCAGCGGCCGCAGCAACCCGTAGCAGACCAGACAGCCACACGCCTCTCCGCGCCGTAGCTGTCAACACTGGGGGCGGTGACCTACACGGAGCCGACGCGCCGCGCCGAGTGCCGCTCAACAATCACACCGCACTGCTCACCAACTACAGCATTATTGACATATTCCAAAATATTTACACAAACTGCATAACATGTCAATGAACTCGATTTTTGAGAAACATTGAACACTTATTATATATACCCGTAAATTGACGAGAGAAAATGAACACTAACAAGTGTAGGAGATGGATTTGTAACACGTAGGTAGTGAGAATATTATGAAAGTGACGTTGTACTAAATGATTTCAAAAAACTAAGTGATATATCCTAGGACAAGTGACCTTGCAGTATATCGCAAAATGATAATTACGAGTTGTTAAACTCACACAAGAAACTTTCGTTGAACTGTATGTGGCTGTGATATTATGTAACCGTTGATGACAAACTGCTAAATCATTTCAAAACAATTACTGTTAAAGAGACAAGATTAATCATGAGCCAACTGGGATGGCTGGGCTCCGGCACAGTTTTGCCGAGGTTTCCTATCTGCCTTCGCCCAAATGGGTGAGCCATGAACATATGTAACCCTGGGACTAATTAAAAGAGCCGTTCCATAAAAAAAACAGAATTGTAAAGAACGTTACTGGCACCATTGTGTCAAAGTATAAAAATTCTTTGCCAAATGCTGCCAGGGGCAATGTAACATTCCCTGGCAGCACACACACTGTTAATAAACTTAAATGACGTTTAATTGTGCTATGTACACCGCTATGAAGCAATTCGTATGTACTGTAATTGTTTAACAAAAAATATTATTTAATTTTGTATAAAGGACGTTGGTTATTATTGTAATATTTTCTGTAATAATATTCTCGATGTATTTATGATTGTAATATTTCTATACTCATAATGTAATTACGAAATATGTTAATACCTGCAATGAAAAAATGTAAAATATAGCCACAGAGGAAAATAATGTTGAAAGATTACAAAGAGATATTAATAATCAGCAATAGTATAAATAGCATTACATAATGTGCATTCTTTGTCGTCTTGCTCGAGAGCTGAGGGAGAGAGAGAGGAACCTGTGATGTAGCATTATATGCATGAGTAGACTTCTTTTGTCTGTATCTGTCTTTAGCCGCCATTAGAGGAGAAATCATAAAGGTGTGTAATTTTAATTATTGTTGTGGTCTAAATACATTATAATTTATCAAAATTGTGCATTACTAATGTAAATTAGCTTGCCCATGTCATCTACAATATTTCTTTAAAGAATTTTCAGCGATTATCGTTTGTGTTGCTGGGCTGTGCCGCGACCGAATGATTTGCAGCGGCGGCACATTTAAAAAATTGTTCCACTATAAAATTAACCAAACCCGTAAATCGGGAGCAGGTAAAATTAGCAGTGAATTACGAAATATTTTTCTTTTACAGCGATCCTGAGGCTGACTGAATTTATTACTGGTTTTACATTTGTGCATTCATAGGCGGATAATTAACGTTGAAGTTGTTAATCTGTTGGTTCTTTCAATTTCTAAAGCAAATAACTTAAACGTATAGTGAAATGTGTTTTATCAATGATGATTAAACGTTGAGGTCGGCTTGTTAATATTTAACCGTTTTATGCTAACAGAGACAGTCTTGTGTTCCATAGCTAACGCCTGGAAAGAATTCAGTAAAAATTTAAAAACCCACTGCATTTAGAAAATGTGTGCCAAGGCCGAAATACGTAAAAAATTTAATTTAAATAATTTTCAAAGTCATAAATGTTATTAATCAGTTAGTTTGAATTTATCAGCATGAGAAGGTTGCTAAAGTTCACGTAATTTTAAATGTGCTTATTTCTGCCTAAATGAATTTTTATTACCACACTTAAAAAAAAGGATTTTACATCAAAGTTCGTACTGAAAGAGTAAATAACAAAAATATTTAAAGTCATTTCTTCCCCATTTTCATCCATTCATTTTACATAATAAAAATTTTTATGTATATATTTATATATTTTTCTTCATTAAAATGTTTATGATGTAAAAAAGCTTTACTGTTGGCCTGACCCCTTTAGTTAGCACGGGAATGCGCCACATGCCCTAATAAGGACACCAATCACTGCTTCTAAAGTTTTGACAGGGGGCATTTACTTGATGGGATATTTCACGAGCGATATCCCATGTACCAATCGCTACCAGATATCAGTGTCCGAAAACGCCTAAATAAAGATGAATCGCATCATTGGGAAATAATAAAAATTTTAACACCTCAAGAAAAACTGCTTGGTACTTCATATCGTTCTGCATCAGTGGACTATATTAATATGAGGTAGGAAATTAAGATGGGAAAGATGAGAAGCTTACTAAATATTGAGAAGAAAATCAGTAGTGCAAGATGTACACTTGGATTATGGGAATCGTTTTATCTGCTGAATACCCATGACGAGCAAGCAAGCATTTTTAAAACGAACATACGATATGCATTATGCCACGCGTAATCAGTATATATCAAGTCCAACACGCAAAAGAATAACAACATTATTGGAAGACATGTAGTGATGAGTCTCAGTTCTCCTTGTAGTGATCAGACGAATGGCAACAGGACGATAGATGACCTGTTAAAATGCAGCAGGAAATAGCGCTTCTCAAAACCTATAGTTGTCTAGCAACTGGAATCGCCATGTTAGGATCTATTGGATATGACAGTAGAACGGGTTTGATAACTTTTGAAGGGAGGCTGTAGTAGGGATTGTACAGTGACTCCAGCCCTCTTTGATATAGAAATGACCTTTGAGATCATCATACGATGGGCATGTGATCATGAAGGTTATACATGACATTACCAATCGACTTGAACTCAATCTGTCTTCAATCAATAAAATCGGTTCATCATATGATAGTCATGTGATCATGAACGTCTTGCATGACATTACCAATGAACTTCAGCTCAAGCTGTCTTCACTCAATAAATTCAGTCGTCAATAATTGGAAATGAATAACCCTTTCTCCTACCCCTCCATCCCATTACAGTGAACGAAAAGGGCCAACCAAAAAACTTCAAGGTGGTGTAACTAACCCACTTGTGATAGTGGGAAATAAAAAACCCTGTCTCACTCTCTTTTCTCTATCACCAGTCAAACAAAACATCCAAGATCGAGAAAATAGGTCCATTTTACTTTATGCTCCAACCCCTATTCCTCTTTCGAAACAATCACAGTGAAGTATTAACACTTAAACAGACATTCAGAACTTCAAGATGGCGGACCTAGCTCAAATGTGATCTATGCCCTCACTCCATTGTCCCCCTCTTTCCAACCTATCAGAGTGTAGAATTAAAACAAGGGTTAAAATGGTGCCAATTTATATTACTTCACTTGGAACTGAAAGATAATTATGTATACACACATATGTCTTTCGTTAAGCAGCATTTTATTAAAACAATGCAGTAAAATGGCATTACATTTAAAGATGTGCCTCGTTTATTTTAAGTCTCTCTCTCTCTCTCTATCTATCTCTCTCTCTCTCTCTCTCTCTCTCTCTCTCTCTCTCTCTCTCTCTCTCACACACACACACACACACACACACACAGACATATATATATATATATATATATATATATATATATATATATATATATATACTGTACCATCTCTCTCTCCTCTCATTCAATCAGAGCCTAGCATTTTATCCACCATAATGAAAGAGCCAATTACAGTGGATCCTTATCCAACTATCTGAATTAGTTATCAATAACTACATAATACACCACTATCTCCTCTCCTCCCATCAGAGACAATTATGATGTAGCCCCATCCAGGCTGTGCTCAAAAGTATCTAAGCAACCTGAGTTATTCATAAAAAGAGACATCTCACACCTCTCTCTACTTTTCTCATATCAGGGCCTATTACTTAGCTATCATTAAAGTGAAAGAGTCAGTTACAGAGTAACCTCATATATGCTATGCTCAGAAGTATGTGGACTATGTCGATTATTTATAAAAAAAGGTAACCAAATTGTGTAAAATGATGAGTATGTTGTCAAATTTGATTTCATTACTAACTTCGAAGTATCGTTAATGGCCTGGTGTAGAAGTCACTTTGGTAAATGTCATTCGAAGCTATAATTATATCATTTACTAAGAAATATTAGAATATCTAACATACTCTCTATTAATAATTAAAAACGAACATTTAATTATAAAATGTAATGAACAAATTAGTTATATGTTCTTGCAGAAGATGTGTTTTACTTTAAATACTACTCTCCAAAACCTTGAAAAAAGCGAAATAAAATCCACTGCTGATGTATGAACGAGCTTCAAGCCAAAGTTTGTCTATACTAGTAAAAATTTTAAAAGTTCGATCTATGTAGCATACGTTCCTTGCAGTCACCGAGAGACATCTGCACAG
Source organism: Schistocerca serialis cubense (assembly GCF_023864345.2). NCBI lineage: Eukaryota > Metazoa > Arthropoda > Insecta > Orthoptera > Acrididae > Schistocerca > Schistocerca serialis. The sequence goes on along the minus strand of NC_064644.1, from coordinate 487,527,173 downwards.
ATAAAAACGTTAAAAATGAGATAAATAAATAACACTTGGTGTAAGCCTCAACAGAACCTTAGATTACTTATTTTCATCATCTGTGATGTTTTTCAAATGTCACAATTTTTTTCTAGGTCCATAACGTGTGCAAAAATGCGTCTGAAACGCAAAACTGTGCAATATTTACTTCAAGTATCACACCATTACTTTCCATAGATAAACAATCTCTTCAAATTAGAGCCTACAACATGATTCACAAATAGCTCTGAAATAAGTACTCCAAATCTATTTCCATGTAAAAAATAGTTACAACTAATAATATGAGCTAACAGTTCAGCTTAGAAGTTAGGCCTAAGGGATTGATAGCATAAAACGAATCTGATCAGGCTTATAACTGCAGAAAATAAATGTTACATAAAATATCACTCTCAGTAGGCAAGTACAGGTCTAAATTATTCTCAAGTAATTTGTTGTTGTTGTTGTTGTTGTGGTGGTCTTCAGTCCTGAGACTGGTTTGATGCAGCTCTCCATGCTACTCTATCCTGCGCAAGCTTCTTCATATCCCAGTACTTACTGCAACCTACATCCTTCTGAATCTGCTTAGTGTATTCATCTCTTGGTCTCCCTCTACGATTTTTACCCTCCACGCTGCCATCCAATACTAAATTGGTGATCCATTGATGCCTCAGAACATGCCCTACCAACCGGTCCCCTCTTCTTGTCAAGTTGTGCCACAAACTCCTCTTCTCCCCTATTCTCTTCAATACCTCCTCATTACTTATATGATCTACCCATCTAATTTTCAGCATTCTTCTGTAGCACCACATTTCGAAAGCTTCTATTCTCTTCTTGTCCAAACTAGTTATCGTCCATGTTTCACTTCCATACATGGCTACACTCCATACAAATACTTTCAGAAACGAATTCCTGAAACTTAAATCTATACCGATGTTAACAAATTCCTCTTCTTCAGAAACGCTTTCCTTGCAATGGCCAGTCTACATTTTATATCCTCTCTACTTCGACCATCATCAGTTATTTTGTTCCCTAAATAGCAAGATTCCTTTACTACTTTAAGTGTCTCATTTCCTAATCTAATTCCCTCAGCATCACCTGATTTAATTCAACTACATTCCATTATCCTCGTTTTGCTTTTGTTGATGTTCATCTTATATTCTCCTTTCAAGACACTGTCCATTCCGTTCAACTGCTCTTGCAAGTCATTTGCTGTATCTGACAGAATTACAATGTCATCGGCGAACTTCAAAGTTTGTATTTCTTCTCCGTGGATTTTAATACCTACTCCAAATTTCTCTTTTGTTTCCTTTACTGCTTGCTCAATATACAGATTGAATAACATCGTGGCTAGGCTACAACCCTGTCTCACTCCCTTCTGAACCACTGCTTCCCTTTCATGCCCCTCGACTCTTATAACTACCATCTGGTTTCTGCTCAAATTGTAAATAGCCTTTCACACCCTGTATTTTACCCCTGTCACCTTCAGAATTTGAAAGAGAGTATTCCAGTCAACATTGTCAAAAGCTTTCTCTAAGTCTACAAATGCTAGAAACGTAGGTTTGCCTTTCCTTAATCTTTCTTCTAAGATAAGTCGAAGGGTCAGTATTGCCTCACGTGTTCCAACATTTCTACAGAATCCAAACTGATCTTCCCTGAGGTCGACTTCTGCCAGTTTTTCCATTCGTCTGTAAAGAATTCGCGTTAGTATTTTGGAGCTGTGACTTATTAAATTGATAGTTCGGTAATTTTCACATCTGTCTACAGCTGCTTTCTTTGGGATTGGAATTATTATATTCTTCTTGAAGTCTGAGGGTATTTCGCATGTCTCATACATCTTCCTCACCAGATGGTTGATATCCCAAGGATATCAGTAGTTCTAATGGAATGTTGTCTACTCCCGGGGCCTTGTTTCCACTCAGGTCTTTCAGTGCTCTGTCAGACTCTTGACGCAGTATCGTATCTCCCATTTCATCTTCATCCTCTTCCATTTCCATAATATTGTCCTCAAGTACATCGCCCTTGTGTAGACCCTCTATATACTCAAGTAACTTGGTGTGCTAAAATAAGAGTAAGAATTACACAAGTAACCTATACCTACCACTGCTAGTATAAAGAAAGAATGAATTTTTATTAAGAATAAACTAACATTTAACAAAGTACACAACGGTGTATTAACGTTCTATTTTTATGTCAAAACTGCTCCTTAATACTGAATTTATTATGCCAGATATGATCTTACTGTAAGTAAAATAGGATTCTGATCCACAATACACAAGGGAAGGCAATGCCCACATTTAATGCAATGAGCAATGTGTCTGTATGGAACAGCTCACTCACTTTTTCTTGGAAACATATTTTACCCAGGCGAGCGTTGTCGAAAGTTGTCTCAGAAACTTGGTGTCCAGTTGAACAGTATGACAGGTATTCGTTCAGAAGGGGAATGCAGGCGTATTTACATGTTATGTGAGAATGTTTGCACATTATGCCTCTAACTGCACAATTTAGAGATGAATTTTATATTCAGTTACAGCCAAGTATTTACCCATACTCGGAAAAATACTAGAATATCAGAGTCTTGTTCTGACATGCTGTGACTAGCAAAAGCTAGTTGAGGCTTACCAAGTAAATACTTGGAGGGAAAAGTGTTGTTACCTACAGATACACTGTGGTGTATAAATTAGAGAGATGTCGATGAGACAGATGTGGAAACGTCAATGTTGTATACAGCTTCGTATACAATTATGAGGAGAAGTGGACTACAGAGTGGTGTGGCAACTGTTGTAGGAAAGCTGGACAGGAGCAGAAATTATTTGCAAGAAGTTAATATAGTATCGAGAAGATTTCCTTAAGTTGAATTTCTCCAAGTGAACGAAGTCTCATTTGAAATATTGTAGCAGGAAATAGAGTCCAGATCTAAATGTCAACAAGGTTCAAAAATGGTTCAAATGGCTCTGAGCACTATGGGACTTAACTTCTGAGGCCATCAGTCCCATAGAACTTAGAACTACTTAAACCTAACTAATCTAAGGACATCACACACATCCATGCCCGAGGCAGGATTCGAACCTGCGACCGTAGCGGTCTGGCGGTTCCAAACTGTAGCGCCTAGAACCGCTCGGCCACCCCGCCCGGCTGTCAACAAGCGTGAACGATCATGTGAGAGCTGCGACTAGGCGGCATCTGCATAGCATCAGATAGTGAAGTGGCTCTGAGTGCGAGTGGGATGTCTGGCTACCGCCAGCCGTTCTATATTGCGATGGCAGAGGGCGGTCATAGTCCAGAGACACTAGAGTCACGGTTCAGTAGATGTGCGCCATTGGTTCCGCAGGATCTCACATGACCGCTACCAGCTATGACAGAAACATTCAATTCCATTTCCAGTTTTGATACCAGTAGGGTAGTATCAGTTCATGATACCACAGTAAGTGATTGCATTTGCCAGCTAAGTGAGCAAATGGGGAGAAGGGGATATCTTGGAACTTCTTATCTCATGTGAACCAGGACGAGTGGATTCCCCTCTGGAATTTGTTATTTACACCAGTTTCCAGGTGTGTGGCCTTCTCTTTCCCTCCTTTATTTCCAATAAACATGATCTCAAAAGCATGTGTGCCCACACACTGTCTCCACCCGAGCAAGCTCTTGTAGGAGATGTGCTACATTAAGTTTTATGTTACGGAAAATTAACCATAGTGAACAAGATCAAAACAGCAACATTTAATGCACAAAATCCTAGAAAATTTCAGAAATACAATGACTGCATCCATGTGTTGTGACGTCGAGAAAGAAAGATAAGATACTTGCATATTGGGGAAAATAGTGTTGCCCACAAATATTCAAATGTTTGTGAATTCCTAAGATTTCAACCTGCAGAGGTCATAGGTTCCTAGATTTACACACTACTTAAACTAACTTCGGCCAAGAACAACACGCACACCCATGCTCAAGTGAGGTGTGGAACCTCTGGCAGGAGGGAGTGTTTCCCACACTGTCACTCATAACAGCGTAGTGTAAGTTATCTTGTTTGGTGTTGTTCGAACGTAGAGTGAGTATCAGTGTTAGCACAGATTGTAATTAATTTACCTAATACTATTGATTAAATGGCATCATGTAAGTGCTACTTGCACAGCGTAATTGTTTACTAGGAATTTTTAAAGATGTAGTGTAAGACCTGTCAACCTGTAAAATGACTGTCATTCTTCACTAAACATTATTGTCCACTGAGTATTATTATCCACTGACCATCACTGTCTATTGACCACCACTGTCTACTGACCATCATTGTCCACTGACCATCGCCAGTCGCTAACCATCATCGATCACTGACTGTCACTGTCCATTGATATTCAGATGGGTACGAAATGGACTGAAGAAGATTTGAAACATGTAAAACAAGCTGTTGTTGGAACTTTATCATTTAGGAAGGCTACTGATAATTCTTAAATACTTTGTATCACACTGGAAGAAAGGTTAGAGGGAGGGAATGAAACTTCCTGGAGGCAGTCCCTACTTGGTGTAACATAGTTGTTGATAAAACAATGTAGCAATCATTATGTAAATTATTTTTATCCATTTTAATGTTTTAGATGTGCAAAAAATGGAGTGCAGAAATTTTGGTCTGTGGTTGTTATACAATTAATTCTACAGCAGTATGTGGTGAGAACGACTATCGTTGTATTCATACCCTTTATGACTGAGTTGCCCAATGCAATATCAGAATGAAAGACAACACATTGCAATTCCCACCACAAATGGCTTGAGGAATGTACAGATTCTTGATTGCACTTCCTGGTCTCCTGTTCTGTCATGCAGAAAGCAGGCATAGAAAGATGAATATTTCGATACCAGGCGCCAGCCAAGAGCTTTCATATACTGATACAGCACATTTTTCAGGCATGCCAAAAGATTCCTCAAGGTTAGTCTCAGGGACTGTTTGTTTCCTACCACAATATATGTATTAGTGTCCATGATAGTCACAAGTCATAATGATGTTGATGGTGGGTGACAGTTCTGGGTTGACGGTGGGAGGAGAGTTTAATTATTTATTTAAAGAAACACTTACATCATGTAATACCAGTCGATATTTATCAAAGTTTTAGGTGACACTCACCTCATAAGGTGTCAGGTCACTTCATAGAGTGAATATTGCCTCAAATTTTGATAAATATCGACTGGTATAACAAAGCGTAATTTTTTCTTTTCGTTTCACAATATATATATATAAATTTTGAATAATGCTGTAGTAAAGGTGAAGAAACGGCTCGTACTAGATGAATGTGAAACCTGGTTAATACTTATCACTGCTGCTATTATTTGTGTCAATCGAAGAAGCAATTAGAGGAAGGTGAATAAAAGTTCCTACTATGGGCTGTAATCATAGGGCACCAAAGATCAGTGCTGGAGTTCACTAGTCTATTTTTATGTCATGATTAATACTAAGGAGAATTTGGAGAAACTCTTAAATGAGTGAATAAGTTACTTGATACTATCTTATGGCTCATGACAAATGAAACAAAAAAATACTTTAAATTATTGCAAAATGGTGTAAGGAATTGTCATATAAATAATTAGTGAACGCAGAGAACACACTGGACGATTGTAGCTAAATGTGGACAACGATAGCGCAAAGTAATGAGAACAAGAAGTACATTAACAGTATATCGACAGTAAATTAGTTCTAAAAGCGAATGATTACTATTCTATATCCTTGTTCTTACAAAAGGAAAGAGGTTCGTAATTCATGTCTACAAACTTTCAGGTACACTAATTGTTTTCTTAGTCGCACTGTATCTATCAGCTGTAGTTCTTACACTTCCGTTTTCGTCTTTTGGTACCTTGAGCCTCTAGCTTTCATATAATGTCCAGCAAGATATTTCTACCTTTAAGATAGAACAACGACAGGGCTAATCTCGTATTTTGAAGTACACACTAAGTAACTGCCCTTGCGTGGCACAGTATGAGCGATAAGTGTCCTACACGCCATATAAGAGGAGGCTAGTGAGCTCGCTTGTGGCACTTGTAGCAAGGCCCTCAACTTAGAAGCCACTACAGCCATGAAGGCAGCCCTCGTCCTGCTGATCTCTGGCGTGTTTCTTGTAGCGTACTGCTCTCCGCTCGCTGCTGCAGACGATGGAGACGAAGTGGTGGAAGAAATAGCCGAAAACAGAGACGCTGATGACGACGAGACAGACAGCTTAACAGACGACGACGACGACGACAGCGGTGTTGAGGAGGGTCTAAGTGGAGAGAGCAGGCGGGCACTCAAAGGTAAAAGGCAGCTAAAGGGGGTAGGTTGTGTATGGTCCTAACAGCCCTTGTGTCGCTACTGGTTTCCCAAGGCAGGCGCTCTAATACTGTGTCCGTCCGCAAGCAGCGCAAGTGCAGCATTCATGATTCATGTCGTCAGGTTTTGGTGATATTACTATTATACCACTAGCACATTCCTCAGTAGGCTAAATATGCTGCTGTATTCAATCTCCCATCCTTTTAATGTGGATAGCTTAGCTCCTTAAAATTGTCATACTTACTAAACGTTGACCCTGTATAAGGAGCGTCACATTTACATTGGGATACACTGACGGGCTATCTACTGAATTATAACGATATCTCATTTCCATTTAGCTTAATAGTATAATACTTTGAGTCCAAAACCACATAGTATTAGCCGTCTATACAGAGTGGTACTAAAATCGCACTACAAATTCCCATAACAGTTAGTGTTGACTTGGTAATGATGCTAACAGAAGTCCATATATTATAAACAACTGTTTCCATACAACACAGAATGTGACGCTCTTCCTCCTCCTGCAGTATAAAACAATGGTAATATTTTGACCGAGTAAGTACAACATTATTAACAAACTAACAAGCATGCTACCATTGTTCATTGCTGAGACATACAGTGAACACACTATTCAAGTATAATATTACATAACTGACAATTCCTTTGTTTTGGTAGTCTGTAGTGTGTTCCATACTTACAGTTTTGTTTTGCACAGGGCACAGTGATCACACGAGTTACTTGGTTACAGATATGATAATTACCATAGTATCAAAAAAAAAAATGGTTCAAATGGCTCTGAGTACTATGGGACTCAACATCTGAGGTCATCAGTCCCCTAGAACTTAAAAGTACTTAAACCTAACTAACCTAAGGACATCACACACATCCATTCACGAGGCAGGATTCGAACCTGCGACCGTAGCGGTTCGGGACTGAAGTGCCTAGAACCGCACGGCCACCGCGGCCGGCACCATATTTTCAATAGATTTCAACGCCGCTGTACGAAAAATATATAAGATGACAGTTTTTTGAGAAGTAGATCTTATTGTCACACTGAGTATTGAATCGGATTTATGTTTTTTTGGTGTTATATACTCCTATATCTAATAAAAGTAACATAGCAAAAGTAAATGGAACAGTATCACAAGGAAACTACAAATAACACATTGCTGTAACAGGCTTACCAAAGTAGACAGCGGCTCTAGAGGTAGTACATACAATCATAACTATTCAGGAAAGGGTCTAAGTGTTTTCTAATTAGATGAGAGGTGTCCTGATTTGTGCTATCGGCAGTGCATCTTTTTCTGGTAGCGATTTACTGACTTGTATTTTTATTTTGCACTTAGAAATTTAACATAATTTTACAAGTTACTCTTCGTGGCAGAACAGATAGAAATCTTGCATTGTACTTGAAAGTTCATTAGAGCAGGGTTAGAGCTGTATTGTATCTTTTGATGTTACTTAGTGACACATTGAGCATTCATATAGGCCTCTTGCTTCAGATCTTTCATATTGTTTAACTTTTTTCATGAAGCATTTTAACAAGCAGGTTACAGCATCTGTGGTTCTAGCACACAGGCACAGTAAGTCTTACAGCACAATATATCTGCATGTTGGGGGCCTGTGTATCTTGCAATGATTGAGAGAATACAAACTACTCTTAATGAAGTTAGTATCACATAAGGAGCATAGCGAACTGTTTAAACCACTGAAACTGGTTTTTAAAAACCCATAGCAGACATTTACATAACTGTTTGAGAAATGTGTAATGCTATTGTGAACATTGCAATAAATACCTACATTACAACCTATTTTTGTGTCGACAACTTCGTAAATATATGTGTCATATCAACGTAGTGTAAAAATTATAGTAACTCACATTGTGTGCAAGTGGGTATACCTTGAAGAATAAGGCACCAATTGTATCGAAGATAATATACTAATCACCTAAGTCTCATCCACTTCTTTAGTATACTTTTTGCCTATAAAATGTAAGCATAGTGTTTTCAGAAGCCATAAGCAGGTGTAGATGTTATAATGTGAAATTTTCTACTGAGACAGGAAAGTAGGCATGTCTCACTGGAAAATGTTTACTGCTGAACAGGTGCTCACGCCCGTGCTGGCCACGCCAAACATGCGAGGGCAGGCAGCCGACACGGTGTGGCCAGAGCCGGAGTCAGACCCCACGCCAGGTCAGGCGCTGCCCGCAGAGCTGCCCACAGCAGGTAGTCGCCACTGCTGTACAGGTGCCAGACAGCTGAGGTTCCATCCTGGAGCTGCTTATACTGCCCTGTACCCTGAACTCATGTGGAAAAAATAAAGCACCGTTGCACTTAAAAATGTGTTTAATACCCAGTATCATATAAATCTAAGCTCAAACACACACATAGCTGATAAATGACGACAGGAAAATGTTGCTAAAGTTCACAATTTTTTCAAATTTCTTCAGTAGCTGACTACAAATGATGTTGTCTGTGCTTATTCTGCTGTGATGTAAAAAGTAAATTTGAATTTTTTTTGTTTAATAACAAATTATCTACAGAGTACAGTACTGGGGTATATGATACTGAATCTGTCGTTATGGGAAAGCAATGAAAAGAAGAACTTATAGCAACACGTCTAATGCTCTTCTAATAACATTAAATTTTCCAAAGCTTCATACATAATTGCAGGGGAGCTTTTCGATGCGCTGAGGAAAATTTTAATTTTTGACTATAACAGTCATCATCAGGAATTATTAGGGAGACTACTGAAGTAATAGGTCTCACGTACAAGGAACAAGACGATTATAATCATTCATTATAAAACTACATCAGAAACGTTGCCATGTTTCTGTAAATAAAGATATCTGTAAAGTGTGCATACAATAGTTCAACAGTATTTACATATGTATATGTACTCCACAGACCACTGCGACCAGTGGTACTTTGCACGACATCACATAATAGGGATTATCTCTGTTCCAGTCACATGGACTGCGGGAAGAGTAACTGGGTGAGTGTCTATATGCATGCTGTTATTACTCTAATCTTGTCCTCATTGTTACTATGGGAATGGTGCATAGGTGGATGGAAATTATCGCTGGAGTCTCAGTTATTACTTATTTTTGAAACTTTGTAGTAGGCAGTGGGGTCTTAAGATTCCTGCCAATTCAGCGTTCTCAGCGTTTATGTTACACCCCCACGTGCCAAACAGACCTGCGACTGTATGTGCCCCCTTGTTTGTATACGTTCAATATCGCCAGATAGTTCTACTTGTCATAGATAACAATGAGCAATATTCTAAAAAACGATGCACAGTGATTTGTAAGGAATCTCTTATACACTGATATTACGATTCCATCTCTGTATGTATGGTCGGTGACAGAATTGGCGAGATCCCTCGCTGTTTGTTGTGCTGAACTCTAAAGGTTTCACTGTCTATTACATTGCATAATAGGCTAGGAGATAAAATATACTCTCAGTCACCTGAGTACCTCAAAGGAAGCAAAAGGTGAGCTGCCAACTACAGTGAACTTAGAACTCACGAAGAAATAAATTAAAAAGAAAACGAACAAGGAATTCAATTTTCTTTTACGAAACCCTTCGGAGTAATATACACTCCTGGAAATTGAAATAAGAACACCGTGAATTCATTGTCCCAGGAAGCGGAAACTTTATTGACACATTCCTGGGGTCAGATACATCACATGATCACACTGACAGAACCACAGGCACATAGACACAGGCAACAGAGCATGCACAATGTCGGCACTAGTACAGTGTATATCCACCTTTCGCAGCAATGCAGGCTGCTATTCTCCCATGGAGACGATCGTAGAGATGCTGGATGTAGTCCTGTGGAACGGCTTGCCATGCCATTTCCACCTGGCGCCTCAGTTGGACCAGCGTTCGTGCTGGACGTGCAGACCGCGTGAGACGACGCTTCATCCAGTCCCAAACATGCTCAATGGGGGACAGATCCGGAGATCTTGCTGGCCAGGGTAGTTGACTTACACCTTCTAGAGCACGTTGGGTGGCACGGGATACATCCGGACGTGCATTGTCCTGTTGGAACAGCAAGTTCCCTTGCCGGTCTAGGAATGGTAGAACGATGGGTTCGATGACGGTTTGGATGTACCGTGCACTATTCAGTGTCCCCTCGACGATCACCAGTGGTGTACGGCCAGTGTAGGAGATCGCTCCCCACACCATGATGCCGGGTGTTGGCCCTGTGTGCCTCGGTCGTATGCAGTCCTGATTGTGGCGCTCACCTGCACGGCGCCAAACACGCATACGACCATCATTGGCACCAAGGCAGAAGCGATTCTCATCGCTGAAGACGACACGTCTCCATTCGTCCCTCCATTCACGCCTGTCGCGACACCACTGGAGGCGGGCTGCACGATGTTGGGGCGTGAGCGGAAGACGGCCTAACGGTGTGCGGGACCGTAGCCCAGTTTCATGGAGACGGTTGCGAATGGTCCTCGCCGATACCCCAGGAGCAACAGTGTTCCTAATTTGCTGGGAAGTGGCGGTGCGGTCCCCTACGGCACTGCGTAGGATCCTACGGTCTTGGCGTGCATCCGTGCGTCGCTGCGGTCCGGTCCCAGGTCGACGGGCACGTGCACCTTCCGCCGACCACTGGCGACAACATCGATGTACTGTGGAGACCTCACGCCCCATGTGTTGAGCAATTCGGCGGTACGTCCACCCGGCCTCTCGCATGCCCACTATACGCCCTCGCTCAAAGTCCGTCAACTGCACATACGGTTCACGTCCACGCTGTCGCGGCATGCTACCAGTGTTAAAGACTGCGATGGAGCTCCGTATGCCACGGCAAACTGGCTGACACTGACGGCGGCGGTGCACAAATGCTGCGCAGCTAGCGCCATTCGACGGCCAACACCGCGGTTCCTGGTGTGTCCGCTGTGCCGTGCGTGTGATCATTGCTTGTACAGCCCTCTCGCAGTGTCCGGAGCAAGTACGGTGGGTCTGACACAGCGGTGCAATGTGTTCTTTTTTCCATTTCCAGGAGTGTAGTTACCCACAAACAACACAGCCGGCAGTAATAGCTCTCTTTGTGAAGTAGTCTTTTAAGTATAACATTAAGTGAAGCTCACAAACAGTCGTTCTAATTACTTACTAGTTTTACTTTTCTTATAGTGTTTTAAACTCTTCATGACACATGCATTCTTTCCTACATCAATTTCGTAATAGTTTCAGTGAACGAAGACAGCAATAAGAATTGAGATACTGCAGTCTACACATGTCACTCAGATCTTTTTGACATATTTACTCTAAAAATTCAAATGGAATTCCGTAAGTTAGAAGGTGGGAGGTAAATTATCGTCAGCTGTGAGGATTTAAGGTTTTTATAAACTTTATCAAACCAGAGGGTCAATAGTGCTCCACAATGTTTGGACAGGTCACGTGACGGATTTCGCCCACCAGCACTGACTGTTCACTGACTGTTTGGAATGACGCATCATTGGTGGTTTTCACAAGAGTGAGGACATCATTCTAATTTCCTTATATAATGGTTTTAACACTATTAACGTAAATATAAAACAAGTATAAAACAGATTTAGAGTGCCAGAGTTGTGTGCTGAGTGAGTGCCATGATGGCGTCGAGCAGTGTTTGGCAGTTATTATCTGCCGAATGTCCAAAGGCGCCAATGTTAGCAGTACTCTCATTTATTATTCATGTATACAGTTGTCTTCCTGCATGGCTGACAACAGTATGGCGGGTTGGAGGGCACTAGCCAGAGTGGAACACACTGCCAGCTGTTCACGTCACATCTGAGGTGCTGTTGTGAGGAAGGCACATGTTTAGCGTAGCGTCCCGCGACGTCACAGGCACGTTGGTTGTAATTCGGCCAGTACTGTCCGCACTGGCACAAGAGGCAAGTTACATCAGTATCAGCCTACCAGAGCGCTCCTGTTGATGTATTTTAAACAGTGGTGCAAAAAGGCACGCAACACCTCTGCACAAGGTGGCCAGAGTCGTCAGGAGTTCCTTTATGGTCTCCTGGTGGGAGGATGGCCAGCTATGTCAGATTCTACTGTTAGACACAAGCTGAGAGGTGGGAGCTACTCCGCTTCCCCAAGCTGATGGAAGTGCTGCAGCTGCTGGCTAGGTATCAGCAGCTAGACCTTCATAAGTCTTGTGTAGAAGGCATCCCAATCTTCCCATTCGCAAATGAAAAGTCGAGATGGCAGCAACCAGTTGCTTCAGGCCGAGCTGGCTATTGCAACATCAGTGAAAAACGTATGAAGGCAAAAAGCATTGAAGAAGCATGAGACAAAATGAAGTGTAGCCGTGTGAAATCCCAAAGAGATCTTAAAATGTCTCCCAGTCAGCGGCCAAGAGCAAACCACAATCCATGTAGTGCCACCACGGGAATCGCAACAGAAACCAGCACCAACAGAAAGCCTGCTACACTTAATTATGATAATTTAGAATTTAGCTTACTTTTAAGTAGGCTAGAGAAAAAAGAGCTACTGTAGACAAGACAGCGGATGCTTCTTAGATTGTGCCATCCAAAGGGTGATTCGCTCTGTTTTCCTGCAACTGAGCAGACAGGCATAATCATATGAAGGACAAGAATGTTACTACATCAGCAGAGCCGCTGCTTGACCTCATGCTCCAAGTCTGCCTGCGCAGGTCATATTCATTTGACTTGGACAAAATATATACTCAACATGTAAGAGCATACGGACGAACATATTTCGATTACTCACAGACAGGCAATAAATGATTTGTACGCCTAAAACACCCAGAACACACAGACAAAAAATGAATATCTTATAACACAAAAAACAGTACCATAGTTAGCGCGGAAATCCATAAAATAGAACTAGGCTTGCAGCTAAACAACATGCGCTTACAATAACCTTATAATAGGAATGGGCAACTAATATGTCTACCAAAACATGCTACCACAACAGTAGGCATCAATGACTGTAAGGCTGTAACAGTAATTTTAAATAGAACTTATAACATAATTAAGGTAACACCGTTATGCAATCTATATAGTTAATGTAGAGATAACTAATGGGAACGTTACATGGGTGACTGCATCCATATATGCCCAATACAACCAACAAATACAGCGATGCGCAGACCACATCAGAGACCTAGTAATGGATGTCAGAGGCAAAAAATTAGTGATAAGTCCTGACATTAATTCTAGATCAGCCCTATTAAACTCAGATATAACAGATCAAGAGGTCGAATAATCACCGACCTAATACGAGAAACACCATACATGTAATGAACACGGAGGGACCTATACCACCATATTCAGGGTTGGGTGGTACAAGCAGTAATATCAACTTTACGCTAGCAAATAATGCAGAAAGGGCATACGTAACAAACTGGGCTACACACGACAATGTAACCAGTAGTGACAGCCATGTCATATCATATACACTAATGTACACTAAGAACACAACTACCAAATCGCATACCAGACACTTATTGTTGCGCAAAAGCAGACTGGAACAAATGAACGGAAATTATGCAACAATGGAGGTATCGATTACAGACCACAAAAGCTAACACAACATGCACAAAACACATCAGTACCGACAGCAAAGAACACAAAACACTTATCAATACCATGGACCTACGAACTCACGAGACTCAAACAAGATGCCAGACACAAACGAAAATTATATAAAAGGACTGTGGTGTCACCGTCAGACACCACACTTGCTAGGTGGTAGCCTTTTAAATCGGCCGCGGTCCGTTAGTATACGTCGGACCCGCGTGTCGCCACTATCAGTGATTGCAGACCGAGCGCCGCCACACGGCAGGTCTAGAGAGACTTCCTAGCACTCGACCCAGTTGTACAACCCACTTTACTAGCGATGGTTCACTGACAAAATACGCTCTCATTTGCCGAGACGATAGTTTAACATAGCCTTCAGCTACGTCATTTGCTACTACCTAGCAAGGCGCCATTATCAGTTACTATTGATATTATGAATCATGTACCGTCAAGACCGACGTTCTTCATTAATGGATTAAAGTTAAGTATTCCACCAGCTACGTCCGTTTTTCTAAATTCTAATTTCCTTGACCTGTTCCAGACCTCAGGCCAGCCTGCGTGAGCTAAAACGCGTGCCTTTCGGCCTCCTCTAGTAACCCAGTGTTGGCTCTCCTGCCAACCAAAACAAGGGCTATGCTTTATAGTAGAGACACCCATAAGACTTGAAGCATACCGGCATGCACAAGACTTATATAGACAGACCCTATACAACACGCGTAGACAATGATGGGTAGGATTTGTAATAAAATAAATAAATGAAGATATATGGGGGGAACCATACAAAAAACTGCCAAAGAAGTTCTGTGAACGCTAAGGCAGGATGACGGCACAATGACGAAGAGATGGAAGAATACAGTGGAGTTTCTGCTGTGTAAACTGCGTCATCGATACAGACACACAGTGTCATACAACACTAAGAGAAAACCTCCACACACCATACAACACTACAACAGTCAGCTATCCTTCTGTGCAAGAAGAGGTTGCGTTAGCAATCTCAGAGCTCAAAAACAAGAAAGCACCTGGACCAGATGGTACCCACTCGGAACCATTGAAAAACTAGCACCTCAGAGGACCCTGCTTCTAAAAATATTACCGAACGATGAGTTATTGCTGGGCAGGGTACCTACAGTATGGAAAACCTCCAAGGCAGTCATTATTAAAAAATCAGCAGACAGGGATCCTTCAGATCCAAAGACATACAGGCCGATATGCGTAATAAACACCCCAGCAAGGGTTCAGAAGAAGCTACCGTGTAACCGCGTGCAAACACACAAAGCTCTCAGGGGTATGAGCCAACACCAGTTCGGCTTGAGAACTGGCAAATCAGTATATGAAGCCATCAACCAGGCCCTACACATAGTTAATACTACAACACACGCCATGGCAATAATGATTGACATTGCCAGGGCACTCTATAAGCTCTGGTGGCCCACAATGTTTCAGAGGTAAAGGTATCTGGAGGTACCGCAATCAATATACAACAGTTTACTAGACTACGTAAAGACCAAATAGTCGAATGGCAGATGGACAGTCGGAAAGTAATGGAAAGAATGACCTAAGACTGTCCTCACTGTCGATCTGCGGCCCCATCTTCTGGGACATAACAATGGAATCCCTCCTATAACTTCTGAATGAGGATGACAGGTCAGACGGAATTGTCACCTATGCAGATGACCTATTAAGTTGTAGTCACTGTAAACAATAGAGCCCTGTTAGAAGAGAAAGCCACTGGAATCCCACAAAGAATTACATAATGGTGTCAGAACAACAAACTCAGGATAGCCGAAAACAAAACATCCTACACGTTACTGAACAGATTACTTCAAAGAAATTCTTCAGTTAAAATTGGGGACACAAACATCAAACAAGCACATGTTATGAGCTATTTTGGGGTACACATAGATGAGAAATTGAATTTTCACGAACACATAAGGCTAACAATAGACAAATCAGAAAAATACTACCTAAATTCAAAACAGTACAGGCCACCGCTACCAGTCTTGCTGACATATCACTGCGGGCACAAAGATTAAACCTGTTCACCAACAAAGCATCAGTCAGACAAAGCACAGAAGTATCCTACTTTGGCTATCTGAAGCTTCCGGCACCACCTCAGTGGATGCAATGTGTGTTGTGCTCGGAATATGACCCAAAGGTGAGTGGGATGTAAGTGAGTGGGGACGTAGGCTGCATGACTTCTTCCCTGAGAACGAGAATGAAACATATCGATCCCAACCGTGATACGGTACATTTCTTAACTGGACACAGACCTTATCCCACGCCTTTAAACCGCATCAGTTTGAGACAGACATCTACGTGCACATACGGGGAAGAAGATTCCCCAGAACACACTGTCTTTTCTGTAGGCAATACGCGAATAATAGACAAACACTGAACTTAGGGAACACATTAACAGACACACATAGATACACAATAATAAGAGATGAAGAACAAAGGGCAGAACTAAATGTATTGACGAACAGCATTTCAAAAACGTGTGGACACCACGTAACAGACATTCCTATATGCAACGTAACAACAGACTCCAGAGAGTCGACAGTGATACCCACAATGACAGTGGGAACAGTGACATTGAAGAGGAACAGGAGAAAGAAACGAGATGTGACAGTAAAATTATGCATAGGATGCTGGCGATCTAGCCAAAAAAATCACCAAATGCTGTACACAGATGAGCACCTGAAGTTAATACACAGGATTAGAAGTACATAGGATTAGCAAATATTATTTCTCTACTACTAGATTTCTTTTTTGTGACTGGTGGTCAGAAACTCGAAGAAACCATTCCAAGGTACTCACCATCAGTCACAATCGGTGATAACGCTAACAAATCGCTCCTCTATCATCTTTTATATTGTTATTAAAAAACAACAAAATTTTATTTATATTTCAACCTTAAATTGTTGTCATTTGGAAAAGTATTATTCTTAGTGAAATGTCGTAAATAAAAGCAAAAGAAAAGAAAATTGCAAAAAAAGATAAAAAACGAAAACTGTAAGATGTATGGCCCGTTTTAGAAGATCAGTTAACAGGTCTATAATTTGGCAATAAGTTAACAAGTAAATAATACGAGTTACCCACTGTTACTTCATTGTGCATGGATGGCTGTGAATGACATTATGCTTCCTTCTTGGTGAGGCGATTCTGCTCAGTGAGCACCTTGGTCATCCAGCTCATGTGGCAATTAGCTTGGTGGTGTGCCCATGCCACATTGAGTTTCTGTTGTTCTTCCTTCTTAGTATTCCATTCTACATACTGCATGGCTTTAGCTCTAGAGCTGGTATCAGCAAGTGAGCACTTTAAAAATTTCTACATCTGCCTGGAATATCATTCTATGGCGTAACACTACCCTGCCCTTTGGAAAATTCGCCTGGAATCTTACTCAGGAAGTTCTTGGAACAATCTCGTCACACATGTGTATTTTGGTTGCCTTCCTGCTCCCACGGAGCTGAACTGCAAGACATATTTTTGAATCTTAATCCTACAACGTTATGTTTCTACATTCAGTCCACTGAACTTAAAATTTTAACACATATATTGACTCCAGTTCATCTCCAGGTGATAGTATATATACACTACTGGCCATTAAAACTGCTACACCACGATGATGACGTGCTACAGACGCGAAATTTAAGCGACAGAGAGAAGATGCTGTGATATGCAAATGACTAGCTTTTCAGTGCATTCGCACAAGGTTGGCGCCGGTGGCGACACCTACAACGTACTGACATGAAGAAAGTTTCCAACCGATTTCTCATACACAAACAGCAGTTGAGTGGCGTTGCCTGGTGAAACGTTATTGTCATGCATCGTGTAAGGAGAAGAAATGCGTACCATCACGTTTCCGACTCTATCAAAGGTCAGATTGTAGCCTATCGCGATTGCGGTTTGTCGTATCGTGACATTGCTGCTCGCGTTGGTCGAAATCCAATGACTGTTAGTAGAATATGGAATCGGTGGGTTCAGGAGGGTAATACGGAACGCCGTGCTGGATCCCAATGGCCTCGTATCACTAGCAGTCGAGATGAAAGGCATCTTATCCGCATGGCTGTAACGGATCGTGCAGACATGTCTCGATCCATGAGTCGGGAAAATTTGCAGGACAACAACCATCTGCACGAACAGTTCGACGACATTTGCAGCAGCATGGACTATCAGCTCGGAGACCATGGCTGTGGTTACCCTTGACGCTGCATCACAAACAGGAGCGCCTGCGATGGTGTACTTAACGACGAACCTGGATGCACGAATGGCAAAACGTCATTTTTTCAGGTACAACATCGTGATGATAACATCCGTGTTTGGTGACATCGCGGTGAACACACATTGGAAGGGTGTATTCGTCATCGCCATACTGGCGTATCACCTGGCATGATGGTATGGGGTGCCATTGGTTACACGTCTCGGTCGCCTCTTGTTCGCATTGACGGCACTTTGAACAGTGGACGTTACATTTTAGATGTGTTACGACCCGTGGCTCTACCCTTCATTCGATCCCTGCGAAACCCTACATTTCAGCAGTATAATGCACGACCGCATGTTGCAGGTCCTGTACGGGCCTTTCTGGATACAGAAAATGTTCGACAGCTCCCCTAGCCAGTACATTCTCCAGATCTCTCACCATCTGAAAAGTCTGGTCAATGTTGGCCGAGCAACTGGCTCGTCACAATACACCAGTCACTACTCTTGATGAACTGTGGTATCGTGCTGAAGCTGCATGGGCAGCTGTACCTGTACATGCCTTCCAAGCTGTGTTTGACTCAATGCCCTGGCGTATCAAGGCCGTTATTACAGCCAGAGGTGGTTGTTCTGGGTACTGATTTCTCAAGATCTATGCACCCAAACTGTGTGAAAATGTAATCACATGTCAATTCTAGTATAATGCATTTGTCCAATAAATACCCGTTTATCATCTGCATTTCTTCTTGGTGTAGCAATTTTAATGGCCAGTAGTGTATATATGTATATATAACCTTCGCTATTAAAACACATAATTTATTATCTTAAGTCAGAGCAAAATTTGTAATCGCATTTAGGAATTTGTATTTATTGTAGGAACTTTGTCAGATATTTGAGTGAAATTACAGAGTCTTTGAATAGATTATTGATCAAAGAAAGGAATTTGAATGTCTACCGACTGTCAGACAGCGTCTGATGCCTTGAAACAGGCGTTAGTTGAAGCCTAGGCAGGCTACTACGCAATACACGGGATGTAATACCAACAAGGAAGAACAACAGACATTGCATGTAGCATGGGGACACTACCTGAATTATGTGACCAAGGTGGCAATGGATCAGTGTGACTTCACAGAGAGTGGAGCATGATGTCATTCTGCCAACCACACACAACGTGTATGTCATATGCAAGAGTGACTTCCCAGCACACATGAACTGAGGAAATTCAAAATTGAAGCCTGAAGGGAGGAGGTGGTCACCACAGAGCAGTGCATAGCACTGAGGAGTGCACATTAAGCCATGCTTGGCGCAATATAACACTGACATAGACTGATTGATATAAGTACCCTGATTTCCAAAATTCAGCTCCCATTTGAAGCTAACCAGCTCCACTCTACAATGCAATAGCCAGCCTGGCCTTCAGGACTTGGCTGCTGCCACCTCACCAGTCCCTTCGCTGATAACGATGGTGGGGTGCCTTCTATCACAGAGACGCTGGAAGCCTAGCTGATGTCGTCTAGAGTGCTGCTGAACTTCCATCAATCTGGGAGGACACTGTAGCTGCCACCTCCCAACTAACGTCTATGAGCAACACTGACATCGCTGGCGATGCTCTCACTAGAGGCCATGTCAGAGCTGTTCATCAGAGCTGTTAACGACTCCAGCCACCTTGTGCAGATTTGCTGGTGCCTTTCTGGAACAACGCTCAACGAGCGTCCTGGTAACCTGCTAACCATGCAGCTTGCTGCTAGTGGCAGCACTGACAACTACCTGCCGAACTGAAACCAGTGAGGTCACTGAGTCCATGCCTTTCTCTCAAGACCAGCTGAGATGATGTGGCGTGTGCAGCTGTCAGCTGTGGTTAGCAGCCTTCAGGTGCTGTACTGGTGCCAGCCATGAAAGAAGACAATTATGTATACGTAAATAATAAATGACTATACTGTTAACAGCGCCGCGCGTACTAGCCGAGCGGTCTAGGGTGCTGCAGTCATGGACTGAGCGGCTGGTCCGAGTCTCCCTCGGGCATGGGTGTGTGTGTGTTTGTCGTTAGGATAATTTAAGTTAAGCAGTATGTAAGCTTAGGGACTGATGGCCTTAGCTGTTAAGTCCCATAAGATTTCACACGCATTTGAAGATTTTGCTCACTGCCTCATCACCGCCTTTGGACGTTCAACAGATAATATCCACTACCCATAGCTATATGCTATCCTATCAGTCATAGAGGACAGAACTCTAGCACTCTGATGTTGTTTTATATTTATTTTACACCAATCTTTAACTTTTTAATAACAACATCAACCTGAAGTGTTAAAGTCATGGCAATCAGAATGACATCATTTTTCTCGAGAAACCCACCAGTGATGCACCATACCAAACAGTTGTCAGCATTCTACTACCCGGCAGAGCTGGAGAGCGAAATTCGCACATCACCAGTCCAAACTAGGGTCCCTAGTAATTCATAACAGAGGGTTCGAAGCAAGATCTCTTTTATATGAGTGGGGATAGTCTTATGCTGTGGCACCCACATAACATCTGTTGAATTGATGTGGTATGCTAGAGGTTACAGAAACTTTAAGTGCTAACTGCTGATGATAATATGCTTCGTGTCACCTGGTTCACGATATTCTACGTGGTATAAGCATCTTTTCAGTCCAAATATGTCAGAAATGTGTGAAGTGCTATGCTAAAATAAAGCTTTGTATTTGTTCAATTTTTAAAAATTCCTTTCTTGTCAACTTCTACATTCAATTTAGTAGGAATCTCGCCTTTCTGTTCCTGTAAGATACACTCGGTACACATATGATTGACGGCATATCAGAAGCACAGTGCCTCCTAGCCCGTTATGCACTGTAACAGACTGTGAATCTTTGCAGTTCAGCATAACAGATGAATGAAGGACCTCGCTAATGTTGTCACTGAATGTAGATACAGACATGTAATCGAAATACGAATGTTGTAACTCTACACAGGGAACCGCTTACAAACCACAGGTGCATCCCTTCTTAGAATATTAATTCGGTAAGGTCCTAATCGAGGTGGTTTTCTGTTGCCTTCCCCCGGCCATAATGGGGAGGAATGATAATAATGAAGAAGACACAACAACACCCAGTCACCTCGGGGCAGGTGAAAATCCCTGACCCCACCAGGAATCGAACCCAGGACCCCGTGCTCGGGAAGCGAGAATGCTACCACGAGTCCACGAGATAAGGCCTAATCAATATTATCAATGCCAAATAGAACTATCTGGGGATATTCAACGTATACAAACAAGGGGGTATGTACAGTCACAGTTCTGACTGACGCATGGGGAGAGCAACATATACTCTGAAAAACCTAAATTACCAAGCATCGAAAAGACACTTACAATCTAGCAAAAGCCTAGTAAATAGTCTCAGGACCAAGTATTCACTGAGAATCTACAGATATTATCCATCTACCTATGTACAGAGGAAGTGTGAGGGCAAGATTAGAGTAATATCTGCATGCACAGAGGCACTTTTACTGTTATTTTTCCTGTAGTCCAAGTGACTGGAAGGTAAAGAATAATTACCTGTGTTGTAATGCTAAGTACCTCTCTACACAGTGGATAATGGAGTACGCATTCAGATGTAGATGCTGTTGAAATGCTATGTACACACTTTCTAGATAGTTTTAAGCACAAAAACACGTTATTGTTGCTGTTGTACTTTTATAATGAATGTTTATAATGATCTTGCTTCGTTAATCTCCTTAATAATTCCTGATGATAATTGTTATATTGTAAAATTAAAATTTTTCTTTCATGGCTGCTTGATACATCGAAGGGCTCCTCTGCAATAGTGCACGTAGATTTAGAAAATTTATTTTGCTAGGAGAGTGCCAGACATGCAGTTGTTATAAGCTATTCTTTTCATTGCTTTTCGATCATGACATATTCAGTATCATTTTGCCACATGTACCCGAGTTCTGAATACTGTGGATAATTAGATATTAAACAACAAAAATAAAGCAACTTTTTCATCACAGAAAGATATACATTAAAGCAATGTAATGAGGAAAATATACCACAGCGCAGATTATTTCATTTATAGTCAGCTCCTGAGGCAATTTCGAAAATTCTGGAACTGTCCTAACGTTTTCCGTTCTGAGTTATAACGTGTTACTAGAGGTTGCGCCTATAAAACGTTGAGTAATAAAGACATATATTTGCTGCAATTGCAGTGGTGCTTTATTTTTTCCACGCGAGTGCAGGGTACGGAACAGTGTGAGCAGCTCCAGCCTGCACGTACACGGTGTGACGCCCCTCAGTAGCGGCGACTACCCTCTGTGGGCGGCTCTGGGGTCTGGCTTCAGCTCCGGCTGCTGCTTGTCGTCTGCCTGCCCGCACGTGCTTGGCGTGACTTGCGCGGGTGTGGGCACCTATTCAACAGTAAACAACAAACGTGACGTTCGAGTAATGCCTGCTTAAATTGCCGTCTCAACAGAAAACTTCAATTGTCATAATAGCAACACGTCTTTACAGCTCCTTTACAGGTAAAAACTATTCTTAAGAAGTGGATAAAACGTGAATCATCGGTTTGTTTTCTTTGGAATAATTGCTGCCTTACATGTCAGGATCGTTGGTCTCGCTTACAGTACATTGTTGTATTGTGAAACGTCCCCTTTGAAGAATTATACATGACTGTGCTTAAACTGACACACAATATTTTGTTAGCGCAACGCAATCTGACTTTCAATAATCCCTACAAAAGAATGGCCCTGACTAACATTAAACTGTACCTTTCACAAATCACTTACCTCACAAAAATCTTCGCTACTCAAGCTACTGCAATACAGCGAGCGCCACTACTGCCAGCTAAATAAAAGATTCAAACTACGGAAGGCACTAACTACTGATAGGGATAGTTAGCAAATGAAAGATATTAATAGAGAACAAATAATGTATTTACCTTAATAGTCATAATATATATAGCAGTTCATGACAAATTACAAAACTCCGCCATCTCTCTCCCCACATCCACCACTGCTGGCGGCTCACCTCCAACTGCGTAGCGCTACGCGCTGTTCACATCCAGCTGCCGCTGCCCAACACTACAATGGCAGACAACAATGCAAACTAGACACAGACTGCACATAGCATAGCCAGTAATTTTTATACAGGGGTGGCGTTACCAATAAAAAAACCTAAACAGCCTAGTTACATAGCCCCCATGCTCCCCACAAGAAATTTTACAAATTGTTTTGGGCAGTGGCCAATAATGATTTGATAAAATTTTTCATAAT
Organism: Schistocerca serialis cubense; assembly: GCF_023864345.2. Classification (NCBI taxonomy): domain Eukaryota; kingdom Metazoa; phylum Arthropoda; class Insecta; order Orthoptera; family Acrididae; genus Schistocerca; species Schistocerca serialis. The sequence goes on along the minus strand of NC_064644.1, from coordinate 487,503,903 downwards.
TACAATAACAAGATATCAAATGCACACACTTATTGATACAACGTTGGTCAAAAGCTAAAATTTTCTCACAGTCTATAAAGACAGTCCTGATTCATCACAGTAAAATTACAGTGTTTTTCTTTTTTTTCAGAGTCTGAACAGTAAAAGAGAATGCACACAGAAGTAGCGGATTTCCATGCAGTCTTGAAGAAGTAGTGTTGTCCTTCCAACAGAAAGACAGTGCTGACACTTGACATGCAGACAGGTAATGGGCCACAACAGAGCAAACCCACAACAGAGTCAGTCGACGTTTTTAAGAATATTGGTAGGTAGGTCATCACAGAGCAGACCCACTGTAGTCCTGGTAGAGACTGTGGTATTGGTGGGCCATCAGAGGTGCCGACCCACTGCAGTCCTTGTAGAGATTACGGTATTTGTGGGCCACCAGAGGTGCAGACCCACTGCAGTCCTTGTAGAAATAATGGTACTGGTGAGTCAGCAAAGGTGTAGACCCACTGTAGTCCTTGTAGAGATGGCCAGCAGCCATCTGCTGCGACTGTGCAGGTGCACAATCACCATCGAAGAGTCTTGCAGACAATATAGCAAGTCCATAACCATCACTTGTGCACTCACAAAAAATTTGTTTGACATGTCCTTAGAACCAGGAATGCTGTTATCCAGTCCCTTGCTGAATTATTAACACACGTGCAAACACTATCAGTCCCTACTTCTCACATATTGTCCATATACTATGACCAACAGAAACGTGTGCAGTGAAATGTAACTTACAAGTTAACAATATGATGAACTGGTGTCGATTACAATTTTATAACATAAGAATACAATTACAAAGGTACAAAATACATCATTAAAGAACATAACAATACAGATAACATTTGTGGTACAGGCTTTACAAAAGAATCGAACTAACATATACCTCAGTGTTACAGGAATTATGACATAAGTAAATACATAAAAGATCAGAATGACTTTTGAAACATCAACTTTACACATAAGCATTAAAACAAAACAGAATAAATAATATCTAAGCATATTTACAAGGTAAATAACATATTATTAATGCCAGTTATATTTGAGGATAACAGTATTCCTCATCATAGTGAATGTAGCTTAGTACTAGAAAAATTCTACAATATAAGTCTTATCAGATAAACACATAAAGACAGGAAGTACACAAATACACAAGGGTACACAAACACATAGCATAATAATACAAAAGGAAAGGACAGGGTTTGTTTTACTGCAGTATTTTGCAAACAAAACTTTCTTTACTTCTTGGAGATCTCCCTTCATTCATCATGATTCCCAAAAGGTCCTATCTATACCTGCTTTCTGTATTCTATTCATATTTCTTTCAAAATAATTATTTCTTAGTACACAATACTCATTTTTGCCAAATCTGTTTCTTATATCTTCTCAATGCATTTCTTCCAATTCATCATAGTTGGTTTCTTATATAGTCTACCCCCTCTTAAGCTAACTTAAATCTACTGAGCTCACATGCTAAACTAAGGGACGAGGCAATGCAACAGCACATAACATATTAACACAAACAGCAATGACAAAAAAAATGGAAAATGGCAAAGCAAGCTCCAGTAAATCTAAATTACCAAGCGATGCAACATTACAACTAATATGAGCCAATGTGCAGCAACAAGAAAAATAAATCAGTAGTAAAACTAGCTTAACAGAGTAATACAAAGTGAAATTTAGTAGCACTATGCCTGGCAAACAGCAGCAGCAAATGCTATAAACCTAAACATGACAAAGCTCAAGCAGAAAAAATAGTACACTAAAGACAGCAATGCATATAAGGGAAATGTCTATTCACATCTTAATGACTATGTAATTAAAGTGGTGCAACACAAGAAGTTATTCTACAAAAAAAAGATTACCAAGTAGTTGAAGAGAAAGTTCCGTATGCAATTCCTGTGAAGGGAAATGTCTTTGTGCTCCCCCATTTTTGGGAAATGTATTACAAAATTAGTATTTACTGGATCTGTAGACAGAAAATATTTATATTAGTACATCTATAAAATTCTATTTTAACCAATGCTGCAGTGCAGCTAGAAACTAGATATTAAAAAAAATAGGCAAAGCAAGGCGTCAAACGTCATTCACTAACCATATGGCATTTCATAATGTAGTAAACAATCTTTCAACTAACAAGACAATAGACATAAAATGTTTCTCATCATTTCATTTCAGTAAATATCATAAATTAAGAACTCTACAGTGTAATCATGTTTTCAAGTTTGAGGGTGTCGTATTTACGATGCTTTCTACAAAGGAATGTCGATAGCGAGGATAATGGCCTCCCCTTTTTTTTTTCTACCACCTAATGGCTTTTTCTCAAGGCAGCTGGCACACCTGGCCGCTCACGACGCATTACGTGCAAGTGGTCACTTAACTTTCTTACCGAAATATTTACGACACCAGTTTCCGCTACAGTGACAGTCTCATATAAAAATATTTCACAGGTCAAGAATTTGCGTTACAAATGTGTAGAAACAAAATCCTGTAAATATAACAGCGTCCAAAAAATTTTCGCCAGCATTGTGATACATTCACGCATTTACACACATTTCATAACTCTTAAAGTACGATTCTTGGTTTCCAACATCCTTTTTCACAAACCAGAGTCCCTAACCACTACTCATTATTCCTTACCTTATTTGTCGACACTTCTTCAATATTTCATCATAACTGATATGTAGCATACTCAAATAACTCATATAGCATCAGCTTATTAATCATAAACATACCTCAGTAACAGCATAATACACATCATCATCGTAACAATATCATAAAACCTTAGCCAAATCTCAAAATCGTCGTAGCTTCATCCAATAGTGTCAAAACCTAAAAAAAATTCTCTGCTCATGTCAGTAGTGTCATTTACCTCAAACGCACTTTAAAAATCATGATCCCATACCAAATACATCATTCAAAGCTCTCATAGTATCACAATGGTTCCGAAAAAAATATGAACAGTTTACAAAGTACAGATAAAATACAGTTTCATAAGTGTGAAGTTATCCAACTGCGTAATTGCGTAAACATCTGTCACTGATGTAGTAAAAAGAATGTTTGTTTCTCTGTCAAATAATCAGATAGCTGTGTAATTCTGTGTTAGAGAAATATGGTACCGATGTGTAAAGTTGTATAAGCAAATACCATATTAGCTAGGGCTCCTTGTGCTTGCCAAACACATGGTACACAAAGTAGGCGTGTACCCCCCTGAGGATTAATGTAATTATACCTTCAGGTGTTACAGATTACAGCAATGGAATGAAATGTATCATGGAAAACTTTCTTTGTAATTCAAAAATCTTGAAAAATAAATGGTTTAAGTACAAAATTGATCACTCAAATGCGTGTCCTGTAGCGCTAAATGTGCGTCTTGCTGTAAGATAATTCTGTGTAAGTGTCGTAGTTATCGTCCTCTGTAAGCAAAGTTCTGCTGAAGTCAATGTACTTACCTCATCATAAACGAAAGTGAAATGCTTTGCGAATAGATATCGTAGTTATTACGTACAGTACCGTGATCAAGAAAGTACTATAATGTAACTTATTGTTGTGCTACGAAAAAGGCTGTCACATTGTAGCTATACCACAAAAGTTACTACTAAAACATGTTTTACTTTCCAGAAGAATTCAGAAAAACTGTGCAGATATAAAGCAGATACAGCACAAAAGCAACAATGTAAATTGTGTCACACATTAGTAGCGTTGTGATATAATTGTGTAGCTGTCAAAGAAACGAAGTGCTAAGTCATCTTTAATCCCACAGAAAGTACTTCAAATAAAGAATGTCTATTCAAGTAAACCAAATTTTGCATGAAAATCTCATTAGCAGTGCCAGTATATGTTCTAAGTATGTGAGCCTCATAGTCGTTACGCGATCGTGCAACTAACAAGCAAGAATGTACAAAAAACACTGTGTCGTCTGTTCACTATAACAAAGCAATCGTAATTTCTGTTTAAAAATGTTCCCTAGGTTCTAGACTGGATATTTAACTTCAAACACTGTTGCATGTTAACAGATACTAAGTCTGACAAAGCATACTGGTAATGTAAAGTGAAAAGTTATATGGCAAAGATGAAGTTAAAAAACAGATTATCTTTAGATAAACGGTTTTACATGTGAAGTGTGGTGCTATCCTTTACCCTTTCTAGTGCCCAGATTTTCAACTTGAACGCAATTATCATGCGGTATACGTCGGTAAGGAATACTAAAATTTTTCTCAAGGTTAGCGGCTACGTTATTTTTCTTGGAGCCAGCCGGCGCACATGTCTGCCTGCGGTGCGAGTCATTGTCTGTCTCTTTGTTGCCGCGCGTCATTACTGGGATTTGGAGACCTAACTTCTACAAATTCACCTCCTCGAGGGGGCCCTGCTCTGTTTGAATCCCGCCAGTTCTGATGCAATTCAGGTCTGCCGTTACGATCATATCGTCTGTCGTCATGTCGGTAGATTCAATAGTTTCTTTCTTGTCGGTCACGTGGTGGAGAATTTCTCCCTGAATCGTAACTGCGTGCTGGACCATTGCGTCTAAAGTTATTCTGTCTCCCTTGATAATAATTATTTTGGTTCCCAAATTGTCTGTTTCTCTGATTGTCTCTGTGATAGTCACTACCACGGAGAGGTGATCTTTCCCTGTAATTATTACTACTCTGCCAACGGTTGTCATACGGGTGGTGTCTGTTTTGGTCACGATATGTGTTGTGAGAATAGCCTTGTCGTGTCCAGTTATTATTTCTATCATCGCGGAATTGTGACAGATGTGACCTGTAATTGTTGTGTTCCTGTTTTCGCGTCCCGCCATTGTCAGTGTCGATTTCCAATTCTTGTAACAGTCCCTGAAAAGCTTCAATGTCGTCTTTGCAACGTCCTGCTAAAATAATATGTCGTAAATGTTCAGGCAATTTGAGTAAGCAAATGCGGATGAGTTCTGAGGGGCTGTATGGGTTTGAAAGATACTGATTCTTATGCAACATGTCTTCAAAATATTTGACAAGACTGGAAAATTCAGATTGTTCAAAGTGTTTCATCATCATGATGCTATGTTTTACTCGGTCTTGTGTAGCTTGAGACCAATATGCTGAGAGGAAGGCATGGTAAAATTCTCCTTCACTGTGACAATCGTGAATGACCGATCGCATTCTTACAGCTGGTTCATTCTCCAAGTAGCCACACATAAATTCTAACCTGTGCTCCAATGACCAGTTGGGAGGAAAACAATGAGAGAATTGATGGAGCCATGCTTGTGGATGAATGTCGTTGCCAGAATTCTTAAATGTTTTGAATTTATGTGTAGTAATGAACAGCTTATAGTCAAAATCATCGTGTCGGCGAGTAGCATATCGGTCATTGTTACGTCGTCTCGGTGGTTCCATCTCAAAATCCAATGCGCCTTGCCAATTTCTTTCATAATTTCCGAAGTGTCCTGTGTTATTATTTTGTGGTTGTTCCGTATTTCTATGTCCCTCTTCCCGTACTGGAGTGCGAGTATCCTCTGAAATTTGTAATTTTTGTATTACTTGTGCCAACTGATCTTGTACTTCCCGGATTTCTCTTTTGTATTGCGTATTAATTCGATTCTGATTTTGTTTGAATTTCTTAATTTGTTCATACTCTTCTGTGTCAGTGATGGCTACAGGTCTTGTGTCATTCAGATCATCATCTACCTTTGCAGATAAGTTAGTGGACTGATCCGAAAGTTCGGCTACTTTCTCCGATAGTGTACTTATTTCCTCAGTGTGTTTTTCTGAACCAAGTTTTAGAGTATCTACTGTGTCCTTTAAGTTTTCCTGAGTTTCTGCAAGTTGCGTAACCGAATTGGTAGATGCAACTGAGTCAAATTTAGCTTGCAAGGTCTCATGATTTTCATGAACAATAGTTTGCAGTTCTTTTATGGCTGTTTCGTGATTCTGTAATGCATTTTCATGCCCCGAAAAAATAGGTTGAAAATGCTCACAAATTTGAGTTTTTACGTCATTACAGACTTTTTGACATTTCGATTCAATGTTATGTAACTCAGTAGTTAAATCTTCACGTGTTTGTTCAAGAGTTTGTTCCAATGAGTCTAACTTTTTAAGATTTTGTTCCACTGTGTCTAACTTTTTAAGATTTTTTTCCACTGTGTCTAACTTTTTAAGATTTTGTTCCACTGTGTCTAACTGTTGCTGTGTTAGTCTCTGATTTTGTTCCATTGTGTCTAACTTTTCAAGTTTTTGTCCCATTTGTTGCATTAATTGTAATAACAATGCACTGGTGTCTGAAACATGTTCCTCAGTGCTTTTCGGCAGTGAATTTGCACCGGCAACATTCACATTTTGACAAGCAGAAAATGTGTCTTGACTCATTTGAGAAAACGGTGAGGACGCAAAATCTGAATCTACAGTACTTGCAAAATTGTTTCCTGTCATGTCGGATTCCTGAGGCGAGCTGTTGCCGAGCGATCGATCGATAATGCATCCCTGTTCACTACCTGTTTCACTGTCTACGCCATTGTTTGCAGCCCGCTCCATTTCCCTATGCACAGTTACCAAATTACTACTTTGAACGTCTGTTAATTCATTACACAGTGGTGCTGGCAAGCTACGCTCGTCGTCACTATTATTTCTCAGTTTACTTTGGAGCCTAGTGTTACGTTTTTCACACGCCATTATTGTCACAATATTTCACACGATAACACAGAAAAGCACAATTTGAAGAGCAAAATAAAATAACATAGCAATGGAAATAATGTCTACTTAATTGCCAGCGCAGCTACGAAATACTTGGTGCAAATCTACATGCATGCCACAACTGTTTTACTGTACAACAATGAAAGACTGCAACTACAAAGGAGATTCTCTCTACAATTACGCGCTAGCAATAAACAAAATCTACACTAATTACACAAACTACAAGAAAAAATCTGAAGATTCCAGTGAGGTATCCTCGGCTAAGGGTCGACATATGAAACGTCCCCTTTGAAGAATTATACATGACTGTGCTTAAACTGACACACAATATTTTGTTAGCGCAACGCAATCTGACTTTCAATAATCCCTACAAAAGAATGGCCCTGACTAACATTAAACTGTACCTTTCACAAATCACTTACCTCACAAAAATCTTCGCTACTCAAGCTACTGCAATACAGCGAGCGCCACTACTGCCAGCTAAATAAAAGATTCAAATTACGGAAGGCACTAACTACTGATAGGGATAGTTAGCAAATGAAAGATATTAATAGAGAACAAACAATGTATTTACCTTAATAGTCATAATATATATAGCAGTTCATGACAAATTACAAAACTCCGCCATCTCTCTCCCCACATCCACCACTGCTGGCGGCTCACCTCCAACTGCGCAACGCTACGCACTGTTCACATCCAGCTGCCGCTGCCCAACACTACAATGGCAGACAACAATGCAAACTAGACACAGACTGCACACAGCACAGCCAGTAATTTTTATACAGAGGTGGCGTTACCAATAAAAAAACCTAAACAGCCTACTTACAATTGTATCCATTTCCACATAATGTGGGTAACTGTAATTTGGAATTTAGTCCATGGTGATGTGACATATATTTACAGAGTTGTTGACACAAAATAAATTGTAAAATTGGCATTTATGATAATGTTGAAAATGTCATTTATCCTTTTTGTATGATTGTAAGGTGTCTAAGAGAGTTACACTGATGTGTCTGATGTCTAAAATCAATTTTTAGTGTTTTCCTCACTTAACTATGTCTGTTTCGTGATACTACCATTATTAACAGTAGTTCGTAATCAATCTGTCATTGCATGATGTACAGGCGATTAACATACAGACATATTGTGCTGCAGATTTACTGTGTCCATGAGCCACAAGTTTTAATTCCTGTGACCTACTTGTTAACACATTTCCTGACGCAAGTCAAATAATGTAAAAGAACTGAAGCAAGAGAACTGTATGGAAGCACAATTTACGTAGTTCCATAACGTCAAAAGTTGTAATACACCTTTAACCCTATTCTAATGATCTTTCAAATACTGAGCATGAATTCTGTCCTGGAGCTAGGCTTATTTTTTTGTTTTGTCAGGGAGAGTGACTTCCATAATTATGTTAATTTCTAAGTATAAAATAAAAATACAGGTGACAAAACGACTAGTGGAAAAAGATGTATAGTGGATAGCACAAATAAGGAAACCACCTATCTTATTAGAAAGCACTTAGAGTCATTAATGAGTAGTTACGAATGTATGTACCACATCTAGAGCGTTACAGCAATGTGTTGCTAGTAATTTCTTTGCGGTATTGTCACTTTTGTTACCTTTTTTATTAGATACATGATTATATCAGACCAAAAATAGTACAACATAATTATAGATTTAACTCTGTTACTGTGTAGTGTCAATGACACTCTTCCTTAGACTTAGTGTACCACTAAGGCATATTTCACAAAAAGACTGTCATTTATGTCTTTTTGCTATAACATCGTCGAATCCAAATATAGCCTGTTGAGCACTGTGCTAATGGTATAACAGTAATATTAACAAAACCTGATGACATGAATGCTGCACTTGAGCTGCCTGCAGAGAGACACTGTGTTAGGGGGAGTGCCTCGGGAAGCCAGTAGTCACACCGCTTTAGTTAGAGCCATTAAATTTTATGTAACGGAAAATTAATTTAGTGAACAGACCAAAACTAGCTTCAGTGCACGATTTCCTAGAAATTCCTGAGAGACAATTATCGCATTCATGTGTTTTGACATCAAGAAAGAAAGATAAGCTACTAGTGTATATGGGAAAATAATGCAGCACACAATGTCATTGGTAATGGTGAGTACAGTAGTATTCTGTATTTAAGAGGCATATCGCTGTCTTGTCAGTTGTTGAGTGGAAATTGAGTGACAGACAGTGTTACTATAAATCTGATTAAGTGTGTAATACTATTGTTGCACAGTATCATGGTAAGTGCTATTTGCTACACATAGTTGCTTATTAAGGATTTTAAAAACATGGGCTAATAGCAGGCACTGTGTGAACTTGCTATTGTTATCCGCTGGCCATTCTTGTCCACTAGGTTTCATTGTCCACTGACCATCGCTGTGCACTCACCACCAATGTCCAATGGCCATTTTTGTCCACTGACTGCCACTGTCAGCTATCACCAAGAACTGAGCACCATTGATTTGTAACCATCATTGTCCATCGACGATCACTCACCCAGTTTTAACAGTTTTTATGTATCCCACAAGTAGAAAATGGACGGCATAAAATGTAAAACACGCAAAACAAGCTGCTGGAGGTTTTTTTTGTTTCGGGAGACTGCTGAAAATTTTAAAATACCTCGTAGCACACTGACACAGAGGTAAGCCCTACTTTGTGTCACATAGCTGTTGAATAAGGCAATGTGGCGATCATCTTATAAACCAATCTCATGTATTTCTATGTTTCAGATGGTTACAAAATGGAGTGCAGAAGACTTGAGTGTAGTCGCTATACCGTTAGTTCTACAGCACTACAGGATGAAAATGGTAACGCTGTTTTAATATCCTTTGTGGCTGTGTTTCCAAATGGAATATTACAGTGAAAGCCGCCATGCTGCAGTTCACATCACAAACAGCTCAAACAATGTACATCTTCTTGACTGGCCTTCCCTGCCTCCTGGCATGAATAAAGAATGCATAAGAAGACGAATACTTCCATATTAGGGGCCGTACAGTTGCTTTCATATACTAACACAGCAATTTTTTAAGGTGTTGCAAACAATTCCTCAAGATTACGCTCAGGGGCTGTTTGTTTAATACATCAATGCAGGCACTGGTATCAATGAGAGTTACAATTCATAGTGATGTTGATGGTGGGCGTCAGTTCTGGGTCTTAGCACGAAAGAAATATTGTTATTTATATATATTTTTTTAGGTGAAAATCACCGCAGAATTTGATAGGTATCAGACTGGTGTGACATGGTGTAACTGATTTTTCTAGCGTCACTCTACACGAAAATTGTGAATAGTAATCAAATAAAGCCCAAAGAATGGATTCTGCTAAGATGGATTGAATCCTGTTTAAGAGTTATCATTGTTCCTATTATTTATCACAGTGGATGAAGCACTGAGAAAAAGCTGAAAAAAAGTTCTTGATACGGAATGTAGTTATAGGGCACCAACCGTCAGTACTGTGCTTCACAATTCTATTCTTAGGTCATGGTTAATAGTAAGAGTCTATAGATTACTTAATACAAACTTATAGCCCCATATTAACGTAACAAAACAAAAAATACTATTAATTGTTGCTAAAATGGGATAACGAATTGTCACATAAATAATCAAAGAATGCAGTGAATAACACCGGCCAATTTTAGCTAAATGTAGAACATGATAATGCAAAGTAACAACAACAACAAGTATGTTAATAGTAAGCGAATCAATTCTTTGTCGTTTTTAAATTAGTTCTTAAAACGAGTGATTACCCTTCTGTATTCTTGTTCTTACAATAGAAAGAGGTTTGTAATTCATGTCTGTAAACTTTAAGGTACATCAAATGTTTTTCTTGGTTCTCCTGTATTTATCAGCTGTAGTGCTTACAATATTGTTAACGTCTTTTAGAACCTTGAGCTTCAAGTTTTACTACCATGTCCAGTAAGATATTTCTGCCTTTATGACAGCACAACGATACGGCTAACTGAGCGTTTGAAGTACACTCTAAGTAGCTGTCCTTGCGTGCCACAGTATGAGCGATAAGTGTCCGTTGCGCCCTATAAGAGGAGGCCGGTGTGCTCGCTTGTGGCACTTGTAGCAAGGCTCTCAACTTAGAAGCCACTGCAGCCATGAAGGCAGCCCTCGTCCTGCTGATCTCTGGCGTGTTGCTTGTGGCGTACTGCACGCCGCTGACTGCTGCAGACGATGGAGACGAAGTGTTCGAAGATGACGACGAGACTGACAGCGTAGCAGACGACGACGCCGACGACTGCGCTGATGAGGAGGGTGCAAGTGGAGAGAGCAGGCAGGCAGCCAGAGGTAAGCAGCAATTCAAGTGGGCAGGCTCAACACAGCGCTAACTGCCCTTGTGTCACGACTGGCGCTCCAAGTAAGGCGCTCTATCACTGTGTCTGTCTGCACACAGCACAAGGACAGCATTCATGGTATCAGATTTTGATGTACATTCCGAGCCTATCAAACCCTGGTGGGTCGTGGCAATTTGGCCGACGCTTTGGTTGGTCGGTTTGGGGGAGGGGACCATCTACATCTACATCTACATCTATACTCCGCGAGCCACCTTACGGTGTGTGGCGGAGGGTACTTATTGTACCACTATCTGATCCCCCCTTCCCTGTTCCATTCATGAATTGTGCGTGGGAAGAACGACTGCTTGTAAGTCTCCGTATTTGCTCTAATTTCTCGGATCTTTTCGTTGTGATCATTACGCGAGATATATGTGGGCGGTAGTAATATGTTGCCCATCTCTTCCCGGAATGTGCTCTCTCGTAATTTCGATAATAAACCTCTCCGTATTGCGTAACGCCTTTCTTGAAGTGTCCGCCACTGGAGCTTGTTCAGCATCTCCGTAACGCTCTCGCGCTGACTAAATGTCCCCATGACGAATCGCGCTGCTTTTCGCTGGATCATGTCTATCTCTTCTATTAATCCAACCTGGTAAGGGTCCCATACTGATGAGCAATACTCAAGAATCGGACGAACAAGCGTTTTGTAAGCTACTTCTTTCGTCGATGAGTCACATTTTCTTAGAATTCTTCCTATGAATCTCAACCTGGCGCCTGCTTTTCCCACTATTTGTTTTATGTGATCATTCCACTTCAGATCGCTCCGGATAGTAACTCCTAAGTATTTTACGGTCGTTACCGCTTCCAATGATTTACCACCTATGGCATAATCGTACTGGAATGGATTTCTGTCCCTATGTATGCGCATTATATTACATTTATCTACGTTTAGGGAAAGCTGCCAGCTGTCGCACCATGCATTAATCCTCTGCAGGTCCTCCTGGAGTACGTATGAGTCTTCTGATGTTGCTACTTTCTTGTAGACAACCGTGTCATCTGCAAATAGCCTCACGGAGCTACCGATGTTGTCAACTAAGTCATTTATGTATATTGTAAACAATAAAGGTCCTATCACGCTCCCCTGCGGTACTCCCGAAATTACCTCTACATCTGCAGATTTTGAACCGTTAAGAATGACATGCTGTGTTCTTTCTTCTAGGAAATCCTGAATCCAATCACAAACCTGGTCCGATATTCCGTAAGCTCGTATTTTTTTCACTAAACGTAAGTGCGGAACCGTATCAAATGCCTTCCTGAAGTCCAGGAATACGGCATCAATCTGCTCGCCAGTGTCTACGGCACTGTGAATTTCTTGGGCAAATAGGGCAAGCTGAGTTTCACATGATCTCTGTTTGCGGAATCTATGTTGGTTATGATGAAGGAGATTTGTATTATCTAAGAACGTCATAATACGAGAACACAAAACATGTTCCATTATTCTACAACAGATTGACGTAAGCGAAATAGGCCTATAATTATTCGCATCTGATTTATGACCCTTCTTGAAAATGGGAACGACCTGCGCTTTCTTCCAGTCGCTAGGTACTTTACGTTCTTCCAGCGATCTACGATAAATTGCTGATAGAAAGGGGGCAAGTTCTTTAGCATAATCACTGTAGAATCTTAAGGGTATCTCGTCTGGTCCGGATGCTTTTCCGCTACTAAGTGATAGCAGTTGTTTTTCAATTCCGATATCGTTTATTTCAATATTTTCCATTTTGGCGTACGTGCGACGGCTGAAGTCAGGGACCGTGTTACGATTTTCCGCAGTGAAACAGTTTCGGAACACTGAATTCAGTATTTCTGCCTTTCTTCGGTCGTCCTCTGTTTCGGTGCCATCGTGGTCAACGAGTGACTGAATAGGGGATTTAGATCCGCTTACCGATTTTACATATGACCAAAACTTTTTAGGGTTCTTGTTTAGATTGTTTGCCAATGTTTTATGTTCGAATTCGTTGAATGCTTCTCTCATAGCTCTCTTTACGCTCTTTTTCGCTTCGTTCAGCTTTTCCTTATCAGCTATGATTCGACTACTCTTAAACCTATGATGAAGCTTTCTTTGTTTCCGTAGTACCTTTCGTACATGATTGTTATACCACGGTGGATCTTTCCCCTCGCTTTGGACCTTAGTCGGTACGAATTTATCTAAGGCGTACTGGACGATGTTTCTGAATTTTTTCCATTTTTGTTCCACATCCTCTTCCTCAGAAATGAACGTTTGATGGTGGTCACTCAGATATTCTGCGATTTGTGCCCTATCACTCTTGTTAAGCAAATATATTTTCCTTCCTTTCTTGGCATTTCTTATTACACTTGTAGTCATTGATGCAACCACTGACTTATGATCACTGATACCCTCTTCTACATTCACGGAGTCGAAAAGTTCCGGTCTATTTGTTGCTATGAGGTCTAAAACGTTAGCTTCACGAGTTGGTTCTCTAACTATCTGCTCGAAGTAATTCTCGGACAAGGCAGTCAGGATAATGTCACAAGAGTCTCTGTCCCTGGCTCCAGTTCTGATTGTGTGACTATCCCATTCTATACCTGGTAGATTGAAGTCTCCCCCTATTACAATAGTATGATCACGAAACTTCTTCACGACGTTCTGCAGGTTCTCTCTGAGGCGCTCAACTACTACGGTTGCTGATGCAGGTGGTCTATAGAAGCATCCGACTATCATATCTGACCCACCTTTGATACTTAACTTAACCCAGATTATTTCACATTCGCATTCGCTAATAACTTCACTGGATATTATTGAATTCTTTACTGCTATAAATACTCCTCCACCATTGGCGTTTATCCTATCCTTGCGGTATATATTCCATTCTGTGTCTAGGATTTCGTTACTGTTCACTTCCGGTTTTAACCAACTTTCCGTTCCTAATACTATATGCGCACTATTTCCTTCAATAAGAATACTAGTTCAGGAACCTTGCCCTGGATACTCCTGCAGTTTACCAATATTACGTTAACTTTTCCTGTTTTTGGTTTCTGAGGACGGACGTTCTTTATCAACGATGATAATGTCCTCTCTGGTAAGCCGTCAGGTATTTTATCGTTTCGCCCAAGGGGGGGTCCCTCTAACCTAAAAAACCCCCGTGTGCACGCCACACGTACTCTGCTACCCTAGTAGCTGCTTCCGGTGTGTAGTGCACGCCTGACCTGTCTAGGGGGGCCCTACAGTTCTCCACCCAATAACGGAGGTCGATGAATTTGCAACCATTATAGTCGCAGAGTCGTCTGAGCCTCTGGTTTAGACCCTCCACACGGCTCCAAACCAGAGGACCGCGATCGACTCTGGGCACTATGCTGCAGATATTAAGCTCAGCTTGCACTCCGCGTGCGATGCTGGTTGTCTTCACCAAATCAGCCAGCCGCCGGAAGGAACCAAGGATGGCCTCAGAACCCAAGCGGCAGGCGTCATTCGTTCCGACATGTGCTACTATCTGCAGCCGGTCACACCCAGTGCGTTCAATAGCTGCCGGAAGGGCCTCCTCCACATTACGGACGAGACCCCCCGGCAAGCACACCGAGTGCACACTGGCATTCTTCCCCGACCTACCCGCTATTTTCCTGAGGGGCTCCATAACCCGTCTAACGTTGGAGCTCCCTATAACTAATAGGCCCGCCCTCTGTGACTGTCGGGACCTTGCCGGAGAATCGGCCACTGGCCCAACAGGCGAGGCATCCTGTGGTGGCTCGGAAACGATGTCATCACCACTAGGAAGCACCCCGTACCTGTTGGAAAGGGGTAAGGCAGCTGCCACGCGGCCAGATCCCACCTTCGCCTTTCGGCCAGGCACGCGCGAGCCCACCACTGTCCGCCATTCACCCTGGAGTGATGGCTGACCGGTAAGATGCTCACTGCCGGAAGACGCAGCGACATCAGGGGTTCCATGTGATTCCAAGGCCACCGAAGTAGGCATAGGTCTCACCACAGTTGCCCCAACGCCACTACGAGCCGACGCCTGCGCCTCGAGCTCGATGAGCCTAACAGACAAAGCCTCCACCTGCCCCCGAAGAGTGGCCAATTCTCCTTGCGTCCGCTCACAACAACCACAGTCCCTACACATGACTATGTTTACCCTACTCTATATGGTGACAAATTCCCAAGATAATCTTCTGATGAGCTACTCTGATAATCAAGAAACACTCACTGAAATACGAGACGCGAAAACTACGCTAGGTTTTCCCAGAAAAACTATTTAAAAGCTAAGCGCAGCAAATAAGTACAAAAACGCTTTATACAAACAGTACTCGCTGCTGCTGGTGCTGTCGCTCTGGCTGTCACAAGACAACTGCTGATTCAAGTGACTAGTGGCTAACGGCCGCGAAACAAACAAAAGACGGTTTTGGGGCGCTTTCTGTTCTAAACGATCAAGAAAACACTAAGAAATCTAACACGAAAACTACGTAAAGTTTTATCAAGAACTGTTAGTTACTATGCAGAGCAGATAAACACAAATAGAATTCCTTCCTTAGTGGAAGGTCGTAAACAAAATGCAAAATAAACGCTTTATACAAACAGTACTCGCTGCTGCTGGTGCTCTCGCTCTGGCTGTCACATACAAACGTCAGCTACATATTCGCCAATGCTCCGTGGACATTATGGCAATATGCCCTAAAACATCTGCCTAATTCAAGCACATAGCATTCCGGAAGGTTCCTTGACACATAACATACCAGAATATGAATCACCTCTACACCGTTTCTCCTACAGGCCTTCATTTAAAGCCGGCCGGAGTGGCCAAGCGGTTCTTGGCGCTACAGTCTGGAACCGCAGACCGCTATGTTCGCATGTTCGAATCCTGCCTCGGACATGGATGTGTGTGATGTCCTTAGGTTAATTAGGTTTAAGTAGTTTTAAGTTCTAGGGGACTGATGACCTCAGAAGTTAAGTCCCATAGTGCTCAGAGCCATTTTGAAACTTCATTTTAAATTTTAGATGCGAACTAAAGTTCATTCTCCGAGAGTGTAGCTTTCGGTTTCCCTATCTTCACGAAATAATTGTCTCCCAACTTACTAAACACTGTTTCCGCTGTGACTTTACGTAATGTACAAATTTTCCCAAATTCATACTTTTTATTTATTTTTGGCTGGTAACATTTCCCTACAAACAAGAACGCGGTCAGTTTTCGCGATTCTTGTTCGAGAGCGATCTGCCAACAGCCGGCCGTCAGATCGAGGCCCGTCATGTACCACCCGTTATTGAATTTTTACTGCACCTCGTCTAAACACTCGGGACGATATGTCTCACGCTTTATAATCTTGTTAAGATCACGTGTATCTACCACAATCCTAATGGTATCATTTTTCTTATTTACCAAAACTACGGGGTTATTATATTGGCCCTTAGGTCGTTGCGGTATGCCCCATTCCTCCATACGCTTTATCTCCTTAGCGTAAGTTAGTTTAAGTTAGATTAAGTAGTGTGTAAGCCTAGGGACCGATGACCTCAGCGGTTTGGACCAGTAGAAACTTACCACCAAATTTTTCCTAGCTAATGGTACCTGATAGACTGGTGCAAAAAATCGCTCATGGCGTAACATTTCAATTTTGTACTCAAGGTCATATACCCGATACACTCTCCACTATCTTTGCAAATTCGTCGTCGAAAGGTGATATCGCGTTCTCGTTTCTGATATGATAAGCCGCGACCCTTTGCTCAAGCCTTCACCCATAAGAATCGTAACTAAACTCACCCTTCTAACATGATTTTCAATCGCCTGATTAATATCGACAAAATTCTCTTCCAATTTACTGTCTACTACAGAACAAGTCACTAATATCTTCTCACAATGAAGAATCATGTTTCATCAACCAATCCATACCCATAATAATTCGAGTACATTAACTGGTACACCATTAAAAATCATGCTCACATAAAATACCTTTAATACGAAATGGCAGCAAGACTCGCTTCTTAGTCGGTTTGCTACAGGCATCACAAGCGCCTATAACTTCCACTCCCATAATTGAAATCTCAACGATATCTGCTACTGTTTTGATATGCTCATAAAATTTTTGAGACATAACACAAATTGTACTACTGCTATCAATTAATACTGGGTTTCTGTTGTGTATCACTGTCAGAGACAGCAAAGGACTTGAAAGAGCAGTTGAACGGAATGGATAGTGTCTTGACAGGAGGATATAACATGAACATCAACAATAGCAAAACGAGGTTAATGGAATGTAGTCGAATTAAATCGGGTGATGCTGAAGGAATTAGATTAGGAAATGAGACACTTAAAGTAGTAAAGGAGTTTTGCTATTTGGGGAGCAAAATAGCTGATGATGGTCGAAGTAGAGAGCATATAAAATGTAGACTGGCAATGGCAAGGAAAGCGTTTCTGAAGAGGAGAAATTTGTTAACATCGAGTATAGATTTAAATGTCAGGAAGTCGTTTCTGAAAGTATTTGTATGGAATGAAGCCATGTATGGAAGTGAAACATGGACGATAAATAGTTTGGGCAAGAAGAGAATAGAAGCTTTCGAAATATGGTGCTACAGAAGAATGATGAAGATTAGATGGGTAGATCAAATAACTAATGAGGAGGTATTGAATAGAATTGGGGAGAAGAGGAGTTTGTTGCACAACTTGACAGGAAGAAGGGACCGGTTGGTAGGACATGTTCTGAGGCATCAAGGGATCACAAATTTAACATTGGAGGGCAGCGTGGAGGGTAAAAGTCGCAGAGGGAGACCAAGAGATGAATACACTAAGCTGATTCAGAAGGATGTAGGTTGCAGTAAGTACTGGGAGATGAAGAAGCTTGCACAGGATAGGGTAGCATGGAGAGCTGCATCAAACCAGTCTCAGGACTGAAGACCACAACAACAACAAGAATACTTCGATAGGTACAATTTGCTCACAATGCTCCGATTTATTACTTGTATCTTCCCACAAGTCTTGCTCCACTTCCAGATCTTTCCACAAGGTAAAGCTTAACATGAAATGTTCGCATTTAACGTTAAACGTTAGCTCTTTCAGCTAATTTATCTGGGGTGTTTTTCAGTTTTCCTCCATCCCTTTCCTCCTTATTTACACATGACATGTTTAACCATCGCTGTATCTAAGTAATCGGCACATTCACTGTCATTATCACTGTTTTCTGAACGCATCACTCCAACCTTGGCTTCGTACACATTGGAACCATCTCCTCCACTTATTTTATTAGGTTGCCAGAAGCTACATACTCTTGCCGTATATTACAGTTTTCGGCTGTGTGATTAAATATGTCGATTTTGACTGAATCGGGAAAGGCATCTGCCAAATTCTTAATCACTTGCACTTATCGTGTCCCCTGCTACTCACCATGTTCATTAATATCATCGACATTGCTCATTATCCACTTGTTAATTTCATCTACATCGCGCAGCATCTCTCTCAGATTGCTCACCCCCTGTACCTCACACACTTCATAATCATCATTACTCTTAAATTTCTTCTCACTGAAACTTATTTCGTACTTCTCTTCCATTCTTTCAGATTCTCATATATTTCACTTAACTAATTTAGCCATTCCTTCTCCTTGCCTATTGATTCGACCTCGATAAAAACCACAACACATTTCTTCGTGACCGTACAGTGATCCATTATCGGCGCCGCCGTACTACACGTATGCGCCGCACCCGATGCCAATCCGACAACACTTCTGATTTCATTCGCTACCACATTTGATTTACTTTGTTCGCGAAATTCATTAACCTTGCATTGATATTTATGCGCACTGCTTCTTACTTAAACCTGTTGGTGTTTACATGCTTGACTTTGTTTGTTACTAAGCACTCTATTGTTATCGCTACAGTAACACTGTTTTTGACGTCATGGCCGCTACTTATCTCCACACCAGCGGTCCCCATTACTGTTGCGAATCTCCGTTTTCCGAACAGTGACTTTCGCAAATTCATCCATTCTGATTTCCTCTTCCACGACAGCTACCTCCTCTTCCTCCTCTCCTACCTCTTTCTACGTGAGCACATCGCATCTCGTAACCATTCTTATTATTATTGTTGTGGTTAAAGTTATTCCTAATTTAGTGATTGTAATTGCTGTAGTACCGCTTTTATTTGCGTGACCGTTACGGAGTAGCTTGCATAAATTCCTGCAATACTTCGTCCTTGATATCTAAGACCAGTATTTCTCTTCGAACCTTTTATTTGAAAGTCGTCTGAAGTCCGGCAACTATCCATAACATGGACTACCCAGCTAATCGCGTCCTCGATTAATTTTGTTCTCCAATTGTAATTCGATCTTCTTCAGATGATGCTGAAGGAATTATTTTCCTGTATGTGTCTATAAAAATAAATGGATGGACTCCGCTTCTAGGGTCGAAATTTAAATTTCGAAATTTACATAACTAGGGTAAGGTCATCCTACCCTAAATTTTTCATATTCTCTATTTTTTAATTTTTCTTTGACTTTATTACTTTCAGGTTTCAGATTCACTATTTATAAAATTTAAATTCCACCGCTTAGTGATTCACGCTAACTTCAAACGTCTGAGTTTTTCCCGGTACATGAGTGTTAATAGCAGACGCGGATTCTCGTAATTCGGTCTCTGTCTCGTTTTAAACTTTCATGAGCCGCCCTTTGCAAGTTTTTACAAACCGATCTAGTTCACTACGACTCTTTTCCTCCTAATCATTAAATATTTTAATTTGCTGGGCTACTTTTGTGCTTAAATGTCCACACATAGCGGCCTTATCTTCAGTTATTTTTCTGCTAACTGGAACATACCGTTCTCCTCTTTGATTACATCGCTTACCGACTTCTTTAAAGTCTCCATTTTACAGTTAAACATCTAGCTTATTTATATTCTTATTTATTGTATGGGCCATTTGTAGAATCAGACCTTTTATATGTGTACCAGTTTTGGTATCCAACGAGCTCATTTAATTATTCAATGTCTGAACTGACGAAGACATGTCATTTTTCAAACCATTGTTCATCGTTAATATCATCTGTTTGAATTCATTCAAAACTCCCAATGGCCCATCGCCCATCTGATTCAGTTCCAGTTTTATTTCTGTTTTCGTTCCGATCTTATCCGTACGACCCACGCTCTTTGAGAACATCTCTCAGGTATTTCCCTGGTAAGAATCGTCGATCTCCTGTTTTACTGTCACATTTATTTAGCTACCCATTCCACTGTCATTAGCTCACCGTCAAATTATTTCGGGATCGGCTCATGCTTCTGTTGCTGCCGCTTTTAGCATTTTTTTCTCTATTGTCTGATCGAAATTTCCACTAACTAATATTGATTTCAAGACTAAAATTCTCGACGTTCAGCCAATGGACTTTTGGGAAATTGAAATAACTGATGACAGGTGTTCCTAATATCCCTGATGCCAAACATAAACGCATCGTTTCCGGAGAACAAATTAAATATAAAATAACGTAGAATCAGTTATAGCCGAATCGTTTTAGCGCGATTACTTCTACGTAATAAGGACCGAAAGCAAATTGCACTAAGAGTATCCACTTGACTACTAATTGTTTGGCACTCCGTTTGAGTGATAAGTAGCTTCTCACAGACCCCTGTAAAGCGTAATGTTAATATTTTGACTATGTAATTGTTCTGAAACAAATATTTTCTGTTAAGCAAAATGTCTCAGTAGCATGTAACTTTCATTAAATAACTACTGGTCAACATTTGCATAACCTGTCACATGTTTTGGGAATGAGAGCAAAAACTATTGATCTCCCAAAGAAGCCGGCTGTTGTGACCGAGCTTTTCTAGGCGTTTCAGTCCTGATCCGCGCTGCTGCTACAGTCGCAGGTTCGAATCCTGCCTCGGGCATGGATGTGTGTGCTGTCCTTAGGTTAGTTAGGTTTAAGTAGTTCTAAGTTCTAGGGGACTGATGACCTCAGATGTTAAGTCCCATAGTGCTCAGAGCCACTTTTCTCCCAAAAAAATTAAACTTCTGATCTGCACTAACATTCAGAACTCACTGAAATTATTTTTTCGTAATCACTGAATATTAATACTGATTTTCAAGTGAAGATTTCACCGAGCAGTAAAGTCCATTGTCTTTAACTACCTTGATTATTTACAAGTATTGATAATTTTCACTTCTTGAAACAAATTATCAAGATTAAGTTAGTGCAACAATTTTAGTCTTTTTATCATCAACAGTGACACTCGGTTTTAATTAATAATGAAAGAATAGGACCCTATTTGGTAATTTTTCAGGTATGCGCACTTTTAACACAGTGTTAACATTAAGTTGGTAATAATTTACAAAATTTTACTACTATGCTAGCTAGCTAGCCTTGATACACTTCTAAATATTAAAGTTGTTCTGGTCTTATTTCAGAGAGTGGCTGCTGCTACTGTGTAAAGGAAATAATCGCCGACAATGCATGGGAACAGGCTTGTCTTGTCGTCGCTTTGCAATACACAACTTTGGACCGATAATGCTCTTCTTTCATATTAACTCCTCTTGGTACTTTTTGCACTGTTCCCAATTATCTGTGGTCGTCACATACATTTCTTCCAGTTTGGTAGGCCCTACTTTACAATGTACCGCACTACGTACCGCTAGCAAAAACTACGCCTGAGTGCCTCTATCAGACATTGCTGCACAAGAGCTTGCGCAAGACTCTACTGGACTGTGAGCGTTCGCGACCAGCTACAATGTTCACTACTTTAGATATACTCTTTGACTGTTCACAATAGCAAATTTCCCTATCTAGACAGGCATGTTTACTACATGTTGCTATGTAACTCTTTATGAGATATTTCATTTAAATTACATAATCGTATTAATTGACAGGAAAATATTTACAAAATAGTGAAAAATATATTACAGAAAAATTTACTGCATTACTCAAAATTGCAACATTAACAGTGTGAAAATATCTTACATTAGACACTATGGTGTTGTGTCACACACTGTATTTATGTACGTTTCTTTTTTAATTGGTAGTCTGTTTTGTGTTCCATACTTACAATTTGGTTTTTGACAGGACACAGTTACCATACAACTTACTTGATTGTCAATATAATAATTTCAAGGGTTTTTGTAAAGAAAACAGAGCAATCATTTGTTTGTCATCCACTTCTTAAATATAAAAAATGCACATAAAATGCAAGCTTAGTGTTTGCAGCAGGTGTAGACAAGTGTTCCTGATATGACTACTGGAATTTTCTGGTGAGACACTTGATCATCACGTCTGTCCTTTATTGTTGAGCAGGTGCTCACGCCCGGGCCGGCCATGCGAAACATGCACGTGCAGGCAGCCGACACGCTGCGGGCAGAGCTGCAAACAGACCCCACGCCAGGACAGGCGCCGCCCGCAGAGCCGCCCACAAGTTGTAGCCGCCGCCGCTGAGGGGGTGCCACACCGTGGAGGCGCAGTCTGGAGCTGCTCACACTGTCCTGTACCCTGCACTGACATGGCATAAATAAAGCACCACTGCACCTTGCAGCAAACATATGTGTTCATTACTCAATGCCTTATAAATGTAAGCTCTAGCACACTCACAGTTGACAACTGAGAGGAGGAAGATACTGCAAAAGTTCCAGAATTTTGGAAATTGCTTCAGTAATCGACTGTAAATAGTATACAAGATGCTGCAATGTAATAACACCTTTATGCCGCTTTTTCTGAGTCCTTCTCTCCTGTAAATGGTAGTTTGTTTTTTCGTTTTATAAATGCTTATCTACAATATACACTACTGGGTTTCATGCAGCAAAATGATACTGAATGAGCAGTTCGGAAAGAAACGAAAAGAGGAATTTATAACAATTTCACACCTAATGCTTTTCTAGTTACCACAAAATTTTCAAAGATAAATATATCATTGCAGTGGAGTTCTTTGATGTACCATGCAAAGATGAAAGGAAAATTTTAATTTTTGTCTATAATAGCTATCATCAGAAATAATTATTAAGAGATAATGAAGTAATTAGTGTGACAGCTGGTAGCAGGGCAGGGGACTGCTGGAGTGGAAGGGACAAACCAAGTTTAGGATACACTTTAACAATAATCTTTGTTTACCAAAATATAACTGCACGCAAGCATAGGCATCCTGATTCCAAAAGGCGGCACTGTTGTATATGTGCATTCTGAAACTGATCTGTGGTCCACCAGAGTACAGTGGGTGGAGACAGTGCCTGAAGCAACGCCTGACATGAAACCGTCAAATATGTCCCACTGCACATCATATTAAAGAACAACAAACTGACAGCGAAGTATGATGGTACTTGTCAAGCCACCAAACTTTATCAACCATCAATATAAGACATTTAATGTTCCAATTAATCAACCAGAGAAGGAAAAGCTTTTCCTTTAATAAATCACAACACATCTAGTTGTTGAACGTAGCTGCTAAGGTTCAGTGACTGTGTCAGAATATGATCAATATAATTCCATCTTTAAACTGCCACAAAAGGAAGTGAAACTTAATGGAAAAACTATTCCACCTTTCCTATGTAACCACAACCAGAGCAGGCAGCCGAGTAATAATTAAACACATAAGAAAAATTCACATATGGACGAGGTGATTATGGATCTGTCTAACATAAGTGTTACCAATTTGCTGTAAGATGAAGCAGACAGTTTTGTTGTCTTACAGTAGTTGTAATACATATCTCAGTTTCAAAATTAATGACACATTACTAGTAGTTAGAACGTCTACTGTCTTCATATAAGAACACTTCAGATACTAACTGCCTCCCCAAACGATTGCCAAACCATTTGGAAGGCACAACAGTTAACACTGTTCTCATCGACAGGCACACCCAACTGGTGTAAGTTCATGTAGCACATAGAAGGGTCAGAACTCGGTCACTGGTGAACCAGAAGAGTAAGAGAGTGTAATTACAGCACAGTACAGTTTCTAGCAAGAAATGGGCCAACAACAGCTCAATAGCTCAGGGGACAGAACGTCTGGCAGCAAACAGCTCATCCACAAGAAATGGTGGAGTCGGCAGCAGTGAGGAGGCTGCACAATGCCACATGATACAACATGGTTGCAGCCAGGCATAAAACCCCCACAGACAGCAACGACTTCCACTGCAGGCACTGACAACACCAGTTCCACTCAACAAGTGTTCCTTGTGCCATGCAGTTCCATTCAACTGTGCTGCCCCTCTGCATTGTGCCAAGCCAAAGGCGACACTGCAGTACTCCAGTGCTGACTGCAAACCCTGTCTGTAATAGCCTCACCATTATTGGCACACTGGTGTACTGCGCTATCCCAGTCGTTCCAACAACTCTCTGTCAAACCTCACTGGACATCAACTGACCTCGTGACCATTGTAGCCCGCTCTATTAAAGCTTTACACAGCCAGTCACACTACAGCAAAGGGAAGCCAAACGGAAGAGTCAACAATAGCCAGCACAACATCTCAAACTCTCACATAAAGGCAGAACTGGGGTAGGTAACCGGAATCTCCTTTCTCTAAATACTTGGACTTGCTGTCTGTCCATCACCCATTTCTTGCATCCCTCAGCACGAAGGGAACAGCAGTGTGAGCCTTTCACCTACTACATAAGGTCTGACAAACTTGGGCAACATTTTCTGCTGATGCCTTGAATGCATTGGGTTTGTCCTCAAAAATTTTTGAGAAACGCTTCATCCCCTACTTTAACTGAAGCGATTTGCTTCCCATTCTCCTACCAAGCTTTCTCCTGAGAATCTCCCATTTTATTTTATTTCTTCCAGATCCGCCTATTCCAGTAGTAGATCCTTGAGCGGCCATAAAATGGTTACTGGAGAATTTAATGAGAATGTTCAGCATGGCAGGAGTGGTCTTATGGGCTTCATGGTGGGCGGTATCGAAGGAAAAACATAGATGGTTTGGCAACATGTTCCATCACCTCTGGGACCTTGAATGGTAAACAGTGAGGGATGATTTCAAGTTATGGCTTATTTTTTCAGTAGAATATGGCCTTAGATACTAAGATATCTGGGTAATACGTATTATTCCTTGTCAAAACATAACCACTTGAATTCTTTAGACGTGAAGGCTGATACTCACTAACTAAAGTTTTCAGGGTCCAAAATCGACGAAAATTTTCTCAAGATGTTGAATATTAATAGCCACAGGGATCAACGAGACATACTTAGTGAAGGTGTCGATTATGACCAAGGCAAAAAGGTTTCTGCTTTGGGAATGAGGCAAAGGCCCCAGGTAATCAATACATGATTTATCGATTGGTTGAAACTCGTACTCAGCGACCAGTTTCTGAATGTCCCAGTCCAGATGAAACTAACTACATGTGACCTCCACACGAAGACTGAACTCTAGAGTACACATAACTTGGATTCCTCATCCTCCCTGGAACAGAAACACAAGAAATCCTTGAGCCGTGCGTGGCTCATCTTCCCGCCATCATGTATTTTACACTCTGTTATTAACGTACTTCCATCTCACTACGTTAATTTAAATTAACACTGTCACTGAGTTGCTGCTTTGCCCGACCGTGAGCGGCGTCAGCAGCATGTATCGA
The DNA here is from genome assembly GCF_023864345.2 of Schistocerca serialis cubense. Classification (NCBI taxonomy): domain Eukaryota; kingdom Metazoa; phylum Arthropoda; class Insecta; order Orthoptera; family Acrididae; genus Schistocerca; species Schistocerca serialis. Next base: position 487,478,383 of record NC_064644.1, on the reverse strand, counting down.
TATATCCCCTCTCGTAGTATCTTTGCTTGACTGCTATTACTTCCCGGTCGTTGTCTGTCGTAGCTCGTCAGTCCGAGTTAGGAGTTCTTTGGGAGTACAGGCTGCCAGTCTGTTGGAACGCGTCTGGAGCCCAGTCCGGACCTGCCAGTCGGGGAGTTGCAATGCGGCACTAGTGTAGTTGGGTTGGAGCAGCGAGGTCTGCGCAGACATGGCTCGCTGACCATTGTCGCCACGCATCACTTGAGCCAGGCCACGGTCTTGGTGGATCGTCCGTTGGTCGTCCTACCGGACGGCGCGTTTTGGCTCGCCGAATGTTCATGAGTCGGCTGTGTGTGCTTCGACTCCCGATTTGTCTTCATGCATGCTTAATTGCTGTTGTATCGTTCAGGTCTTCGTGCAAGTGTTTGTCAGATTGTGCGTTAGTTGGCGTTGTTCCCACTGACGATTATTTTAAATGTTCTTGGCGTAGTGACTCTGAGAGGTTGGTCGTCTCATCGGGCGACGTGTAACCGGTTCTCTGAGCGCTTCTGGGCCCCTTCAATTACCATCTTGTGGAACTTGGGTCAGTCCTTTCCTGGTGCATGGATGTCGTTTAGCCAGTGAATGTGTTTCCTCTGCATGGTTGGGTCCGAGCCAGTATTTCCGCCGTCGTGTGTCTGGAAGTGAGTGGCAGACGCACCAGCAGTGCAGTCGCAACGGAGCAGCAGTAGCTGACGGACAAGCAGGCAGTCGGATGGTTGCTGCGGACCAAGGAAGATATCTCCTCGCAGTGCAGTCGCTGGGTCCGCTGCCGCTCCCTGAACAGTGTCGGAGCGTGTGTGGAGCTGTCTGAACGGTACGAGCTTCGTGCCCTGGCCACTGAAGTAATTTCAGGCAGCGTACTTTCCTCACCTGTTGGGGCTGTCCAACGTAGTGCGTGGTTTTGATAGCTTAATACATATTTCCTTGAGGATAATGACGTTCGTGACATTTGGGGTTTGAGTTCTCATGTACCGATTGGTGGCGAGCAAGTTGTTTTGTCGGTCGGTCCACGGCTGTGCCTTGGTTGGGTTTCTGACGGATCAAGTGTATTTGGTCTTACTGTCTCGCCTAAGTGAACGAGGGCAAACCGACTTCCCTGGAGGCTTCTGAGTGCCATCGGCGTTTAATTATCTGTTTTCAGCTACTTAAAATATAAGGCTTATGGTTATTTTCCTTTTTTTCTTAAAAAATTTGCAAATTTAACACGCGATATGTTTTTTATTTTATTTGCCTCTTTAATTGCATCTTAATGTTGTCGATGTTTTTGGCCTTCAGCAATTTGTATTGCACCTTGCATATGTTCGTTCTATCTACCTTGCTGTGTGTGTGTTTTTTTTTAAAATTACTGTATTGCATTCTGAACTGGATTTTTATCTTGTTGATTTGTTAAGATTTCTTGTTTCGAGGCCTTCAACCGTGAAAGAGTTGCATTCGGTAAAGGTTCGTCTACGTGCCACTTTGGTTGCAAAAGTGTTATTAAATTACAATAAATTACAATTAGAAGGTGAAACTGACCCCAACCTCTTTGGCGCTTTCCACAATCGTAATTACCAGTTCTGCACAGCGAGTTTAGCGCGCGTCAATCCTTCTGCAGGGAATGTTGGGACTCCTGTGTTGCTGCGTATTAACCTGGGCACCTCACTCACATCACCCACTGGAAACAATTGGCTCAACGCATTGGCCCCACTTTAATATGACAAACATCAAACTAGAACTTAGAGGTCATTACTGCCCACTGTGTTATTTGGCTTGTGTATCGTGTCTTAACGAACATCCAGCTCTGAGCCTGGGTATCTATTTCCAGTCGACAGCGACGATGTTCCAAATAAAAGTTATATTTCTCTGTTGTGAACATAACGGCCAGTGATTATAATTTGTACACTGAGTATCTGGTTTCAACATGTGACAACGCCCATGATGTGAACACAAGAGGCCTTTCGTCTCCACCCTGCTCTCGTAATAGGATAACTGCATCCCAAACATGGGAAGTGTTGGTTTGAACAATAAACGGGCAAATAAAATCAGGGATTCCTGACACTAGTGCTAGTTTTGGACTCATTTTAATGCTTCAAAGGCAACTTATTGTGGTTCACCCATGGTACGTAATGACATAATAGGAGCTGCTATCTGCGTGAAATTCATCACGAATTCAGATTGAAATTCACTGTTCCAACAAAACAGATGGTACCTGTCTTGTCTTTTGCGACTGGAATGAATGAACTGGTTCCAACCGTTGTCGAGGGATCCCAGTTTTCATATTTCGTCCCAGGTGAAGGTTACTTTGTTTGATTTAACAGTCAGACCTGCTTCCTTGATGTGGCAGTACACGTGGCGGATGTGGTCTACCCGCTCTGCAGAACTGGCTCTGTAAACAGACATGAACTTAAAGTCCTCCAGACGTAATCCAATGGACGCCATCAGACTGCCGCTCCTCTGGCTAGTCCAAAGATGACCCTATTAAACGCAGTAAGGTTGTAGGCGGTATACAAAGACGTTAAAGACGTTACTCGCAATCTATTAATCAACACATCCGGAAATTTGCGCACCACTCGCAGATTGACCTCTGGGTAAGTGGGTAACATCAACCCTCGCGTGCTCTACACTACATAACTTCGTGCCAATGCTATGGGTACAAAACTTAATACTCTCCTGTGACCTAAATTTAATATACGACGACGACCCACATAATCAACCAAACACTGGGTCAATTACAAAAGAAATCACAACCCAGAAGTCTTCAGAGCCAAATTTTTAGCAACGAAGCACACAAGTGGCCACTAGAAACCCTGGAATCTCAGTCTGATACAAGACTGAGCAACGACACTAAGTGCTTGTCCTTCCACCACATGACTCATCCAACTCATCACACTTAGCTCTGGGAACAAGGTCAGTTGTTTATAACGCGTGTACCAGGCATAGTCCAGGAGGGGACATTACTCCATAATCCAGAAGAGCACACACATGTTCAGGTCCTAAAAATGCATGCACACAAAGCAGTCGCCCACCTTTGATGGTGCATGAATGGGAGCATTCTGCATAATTCAGAATGTGCCCCTTGCTTCTGGCATCAGCTGTTCATCCACCTACCCTTAGGTATCGTAGATTGCCTGACAATAAGATCAGGCATCTTGAAAAATAGCATACAGTGCTAGTAACATAATGTGACTGACCAGCTCTGACTTCATACATGTTATTCACAATGCCCAGGTTATTGCTCAGATTTAGTTCCCCCATTCATGGTCACTATAAAGAATGTTCACGAATTCCAGCCAAAAGTTTGTCTGTATTGACATTGTTCACTGGTTTTTCACTAAACAATTTTCTGGACCTGTCATCTGCTCCCATACCCTCCAAGATAATGCCATCACCAGTTCTTCAGAGATCGCAACATACAATACTAAAATGCAAAGATGCATTTCATTAACACATTGAGGCAAATGATTATCCTTGCCTTGTACGTAAAAAAAAAAAAAAAGGTTCAAATGGCTCTGAGCACTATGAACTTCTGAGGTCATCAGTCCCCTAGAACTTAGAACTACTTAAACCTAACTAACCTAAGGACATCACACACACCCATGCCCAAGGCAGGATTAGAACCTGCGACCGTAGCGGTCGCGCGGTTCCAGACTGTAGCGCCTAGAACCGCTCGGCCAGTCCGGCCGGCCCTTGTACGCAGTATACATGTTGGTCTTTTTGACGCCGGCCAGAGTGGTCGAGCTGTTAAAGGCGCTACAGTCTGGAACCGCACGACCGCTACGGTCGCAGGTTCGAATCCTGCCTCGGGCATGGATGTGTGTGATGTCATTAGGTTAGTTAGGTTTAAGTAGTTCTACGTTCTAGGGGACTTATGACCACAGCAGTTGAGTCCCATAGTGCTCAGAGCCATTTGAACCATTTTTTTTATCTTTTTGACAAACTGTGCCCGGGTAAATATTTTTCGAAGTTGGACCTAGCAGATGCGTACTTGCAAATACCGGTGGACGAAGAATCCCAGCGCGTTTTGGTGGTTAACACGCATCTTGGTTTGTACCGATTCAAACGACTGCCATTCGGGTGTGCATCCGCCCCTGCATTGTTTCAGCAATATCTGCAAACAGTTTGTGCGTCGGTCCCTACTGCAGCAAACTATCTGGACGATATTGTGATCTCCGGAAAGACGGAAGAAGAACATTTCGCCAATTTCAGAACATTATTTCAGGTCTTGCGACAAAATGGTCTTCGCTTGCGGAAGGACAAATGTGTGTTTTTTGCTCGTGACTTACCCTATCTGGGCCATGTACTCACTGCCCAAGGCATACATCCCAGTCCAGAGCACCTCCGTGCCATACAAGACTTGCCTTCGCCGCAGAATTTGCAGTGCTGGGAAAAACAAACT